>NC_088232.1:5095000-6295000 GCF_036934945.1 Oncorhynchus masou masou | reverse complement strand
TCAAGGACAGCTTTTTCCATCTACTTAACATTGCAAAAATCTAAAATTATAATTCCAAAAATTATGCAGAAAAATGTATCCATGCTTTTGTCACTTCTAGATTAGACTACTGCAATGCTCTACTTTCTGGCTACCCGGATAAAGAACTAAATAAAACTTCAGTTAGTGTTAAACACGGCTGCTAGAATCTTGACTAGAACTAAAACATTAGATCATATTACTGTAGTGCTAGCCTCTCTACACTGGCTTCCTGTAAAGGCTAGGGCTGATTAAGGGTTTACATGGGCTTGCCCCTATCTTTCTGAATTGGTCCTGCCATACATACCTACACGTTCGCTATGGTCACAAGGCGCAGGCCTCCTTATTGTCCCTAGAATTTCTAAGCAAACAGCTGGAGGCAGGGCTTTCCCTATAGAGCTCCATTTTTATGGAATGGTCTGCCGGCGCAGATTCGGTCTCGACCTTTTAAGTGTTTATTGAAGACTCATCTCTTCAGTAGGTCCTATCGAGTGTAATCTGGACCAGGGGTGTGAAGGTGAACGGAAAGGCACGGGAGCAACGAACCCCCCTTGCTGTCTCTGCCTGGCTGGTTCCTCTCTCCACTGGGATTCTCTGCCTCTAACCCTATTACGTGGGCTGAATCACTGGCTTACTGGTGCTCTACCATGCCGTCTCTAGGAGGGGTGCGTCACTTGAGTGGGTTGAGTCTCTGACGTGATCTTCCTGTCCGGGTTGACGCCCCCCTCAGGTTCGTGCTGTGAGGCAGATCTTCGTGGGCTATACTCAGCCTTGTCTCAGAGTAGTAAGTTGGCGGTTGAAGATATGGGTGGGTGGGGTTATATCCTGTCTGGTTGGCCCTGTCCGGAGGTGTAGTCGGACGGGGCCACAGTGTCTCCCGACCCCCTCCTGTCCTGTCTCAGCATCCAGTAATTATGCTGCAATAGTTTGTGTCGGGGGGGGGGCTAGGGTCAGTCTGTTATATCTGGAGTATTTCTCTTGTCTTATCCAGTGTCCTGTGAATTTAAGTATGCTCCCTCTAATTCTCTCTTTTTCTTCTCTCAGAGGACCTGAGCCCAAGGACCATGCCTCAGGACTGCCTGGACAGATGACTTCTTGCTGTCCCCGGTCCACCTGGTCATGCTGCTGCTCCAGTTTCAACTGTTCTGCCTGTGGCTATGGAACCCTGACCTGTTCACCGGACATGCCAACTTTTCCCGGATGTGCTGTTTTCGACTCTCTCTCTACCGCACCTGCTGTCTCCAACTCTGAATGCACTGCTATGAAAAGCCAACTGACATTTCCTTCTGAGGCGATGACCTTGTTGCACCCTCTACAACCACTGTGATTATTATTTGACCCTGCTGGTCATCTATGAAATTTTGAACATCTTGGCTATGTACTGTTATAATCTCCACCCGGCACAGCCAGAAGAGGACTGGCCACCCCTCAGAGCCTGGTTCCTCTCTAGGTTTCTTCCTAGGTTCCTGCCTTTCTAGGGAGTTTTTCTTAGCCCCCGTGCTTCTACATCTGCATTGCTTGCTGTTTGGAGTTTTAGGCTGGGTTTCTGTATAGCTCTTTGTGACATCGGCTGATGTAAAAAGGGCTTTATAAATACATTTGATTTTCTTCAGGTCACTGTACCCTTTCGCACAAGGCTCTGACTTTCCAAAAAGCAGGCAAGGTCAGCAATACAGGTGGCTTGATGGAAGGCTCCCTGTTAACCTGCTGCACTTTTGATACCAATTGGTATCGAACGCCCTCACCTTTTCATCCTTCTTCCTGAAACTGTTCTCAGGCAGAGGTCGACCCTTTGTTTTAATTCGCACCTTTTCTGTGTACCCCAGAGAACGAAAGTGGTTCTTTAACAAAAAGTCCACAACATTTTCGGTAGCGTTAGCCATTCTGCTGACGAAAACTGCATGCTTGTGCTGGTAGCTAGCTAGCTACTGCTACTTGCTTCTGAAGTTTGATATTATTCAATTCAAATTCATTTTTTCAAATTACAGGAGAAGGAGGTAGATTTGAAATTGTTTTCTTGGTTTTAGAACTGTATTTTTGTCCAGTTAATGCAAGTTATTTCAATTGGCCTTGCTATCCCTTTTTACTCTCAATCTCTATCCAATAATGTCACCAAGCTTCTCGATACACAGAACCCCCAGAATGCTCTGCAGCACAACCCCAATACAACACACTAGGTTCATTCTCTGATCATAATCATATGATTGGATGGATAAGATGTCAGTTCATACTGCAAAATCTTTGATTGGTTGGAGGTCATCCTCTGGAAGTGTTTATAATTACCATGTAGGTCTATGGAAGGGGGGGTATTGAAGTCAATCTAGCCAGAAGAAAACGGAAACTAGCTGTCCTCCGGCTACATTTACATTTACATTTAAGTCATTTAGCAGACGCTCTTATCCAGAGCGACTTACAAATTGGCTACACCATGGTTCTTCCCCAGAAAGTGCTGTTGAGGTTACAAAAGACCTTCATTTTAAAACTGCGTTTTAATCAATTATTTGATGACATATGAATATAATTAGTATAGTTTTATCTGAAAAAAAAAACTTTTTAATGTTTCACTTTTTATTTTTATTACATTTCACTGAGGAGGATGGCCCTCCCCTGCTGCATGTACTGGTAACATGATTTGATAGCCGGTTAGATGGCATTAAGTTTTTCCAAAACTGTGGTCTATATTAATGTGAAAGTCAGTAAAATACTACTGAGTAAAAGTCAAAGTATTTGGTTTTAAATATACTTAAGTATAAAAAGTAAATGTAATTGCTAAAATATACTTAAGTACCATAGTAAAAGTATAAATAATTTCAAATTCCTTATATTAAGCAAGCCAGACTGCACATTTTTCTTGTTTTTAAACTTTACGGATAGCCAGGGGCACTCTCTATAAGACATAATTCACAAACAAAGCATTCGTTTTTAGTGAGTCCACCAGATCAGAGGCAGTAGGGATGACCAGGGATGTTCTCTTGATAAGTGCGTGAATTGGACCATTTCTGTCCTGCTAAGCCTTCAAAATGTAACAGGTACTTTTGGGTGTCAGTGAAGATGTTTGGAGTAAAAAGTACATTATTTTCTTTAGGAATATAGTGAAGTAAAAAATGTAAAGTAAAGATACCCCAAAAACTACCTAGGTAGTACTTTAAAGTATTTTTACTTAAGTACTTTACACTACCGACGTTAGCAGGCTAGTTGGCTAGCAACCTTGCAAGCTGATTTGTAACCAATTCAAAGTATTTGCTTGTAATCTGGCTGATGACTACTGGTTTCAAATGTAATTGAAACCAGTAGTCATGAGTGCAAATTATATGGTTTAGTTATTTCTGTTGGAGTTTACATTATGGAGAATAGGGTGGCTTGCCTGGGGCCTCCATATTACGTCACACCGCGCAAAAACAACTTCCGGCATGACTTCAGCATTCTGATGGGTTTTATGTAATAACTTGAAAAATAGAAAAGTGAGGTAACTTTGCATTTGGACTTTTGATGCGTATACTAATGCAATTCCATATGTTACATTTGGTTGAATTTTTATGCTTACCTACCCTTTAATGCAGGTTTTGATCTAAACTTCAGAAGTTATCAAGTGGAATGGTTACAATTTTATGTTAATAGAGTGGGATGGTTTTTCTGCTGGTGTATCCTGAGGTAGCTTCTTTCTGTGAACTTCTTCCCGCATTGCGTACAGGCGAACTGCCTCTCTCCCGTGTGGACCTTCAGGTGTATCTTCAGATTGTCCTGGCGGGAGAACCTCTTCTCACACTGGGGGCAGCTGTAAGGTTTCTCCCCTGTGTGGACCCTCTGGTGCCTCTTCAGGTCACGAGTCTGGGAGAACCTCTTCTCACACTGGCTACAGCTGTAGGGTTTCACCCCTGTGTGGACCCTTTGATGGATTTCCACCTTCTGGAGGCAGCTGAAGCCTTTGTTACAGAACATGCATAGGAACCGTTTCTCTTTACTATTGCCTGATGTGGCTCCCCCTCCCTGAGCCTGGTCTCTAGCCTTCTCGTTTGAGTTCAATACTTGATCGAAAAGGACTTGTGAATCGCAAGGCCCCACTGACGTGGACACTGGGTCGCGATCCCTGAGCGAATGTAAAGGAGAGTGGGTCGCAACATTTGGATTGGTCTCTAAGCTTTCCCTGTAATCTAAGGAATCTCTGCCCTGGGACTGTCCATCTCCTAGATGACTATCTGCATTCCCTGTGGGAGGAGCGTCGCCCTCCACTTTCACAGTCACCTCATCTACCACTATAACCTCCACTTTCTTGTCTTGGCACCCTTCAGAGTATACACTACTACTGTACTGGTTCCAGTCCCCTCTAGACAGATCAGTCTGTCTCTCTAAGCCCAAGGATATGTTGCCAGCATCCATTTCTGTCACGTAGGAACAAGACAGGTCATCACCGCCAGTGTCTAGCGCATTATCATCACCGTCTCCACGGCAATGAACCATCCTCTGGCTCTGGTGAAATACAGGTAAGTACTCTGAGCCTGGAGCTGGAGGACAGCCCAGTCTCTCTGGATCTGATCTGTGGTCATATCCTGTGTGCAAGAGCCTGTGGGTTTCATTTAAAGTCTCAGGGTCCATCTCTGACGACGTTCGGTATTCCACTGACCCGATGCTGCATCGGGTCATGGGCAGCGCTGGGGCGGTGATGGGGTTCTCTGTGGCTAAAGGAGCCGTTCTTTCAGTCTTCTCCTGCTTGACCAGAGACAATCCTCCAGGACCTGCAGCCTCTGCATCTGCAGACTGACGAGAAGAGAGGTGGTACATGAGTTGAATTGGATAACAATGTCATAGGGAAGTCGCACAAGCTCCTATATCCTCCTGAGATCCAGCAATTCATTTTTATGTTCTTTAATGGACATTTGTTTTTGATCCGTATCTCTAAGGCCATACATGCCACTGTGTTAGGTCTTGTTGTACCTATGAGAGGACATTTTGGGCTTTTCTATATCCTCCTGAGACCCAGCAATTCATTTTTATGTTCTTTAATGGACATTTGTTTTTGATCCGTATCTCTAAGGCCATACATGCCACTGTGTTAGGTCCTGTTGTACCTATGAGAGGACATTTTGGGCTTTTCAATTATCACGTGTAGCGGTGTCACCTTCATAATTTTTTCTTGTGTGTAATTATTTTTGAGAGTTTGATATTCAATATTTTCTAATAGGTAAATATCTAAAGAATAGTTTGAGTTTTCAGAGCAGTGGAATAATTTTCACACGAAATAAGATCTAAACAAGAGCTTGTTAATAAATGTTCTGTTCATATTCACTATCAATTTTTATGTCCAAACTTTTTTTTCCGGGTCTCTAAAGGCTATGACAGGTTAATGTGGCTGTACAAAAGCTGAAGAACGGCAGGTAGCCTAGTGGTTAGAGCGTTGAGCCAGTAACCAAAAGGTTGCTAGATCGAATCCCTGAGCTGTCAAGGTAAAAATATGTCGTTCTGCCCCTGAACAAAGCAATTAACCCACTGTTTCTAGGCCATCATTGTAAATAAGAATTTGTTCTTAACTGACTTGCCTGTTTAAATAAAGGTCAAATAAAATAAATAAAAAAGAACATACGCACATCCAGGTACTTTCCGCAGGTCCTGGAGTTGAAGGCAAACTCATGGAAAACAGAAAGGAAAACACAGCACACTGCTGCTCATGCTCCCAGGTGATATTTATTTACAACAACATGTAAGCAAGTGAGTGGCATTGGGCATTTGAAATGATTTCACTACTTAATTAATATCATAATATTTTTGTGTTTTAAAGAATGTATTTACTTTATTTATGTATTTAAATGTTTTACTTTGAGAGAGAAGGTGCTCTACACTAAGGGTGGGGGGGGGGGGTTAGAGAGGAGCAGGGGCAAATGTGTGTAGCACGGAGGGAGAAAGTAGCCAAATCAACTCACGCTAGTTAGACAAACTTGTGCTGCCATAGTTTCTGTCATGCATGTCTTGACTGCATCGTTGTAAAGACGCTAGCTAGCTAGCTACAGTAGACACCAAAGTTAGCCAGCTAGCTAACTAAAGTAGTAGCAAGGCTGAGGCTATTTTGCTGGGCTTCCCTCCCTTGTCTTCAACTCCGTTCATATGAAACAGCCTACCTGTTGGTTGATCATTGTAGCCAACTTAATTCTGTAACTTTAATTCCATTTTGCATTGATTAGAAAGCTCCCACTTCACTTGCTACACATGGTTCCTCTTGATTGACCGACAATAAGGTACACCAGTGTGAAACGTATGTGGGCTACCGGTGCCTTTTTTTAAATGAAAACTGTCAAACTGTTTTATAAAAAAAAATGTAATGTATTGGTCTATCCTTGTAGGCTATGTAGCATTGGTCTATCCTTGTAGGCTATGTAGCAGTGTCACATAGATCATTATTTAATTTTAGAAAAATGAATACTTTCCCTAGTAATCGAATAGTAACCGTTTGGATATTCGAATAACCATGCCCATCCCTAGCTGAGGGTAGCCTTTTTGAAATGAACTGGCCACATTTACTTTACAAAGTAACACGTTTTAGGCAACTCTTTTACACTAACCTCTATCAAAATAACATGCTGGCTTGAGGTTCCACTCCCCTCATCAACAGTGATTGGTTGGTCATCTCTCCATGTATTGTGTACCGCTGGCTTCACAAAGCTCCTGTGGCCTCCAGTGAGATGTCCTTCACCTGAGAGAGTTATTGGGGGAAAAGAGGTGCTTAGTAGAGCCTGACCGATATATATATATATATATTTTTTTTTTTTTGTCCAATACTGATTCCTGTATTGGGGTGACAAAACTTAACGATACAGATATATCTACCGATATACTGTTACAGTGGAAAATTAAAGTGTAATATTTTCATAAATTGCTGTCCAATAACTACTTCAAATGTTGATTTCTTATATTGTGACAAATTATAAGTAAGAATGGCCGCAATTGTTCAGATAAGCATCAGATTACCTTTTTCCATATCGTTAGTTTCAATTATCCACTGATACCAATATCGGTCGGGCTCTAGTGGTTAGATTAGCTACCGTGAATGCTCAACAGTATATTGTACACTATTGACACAGTCT
Organism: Oncorhynchus masou masou; assembly: GCF_036934945.1. Taxonomy (NCBI): domain Eukaryota; kingdom Metazoa; phylum Chordata; class Actinopteri; order Salmoniformes; family Salmonidae; genus Oncorhynchus; species Oncorhynchus masou. Next base: position 6,287,909 of record NC_088232.1, on the reverse strand, counting down.
AGACTTGTCAAGGATGTAAGGTAACATTTCTCATAACTTCTTGATATACTATTTATTGATTGATGTATCCATTTTTTTTCTTTGAATAAATAAACCGAAAATACAATAAACAAACATCTGGTTAGAATATTATATTGTGTCTTTACGCAAGATAGCTAAGTAATCAGGGGAATTATTGCTCACAAAATACATCCAGATGCAATTTTGCAAGTGTTTCTTTTCTAGTTGAAAAATAATGTATTGCTTATTTGAAACATTTAGTTTCACTGCTCTAATTACGTTGGTAATCAGTTTATAATAGCAATAAGGCTCCTCGGGGGTTTGTGATATATGGCCAATATACTACGGCTAAGGGCTGTGTCCAGGTCGCGTCGTGCTGAAGAACAGCCCCTGGACGTGGTATATTGGCCATATACCACACTGCTTAAATAACAGTTACCGTCCATTTGAATGGGTTAACGAAGACCCAATTCTGGGTAACACATCTGAACATGTGTGCAAAGGGGAAGGGGGCGACAGGCAGCACAGCCTTCTGCAAAATGTACCTCTTGCCATTCCTCTGTATCGGTCGAGGATCTTGACACTACTGGGACGACTGGCAAGGACGCGCTCCCGTGATACCTTCAGTTCGAGTAGCTGTAGTTTCTTCTGCAATGCCCTGTTTTCTGTCTGGCTTTTAGTTATTTCCAAACTAAACACTGCATGTTCGTCGTCTATGAGTTTACAGATCTCTGCCACGGCTGCATTCGCTAGCACCTCCATGATGGAAGCTATTTGAGTGTGAAAAACCATGCTGTTAGCCATCGTTAGCTAACGTTATCAACTAGCAAGCTAGCGTTACCTAGATAACATATAAACTAAGTCCTGTCTCCAACGCGAATTACACACTGCCTGTGGTAGGTTTGTGATATTTTCTGTTCCAGCGTGTTAATAAACCTCTAAATAACAACAATAAAAACACTAACATGGAAATTGTTCTTGGTCACTGTTTACTTCCGTTTACACTTGAAATGAAATTATCTTATTGGTCGGCGTCATAGCTCAATGGTTGAGGTTAAATGAAAAAGGTACACGCACCGTTCTTTGAAACGCGGTACTGGTTTTTATACTGAACAAAAATACACTGCTCAAAAAAATAAAGGGAACACTTAAACAAACACAATGTAACTCCAAGTCAATCACACTTCTGTGAAATCAAACTGTCCACTTAGGAAGCAACACTGATTGACAATACATTTCATATGATGTTGTGCAAATGGAATAGACAACAGGTGGAAATTATAGGCAATTAGCAAGACACCCCCAATAAAGGAGTGGTTCTGCAGGTGGTGACCACAGACCACTTCTCAGTTCCTATGCTTCCTGGCTGATGTTTTGGTCACTTTTGAATGCTGGCGGTGCTTTCTCTCTAGTGGTAGCATGAGACGGAGTCTACAACCCACATAAGTGGCTCAGGTAGTGCAGCTCATCCAGGATGGCATATCAATGCGAGCTGTGGCAAGAAGGTTTGCTGTGTCTGTCAGCGTAGTGTCCAGAGCATGGAGGCGCTACCAGTAGACAGGCCAGTACATCAGGAGACGTGGAGGAGGCCGTAGGAGGGAAACAACCCAGCAGCAGGACCGCTACCTCTGCCTTTGTGCAAGGAGGAGCAGGAGGAGCACTGCCAGAGCCCTGCAAAATGACCTCCAGCAGGCCACAAATGTGCATGTGTCTGCTCAAACGGTCAGAAACAGACTCCATGAGGGTGATATGAGGACCCGACGTCCACAGGTGGGGCTTGTGCTTACAGCCCAACACCATGTAGGACGTTTGGCATTTGCCAGAGAACACCAAGATTGGCAAATTCGCCACTGGCGCCCTGTGCTCCTCACAGATGAAAGCAGGTTCACACTGAGCACATGTGACAGACGTGACAGAGTCTGGAGACGCCGTGGAGAACGTTCTGCTGCCTGCAACATCCTCCAACAAGACCGGTTTGGCGGTGGGTCAGTCATGGTGTGGGGTAGCATTTCTTTGGGGGGCCGCACAGCCCTCCATGTGCTCGCCAGAGGTAGCCTGACTGCCATTAGGTACCGAGATGAGATCCTCAGACCCCTTGTGAGACCATATGCTGGTGCGGTTGGCCCTGGGTTCCTCCTCATGCAAGACAATGCTAGACCTCATGGAATGGAGTGTGTCAGCAGTTCCTGCAAGAGGAAGGCATTGATGCTATGGACTGGCCTGCCCATTCCCCAGACCTGAATCCAATTGAGCACATCTGGGACATAATGACTCGCTCCATCCACCAACGCCACGTTGCAGACTGTCCAGGAGTTGGCGGATGCTTTAGTCCAGGTCTGGGAGGAGATCCCTCAGGAGACCATCCGCCACCTCATCAGGAGCATGTCCAGGCGTTGTACGGAGGTCATACAGGCACGTGGAGGCCACACACACTACTGAGCCTCATTTTGACTTGTTTTAAGGACATTACATCAAAGCTGGATCAGCCTGTAGTGTGGTTTTACACTTTAATTTTGTGACTCCAAATCCAGACCTCCATGGGTTGATAAATTTGATTTCCATTGATAATTTGTGTGGTTTTGTTGTCAGCACATTCAACTATGTAAAGAAAAAAGCATTTAATAAGAATATTCCATTAATTCAGATCTAGGATGTGTTATTTTTGTGTTCCCTTTATTTTTTTGAGCAGTGTATAATGTTTTGGTTCACCTGAGATAAGGGAAACTCAGTCCCTCAGATTAATATAGATTTTTTTAAATAAATCAGCACAGATTAGATTTTTTATTTAATTTCAACAAAATGGTCATACTCTATCCTTCTGGACTCTAAGTAGTGTACTTTTATTTCACAAAATGATATGTAACAAGAAGTATACATTTTCTCACTATGGTAACACAATCTTTTGTAAATCTGGTACCCTCGAATTGATAAAATGAATGTAAGAATACTTTGGAAAAAGGTTCAACATTAAATTACACACAACTTCACTATTTCATGCCAAGTAAACATGAAGTAAAGCACTATACTTTCCTCATAAAACACCAGCATCAAACAACAGGACAGGGTTGTCACTTTACATCAGTGAAGCATTTTTACAAACACCATCCCACCAACCATATCTACTCTGCCTCATCATACTACACAGTACCAGTCAAAAGTTTGGACACACCTACTCATTCAAGGGTTTGATCTGGGCCTGTATCCATAGTCTCAGAGTAAGAGCGCTGATCTAGGATCCCCACCTGCCTATACTGTACTGGCTCTGACCTAATACCATTCATGTAGTTGACAGTGGACTAAACCTCAGTGACACTGTGTGTGGTCTGTGTGCTGCTCAGTTGGTTACTCTGTGGGTTCAGATGAGGTGTAGTGTGGTTGTCCTCCATGACCATGGTTCCCTCAGCGTTCCCCAGACCCTCCTCCTTCACCAGCAGCACCTCTGGACCCTCCTCCTCCTGGAAGAGACAGGTGATACAGATTACACAGACATACACTCCCTCAGGTACATACACACAGATAATAAACACACTTTCAACATAGTGTTTACCCATCCCAACTACGTAAACGCTGTAATTACATAATTACTTCATTGATGTTAAACCCATCATGGTAGACATACATATGATGTTGTGGATAAATATGAGTCAGCTATCATAAGTCAAAAGTCATCATCAGACGAGCCTGACTAAACTATTTTGAAGTGTACATGTAACAGAGTTAAGAACGTACCGTAAACTCACTCCATAGCTAGCTTGAAATGTTGCCGATGGAGCCATTCAAGAGGTACCTGTTGTAGGTCGAAGTAGTTTTGCACGCTGTCAAGGAGGGCGGTCATGAGTGTTGCAGAGGATCACTGGTTCAAGCCCAGTATGGGGCAGTCAAACAGTGGAGGAAGCTAAGCTGTTAGCAGCATACGGACTCCCTTCACATAGAGTAGGTGTTTGTTAGTGTGGGTATATTTAGTAAGTGTATATTGATTATAATGCACTGTTGTGTGTATGCAGAATAGGGTGAAAGATGTGTTGTACACTGAGTGTAGAAAATATTAGGAAAACCTTCAGAATATTGAGTTGCACTCTTTTTTGACCTCAGTACAGCCTCAATTCATCGGGGCATGGACTCTACAAGGCATCGGAAGTGTTCCACAGAGATGCTGAGCCATGTTGACTCCAATGCTTCCCACAGCTGTATCAGGTTGGCTGGATGGCGCCTACTACACGTGATGCTACGTTTGATACCAGAGCTCTGAGGCATGCGTTGAAATCGCTTAGCAGTTCGAAGCAGTGTGCCGATGCTTGTATAATTTTATGAGATGCACGTGATCAATGACGTCCGAAACGTTTCGTTTTGCCGATTAGCCACCTGATTGGTTTGGTATTGGCTTCTGTAGAAGACAAAAAGGCTACCCTGTGCGTCGTCATCTATAATAATTTGGCTGTTCTAAATGCTTTTCATCAGCAGGTGCCACTAGTGTACACTGTGTTAATCAAAGCCTTGAGTAATGAACCTATTTTGGACACAACTGGCTGGAAATGCTCAATGCTTCATCAACTACCATACCTTGTACAAACACATTTAAATATTTTATCTTGCATATTCACCCTCTGAATGGCACACATACACAATCCATGTCTCAATTGTTTCAAGGCTTAAAAATGTATCTTTACCCGGTCTCCTCCCCTTCATCTGTACTGATTGAAGTGGATTTAACAGGTGACATCAATAAGGGATCATAGCTTTCACCTGGTCAGTCTGTCATGGACAGAGCAGGTGTTCATAATGTTTTGTACACTGTGTCTTCAGGGAGTCTCAATAAAAGTCCGACTGAAAAGTCAGTGTTTATTAAACATACACCAGTTTAAATAGACCATATGAAAACCCCACATCTCAACTAAAACTGCATGAACTTGATAAACTGCATTCACTTTCTCATTAAAAGTGTATGTGGGGGGGGGGGGGGGTGAATGGAAGTAATGAAATAGGTATTTGTGAAAATCACATAGCCTACTCAATACAAACACTATGCAGGCTTTTTAGGCATATATATATATATCACACACTGTCTGGATGAAATATTCTCCCAAAGAATATTCAACACTGAAATCTGCATCTGTGGGTCTTTCCTGCTGACAACAATGAAAATTCATCTTTGTCTTTATTGCAAGGTTTGATCAACAAAACAGAAGCTATCCAGCGGAATGGTTACTTTCAATGTTATAGAGTGGAATGGTTTTTCTGCTGGTGTATCCTGAGGTAGCTCCTCTCTGAGAACCTCTTCCTGCAGTGCGTATTGGAAAACGGCCTTTCTCCCGTGTGGACCTTCAGGTGCATCTTCAGCTGGTTCTGACGGGTGAACCTCTTCTCACACTGGGGGCAGCTGAAGGGTTTCTCCCCTGTGTGGACCCTCTGGTGCCTCTTCAGGTCACCAGCCTGGGCGAAGCGCATGTTACACTGGGTACAGCTGAAGGGTTTCACCCCTGTGTGGACCATCTGGTGCCTTTTCAGGCTGGACGAGTGGGAGAAACTAGCCCGGCACAGATGGCAGCTGAATGGTTTCTCCCCCGTGTGCATCCTCTGATGGATCTCCACCTGTTTGGGGAAACTGAAGGCTTTCCCACAGAACGAACACAGGAAGCGCTTCTCTTTGCCACTGGATCTGCTGATAGCATTACTACCACTTTCATTTGTCAATGGGCTTGCGTAGCCATTTAGTGTTGAGGCATTGGCATTGTCTGAGGTCTGGTTTAACATTAGGAAAGTGTGAGGAGGACGAAGGCCAGGGAGTGTCTGTGTTGTCTCAGGGTCCATGTTCCAGTTGATAGATCCTATAGAAGGCAGGTTGAAGGCAGCACCTGTTAGGGGGTTAACCTGAGGCACCATCAGTCTCTCTGAATCACAACTATAGGAGCAGGAGGGAGCATCGCTAACCAACTCTGTGTCTGTTCTCTCCAGCTGAATACAGACACTTCCCCGCCCTTGCAGACCTAATCTACGTCTCGCCCTGGTCTCAGCCAGTCTGTTGTCATGGAGACTAAGTTCAGCTGTTGTTTTGTGTTCCACTGTCTGTTTCTGGTTGTGGTTAACAGTGTTGTTCCCCAGCCCAGAATTGAGGACACTGTCCCATCCGCTGACCTCCACTATGTTGCATCTGGTCCTGGTCTGCTCAGTGATGTCATCCCCTGGGATCTTGGCTACACTGGTCTTGGAATCCAAGATGGACACCCAGACTCCTCTGTTAGCCTCTAGCCAACCACCTGCGGGAAGAGGTTACAAAATAGACTTCATAAACATGGCAGAGAACTCGACATATGGAGTTATGGCAAAAAATCATAGCCAGGTGCATCACTATCCCATTGAAGATCTATTACTGTATGTAGGCTATATGTATTTCTCTCTTACCTTGCTCCCCCATCTTTAGTCCACTCAGCTGGTCAGTGCTCTCGGATATGTCTTCTATTCTCTCCTCTTTGACTACCAGCAGATCCATCTTCACATCCTCCATGTCTACTGGCTGTAAGAGATACAGAGTGTGAGAATGTTGGATCAAGAAATCTGATATGAGCACCCTGCTATGGCGCATCTGATTGGGCAATGAGGGATTTGTCACGACTTCTACAGAAGTCGTTGCCTCTCCTTGTTCGGGCGGTGCTCGGCATTCGACGTCACCGGTCTTCGAGCCATCATTGATCCATTTTTCATTTTCCATTGGTTTTGTCTTGTCTTCCCACACACCTGTTTTCAATCCCATTCATTACCTGTTGTGTATTTAACCCTCCGTTTCCCCTCATGTCTTTGTCAGAGTCGTGTTTTTTGTATAGGTGCGCGTCAGGTCTTCGCACCCATATTTGTTAATATTCATTTTTCTTATTAGTGTTATGGAGCATGTTACTTGGACATTTATTAAAATACTCCATTTTACACTCCGTTTGACTCTCCTGCGCCTGACTTCCCTGCCACCTATACACATATTTCTGACAGAATCTCTGACCCTATATTATGAAGTCAGCAGGAGAGGACACTACGCTCATGGAGGTGGAGGAACGTGTCCGGGAACAAGCGGAGGAGATTGACTGTTTAAGCTCCGTCATGGATCGCATTGTCCAGAATATGGATCGCTGGGAGAGACAGGGAGTTTCTCCAGCGCCACCACCACCACAACCGGAATCTCCCTTGAACGCTTTTTCCCCTCCGGAACCGAAGATCCATTTATCCCTACCCACGGGATACAACGGAGATACTGCCGGCTGCCAGGGTTTCCTCCTTAAGCTGAACTTGTATCTGGCCACGGTCTCCCCAGTACCATCTGACCGTGAGAAGAGTTACGCCCTTGTCTCATGCCTCATCGGGAAAGCCCTGGAATGGGCCAGCGCTGTGTGTAGACAGGAGGATGCGGCGTTGGACCATTTTGAGGAGTTCACCCGCCAATTCCGGATAGTATTCGACCATCCACCCGAAGGCAAAGCAGCAGGTGAGCTCTACGCAAGGACGTCCGTCGGGAGCTGGCCTGTAGAGACACCACCCTCAACATGCTGGCTACTCGTGGACGTCTAGATCGGGGTCTGGTTGTTCCATCCTCCCGCACCCTCTCTCCCGAACCTATGGAATTGGAAGGGATGGTGCGCAGGGAGACTGGAGGGGGTTCCCGCTCGAGCACCATTCATGGTCGCAGAGGGCACACTGCTGGTCGGTGCCGGGTTGGTTCCTCTGGGAATAGAGAAGGCAGGCAGGGCATTCTGGCATCACCCCAGGTGAGTAGGCACCATTCTCATCCAGAGCCCTCTGTTGCACTAATGTTTGTCTCTGTCTCTTTTCCTGATTTTTTTCTCTGCATTCCCAGGTGCGGCTGGGAATTTCATTAATAAAAGGTTAGCTCATAGTTTAGGGATCCCTATTGTTTCTGTGGATATGCCTTTCCCTATTCATGCCTTAGATAGTCGACCATTAGGGTCAAGGTTTATCAGGGAGGTAACCGCACCTTTGTGTATGATAACGCAGTAGGGTCACAAGGAGAAGATTAGTCTTTTCCTTAATGATTCTCCTGCGTATTCTGTGGTGCTAGGCCTACCCTGGTTAGCTTGTCATAACCCCACTGTTTCTTGGCCACAGAGGGCTCTCACGGGGTGGTCGCGAGAGTGCTCAGGTAGGTGTTTAGGGGTTTCCGTTGGTGCTACTACGGTGGAAAGTCCAGACCAGGTCTCCACCGTGCGCATTCCCCCCAAATATGCCGATTTGGCTCTCGCCTTCTGTAAAAAGAAGGCGACTCAATTACCACCCCATCGACGGGGGGGATTGTGCGATATATCTCCTGGTAGACGCTGCATATCCCAAGAGTCACATGTATCCCCTGTCGCAAGCGGAGACTGAGGCTATGGAGACATATGTCTCTGAATCCCTGCATCAGGGGTTCATTCAGCCATCCATTTCACCCGTCTCTTCGAGTTTATTTTTTGTGGAAAAAAAAGGATGGCGGTTTACGCCCGTGCATTGATTATCGAGGTCTTAATAAAATCACAGTGAAATATAGTTACCCGCTACCTCTGATCAATACGGTTATTGAGTTAATGCACGGGGCAGGCTTTTTCACAAAATTGGATCTCAGGAGTGCGTACAATCTGGTGCGTATTCGGAAGGGTGATGAGTGGAAGACGGCATTTAGCACCACCTCAGGTCATTATGAGTACCTTGTCATGCCATATGGGTTGATGAATGCTCCATCAGTTTTCCAATCATTTGTCGATGAGATCTTCAGGGACCTGCACGGGCTTGGTGTAGTGGTGTATATCGATGATATTCTGATATACTCCGCTACACGCGCCGAGCATGTGTCCCTGGTGCGCAGGGTGCTTGGTCGCCTGTTGGAGCATGATCTATATGTCAAGGCTGAGAAATGCTTGTTCTTCCAACAATCCATCTCCTTCCTAGGGCATCGGATTTCCACTTCAGGAGTGGAGATGGAGAGCGACCGCATTACAGCCGCGCGTAATTTGCCGACTCCAACCACGGTAAAGGAGGTGCAGCGGTTTTTAGGGTTTGCCAATTACTACCGGAGGTTTATCCGGGGTTTTGGTCAGGTGGCTGCTCCCATTACCTCACTGCTAAAGGGGGGCCCGGTGCGCTTGCAGTGGTCGGCTGAGTCGAACAGGGCTTTTGGGCACCTGAAGACTCTGTTTACCTCGGTGCCTGTGTTGGCTCATCCGGATCCCTCTTTGCCATTCATAGTGGAGGTGGACGCATCTGAAGCTGAGATAGGAGCAGTGCGCTCTCAGCATTCGGGTACGCCACTGAAGCTTCGCCCCTGTGCTTTCTTTTCGAAGAAGCTCAGCCCGGCGGAGCGAAACTATGATGTGGGGAACCGAGAGCTGTTAGCTGTCGTAGAAGCCTTGAAGGTGTGGAGGCATTGGCTTGAAGGGGCTAAACACCCTTTTCTCATCTGGACTGACCACCGCAATCTGGAGTACATCCGGCAGGCGAAGAGACTGAATCCTCGCCAGGCAAGGTGGGCCATGTTTTTCACTCGTTTTGTGTTTACACTTTCTTACAGACCAGGCTCCCAGAACGTTAAGGCAGACGCATTGTCTCGGCTGTATGACACAGAGGAGCGATCCATGGATCCCACTCCCATAATCCCAGCTTTGTGTCTGGTGGCGCCTGTAGTGTGGGAGCTGGACACGGACATTGAGCGGGCGTCACGTGCAGAGCCCTCTCCCCCTGAGTGTCCAGCTGGTCATCTGTACGTTCCGTCTGCTGTCCGCGACCGATTGATCTATTGGGCTCACACGTCACCCTCCTCTGGTCTTCCTGGGATAGGTCGGACGATGCGCTGTCTTGATGGGAGGTACTGGTGGCCCACTTTAGCTAAGGACGTGAGGATTTATGTTTCCTCCTGCTCGGTGTGCGCCCAGTGCAAGGCTCCTAGACACCTGCCCAGAGGTAAGCTACAACCTCTACCCGTTCCTCAACGGCCTGGTCGCACCTGTCGGTGGATTTTTTGACTGATCTTCCACCTTCACAGGGTTACACCACGATCCTGGTCGTTGTGAATCGGTTTTCTCCCTTTGCCTGGTCTCCCTACGGCCTTACAAACTGCAGAGGCCAGAGTTTACACACGTGTTCCGGCACTATGGGGTGCCTGAGGATATAGCGTCTGATCAGGGTCCCCAGTTCACATCAAGGGTCTGGAAGGCGTTCATGGAGCGTCTGGGGATCTCGGTTAGTCTTACCTCAGGTTTTCACCCCGAGAGTAATGGGCAGGTGGAGAGTTAACCAGGATGTGGGTAGGTTTCTGCGGTCTTATTGCCAGGATCGGCCGGGGGAGTGGGCGAAGTTCGTGCCCTGGGCAGAGATGGCTCAGAACTCGCTACGTCATTCCTCCACTAAACTTACCCTAATACACATTGAAAAGGAGTATCAGCCGGTTCTGGCTCCTTGGCATCCGAGCCAGACCGTGGCTCCTGCGGTGGACAATTGGTTTTGGCGCGCTGAGGAAACCTGGGAGGCAGCCCACGTCCACCTTCAGCGCGCCATAAGGCGCCAGAAAATTGTCGCAGCCCGTCGCTGCAGTGAGGCCCCAGTGTTCGCACCAGGTGACAGGGTCTGGCTCTCGACCCGAAACCTGCCCCTCCGCCTGCTCTGCCGGAAGCTGGGTCCGCGGTTTGTGGGGCCGTTTAAAGTCCTGAGGAGAGTGAACGAGGTATGTTATAGGTTACAACTGCCTACTAATTACCATATTAACCCCTCGTTCCATGTGTCTCTCCTCAGGCCGGTGGTGGCTGGCCCGCTCCAGAAGGCTGAAGTGCGTGATGTTCCTCCGCCTCCTCTAGACATCGAGGGAGTCCCGGCGTACTCTGTTCGATCCATTTTGGATTCGAGACGTCGGGCGAGGGGCCTTCAGTACCTCGTGGACTGGGAGGGTTACGGGCCGGAGGAGAGATGCTGGGTTCCGGTGGAGGACGTGTTCCATGTTATCAGAATTCTACCGTCTCCATCCGGATCGCCCTGCACCTCGCCCTCCGGGTCGTCCCCGAGGCCGGTGTCGACGCGCGTCGGGGGGGGTACTGTCACGACTTCTACAGAAGTCGTTGCCTCTCCTTGTTCGGGCGGTGCACGGCGTTCGACGTCACCGGTCTTCTAGCCATCATTGATCCATTTTTCATTTTCCATTGGTTTTGTCTTGTCTTCCCACACACCTGTTTTCAATCTAATTCATTACCTGTTGTGTATTTAACCCTCTGTTTCCCCTCATGTCTTTGTCAGAGATTGTTTATTGTCAGTGTCGTGTTATTTGTATAGGTGCGCGTCGGGTCTTCGTACCCATATTTGTTTATATTCATTTTTATTATTAGTGTTATGGAGCATGTTACTTGGACATTTATTAAAAGACTCCATTTTACACTCCGTTTGACTCTCCTGCGCCTGACTTCCCTGCCACCTATACACATATTTCTGACAGGATTGCTATGAATACTATGCAAGTGTGTTAGTCGATTTGATTACTTGACACTATTTAATGATTTGTTAAGTCAAAGGCATAGTCCCACACTTAAAAACAAAATTAATCAAGACCTGGGCCAGTATCCACAGTCTGAGAGTAAGAGTGCTGGTCTAGGATCAGGTCCCCACCTGCCTATATACAGGAATGCAAACTGGTGAGGTAACACTTTTTGGGGGGGCACTGAAACATGCAAAAGAAAATCCCTGCTAGGGGGAAATGCTGGTTTTAACTAATTAATTAAACAAAGAATATGATCTACATGATCAGTCTCTGTGTATAAAATAAAAAGTGGTTAATGTGAACCTAACTCGCAGCTAAAAAATGTAAGGAAAGCAATCCAATGTTATTTGTTGCCTAGATTTTACAACAAATGACACTCAAGTCTTGAGAAAAAAACAATACAATATTCCAGTTAGCCATGACAGCCTTTAAAATAGAACGCTTGTTACCATGACAGCCTTTATAATAGAACACTTGTTACCATGACAGCCTTTAAAATAGAACGCTTGTTACCATGGCAGCCTTTATAATAGACCGCTTGTTACCATGACAGCCTTTAAAAGAGAATGCTTGTTACCATGACAGCCTTTAAAATAGAAGGCTTGTGACCCCAAACACATCTAAATATTGGACTTGGGGGAAAAAAATCTTAAAGTAGAAATAGAATGAAACAAACAGGCATTCTATTTTTGCTCTATTATAGTGGCCACTATAGTAGACATCAAGTGCACAAGGCTACATGTGTACAAAAATAACGTTCACTGAGTAAAACATTTAATAATCCCCCCTCACTCACACAAAAGTGTTACGGTCAAGTTCAACACAACAAAAGCAATATCTGTGGGCTACATGGAATGTTATTACATTGTACACTTTCTTCCTGTGGACATCTGCTCTACAATGTGCCAGCAGAGCATGATACCCTTTGTTGGTGTAATTGATCTCTTTCAGGCAGAGTACACCTGGCGGGAGGGAACGTGTGTGGCGTTTCTTTCAACCCAATTGGCATTCAGCATAAATCAGGCCCAGCTCTAGCTACACTTCATCACTGAACCCACTTGTTTAACAAGCAACGCCTCATGTTAACCTAACTCTCTCATTCTGAAAATGAACCACATACTGTAGAGGGTAAACATTGGTTCACATATAGTAGTTAGTTCGTTAACATTTCACACAAATTGCCAGGGTCCAGTACGCAACTAACGCGTTATAACTTGAGGAACCGCAAGGAGTCGTATAACAGTTATCAGTTAATACTATAGCAAATTATTTAGGTTACTAACGTTAGCTCATCTGATGTTGTAACGTTAGATAGCTAGCTGTCTGACTTTATTAGCCAGCTAATTTTCATACAATAAACTAAATTATTTGATCATCAAAGTTGGCTAATGTTGCTCAACAGTTCTCTGGCTAGCTAACGGAGAATTCGATCCAGCTAGCAAGATACTTAACAATGCTGATACTTGTTCCACCACTTTCTCCCTCGCCTCAAACTTTCCAAATGTCAGTTGTTTTTCGGTTACTGCTCATGAAGTACGCTTCATCACCTTCTCATCCCCGTCTCCATGGTCAGGCTTCTCACCTACCTCTTCGTTATCGTTCACGGGAAGCGCTGCTGTGAGTTAACTGGCAAACTGCCGTTGCACCCTACTGTTGTCCTTCCAGAGCCGATGCTGTAACTAGCAGGTTGATTGTCTCTTCAGTCGCGTGCTGCATTCTGTTGTTATGTGAACAATTGGCTGAGCCTTGGATTCCGACAGTATTTCTCCAAACGCGCATCACTCGTTCACTTGCAGCCAGTAGGGGATCCAAGTCCCCCCACAAAAAAACTTCTCTCATCGGATCTACACGATTCAAAACGGCGATTTTCGACGAAAGGTGACTAGTTTGCATCCCTGCTATGTAGTCTTATTCATTATGATTTAAAAGGCGAAACTGAGCAGCACTCATACTCTAAGATACTTTTTGGATACGGGTTCTGACCTAATACCATACAGTGGGCTCACCTCAGTGAGACTGTGTTTGGTCCGGGTTCTGACCTAATACCATACAGTGGGCTCACCTCAGTGAGACTGTGTTTGGTCCTGTGCTGCTTAGTTGGTTCCTCTGTGGGTTCAAGAGGAGGTGTAGTCAGGTTGTCCTCCATGACCATGGTCCCCTCAGGGTTCCCCAGACCCTCCTCACACCCCTCCTCCTTCACCAGCAGCACCCCCAGACCCTCCTCCTCCTGGAAGAGACAGGGGATACAGATTACACAGACATACACTCCCTCAGGTATGTACACAAAGATAATAAACACACCTTTGACATGGAGTCTTTACCCATCCCCACCACGTTTGAGTCCTATACTGTAGTTACAGAATTACTTCATTGTTGTTAAACCCATCATGCTGGACATAAATATGATGTTGTGGGTAAAAATAAATAAATAATGATGATAAGTCAAAAGTCATCATCAGACAAACCTGACTAAACTATTTTGACATGTACAGTAGGTGTTTGTTAGTGTCTGGGTTTGTGTAGGTATATTTAGTAAGTGTATATTGGTTATAAAGTGCTGTCTGGTGTATGCAGAATAGGGTGAGATCAGATGTGATGTATATTAAAGAGTCTCAATGAAAGTCTTAGAATGAAAAGTCCAATTGTTTTATTAAACATAAACAAGTGTTCAATACACCATATGAAAATCACATACATTTTATTATATATATGTATATTTAAAATCGGCATGAACTTGATGAACTGCATTCATTTTCTCATTAAAAGTGTTTTGGGAAAATAATGAAGTAGTTAAATGGAAATAATGAAGTAGGCATTTGTGAACATGATATGTGACTCGCTTTATCATAATCAGTCACATTGACCCCAAAACACAGTGCTGGAAAAAGGAGAATGTTAGCTTTCTACTGAGACCGTCATGATCACTCCACTCCAAATGACAAGAAAGTTACATGCCATGACATGCAGAGTATCACCAAATCATGTTTTTGAGAAAAACGCAGTCAACGTTTGCAATTACTTTTAAGACATTTATTCAAATAATGAACAACAAGTATTTACTTAATTACAAAACAATACATGAAATCCATTGACGAGTGCCAATGTTCTTCTTTTTCACTTACGAACGCGCACGCGCACGCACACACACACACACACATGGATACATGTGCACACAATTGTACACATAAACTATGTATACAAAAGAATGTGGACACCCCTTCAAATGACTGAATTTAGCTATTTCAGCCACACCCGTTTCTGACAGGTGTATAAAATGGAGCGCACAGCCATGCAATCTCCATCGACAAACATTGGCAGTAGAATGGCCTTACTGAAGAGCTCAGTAACTTTCAATATGGCCCGGTCATAGGATGCCACATTTGCAACAAGTCAGTTCATACAATTTATGCCCTGCTAGAGCTGCCCCTGTCAACTGTAAGTGCCGTTATTGTGAAGTGGAAACGTCTAGGAGCAACAGCGGCTCACCCGCGAAGTGGCAGGCCACACGAGCTCAAAGAATGAGAAGCTCAAAATCGTCTGTCCTCAGTTGCAGAACTTACTACTGAGTTCCAAACTGCCTCTGGAAGCAACGTCAGCTTCATGAAATGGGTTTTCATGGCCGAGCAGCCGCACACAAGCCTAAGATCACCATGCACAACACTAAGCGTCGGCTGGAGTGGTGTAAAGCACGGCGCCATTGGACTCTGGAGCAGTGGAAACACGTTCTCTGGAGTGATGAATCACACTTCACCATCTGGCAGTCCAACGGAAGAATCTGGGTTTGGCGGATGCCAGGAGAATGCTACCTGCCCCAATGCATAGTGCCAACTGTAAAGTTTGGTGGAGAAGGAATAATGGTCTGGGGCTGTGTTTCATGGTTTGGACTAGGCCCCTTAGTTATAGTGAAAGAAAATGTTAATGCTGCAGCATACAATTACATTCTAGACGTTTCTGTGCTTACAACTTTGTGGCAACAGTTTGGGGAAGGCCCTTTCCTATTTCAGCATGACAATGCCCCCCTGCACAAAGCGAGGTCCATATAGAAATGGTTTGTCGAGATTGGTGTGGAAGAACTTGACTGGTTTGCATAGAGCCCTGACCCCAACCCCATCAAAACACCTTTGGGATGAATTACAACGCAGACTGCGAGCCAGGCCTAATCGTCTAACATCAGTGCCCGACCTCACTAACGCTCTTGTGGCTGAATGGAAGCAAGTCCCCACAGCAATGTTCCAACATCTAGTGGAAAGCCTTCCCAGAAGAGTGGAGGCTGTTATAGCAGCGAAGGGGGGACCAACTCCATATTAATGCCCATGGTTTTGGAATGAGATGTTTAACGAGCAGGTGTCCACATACTTTTGGTAATGTAGTGTACAAGCAACAGAATGAGCTAAAAATGGTCAGAGTAAGTCCTGGTCTCTAAGCAACAACTAAAATGAGAAATGTTAAAGAAAATCTGACTACACCAGTGCGTCACCAGAGAGTAAGGTCCGACAGTCTCTTTGGATCCGATTCGTGTGGGCTTTGGTTAGAGTCTTTGTCACTGGCTTGAGCTGACGAGCGTTTGGTACAAATATAAGTATAGAGATTTAGGAAAACACTCACCATGATCACGCATGAACGTTTTTGTACTAGCGCCACACACAGGACTTTGGTCTCAAATGTCGGTAGCATCAGGATGTCTGACTTCTTAAATCCAGGGATCTGTCCTGGGAGCGGCACCGCGTGGATATTGGTGAAGTTGTTGACATAGTGGACGATTCACTGAGTGTCCTCGTAGGACAGCACCTGTTTTCTGGCGAGATGACCACCACACCTCTTTTTCCTTGGAGCCTTATCACGATCCTTAGAACTATAGAACTTTATCACTGCAGTCAGCTTTTTGTAGAAATTCTGACATTTTTAAAACATGCCTGTTAAAATGTGCTGAAAGGCACAATGTATTCTCAGCTGTTTTATTTCTATTCATGATTTAGCCTACTACTCATATTTTCTTAAATATCTCATGAAATTGTTAATACTGTTGCAGCCCTAATAAGAACAGAGGACATCAGGTTGTATTACTCAAATGAAAACTTACGCGTGTCGGAACTTGAATGTTTCTCTGCAGATTAGCTCAAAGAAATATGTCCTCTGATGTTTTCTTTTTGTTAGTTCCGGTTCGAGATGACCATTTCCTTGCAGAGGTTCATGGAACCAGAGATCTTGCCAATGAGCACTAGATGTTTTTCATCTGAAAAATAAGACAACTAACAATATACTATTTTTTAACATTCAGTCATTGTCGTCATCTATTCTAGCCAATAAATTTTAAAGTGATATAAACATGTTCAAGAAAACACAAACTATGCAACCTGTACAGATCGAAATGCATGCGTGAATCACACACACTTTTATTAGTAGTGTAAATGGGTCAGGTTCGATATAAATAAATGTCATAACTTTATAGATGGCCATTTCATGGATTTATGTAACCTGTCTTTAGGACAAATACCAGCACCCACAACACACACAGGTCCCATAAGTTACTATCTACATAGCTAGGTTGCATGGGCTACACATCCCCCACTTCACTCTCTCCCCCCAAAGCCAGCCAGCCAGCCAGCCAGCCAGCCAGCCACTCACTCACTCACACACTCACACACTCACACACTCACACACACACACACACACACACACACAGTTGGCTTTAATACATGAACAGTTAGCTCGTCTGTCTACGTGTGCCTTATCACACCCAAACACACTAACAGATAGACAGGCACAGAAAACATGCACACATTACACACCCACATAAACTTGACTACTACTTGAATGGCAAGCACTTACCATTGGTGAGTTAGCTAATTCATCTGGTCACGTCTCTTGACCATCTCCTCGGGGGTAAAAACCAAATATCAGGGCTTCCCTTTATTGGACGTGCACGTTCACCTGAACTCGCAATCCTTTTCAATTTCTTGCCCAGCACCACTGACATATTTCCCCTCGACCGACTGAAGCGCCGTCATTGATCGATTCACCATTAACAGGTGCACAGGTGGTCTTCCTCGGTTGCCTCCTCAAGGTGCACGGCCTCGACTTCAGTGAGCTTGTCTGAGTCGCTTATGTCATTGCTCTGTGGCGCAGGGTCAAAAAGTAGTCGGCAATAAGTTGATGCCACTGATCGTCTGAACCAGCTCCAAGCACAAAATTACTATTTAAAAATATTGCGATTTCTCTCTCCCGGAAATCCATCAGTGCAGTTGAAAGCAAAGCTAACTAGCTACGGTGTAGGCAGTAGTGACAGTGTAACTATGTATGATGGGTCTTTATGAGCGAGAGAGTGTAGCCTTTTCCCGCAGATGATACACTACAGTAGCTTTGATTGGGAAAACAGGAAAATCATCCGATTGAATAGCTTATTGTAGCTTAATTTAAACTATATAGTGAGCTAGCTAGTTTGTAATTCATTCATGATTTCGGAATAGATGAGGGTTAAGCTAGTGCCTCGAAAGCCTGATGTGTTACAAGCTAGCATCCACCAAACGGATTGGAAAGTGCCACGTTTTATCCTACGTTTGAAGGATTAAAAACTATATTCATACGGAATTTGGCAATAACACATACAGATGATGAAAGCAAAGACATTGTTTTGTTAAAACCAGATGAAACCCCCAGATAGCAAAAAAATCTAAATTTCGACAAAAACACAATTTACATGCAAATTAGTAATTGCTACTTCCGACTGATTATTATAGAGCGCGTCACATATAGTCTACACCAGGGATGGGCAACCTTTTTGTCTATGGATTAACCCCCCCCCCCCCCAAGCTATCTAAACTTGTAGTAATCATGGCCGAATTACTGACAGGGGGCAACCAATTGATCGTTTGATATCATATAAAAAAAACTGCAAGCAGTTGTTTCCACCCTCTGGCAAAATGCATATTATTTCCAAACTTGTAGCAATCATGATTTAATTACTGACCTGGGAGCCCTCATGATCATGCGTAGAATTGCATAAAATTACATTAAGAATTTTCAATTTTCTATCCACCTCATAACAAAAATGTGTAGAATTGCAGAAAACTTGCTTACAAATTGCAACATTTTCTCTATGCCCCATGACAAAATGTGTAGAATTGCAGGAAATTAACTCTAAAACTACAATTTCTTCTCTTTGCTAAAATGCTTTACTCGCAAAATATAGCTTAGGGCCCCCAAAAGGCTAGGGCGGGCTCTGACTGAGTTCCGATTTTTTTGTGGCTCCCACACCCATCAATGCTGCCCATCCCTGGCCTACACAGTACAAACACAATATGTAACAGACTTTTTAGTCACAAATATGCCTAAAATATATATCACATGTCTGGATGCAATATTCTACCCAGGAATATTCAACACTGAAATCTGCTACTCGCATTATTCCAAATGCATCTGTGGTTCCTTTCTGCTGACAACAATGAAAATGAATCTTTATATTTAATACATCTAAACGTCTGAAGCTATTGAGTGGAATGTTTTTTCTGCTGGTGTATCCTGAGGTAGCTCCTATCTGAGAATCTCTTCCCGCAGTGCGTACAGGCGAATGGCCTCTCTCCCGTGTGGACCTTCATGTGCATCTTCAGCTGGTGCTGGCGGGTAAATCTCTTCTCACACTGGGGGCAGCTGTAGGGTTTTTCCCCTGTGTGGACCCTTTGGTGCCTCTTCAGGTCACCAGCCTGGGCGAAGCGCATGTTACATTGGGTACAGCTGAAGGGTTTCACCCCTGTGTGGACCCTCTGGTGCCTCTTCAGGGTGCCAGCCTGGGCGAAGCGCATGTGACACTGGGTACAGCTGAAGGGTTTCACCCCTGTGTGGATCCTCTGGTGGACCTCCACCTTCTGGAGGCAGCTGAAGCCTTTGTTACAGAACATGCAGAGGAACCGTTTCTCTTTGCTATTGCCTGATGTGGTTACACGTCCCTGAGTCTGGGCTTTAGCCCTGTCGTTTGAATTCAATACCTGATCGAAAAGGACACGGCTGTGTAAATCGGAAGGCCCCATCGACGTAGACACTTGGTCATGATCCCTGAACGTGTGCAAAGGGGAGTGGGTCGTGACATCTGGATTTGTCTCTAAGCTTCCCCTGTAATTTAAGAAATCTCTGCCCTGTGAGTGTCTGTCTACTAGGTGACTATCTGCATTCCATGTGGGAGGAACGTCGCCCTCCACTATCATGGTCACTTCATCTACAACCAGACCCTCCCCTTTCTTATCTAGGCACCCTTCAGAGTATACACTACTACTGTACCGGTTCCAGTCCCCTCTGGACAGACGAGTTTGTGTCTCTAAACCCAAGGATATGTTGCCAGGGTCCATCTCTGTTGCGTAAGAACAAGATGAATCATCACCACTAGTGTCTAACGAGTTACCATCCCCACTGGAATTAACTGTTCTCTGGCTCTGTTGAAATACTGGTAAGTACTCTGAGCCGGGAGCAGGAGGACAGCCCAGTCTCCCCAGCCCCAGTCTCTCTGGATCTGATCTGTGGTCACATCCTGTGTGTAAGAGACTGTGTGTTACAGTTAAAGTCTTGGTGTCTGTCTCTGACTTGAGGACGGCATTCGACATTCCACTGACCTCCGTGATGCTGCGTCGGGTCCTTGGCTGTGCTGGGGCGGTTGAGTCTTTTCTGTTTACATGGGGCGCTTCAGCCGTTCCAGTTTGGATGTCTCTGCTGTGCCATGGGTCCTCCTCTCCTTCAGACCTCTCTAGCTTGACACCAGGATCTTCAGCCTCTGCATCTGCAGACTGACAAGAAGAGAGGTTATTACCATTACATTAGTTGAATTAGATAACAATGTGAAGTCTCACAAAGCTCACCTATGGCAGATAAATGAGGATATACATGTAAGCAAGTGAATCGCTGAGGGGAGCGTTCTGAAATAAATGGACACATTTGATTTACAAAGTAACACATTTTTTATGCTACACTATTACACTAACCTCTATCATGATAACGTGCTGGGTTGAGGTTCCACTCTCCTCATCAACAGTGATTGGTTGGTCATCTCTCCAAGTATTGTGTCCCACTGGCTTCACAAAGCTCCTGTGGCCTCCAGTGAGATGTCCTTCACCTGAGAGTGTGATTGGGAGAAAGCTGTGGTTAGGTTAGCTACTGTCAATGTTCAATGTCAGTGCTTGACTTGTGCAGGAGCTCACTGGAGCCGAGTACCAGCACATCAAATTTTCTACTGCTTCAACTCCTGTTCCTCTTATAGAATATTAGTTCAAAAGTATTGTGGAGATTCTGCACCTAAATATAAACTGTACCGGCCCCCAAAATGAGTCCTGGTACCTAGTTAAGTCAAGCACTATCAACGGTATATTGTACACTACTGACCAAGTCTACAATAGGCAAGGATGTAAGGTAACACTTGATGTATTATGTTCCATGCATCATATTTTTTTCATTTAGTAAATAATGCAGTAAGTAATGTGACAACAATTTTGGACCCCCTTGTGGCCCCCCTAAATGTGGAGTATGAAATAATTGTTACATAACACATTTTTGCTATCATTCCTTTTTTACATCTGTTATTAGACAGAAAATGCTAATAAATTGTTGAATGATTATGAACATGGTCTTTTGCCTGCAATGCAGTGAGGAAAATTTTATGACAACAATAACGTCTAATGTAACTGGTCCCTCTAACAGTACAACTGGTACAGCTTGGCCCCTCCAGATGAAATGGTCTAGAACTGCCACTGCTAACCAGGTCAAAAACCCTGACCTACGGATCGCAATGCTGCCACGTAGGGAAATATAGCCTGCAAGAAGAGCCCTGTGGCTTTAGGCAACTCGGCGTGGGAATTGTGGGGACCAGGTGCTCAAGTAGCTTACACGTAGCTAAGTGTGTGGAAAACGTGTAATGTTTACGTGCTGCTGAGCGGTTTGTTGCAAACTCTACATTTTTAACAACCGTTTATATTTTTATTTTTCCCCTTGCTCAACATTTTTAATCTCGTACGCTTTATCTGGACATTATTCTACAGGACCTCCACCAGCCGAAGCTAAGTAGCAACATTAACATTATGCCATCTAATTGCAGTCGCTTTATTCATAATATACAGGAGAACTATCGCCTTATGTTGAGTCCAGCTTCAGACACAATCGTTAGGCAAGGGTAATTTCAGTGTTGGAAAGATGAAACAGCATTGGTGCCACCAAAAAGTACAGCTAGTAGTATAAATCCTCTCGCACAGTCGCCGTAGCCGGACAGTTTTCTCTTGGCTTCTGGAAGCAAATTCTGTCGAAATGCTCATCTGGTGTCGCACATTCATCCGAGTGAAACTTTCAACCGGTTCTCCCCATTAAGCAACGAGTCAGAGCCTTCTCATGTCTCTCCTCCACCTGTTACGGCGTCTGAGCTGCCAAAACCTCCCACCATTAGCCCTGACCATTACCCACAGGATTACAGGCTGAATACATTTAGAAATCTGTAATTAAATTATTGCACCCACACTGCCCCAGCACGCCAACGAGCGTCTGCGTTGCCAAGGGCTAAAATAGAAGTCAGTTCTTTTTTTGACACAGATCGACTGCAAGTCCTGCCTCTCCCATCTCCTCATTGGTTTATAGAAGCAGGTACCCACGTGCCATCTCCTTATTGGTTATACCCACGTGGGTGACTGAAAGATGAACAGGGTCAGTGGCAGTAATGCACCTGATTTATGAAAGTTCCTGATCGCAATATAAAGTCAAGAGAAGAAAAAGCCTGGAAGGAGGAGATATGACTAGAAACGATTCAGTTGACTGGTTTTATGTGTGGATTAATTGGCGGAGTAGAGGACCTTGTGCATTTCAGGAAAAATAACTCAATGTTTATATCCCAGGACAAATTAGCTAGCAACAGCAAGCTAGCTATAAAGGACAAATTATCTAGCAAGTGCAAGCTAGCTAACTAAATTGCCATAAATGTTTAATGCTTTTCGACCTGTCCCCAAATTAATATAATTGGTTCAGAGTTTGTTTTGATATTTAAACCTGCCTGTCGTGATCGCGTTTGGTGTGGGGGGACAAAATACATTTATGTACGATGGCGCATGCGCGCAGCCGGTTTGTGTTCCGTGTTAGACTTAAAAAGAATAATCCAGAGATCATACACTGTTTACCAGGGGGCAGGGCTACAGGCGTAAATGCTCATCTTAAAATGGTGTTGGCTAAAGCTAAAACTGGCGAGTATAGGGATATTGTTATCCACCTCGGCACCAACAATGTTAGGATGAAACAGTCAGAGGTCACCAAGTGCAGCATAGCTTCCGTGTGTAAATCAGCTAGAAAGATGTGCCAGCATCGAGTAATTGTCTCTGCCCCCCTCCCAGTTAGGGGGAGTGATGAGCTCTACAGCAGACTATCACATCTCAATCGCTGGTTGAAAACTGTTTTCGGCCCCTCCCAAAAGATAGAATTTGTAGATAATTGTCCCTTTTTCTTGGACTCACCCACAAACAGGACCAGGCCTGGCCTGCTCAGGAGTCACGATCTTAATCCTAGCTGGAGGGGTGCTCTCATCTTATCTATGAACATAGACAGGGCTCTAACTCCTCTATCTCCACAATGAGATAGGGTACAGGCCAGGCAGCAGGCTGTTAGCCAGCCTGCCAGCTTAGAGGAGTCTGCCACTAACACAGTCAGTGTTGTCAGCTCAGCTATCCCCATTGAGACCGTGTCTGTGCCTCAATCTTGATTGGGCAAAACTAAACATGGCGGTGTTCGCATAAGCAATCTCACTGGAATAAAGACCTCATCCATTCCTGTCATTATTGAAAGAGATTGTGATATCACAAAATAGAATCACTTAATGTTAGATTCCTCACTTCCAAGGCAGTTATAGTCAATAAACTAATCACTGATCATAATCTTGATGTGATTGGCCTGACTGAAACATGGCTTAAGCCTGATGAATGTACTGTGTGAAGAGGCCTCTCCTCCTGGTTACACTAGTGACTAAATCCCCTGCGCATTTCAATTTAAAAAACAACTAAGTTTACATATTTTGAGCTTCTAGTCATGAAATCTATGCAGCCTACTCCTACTTTTTATAGCTACTGTTTTCCTGGGCCATATACAGTGTTCCCTGAATTCCTATCGGACCTTGTAGTCATGGCAGATAATATTCTAATTTTTGGTGACTTTAATATTCACATGGAAAAGTCCACAGACCCACCACTCCAAAAGGCTTTCAGAGCAATCATCGACTCAGTGGGGTTTTGCCCAACATGTTTCCGGAACTACTCACTGCCACAGTCATACTCTGGACCTAGTTAAATCCCGTGGAATAAATATTGTGGATCTTAATGTTTTTCCTCATAATCCTGGACTATCGGACCACCATTTTATTACATTTCCAATCACAACAAATAATCTGCTCAGACCCCAACCAAGTATCATCAAAAGCAGTGCTATAAATTCTCGGATAACCCAAAGATTCCTAGATGCCCTTCCAGACTCCCTCCACCTACCCAAGGACATCGGAGTACAACAATCGGTTAACCACCTAACTGAGGAACTAAATTTAACCTTGCGTAATACCCTAGATGCAGTTGAACCCCTAAAAACAAAACATTTGTCATAAGAAACTTGCTTCCAGGTATACAGAAAATAACCGAACCCTGAAGCAAGAGTCCAGAAAATTGGAACGGAAATGGCGCTACACCAAACTGGAAGTCTTCCGACTAGCTTGGAAAGACAGTACCATACAATATTGAAGAGCCCTCAATACTGCTCGATCAACCTATTTTCCCAACTTAATTGAGGAGAATAAGAACAACCCCCCCCAAACAAATTATACTGTCGCAAAGCTAACTAAAAAACATTTCCCAAGAGAGGATGGCTTTCACTTCAGCAGTAATAAATACACTAACTTCATTGACGAAAAGATCATGATTCTTAGAAAGCAAATGACGGACTCCTCTTTAAATCTGAGTATTTCTCCAAAGTTCAGTTGTCCTGAGTCTGCACAACACTGCCAGGACCTAGGATCAAAGGAGACACTCAAGTTCTTTAATTCTATATCTCTTGGCACATTCATGAAAATAGTAATGGCCTCTAAACCTTCAAGCTGAATATTGGAACCTATTCCAACTATACTACTGAAAGAGCTGCTTCCTGTGCTTGACCCTCCTTTGTTGAACATAATAAAGGGAATCCTATCCACCGGATGTGTACCAAACTCACTAAAAGTGGCAGTAATAAAGCCTCTCTTTAAAACCCCCAAATTTAACCAAGGAAATATTTTTTTTTTTAAATAAAATCGGCCTATATTGAATCTCCCATTCCTCTCAAAAATGTTAGAAAAAGATGTTGCGCAGCAACTTACTTCCTTCCTGAAGACAAACGCTTCAGTCTGGTTTCAGACCCCATCATAGCACTGAGACTTCACTCGTGAAGGTGGTAAATTAACTTTTAATGGCGTCAGACCAAGGCTCTGCATCTGTCCTCGTGCTCCTAGACCTTAGTGCTGCTTTTGACACCATCAATCATGACATTCTTTTGGAAAGATTGGATACCCAAATTGGTCTACATGGACGAGTTCTGGCCTGGTTTAGATCTTATCTGCCGGAAAGATATCAGTTTGTCTCTGTGGATGGTTTGTCCTCTGACAAATCAACTGTAAGTTTCGGTGTTCCTCAAGGTTCCGTTTTAGGACCACTATTGTTTTCACTATATATTTTATCTCTTGGTGATGTCATTCGGAAACATGATGTTAACTTTCACTGCTATGAGGACGATACACAGCTGTACATTTTGATGAAACATGGTGAAGCCCCAAAATTGCCCTCCCTGGAAACCTGTTTCAGACATAAGGAAGTGGATGGAGGCAAAACTCGGACAAAACAGACATGCTAGTTCTAGGTCCCAAGAAACAGAGAGATCTTTTGTTGGATCTGACAATCTTGGTTGTACAGTCGTCTTAAATAAAACTGTGAAGGTCCTCGGCATTACTCTGGACCCTGATCTCTCTTTTGACGAACATATCAAGACTATTTCAATGACAGTTTTTTTAAATCTACGTAAAATTGCAAAAATAAGAAACTTTCAGTCCAAAAATGATGCAGGAAAGTGAATCCATGCTTCTGTCACTTCTAGATTAGACTACTGCAATGCTCTACTTTCCGGCTACCTGGCTAAAGCACTATATAAACTTCAGTTAGTGCGAAATACGGCTGCTAAAATCTTGACTAGAACCAAAGAAATTGATCGTATTACTCCAGTGCTAGCCTCTCTACATTGGCTTCTTGTTAAGGCTAGGGCTGATTTCAAGGTTTTACTGCTAACCTACAAAGCATTACATGGGCTTGCTCCTACCTATGTCTCCGATTTGGTCCTGCCGTACATACCTACACGTATGCTACGGTCACAAGACGAAGGCCTCCTTATTGTTTCTAGAATTTCTAAGCAAACAGCTGGAGGCAGGGCTTTCTCCTATAGAGCTCCATTTTTATGGAATGGTCTGCCTATCCATGTGAGAGACGCAGACTCGGTCTCAACCTTTTATGTCTTTATTGAAGACTCATCTCTTTAGTCGGTCCGATGATTGAGTGTAGTCTGGCCCAGGGGTGTGAAGGTGAATAGAAAGGCATTGGAGCAACAAACCGCACTTGCTGTCTCTGCCTGGCTGGTTCCCCTCTCTCCACCGGGATTCTCTGGCTCTAACCCTATTATGGGGTCTGAGTCACTGGCATACTGGTAGTCTTCCATTCTCTAGGAGGGGTGTGTCACTTAAGTGGGTTGAGTCACTAACGTGATCTTCCTGTCCGGGTTTGGCGCACCCCTCGGATTCATGCCGTGGGGGAGATCTTTCCGGGCTATACTCAGCCTTGTCTCAGGGTAGTAAGTTGGTGGTTTGAAGATATCCCTGTAGGGGTGTGGGGGCTGTGCTTTGGCAAAGTGGGTGGGGTTATATCCTGCCTGGTTGGCCCTGTCTGGGGGTATCGTATTTATGCTGCAACTGTTTGTGTCGGGCGACTAGGGTCAGTCTGTTATGTCTGTAGTATTTCTCCTGTCTTATCCGGTGTCCTGTGTGAATTTAAGTTCGCTCTCACTAATTCTCTCTCTCTGCCTCTCGGAGGACCTGAATCCTGGGACCATGCCTCAGGACTACCTGGCCTGAACTCCTTGCTGTCCCCAGTCCACCTGGTTGTGCTGCTGCTCCAGTTTCAACTGTTCTGCCTGCGGCTTTGGAACCCTGACCTGTTCACCGTACGTGCTACCTTGTCCCGGACTCTCTCTCTCTCTGAAGCAGGCAATGTTAAAAATGCATTTTTCTTAAATGTAGTTTTGTAA
The DNA here is from genome assembly GCF_036934945.1 of Oncorhynchus masou masou. NCBI lineage: Eukaryota > Metazoa > Chordata > Actinopteri > Salmoniformes > Salmonidae > Oncorhynchus > Oncorhynchus masou. The sequence goes on along the minus strand of NC_088232.1, from coordinate 6,261,109 downwards.
TTTACTAAAACAGCAGACAAGAAAATTGTTTGAAAAGGATCAAGTTTTTTCTGTGAGCCAATGGGGTAACCTACAAGTGCCTTAAGCAAGCATTCACACTCCTTTTTCACATTTTGTGTTACAGCCTACAGTATTTAAAATTGATTACATGTATGTGTTTTAGTCACTGGCCTACACACAGTGCTCAGTGCCCCATAGTGTTAAATTGGAATTGTTTTTCATTATTTTTTTAAACAAATTATTTCAATTTAAAAGCTGAAATGTCTTGAGTTTAATGTATTCAACCCCTTTGTTATGGCAAGCCTAAATAAGTTCAGGAGTAAAGATTTGCTTAAAAAGTCACAATGAGTTGCATGGACTCAATTTGTATGCAATAATAGTGTTAAATATGATTTTTGAATGACTACCTCATCTCTGTACTCATACAATTATCTGTAAGGTCCATCAGTCGAGCAGTGGATTTCAAACACAGATTCAACCACAAAGACCAGGGAGGTTTTCCAATGCCTCGCAAAGGGCACCTATTGGTAGATAGGTAAAACATTTAAAAAAGCAGACTTTGAATATCTCTTTGAGCATGGTAAAGGTATTCATTACACTTTGGATGGCGCATCAAAACACCCAGCCACTTTAAAAATACAGGTCCTTCCTAAGTTAGTTGCCGGGGGAAAGAAACCGCTCAGGGATTTCACCATGGGGCCAATGGTGACTTTAAAACAGTTACAGCGTTTAATGGTTGTGACGAGAGAAAACTGAGGATGAAAAACATAGTATTTAGTCCACAATACTAACCTAATAGACAGAGTGAAAAGAAGGAAGCCTGTACAGAATAAAAATATTCAAAAACATGCATCCTGTTTGCAACAAGGCACTAAAGTAATAGTGCAAATTAAATGGCAAAGCTATTAACTTTTTGTCCTCAATACAAAGTGTTATGTTTGGGACAAATCCAACAACACATTACTGAGTACCACTCTCCATATTTTCAAACATAGTGGTGGCTGCATCATGTTACGGGTATGCTTGTAATCATTAAGGGCTGGGGAGTTTTTCAGGATAAAAAAATAAACGGAATGGAGCTAAGCACAGGCAAAATCCTAGAGGACAACCTGGTTCAGTCTGCTTTCCACCAGACACTGGGAGACTAATTCACCATTCAGCAGGACAATAACCGAAAACACAAGGCCAAATCTACACTGGAGTTGCTTACCAAGAACACAGTGAAAGTTCCTGAGTGGCCGAGTTACAGTTTTGATTTCAATCTACTAGAAGATCTATGGCAAGACATAAAAAAGGGATGTCTAGCAATGATCAACTACCAATTTGACAAAGCTTGAAGAATTTTGAAAAGAATAAATGGGCAAATGTTGCACAATACAGGCACGGAAAGCTCTTAGAGACGTACTCAAAGATTCACAGTTCTAAAAGGTGACACAGTGGTGTGAATACTTATACATTTCTGTATTTCATTATCAACAAATTTGCAACAAATTTCAAATAACATGTTACAACTTTATCATTACGGGGTATTGTGTGTAGATGGTTGAGAGAAAAATATTTTGAATCCATTTTGAATTCTGCCTGCAACACGACAAAATGTGGAATAATCAAGGGGTATAAATACTTTCTGAAGGCAATGTAGGTAACCATAGGTTGTTTTACCCACAGGCAGGTGTTCTATCTAAAACGGACTTGGACCATCCTATGTAGAGATCTCAGTAAATATTGTATTGTCTCTACCATGCTGCCCAGCCTGGCTGTACTAAATTCAGAAAGTATTCAGACCCCTTGACTTTTTCCACATTTTGTTACGTTACAGCATTATCCTAAAATGGATTCATTTGTTTTTCCCCCTCATCAATCTACACACAATACCCCATAATTACAACGACAAAACAGGTTTTTAGAAATGTTTTAAAAATAACTGCTGTCACATTAACATACACATTCAGACCCTTTACTCAGTACTTTGTTGAAGCAGCTTTTGGCAGTGATTACAGCCTAGCGTCTTCTTGGGTATGATGCTACAAGCTTGGCACACCTGTATTTGGGGAGCTTCTCCCATTCCTCTCTGCAGATCCTCTCAAGATCTGTCAGGTTGGATGGGGAGTGTCGCTGCCCAGCTATTTTCAGGTTTCTTCAGAGATGTTTGAGTGGGTTTAAGTCTGGGCTCTGGCTGGGCCACTCAAGGACATTGTCCCGAAGCAACTCCTGCGTTGTTTTGGATTTGTGCTTTGAGTCATTGTCCTGTTGGAAGGTGAACCATCACCGCAGTCGGAGATCCTGAACACTCTGGAGCAGGTTTTCATCAAGGATCTCTCTGTACTTTGCTCCGTTCATCTTTCCCTCTATCCTGGCTAGTCTCCCAGTCCCTGCCGCTGAAAAACATCCCCACAGCATGATGCTGCCACCACCATGCATCACTGTAGGGAGGGTGCCATGTTTCCTCCAGATGCAATGCTTGGCATTCAGGACGAAGAGTTCAATCTTGGTTTCATCAGACCAGAGAATCTTGTTTCTCATGGTCTGAGAGACTTTGGGTGCCTGTTGGAAAACTCCAAGTGGGCTGTCATGTGCCTTTTACTGAGGAGTGGCATCCGTTTGGCCACTCTACCATAAAGGCCTGATTGGTGGAGTGCTGCAGAGATGGTTGTCCTTCTGGGAGGTCCTCCCATCTCCACAGAGGAACTGTGGAGCTCTGTCAGAGTGACCATTGAGTTTTTGGTCACTTCTCTGACCAAGCCCTTCTCCTCCGATTGCCCAGTTTGGCCGGGCAGCCAGCTCTAGGAAGAGCCTTGGTGTTTCTAAACTTCTTCCATTAAGAATGATGGAGGCCACTGTGTTCTTGGAATCTTCGATGCTGCATAATTTTTTGGGGTACTCTTCCTCAGATCTGTGCCTTGACGCAATCCTGTATCAGGGCTCTATGGACAATTCCTTCGACCTCACGGCTTGGTTTTTTCTCTGACATGCACTGTCAAATGTAGGACCTTATATAGACAAGTGTGTGCCTTTCCAAATCATGTCCAATCAATTGAATTTACCACAGATAGACTCCAATCAAATTGAAACATCTCAAGGATGATCACTAGAAACAGGAAGCACCTGAGCTTAATTTCGAGTCTCATAGAAAAGGGTAAATAAGGTATTTCTGTTATATTTTTTATACATTTGAAAAAAATATTAAAAACCTGTTTTCGCTTTGTCATTATGGGGTATTCTGTGTAGATTGAGGAAAATGGTTACTTTAATCAATTTTAAAATAAGGCTGTAATGTAACAAAATGTGGAAAAAGTCAAGGGTTCTGAATACTTTCCAAATGCACTGTATGCTCCCTCTCAAGATAATACCTTTCTGAACTGCCTATCATCAAAGCTGTGGAAGACCATCGCCCAAGAACTGCCAGATCCCTACATTTGTTTTGTTCAATTGTTTTTTGTTTTTAAAGCGACTGTCCGATTCTACTTGTTCTATATACAATATACAGACATAATTCTGGGTAACACATCTGAACATATCTGCATTGGTGAACGAGGTGACAGGCACTACGCTATGACCCGAAACAGACCATGCATCCTCGTCCTTCGTTTAAATGTACCTCTTGCCATTCCTCTGTATCGTTCGACAATCTTGATACTACTGGGACGACTGGCGAGGACGCGCTCTCGCGTTGTCCTTTCTGCGCGCTCCCGTGCCACCTTCGATTCCAGTAGTTTCCTCCGCAATGCCCTGTTTTCTTTTTGGCTTTGAGTTATTTCCAAACGAAACACTGCATAGTCGTCGTCTACGAGTTTACAGATCTCTTCAACGGCTGCATTCGCTAGAACCTCCATGACGGAGGAAATTTGAGTGTGAAAATTCATACAGTTAGCCATTGTTAGCTATCAAATAAGTCCTGTCTCAAACTCGAACTAAACACTACACGGGGTGGTGATGTGCAGTTCAATTAATCCGATTTTGAGTTCCAGGATGTTAAAACGTCTAAATAAAACCGCGAACGTGGAAGTTGTTCTTAGCCTTGTTCACTTCCGTTTACTTGTCTGTTTCCGGTGTTGTGCCTCAATGCTACCCCCTGACAGTCGCATTTCTACAACTGAAGCCACACTTTATGATCGTTAACTCTGAAAGAGAAGAATAACAGTAAAGTAACAAGTTATACAATTTAATTAGATACACTGATGTAATTGAAAAATAAGGCAAAAAAACGTGAATATCAAATATATTCAATAAACAAAGAGTAAAATAGTACCTCTACGCCTCACTGAAGCATGACCTTACATGTGGTTGTTGGCAATATATTGCTCAGCTTTGTATGTGCAGAAGGGGCAGTGATGAAGTCGACTGCTGCTGCATTTTTTGATTTTGGGACTCTCGCCCTCCACTCTGTACATCAAAGAAAATAAGCATAGACGTAAAATGCACGATAATTAGAAAGGCATGAATTTCATTACTGTATATACTATGTGTAGCCTGTGTAGACTCGCTATGTGTAACTTAGGGAATGGCCGTCGGCATCAACGATACACGTTTAGAGCCAGCAAAACACAAATCATACATTGAAGAAACACAGAAAATCAACGATCAAATCGATTACATAACTGTACATGTAAACCTAGGCTTACTGCTCAAGTAGTCAAATTTGTCTAAATAAGATTCCCTCATTGTAAGCAATTAGCTAGCTCACGTGCAAAAGGATGCTATTGCTAATTAGCTAGCTCGCGTGCATATGGATGCTAATTAACGCTATGCTAAAATTGGTGAGGTTGTTGGTTACATAAAAATATTCCACTGCACTGGTATGACATGAATATTACAAAGTGCATTATACATAATGACTGTCTCACTTCCATGGTTTTATATTTTTATCCATGAAGGTTAGGTTCGATTAAGATTCACTTTCGTGGATGGTACCTTCAATATAAACCTCAATTTGGGTGACCTTGATGTCGGTTTGATAGCGGGGGAGGCACTAGTAATGTTCGTCATCTCTCCCATGTCTTATTCAACTAGTAGTTGTTCTGAAATGTTTATTACTTTCCTACATTTTACTCCCTCCTCTGTTTAATACACACATACATTAATTATTAATTTCAGTTGCCTACGTGAAGTTTGTTATATAGAAAGTATTTGACTCTGATATGTGCCACAGAAAGTATTTGACTCTAGCCACAAAATTAAGGAAATAAGAAGGGGGAAGGATTTTGTCAAGGCTATTTTCTTGCCTGAAGAAATCCCCCCCCACTATCTTGAGACTGCAAGGCAAAACAGAACTGTCCAATTATATTATAGCCGTGTCATTGTATACTTGCAAATTAGAATCTTAAGTGTAACATACTTTTGTTGGGGAAAACTGAAATGCCCATCAAATTATTTCGCCAGTATGCTGAATGTGTTCTGAAGGAAGAGTCAATTGTCTTTTTAAATGCGGACAAAGATGTTAACATCATGAGAGAGGAAATAGCAGCCACTCTCCTCTAAAACATTGGTATGTTAAATTTCTAATTTAATATAATTGTAAATAAAATAAAAACATTTATATGGATCTTTCAAGGTTCTTTGATCCAACGTCTGACTAGATTGCCAATAAAGGGGCTGTCTGGGGCTGTTTTTCACAGTTCAGGCAAGTTCCAGTGAAGGGAACTCTTAACTCGACTGCATACAATGACATTGTAGACAACTCTGTGCTTCCAACTTTGTGGCAACAGTTTGGGGAAGGCCCTTTCCTGTTTCAGCATGACAATGCCCTAAGTGCACACAGTGAGGTCCATACAGAAATGGTTTGTCGAGATCGGTGTGGAAGAACTTGACTGGCCAGCACAGAGTCCTGACCTCAACCCCATATTAAAGCCTTTGTGAGGAATTAGAAAACTGACTGCGAGCCAGGCCTAATCACCCAACATCAGTGCCCGACCTCACTAATGCTCTTGTGGCTGAATGGAAGCAAGTCCCACAGCAATGTTCCAACATCTAGTGGATAGCCTTCTAAGAAGAGAGGAGGCTGTTATATTAGCAAAGGGAGGGGCCAAAACCAAACTAATGCCCATGATTTTGGAATGAGATTTTCTACAAGCAGGCGTCCACATACTTCTGGTTATGTAGTGTAGTTACAAGCGAAAATATGGTAACACCCAACTCAGCCAGTTAACAGAAAAATATCCTGCTTTCCTCAGCATAACGCTTGCAACATAACAGGACATGCTCCACAGTCTCTGCCTCCCAGTGTTGGAAAAAGTACCAAATTGTCATACTTGAATGAAAGTATACATACCTTAATACAGGTATTCCCAAATTGGGGTACGTACAGTTGAAGTTGGAAGTTTATATACACCTTAGCCAAATGCATTTAAACTCAGTTTTTCACAATTCCTGACATTTAGTCCTAGTAAAAATGTCCTGTTTTAGGTCAGTTAGGAACACCACTTTTATTTTATTTTAAGAATAATAGTAGAGAGAATGATTGATTTCAGCTTTTATTTCTTTCATCACATTCCCAGTGGGTCAGAAGTTTGCATACACTCAATTAGTATTTGGTATCATTCCCTTTAAATTGTTTAACTTGGGTTAAACATTTCAGGCAGCCTTCCACAAGCTTCCCACAATATGTTTTGGCCCATTCCTCCTGACAGAGCTGGTGTAACTGAGTCAGGTTTGAAGGCCTCATTGCTCGCACACACTTTTTCAGTTCTGCCCACAAATTTTCTAAAGGATTAAGGTCAGGGCTTTGTGATGGCCACTCCAATACCTTGACTTTCTTGTCCTTACGCCATTTTTCCACAACTTTGGAAGTGTGCTTGGGGTCATTGTCCATTTAGAGGACCCATTTGTGACCAAGCTTTAACTTCCTGACTGATGTCTTGAGATGTTGCTTCAATATATCCACATAATTTTCCTTTCCTCATGAAGTCATCTATTTTGTGAAGTGCACCAGACCCTCCTGCAGCAAAGCACCCTCACAACATGATGCTGCCACCCCCGTGCTTCACGGTTGGGATGGTGTTCTTTGGCTTGCAAGCCTCCCCTTTTTCCTCCAAACATAATGATGGTCATTATGGGCAAACAGTTCTATTTGTGTTTCATCAGACCGGAGGACATTTCCCCAAAAAGTTCAATCTTTGTCCCCATGCGCAGTTGTTAACTGGAGTCTGGCTTTTTTAGGGTGGTATGGAGCAGTGGCTTCTTCCTTGCTGAGCGGCCTTTCAGGTTATGTCGATATAGGACTTGATTTACTGTGGATATAGATACTTTTGTACCTGTTTCCTCCAGCATCTTCACAAGGTCCTTTGCTGTTGTTCTGGGATTGATTTGTACTTTTTGCACCAAAGTACGTTAATCTCTAGGAGACAGAACGTGTCTCCTTCCTGAGCGGTATGACGGCTGTGTGGTCCCATGGTGTTTATACTTGAGTACTGTTGTTTGTATTGTTGAACGTGGTACCTTCAGTCATTTGGAAATTGCTCCCAAGGATGAACCAGACTTGTGGAGGTCTACAAAAAATGTGGCAGATTTCTTTTGATTTTCCCATGATGTCAAGCAAAGAGGCACTGAGTTTGAAGTTAGGCCTTGAAATACATCCACAGGTACACCTCCAATTGACTCAAATTATGTCAATTAGCCCATCATTTTCTGGAATTTTCCAAGCTGTTTAAAAGCACAGTCAACTTGGTGTATGTAAACTTCTAACCCACTGGAATTGTGATAGAGTGAATTATAAGTGGAATAATCTGTCTGTAAACAATTGTTGGAAAATTGTTGTTCACAAGACATTTGTGGAGTGGTTGAAAACACATTTTAATGACTCCAACCTATGTGTATGTAAACTTCCGACTTCAACTGTACGCGCAATACCGTCGATTGGTACGCCAAATAAAAATGTGATTCATATTTTTAAATTAAAAAAAATACTTTTTCAAACAGTTGATTTTTCAACGGGGCTAAACATTTGGGTGAGTTTTTTTTCTCCCCTCAGTAGCATCGTTTCATTGCCAAAAAATAAAATAAAACCATCTAGTGTTCAGCGAAATAACAACACAATGTCAAATACAGGTAGCCTAGTCAAATGATTAACATCCAATCACATTAACCGTTATTCTCTCGCGGGAATTCCACTAATGTTCTGTATGTTGCCAAAAGTAGCTGCTGCTTATTTTGTTTGCTCGAAAATTGATTAATGTTTAAAAAGTAAGGCCCACATCCATAGAGACACATACCAGCTCTACTGGTAGTTTTGCTACGACAAACAGTACTACACCTGCACCGGTCGACGACACAAGTTGTTTGGCTTCCACGAGCACATCCAATGCTAGCATCAGTAATTCTACATTTGTTGTTAGCCCAGCTAGCATGGACACTGACAGTTGGGAATCTGATGCAGCTGAAGAGCTACTGCCCCCTTACCCAGGAAAGCACTGAACAACAGACAGGGACGTTGGACCATCGAAGAGGTGCAAATATGATGAGAACTACATTTATTTTGGGTTCACTTATATTGGGAGTAATGCCTTTCCTCAGCCACAGTGTGTTATATGTGCAAAAGTACTATCTCACAACTCGATGAAACCTTTACCTTGCACAGACATTTCGAAACAAAACATCCCAATTTGAAAAATAAGCCACAGGAGTTTTTGGAGTGAGAATTTAAGATGACCTTCGAGTAGTAAGACATGTATAAAAGCAACAGATACCATTAATAAGAAGGGGCTAGAAGCGTCTTATATGGTGAGCTACCGAGTGGCTAGGACAGGCAAGCCCCATACTATTGTGGAGGACTTAATACTTCCTGCTGCCGTGGATATGGCTGGGACAATGCTGGGGGAAAAGGCCCAAAGAACTATACAGACAATACCTCCATCAAACAACACAGTTTCATAACGCATCAGTGACATGGCAGGAGATAATTTGAAACAATTACTGCTTCGCATACAAGCCAGTGAATTCTATGCGTTACAGCTGGATGAGTCAACAGATGTGGCGGGCCTGACACAGCTCCTTGTATATGTCTGTTACATTTATGGGGAGTCAATTAAGGAAAACATCCTCTTCTGGAAACCAAGACAACAGGAGAGGATATTCTTAATGTACTGGACAGCTTTGTGACATCAAATGGACTTTGGTGGTCAAGATGTGTTGGTGTCTGTACTGATGGTGCGAAAGCCATGACAGGGAGACATAGTGGAGTGGTAACGCACGTGCAAGCAGTAGCTCCCAACGCTACTTGGGTACACTGCAGCGTCAACCAAGAGGCTCTTGCTGCCAAGGGAATACCTGACAGCTTGAAAGACGTTTTGGACACTACAGTGAAAATGGTTAACTTTGTTCAAGCAAAGCCCCCTGAACTCTTGTGTTTTTTCTGCATTATGCAATGACATGGGCAGCGACCATGTAACGCTTTTACAACATACAGAAGTGCACTTGTTATCAAGGGGCAAAGTATTGACACATTTTTTTTAAAATTGAGAGACAAGTTTAAAGTTTTCTTTACTGAACATCATTTTCACTTGTCTGACCGCTTGCATGATGGTGAGTTTCTCACACGACTGGCCTATCCAGGTGATGTTTTTTCTCGCCGAATGATCTGAATCTAGGATTACAGTGACTCTCCGCAACTATATTCAATGTGCGGGACAAAATTGAGGCTATGATTAAGAGCTCTTCTCTGTCTGCATTAACAAGGACAACACACAGGTCTTTCCATCATTGTATGACTTTTTGTGTGCAAATGAACTCAAGCTTATGGACAATGTCAAATGTGATATAGCGAAGCACCTGAGTTAGTTAGGTGCGCAATTAAGCTGGTACTTTCCCGAAACGGATGACACAAACAACTGGATTCATTATACCTTTCATGCCCTGGCTCCAGTCCACTTACTGATATCTGAACAAGAGAGCCTCATCAAAAATGCAACAAGTGGTTCTGTGAAAATTGAATTTAATCCAAAACTACTGCCAGATTTCTGGATTGGGCTGCGCTCAGAGTATCCTGCCTTGGCAAATCGCGCTGTTAATAAGACACTGATGCCCTTTGCAACCACATACCTATGTGAGAGTGGATTCTTGGCCCTCAATAGCATGAATACTAAATACAGGCACAGACTGTGTGTGGAAAATGATTTAAGACTGAGACTCTCCAATACAACCCAACATTGCAGAGCTATGTGCATCCTTTCAAGCACACCCTTCTCATTAACCTGTGGTGAGTTATTCACAATTTTCGATGAACAAATAAGGTTTTATATGTAAGATGGCTAAATAAAGAGCAAAATTACTGATTATTATTTGTGCCCTGGCCATATAAGAGCTCTTTGACACTTCCCACGAGCCTGGTTGTTGCAAAAACTCACACTCATTCTTATGTTTAATAAATGTATCGTATAGTGTGTGTGTGGCAGGCTTACAATAATGGCAAAAAAATATATTTGAGAGCGAGCTGACCCTAGTGCAAGAGGGGGTATGCAGCTGGAGGTTGAATGTTTGAAGGGGTACGGGACTATAAAAAGTTTGGGAACCACTGCCTTAATAGAAAGTTACTTAAGTAAAAGTGAAAGTCACCCAGTAAAATATTACTTGAGTAAAAGTATTTGGTTTTAAATAAACCTAAGTATCAAAAGTTAATTTAATTTCTAAAATATACTTATCTAAAGTAAAAGTATAAATGATTTTAAATTCCTTCTATTAAGCAAACCCGAAGGCACAATTTCTTGTTTTAAAAATGTTTTAAAACACAAAGACATTATTTAAAAAAGATGCATGTATGTTTAGTGAGTCTGCCAGAACATAGGCAGTAGGGATGACCATGTGTTCTCTTGATAAGTGCATGAATTTCACAATTTTCCTGTTCTGCTAAGCCTTAAAAATGTAGTGAGCACTTTTGGTGTCAGGGAAAGTAAAAAATACAATATTTTCTTTAGGAATGTAGTGAAGTAAAAGTTGTCAAAAATATAAATAGTAAAGTAAAGTAAAGTACAGATTCCCCCAAAAAACTTCTCAAGTACTACTTCAAAGTATTTTTACTTAAGTAGTTTAGACTACTGCTACCTCCCCACATTCCTCATACTTGCTATCTGGGTGTTTCCCCACTAACAATAACTCACTTCCCAATCCACAATGACCCAACCTCAGCCTTATCAACAGAACCTCATCCATCCTTTCACTCCCAGATACCAACCGACCTTCCTCACAGAATTCTGGATAGAGAAAAACTGCCTTCTTAGCTCCTCTCTCTCCAACTCACATTGCAACTCCTGTGTAACCCCTCTGCTTTGATGCTCATACATTCCATCCCACTAACGGGACCACAACCTTTACCTCCTCCCTCTTCAGAGCAACCTTATCTGCTGCCTCATTTCCCCCTACCCCAACATGAGCTGAGACCCACAGAAAACTGACCTTACACTCTTTCTGCCCCACCTTATGAAGTGGCAACAGATCTATTATCAGGTCTGGGCGTGCCTTTGACTTCCCTTCTCTCAGTATCCAACAGACTTCTTCTTCTTTGTTTTTTTTTATGGCGAACTAGCCTCAAAAGGTGTATTGTCACCATTAACTGGATGGGGGTACAAAAGAAAAGTAAATTCCATACAGCGATGGGAACATTTACATTTAAGCTGCAATATGTAACATTTTGGACAACCCAACCAAATTCACAAAGAAATATGAGGTATAGATCCACCATTGTCATTGGCAACACGTCTAAGAATTGGTAGATTGGTTCTATATGTGCACCATTTCTATGCTTCTCATTCTTAAGTTTATTTATTTCTTCTTTTACTTTCGGTTTTGTACACCAGCTTCAAACAGCTGAAAATATAATATTTGTGGTTATGGGAAATATATTTCACAGCGGTTTAGATGATATAATGATTCTCTACCCTCTAGACCCTTACTTCTGTAAAGTTACTGGCCCTGTAATCGCCAAGCCTATCTCTGACCTTTTTAACCTGCCTCTCCTCTCTGGGGAGGTTCCCATTGCTTGGAAGGCAGCCACGGTTAGTCCTTATTTTCCCCTGTTTATCAAAAGGGTAGGAAAAACTTGCAATAATCAACTGACTGGCTTTCTTGATGTCTATAGTACTCTCTCTGTCTATAGTATTTTCTCTGGTATGCAATCTGGCTTCTGCTCAGGTTATGGATGTGTCATTGCAACCTAAAGGTCCTCAATGATGTCACCATTGCCCTTGATTTTAAGCCACATTGTGCTGCTATTATTATTGACTGGCAAATCTTTTGATATGGTGGGCAATTCCATTCTTGTGTGCCAGTTAAGGAGTATTGGTATCCCTGAGTGGTCTTTGGCTTGGTTTGCTAACTACCTCTCTCAAAGAGTGCAGTGTATAAAGTCAGCACATCTGCTGTTTCAGCCACTGCCTTTCTCCAAGGGAGTACCCCAAGGCTCAATCCTAGGCCCCATGCTCTTCTCAATTTACATCAACAACATAGCTCAGGCAGTAGAAAGCTCTCATCCATTTATATGCAGATGATAGTCTTATACTCAGCAGGGCCCTCCCTGGATTTTGTGTTAAACATTCCGCAACTAAGATTTCCTAATGTCCTACAATCTTTCTCTGCCCTTAACCTTGTTCTGAAAACCTCCAAAACAAAGATCATGTGGTTTTGTAAGAATAATGCCCTCTCCACACTGGTGTGATTACTACCCCTCAGGGTTTAGAGCTTGAGGTAGTCACCTCATACAAGTACTTGGGAGTATGGCTAGACCTTCTCTCAGCACATCAAAGCTGCAGGCTAAGGTTACATCTCGACTTGGTTTACTCTATCGTAATCGTTCCTCTTTCACCCCAGCTACCAAACTAATCCTGATTCAGATGACCATCCTACCCATGCTAGATTACGGAGACACAATTTATAGATCGGCAGGTAAGGGTGCTCTTGAGCGGCAAAATTTTCTTTACCATTCGGCCATCTGATTTGCCATCAATGTTCCATATAGGACACATCACTGCACTCCATACTCTTCTGTAAACTGGTCATCTCTGTATACCCGTCACAAGACCCACTGGTTGTTAGTTATAAAACCCTCTTCGGCCTCATTCCCCTCTATCTGAGATACCAACTGCAGCCCTCATCCTCCACATACAACGGCCATTCTACCAGTCACATTCTGTTAAAGGTCCCCGAAGCGCACACATCCCTGGGTCACTCGTCTTTTCAGTTCGCTGTTGCTAGCAACTGGAATGAGCTGCAACAAATACTCAAACTGGACAGTTTTATCTCAATCTCTTTATTGAAAGACTCAATCATGGACACTCTTACTGACAGTTGTGGCTGCTTTGCATGTTATATTGTTGTCTCTACCTTCTTTCCCTTTGTGCTGTTGTCTGTGTCCAACAATGTTTGTACCCTGTTTTGGGGTGCTACCATGTTGTGCTTCTACCATGTTGTTGTTATGTTGTGTCGCTACCATGCTGTGTTGTTATGTGTTGCTGCCATGCTATTTTGTCATCCTAGGTCTCTCTTTATGCAGTGTTGTCTTTCTTGTTGTGATATTTGTTTTGTCCTATATATATATATATATATATATATATATATATATTTTAATCCCAGGTCCACCATCCCCGCAGGAGGCCTTTTGGCTTTTGGTAGGCCGTCATTGTAAATAATAATTTGTTCTTAACTGACTTGCCTAGTTAAATTAAATTAAATTTCACCAACACTCATCTGGGACACCAAAAACATGGCGACCCACGACTAATCAATGTGCCACAGAGATTTTATTAATATTGTGGGAAAAACTTCTATATGAACATCAAACACTGATTTTCATTGCTGACCAGCACAAGTCACTAATGAGCATTGTTTTTAAAAGCTCAGAGTAATTAATAGTTTTTCTGCACAATTTGGTTTAAGCCCCCATCACTAACTTGAAGAGAACTAGGGCCTATTACTCGCATCCCACCGCTTCCAATGCATTGTGGAAAAGTGTGCATCAAATTCTACTAAATGAAGAGCTGAGATGAGTATAACATCCTGGCGTATGAGCCATACTCTATTATCAAAATGTTGCATACTACTGAACCTTCTAGTTTGCATATTGGGCATGCGTCATGCGTGATTGCGTTGTTTCCCGCTATTAGTTGATTTCGGTAGCATGTCCCCATATCTAATTGATTAGCTGTTATCAGTGCCAAAATGAGAATGACATTCGGGCATTTAAAGTAAACACTATTTTCTAAATGTCGCATACTATTAAACATGGCTGTGAGAAGATGTTTTGGGTTGGGGTAATGTCGAACGAGGAGGTAATAAATGCCTCGTTCAGAAATTTAGTGGAAATTTATTTTATTTTTTTGAAATTCTTTCTTAGATTTATCAGGGTACTGCAGCACACCTACTTCCCACAGCTATGCTATTAATCTTAATTTTTTTTCTCATACTCAAAGGACCTAGTATCTAGGACGCCAGTTAGGCTATTCGGACACAACCACTGTGATTCAAGTACCTAATAATTTGGAGCTATTATAAAAAAAAAAAATCCATGTGTTGAATTAGGTACAATATTTTGGTTTGACTGAGATAAGGGAAACTCAGTCCCTGTAATGATACAAAAATAACCAGAGTCAGTCAATTTTGTATTTAAATTCAACAGAATGGTCATGTACTTATAACTTTTAAGTACAGCACATTTATTGTACAAAACGATACGTGACAAGTATAATATATTTTCTCACTATGGTAACACTACATTTTCTGTAAATCTTGTACCCTTGCTTTGATAAAAATGTATTTAGAAATACTTTGGAAAAGGTTCAACATTACACACAGCTTCACTACTTCATGTCAAGTAAACATGAATTAAGGAATTATCCGTATCTCATTATAAAACACCAGTATCAACCTAAAGGTTGAAGGTTGTCACTCTTCATCAGTGAAGCATTTTTATAGACACCATCACAATATCACACGAGGACAGATGCTGGAGACGAGAAGCAAGTACAAGGAGTGAACTTTTAATAAAACACGGACAGGAATAGAATATGGACAGCGTCTGGATAGGGGAAAACAAAAACTACAATAATGCTGACACGGGGCAATCAACAAGGCAATGGAGTCCAGCGAGCGCTGATGTGTGTAATAACGGTGACAGGTGTGCGTAATGATGGGCAGCCTGGCGACCTCGAGTGCCAGAGAGGAGGAGCGTGAGCAGGCGTGACATATCATCTAGTCATCATACTCATTCGTTCCTCAGTTCACCTCATCCAATTCACTACCACATCCAAAACCACCAGAATAAACTACAAACAAACAAACTACATTAAATGTCACTATACTCTATACATGGGCCCTGTGCATTTTATGTTGGTGTATCCTGAGGTAGCTCCTTTCTGAGAACCTCTTCCCACAGTGCGTACAGGCGAACGGCCTCTCTCCCGTGTGGACCCTCTGGTGCCTCTTCAGATGACCAGCCTGGGCAAAGCACATCTGACACTGGGTACAGCTGAAGGGCTTCACCCCTGTGTGAACCCTCTGGTGCCTCTTCAGGCTGGACGAGTGGGAGAATTTGGCCCGGCACAGGTGGCAACCGAATGGTTTCTCCCCCGTGTGCATCCTCTGGTGGATCTCCACCTGTTTGGGGAAACTGAAGACTTTCCCACAGAACGAACACGGGAAGCGCTTCTCTTTGCCACCGGATCTACTGATAGCGCTACTACTACTGTAATTTTTCAATGGGCTTGTGTAGCCATTTAGTGTTGATGCACTGGCATTGTCTGAGGTCTGGTTTAACATGAGGAGAGTGTGAGGGGGATGAAGGCCAGGAAGTGTCTGTGTTGTCACGGTGTCCATGTTCCAGTTGATAGATCCTAAAGAAGGCAGGCTGAAGGCAGCATCTGTTAGGGGGTTAACCTGAAGCGCCACCTGTCTCTCTGAATCACAACTATAGGAGCAGGAGGGAGCATCGCTGGCCGAGTCAGTGTCTGTTCTCTCTAGCTGCATATGGACACCGCCCTGTCCCTGCAGACCAAATCTACATCTCGCCCTGGTTTCAACAAGTCTGTTGTCATGGAGACTAAATTCAGATGTTGTTTTGTGTTCCACTCTCTGTTTCTGGTTGGAATTAACAGTGTTGTCCCCCAGCCCAGAGTTGAGGACGCTGTCCCATCCATTGACCTTCACTATGTCTCCTCTGGTTCTGGCCTGCTCGGTGATGTCGTACCCTGGGCCCTTGGCTGCACCCATCTGGGTCTTGGAATCCAAGATGGCCGCCCAGTCTCCTCTGTTAGCCTCCAGCCAACCACCTGCAGGAAGAGGTTACAAAATAGACTTTACAAACATGGCAGAGACCTCTACATATGGAGTTTTTTTTTGTAAATTACCTGGTCAAGTTCATACATTATAATGTGTATATTTTTAATAATGTATGACCTTGACCAGTATGACCTTTTCAGGCTGTTCTGGAGGCAAAGGGCGGTTCGACCCGGCACTAGGTAAACTGGTCACTGAGTGTAAGTTGTATTGATTTCATTTTATGAATGAAGAGAAAATAATAGCCAGGTGCCTCACTATTCCCATTGAAGTACATGTATTATGTTCTGTATATGTATGTCTCTCTTACCTTGCTCCCCCATCTTTAGTCCACTCAGCAAATCAATCCTCTCTTGTCCATCTTCTATTGTCTCTTCTTTGACCAGCAGCAGATCAGGCTTCCCATCCTCCATGTCTACTGACTGTAAGAGATACAGAGTGAGAGGATGTTGGATCAAGACATCTGATATCAGCACCCTGCTATGGATCATCTTCTGATTGGGCAATGAGGCATTGCTATGAGTACAATGCAAACATGTTGATTTCATATTATGCAAAAGTGTTAGTTGATTTGATTACTTGACAATCTTTAAAGGGATAGTTCAGGATTTTGGCAATGAAGCCCTTTATCTACATTTACATTTTAGTCATCTAGCAGACACTCTTATACTTCCCCAGAGTCAGATGAACTTGTGGATACCATTATTATGTATCTGCGTCCAGTAATACTAACTAGCTTAGCACAAAGAATGGAAATGTTTGGGTACCCCTAGCATGCTAGCTGTAACTGAAGACTTCCATTTTTCATTGCCAAAATCCCAAATGGTTTGATAATTCTAAGGCCTGGTCCCACAGTTAAGACAAATTGAATCAAGTCCTGGGCCCGTATCCACAAAGAGTCTCAGAGTAGGAGTGTTGATCTAGGAACTTTCCAAATAATGTTATTTATTATGATCTAAAAGGCCAAACTGATCCTAGATCAGTACTCCTACTCTAAGATACTTTGTGGATACAGACAGTAGTTCACAGGCTCACCTCAGTGAGACTGTGTGTGGTCCTGTGCTGCTCAGCTGATTCCCCTGCTGGTTCAGGAGGAGGTGTAGTCTGGTTGTCCTCCATGACCATGGTCCCCTCAATGTTCCCGAGACCCTCCTCACACCCCTCCTCCTTCACCCGCAGCACCTCTGGACCCTCCTCCTCCTGGATGAGAGAGGTGATACAGATTACACAGACATATACTCCCTCCCTCACACACACAGATTTAAATTTAAATATAAATATATATATATATATTTCACCTTTATTTAACCGGGTAGGCTAGTTAAGAACAAGTTCTCATTTGCAACTGGGACCTGGCCAAGATAAAGCATAGCAATTCGACACATACAACAACACAGAGTTACACATGGAAAAAACACAAACATAGTCAATAATACAGTAGAACAAAAGAAAACAAAAAGTCTATATACAGTGAGTGCAAATTAGGTAAGATAAGGGAGTTAAGGCAATACATAGGCCATGGTGGCGAAGTAATTACAATATAGCAATTAAACACTGGAATGGTAGATGAATGTGCAAGTAGAGATACTGGGTTGCAAAGGAGCAAGATAAATAAATAGATACTGTATGGGGATGAGGTAGGTAGATAGGTGGGCTATGTACAGGTGCAGTAATCTGTGAGCTGCTCTGACAGCTGGTGCTTAAAGCTAGTGAGGGAGATGAGTCTCCAGCTTCAGAGATTTTTGTAGTTCGTTCCAGTCATTGGCAGCAGAGAACTGGAAGGAAGGATGACCAAAGGAGGAATTGGCTTTGGGGGTGACCAGTGAGATATACCTGCTGGAGCGCGTGCTACGAGTAGGTGCTGCTATGGTGACCAGTGAGCTGAGATAAGGCGGGGCTTTACCTAGCAGAGACTTGTAGATAACTTGTAGCCAGTGGGTTTGGCGACGAGTATGAAGCGAGGGACAACCAACGAGAGCGTACAGGTCGCAATGGTGGGTAGTGTATGGGGCTTTGGTGACAAAATGGATGGCACTGTGATAGACTGCATCCAGTTTGTTGAGTAGAGTATTGGAGGCTATTTTAGAGATGACATCACCGAAGTCGAGGATCTGTAGGATGGTCAGTTTTACGAGGGTATTTTTGGCAGCATGAGTGAAGGATGCTTCGTTGCGATATAGAGTTTACAGTCTAACCAGACACCTAGGTATTTGTAGTTGTCCACGTATTCTAAGTCAGAGCCGTCCAGAGTAGTGATGCTGGACGAGCGAGCAGGTGCGGGCAGCGATCGGTTGAATAGCATGTATTTAGTTTTCCCTGTGTTTAAGAGCAGTTGGAGGCCACGGAAGGAGAGTTGTATGGCATTGAAGCTTGTCTGGAGGTTAGTTAACACAGTGTCCAAAGAGGGGCCAGAAGTATACAGAATGGTGTCGTCTGCGTTGAGGTGTACCAGAGAATCACCAGCAGCAAGAGCAACATCATTGATGTATACAGAGAAGAGAGTCGGCCCGAGGTTTGAACCCTGTGGCACCCCCATAGGAACAGCCAGCAGTCCGGACAACAGGCACTCCGATTTGACACACTGAACTCTATCAGAGAAGCAGTTGGTAAACCAGGCGAGGCAATCATTTGAGAAACCAAGGTTGTCGAGTCTGCCAATAAGAATGTGGTGGTTGACAGAGTCGGAAGCCTTTGCCAGGTCGATGAATACGGCTGCACAGTAATGTCTCTTATCGATGGCGGTTATGATGTGGTTTAGGACCTTGAGCGTGGCTGAGGTGCACCCATGACCAGCACTGAAACCAGACTGCATAGCGGAGAAGGTACGGTGGGATTCGAAATGGTTGGTAATCTGTTTGTTAACTTGGCTTTCGAAGACCTTAGAAAGACAGAGTAGGACAGATATAGGTCTGTAGCAGTTTGGGTCTAGAGTGTCACCCCCTTTGAAGTGGGGGATGACCGGGGCAGCTTTCCAATCTTTGGGAATCTCAGACGATACGAAAGAGAGGTTGAACAGGCTAGTAATAGGGGTTACAACAATTTCGGCAGATAATTTTAGAAAGAGAGGGTCCAGATTGTCGAGCCAGGCTGATTTGTTGGGGTCCAGATTTTGCAGCTCTTTCAGAACATCAGCCATCTGGATTTGGGTAAAGGAGAAATGGTGGGGGCTTTGGCGGTTGCTGTGGAGGGGGCCAGGCAGTTGACCGGGGTAGTGGCAGCCAGGTGGAAAGCATGGCCAGCCGTAGAGAAATGCTTATTGAAATTCTCCATTATAGTGGATTTATCGGTGGTGACAGTGTTTCCTAGCCTCAGAAAAGCAGGCAGCTGGGAGGTGGTGCTCTTATTCTCCATGGACTTTTCATTGTCCCAGAACTTTTTTGAGTTAGTACTACAGGATGCAAATTTCTGTTAGAAAAAGCTAGCCTTAGCTTTCCTAACTGCCTGTGTATATTTATTCCTAACTTCCCTGAAAAGTTGCATATCACGGGGGCTATTCGATGCTGATGCAGAATGCCACAGGATGTTTTAGTGCTGGTCAAGGGCAGACAGGTCTGGAGTGAACCAAGGACTATATCTATTCCTAGTTCTACATTTTTTGAATGGGGCATGCTTATTTAAGATGGTGAGGAAGGCACTTTTAAAGAATAGCTAGGCATCATCTACTGACGGGATGAGGTCAATGTCATTCCAGGATACCCTGTCCAGGTCAATTAGAAAGGCCTGCTCGCAGAAGTGTTTTAGGGAGCGTTTGACAGTGATGAGTGGAGGCCGTTTTACCGCTGACTCATTACGGATGCAGGCAATGAGGTAGTGATCGCTGAGATCTTGATTGAAAACAGCAAAGGTGTATTTGGAGGGCGAGTTAGTTAGGATGACATCTATGAGGGTGCCTGTGTTTACGGATTTGGAGCTGTACCTGGTAGGTTCATTGATAATTTGTGTGAGATTGAGGGCATCAAGCTTGGATTGTAGGATGGCCGGGGTGTTAAGCATGTCCCAGTTTAGGTCACCTAGTAGCACGAGCTCAGAAGATAGATGGGGGGGCAATCAATTCACATATGGTATCGAGGGCACAGCTGGGGGCAGAGGGAGGTCTATAGCAAGTGGTAACAGTGAGAGACTTGTTTCTGGAAAGGTGCATTTTTAGAAGTAGAAGCTCGAATTGTTTGGGTACAGACTTGGATAGTAATACAGAACTCTGCAGGCTATCTTTGCAGTAGATTGCAACACCGCCCCCTTTGGCAGTTCTTGCTTGACGGAAATGTTATAGTTAGCGATGGAGATTAAGGTTTTTGGTGGTTTTCCTAAGCCAGGATTCAGACACGACTAAGACATCCGGGTTGGCAGAGTGTGCTAAAGCAGTTAGTAAACTAACTTAGGGAGTAGGCTTCTAATCTTAACAGGCATGAAACCAAGGCTATTACGGTTATATAATTCAATAAATGATAGCACCTGGGGAGTGGGAGTGGAGCTAGGCACTGCAGGACCTGGATTAACCTCTACATCACCAGAAGAACAGAGGAGAAGTAGGATAAGGGTACGGCTAAATGCTATACGAACTGGCCGTCTAGCACGTTCGGAACAGAGAGTAAAAAGAGGCAGGTTTCTGATTAAAGGCATAGTGTACAGACAAAGGTAAGGAAGGATGTGAGTACATTCGAGGTAAACCTAGGCATTGAGTAATGATGAGAGAGATATAGTCTCTAGAGACATTTAAACCAGGTAATGTCATCACATATGTAGGTGGTGGAACAACATGGTTGGTTAAGGCATATTGAGCAGGGCTAGAGGCTCTACAGTGAAATAAGACAGTAATCACTAACCAGGACAGTAATGGACGAGGCATATTGATATTAGAGAGAGGCATGCATAGCCAAGTGAACATATGGGTCCAGTGAGTGGTTGGGCTGACTGGGAACACGCCGATTCAGACAGTTTGCAGGCCGATGCTAACAGTTAGTAGGCCGGGGCTAAACAAGCTAGCAGTTAGCAGACCGGGGCTGGCAAGCTAGCAGACCGGGTTAGCAACCAAGCAGTTAGGAGGGGCTAGTAGTTAGCAGACCAGGGCAGGCAAGCTAGCAGTTAGTAGACCGGGCTAGCAAGTTAGCCTTTGGGGGACGTCGAGATGGGGGTAAGTCTGTTTTTGCCTCTTTGTGTGGTGACGTCGATAGACCAGTCGTGGAATTAGTAGGGTTCCAAGTAGCTAGCAGGCCTAGCAGGTTAGCAGAATGGGCCTTCAGCGGGTGCCACACCTGAGGGGCCAGTTGGAATCCTCGGGCAGATTATGTCGGTATTCCAGTCGTAGAGGATCGGTGGGGTTCCGTTCCCCGTACCGGCAGTAGAAGGGGTCTGGATATTGTAGCCCAGGAATGAGCCGGGAGATGGTTCTAGCATGGGCTAGCCCCAGGCTAGTTGGTGCTAGCTCTGGGACGGAAACATTAGCCAGAAGTAGTCAACCCTGGTTGGGGTTAGCTAGCTGTGATGATCCAGATGAAAAGGTTCAGAGTTTGTGGTAGGAATTCGGGGATATGGAGAGAAAAATAGTTCTGGTATGCTCTCTTTTGAAACGCGTTGTACGATAATAAATAATAATAAACACACTTTCAACATGGAGTGTATATCCCACCCCCACTACGTTTGAGTCCTATACTGTAGTTACAGAATTACTTCATTGTTGTTAAACCCATAATGTTGGACATAAATATGTTGTGGGTAAATATGTGGTTGTGGGTACAAAGTCAGCAATGATACATCAAAAGTCATTATCAGACAAACCAGACCAAACTATTTTGACATGTACAGTAGATGTTTATTAGTGTGTCGGTATGTGTAGGTATATTTAGTAAGTGTATATTGGTTATAAAGCACTGTTGGGTGTATGCAGAATGGGGTGAGATTATGGCCCATATCCACAAAACTCTCAGAAAAGGTCCAAGGAAACCTGTTAAAGCCTGTTTTAAGACAACAACAAAAACTCCCAGCTCAGAGTAGCCAGGAGTAAAATCAATTCATAAAAGTTTATAAACAGCAAAGGTACCTCAAAGGAAAGATAGTGATGAAGCTCAATGACATTGTTGCAAATGATGGGGAATAACCAATTGCGATTAGACATCGCCAGCTGTGAACGCAGACATGGATGATCTATTATGTTGACAAGATATTCGAATGACCGCTCAAACAATAGAAATGTATGTCCTAAACGATGGAAGGCAGGCGATATCAAACCAACGAGAGGGCAGATACATGAATGAACAACAGGCACAACTAAATTGTCTTTCTCAAAGTTGCCGTAATACCAACCGCAACCACTTATATCAGTACATTTGTAACAGCCTAAACATTACGAAACTTTTTTCGATCAAATAATTTTCACGTAGTTGGAAACTCTCTCATATGCCTCCATACAAAACTTGTCTTATCTCACACGGACCAGGGATTGTAACCCAAATTATTTTCCAATACTTTAGTTCTGAACACAAACATTTTTCCCCTTGTTCCGTTCCACTGATCCGACCAGTAAAATAAAGTTCTGAACCGGTTTGAACAAAACCAAAAAAAAGCTATGGTTTATATCGTTCCTTTCGGTTCCTTTTTAAACCTCTGAAATCTAAATGTTTTTACAGCTAGCTCGACACTAAACTACTTCACCAAATCAGTGACGATAGAGCAGCTTGCTATGGAGCGGGCAAGCTATTTACATGCATTGGACAGACAAGTGTTGGACGCGAGATGCGACTGCAGGTGGGGATAGAGCAAGAGAGGGTGGAAGAGGAGCTTAGCTTGAAGCACTTGGCATTTTGTTGTTATGACATGTATTGTCTGAATTAGGCCCACAGAATTATACCTACAGAGGAGCGGCTTCTATGAAGGAACTTTGGATGTCTTTGAGCTTCCGAGTTGGTTTAACATTGGACCAGAGATAGATAGTTAGCTATCTAATAACATTATGTGCAGAGGGCACCAGAATTAAAACTAAAACCCATCTTACCTTCTTATAGTTAATCAATCCATTGTGAAACTTGATAACTAGCACAGAAAAAGTTAATTAATTATTTAATTAAAAATCTTTCTCTCTAATATCTGAATCACGCTTGCAACGTCATTAGTAGACAAGCTTCAGTGGGGAGGGGCAGATAGCATACACACACTGGCAAAGACGTTCATCTGGCAGGCAGACACTGGAATACATTTCTGAGTGACAAGAGTGAGAGCTTTGCATAGGCACTTCGCTTTGTTGCGTTTGTGGGGGGACTGGAAAAAAACGCCTAGAACATAATATACATTTATTAACCGGTTCCCATACTTTTAAAATAACACTTTTGTTCCAGAACAGTATAGATGACTTTCGTTCCCGGTTCTTATTCTGTTCTTCTAAAAACGTAATTATTTTCCGGTTTTCGGTTATGTTCCCTGAACCAGTTCAAACCCCAAACGTGTACAGATTTTGGGCAGAGTAAATCTTCTCATGTCACCTCTTACTCTCTGACAACTACTGTGATGTAATCTTGTCCCCAGACACTTCCTCATATGTGCTGTGCACAATAACCTGGGGAAGAGGTTACGGTGAATGTACATCAAAGGACCCCCCCACCCCAGAAGTGGAGGAAATGCACATTTAGGATCCACCTCCAAAGACTGACAAAGGCTACTTATACATATTCACGAATTGGGTGTAGTAATATCCGTGCAGTTGATAACCATCAACAAATAGGACACTGACAGCTGTCAGTGTAGCTAGCTAGCTAGCATGCTAACCTTAGCTAGCTTGCTACAGCGCACTCTGTAATTATTGGGAGAGTGAAGCATTTTTTCTTCATCAGTGGCTTGTATGCGGCTTGTGTGTGTGAAGGCATGGAGATGCTAAATGTGCAAAATTTCATGACCACCACAGCCCAACGTGGGTGTATGATATTTCTCATTATTCAAAATTTATTTAGGATTATCAGTAATCATGGTAGTAATCACACTGATGTAGAAGTGTTTAGAAACATATTCTATTCTTATTTACAACAGAAGTGACACCAAAATGACACAATACATTATTTACCATTCATTTCTATTTGGCACAAAATAATCTGAAACACAACCAAAACAAACTGCGAATGCACCAACAAATTTGTAGAATCACAAGCTTGATGTAGTCATGGCATGCTATGAATATGGGAAAAATATACTTAATTCCTGCAGTCAACTAACCAAATTGCCCACTAGTGACCTCATGGGTGGAATGTTATTAATAGACATTCTTTAAAAACAAAAGTTAAATCCGATGTTTCTATTTCAAACGATTTGTTATATTTCAGTCTTTGATGTATATGAAGTATATAATATTGTTATGCAAAGCCAAACATTTATACATTTCAACTCTATATCAGACATGGTACAAGTGTCTTCTTTTAAGCCCATAACCATGTGTGTGCGGAGTATACTTTTGTTTCAAAGTAGATTTGTTTAAGACTACCTAGAAACACTCTGTGACCCTAATTTAGCCCACTGCAGTAAAAGGTTATTTACCATTCATTTCTAGTGAGCACAAAATAATCAGAAACACAACCTGAAACTGCAAATGCATCCAATAAGTTTGTAAAGTCACAAGTTTGATTTAGACATTGCGTGCTAGGAATATGGAACAAATATCAAACTTGACTACTTTATCTATAAGAATCTTTAGCGGTGCTAATAATTTTGACCTCTAACTTTGAGAAAAAAAGTATTACTTGTTAAACAAAATATTTTTCTCTTTTTCTCTTAATTAGTATAAATAATAAATTATATTTAGATTTTTTTAAATTACATACAATTTAGCTCAGTGTTTGAATTATTTATTACATAAAGTAATTATTGCTCATCTTTATCAAGTATGTTAATAATTTCTGACCCCATTGTATATCACACAATGTCTGGATGCAATATTCTACCCAGGAATATTCAACACTGAAATCTGTTACTCTTGTTATTCCAAATGAATCTGTGGATCTTTATTGCTGAAAATTATTCTTTGTTGTTGATGCAGGGTTTGATCTAAACGTCAGAAACTATTAAGTGGAATGGTTACTTTCTATGTTATAGAGGGGAATGTTTTTTCTGCTGATGCATCCTGAGGTAGAGCCTCTCTGAGAACCTCTTCCCGCAGTGCGTTTGTATGCAAACAGCCTTTCTCCTGTGTGGACATTCAGGTGGATCTTCAGCTGGTCCTGGCGGGAGAACCTCTTCTCACACTGGGGACAGCTGTAGGGTTTCTCCCCTGTGTGGACCATCTGGTGCCTCTTCAGGTGGCCAGCCTGGGCAAAGCGCATATGACACTGGGTACAGCTGAAGGGTTTCTCCCCTGTGTGGACCCTCTGGTGGATCTCCACATTCTGGGAGCAGCTGAAGCTTTTGTTACAGAACATGCAGAGGAACCGTTTCTCTTTACTATTGCCTGATGTGGTTCCTCCTCCCCGAACCTGGGCTCGAGCCCTGTCGTTTGAGTTCAATACCTGATCGAAAAGGACGCGGCCATGTGAATCGGAAGGCCCCATCGACGTGGACACTAGGTTGTGATCCCTGAATGAGTGTAAAGGGGACTGGGTTGTGACATTTGGATTTGTCTCTAAGCTTTCCCTGTAATCTAAGAAATCTCTGCCCTGTGAGTGTCCGTCTCCTAAGTGACAATCTGCATTCCACGTGGGAGGAGCGTCGCCCTCCACTTTCACAGTCACCTCATCTACGACGATAACCTCCACTTTCTTATCTTGGCATCCTTCAGTGTATACACTACCACTGTATCGGTTCCAGTCCCCTCTACACAGATCAGTCTGTGTCTCTAAACCCAAGGATATGTTGCCAGGGTCCATCTCTGTAGCGTAAGAACAAGACGGATCATCACCGCCAGTGTTTAATGTGTCACCATGACCATCATCACGGGAATGAACCATCCTCTGGCCCTGGTGAAATACCGGTAGATACTCTGAGCTAGGAGCAGGAGGACAGCCCGGTCTCCCCAGCCCCAGTCTCTCTGGACCTGATCTGTGGTCAGATCCTGTGTGTAAGAGCCTGTGTGTTACAGTTAAAGTCTCAGTGTCTGTCTCTGGCTTGAGGACGGCGTTCGGCGTTCCACTGACCTCCGTGATGTTGCCTCGGGTCCTGGGCGGTGCTGGGGCAGTGCTGGGGACCTCCGTGGCTACAGGGGGTGCTCCAGCCACTTCAGTCTGGATGTCTCTGCTGTGCCGTGAGTCCTCCTCTCCTTCAGACTTTTCCTGCTTGACACCAGGAACTGCAGCCTCTGTATCTGCAGACTGCCACAAGAAGAGAGGAGGTTATTACTGGTACATGGGTTGAATTGTATAATAATGTCATAGGGAAGTCTTGCAAGCTCCCCTATGGCAGATAAATAAGGATGTACAGTACATGTAAGCATGTGAATAGCAGTGGGGAGCCTTTCTGAAATAAACTGGCCACATTTGATGTACTGTAAATTTGATGTAATACTATTACATTAACCTCTATCACGATAACTTGCTGGGTTGAGGTTCCACTCCCCTCATCAACAGTGATTGGTTGGTCATCTCTCCATGTATTTTGTCCCGCTGGCTTTACAAAGCTCCTGTGACCTCCAGTGAGATGTCCTTCACCTGAGAGAGTGATTGGGGGAAAGAGATGGTTAGGTTAGCTACTGTCAATGCTCAACGCTACACATTGTTGACAGTTTTAGAATTCTAGGTAAGGTAACACTTCGCATAACTGATTGATATACTATTTATAGATTGATTATAATCCATGCATCTTATTGTTTTCAATTATTAAATAATAGGAATGTCTTTGTGCAAGATAAGTAATCAGGGGAATTATTGCATACAATCCAAAAGCTGACAAAGACCCAATTCTGGTTAATTGGTTAACCAACAAGATATAATGAGTGACAGCCCTGATAATAATGTCCTCAAAGATGGAAGGCAGGCGGGAGGAGGTATATAGATGACTCATCTTTGTATCTGTGCCATTAGAGTCTGCGAGCATGGGCAGCGCCATTGAGGCAATCTCTATTTATTTTAAATGAGTCCATTTTCTTCTTATTCTTCAGCTGATTGCTGACTACTTTAAAATGGTGGAATCCCTCAATGACAATGTCCATTCTAAAAACGGGTTATATCCATGACGAGTCCTCTATCTCTATGACAACAGGCAAAACTCTGATATAAAGGCGTTTTTCCCCAAAATTTGCAGAAATGCCACTTATATCAGTGCATTGGTAACAACCTAACCATTATGAAACGTATATTGATCAAATTAGCCTCACGTAGGAAATTATCCATTAAATGTTATGTTGACCAAATTCGACACTCATTTACCTCCATACAAAAATGCCTTCCTGGACTTATTTTCGTGGACAGATTTTGAGTTGAGAAAAACTCTCGCTTCGCCTCTTCCTCCCTGGGTTAACGCATCTAAAGTCACACATGCGCAGAGGGGAACGGGGCGACAGGCCCCGCATCCTCGGCCTTCTGCAAAATGTACCTCTTGCCATTCCTCTGTATCGGTCGAGGATCTTGACACTACTGGGACGACTGGCGAGGACGCGCTCCCTTGTCATCTTCATTTCCAGTAGCTGTAGTTTCCTCCGCAAAGTCCTGTTTTCTTTCTGGCTTTGAGTTATTTCCAAACGAAACACTGCATAGTCGTCATCGACGAGTTTACAAACCTCTGCCACGGCTGCATTCGCTAACACCTCCATGATGGAGGCTATTTGAGTGTGAAAAACCATAGTAGCTAGCTAGCTCTACCTTGATAACATCTATCAACTAAGTCCAGCGAATTAAACACGACATGGGGTAAGTATGCAATGCTGTGCAGTTAAGTTAGTCATATTTTGAGTTCCATGGTGATAATAAACGTCTAAATAAAAACGCTAACGTGGAAATGGTTCTTGTTCATTGTTTACTTCCGTTTACACTGAATATAAGTTATTGGTTGGCGTCATAGCTCAAAGGGTGTGGCTAAATTTAAAAAACAATGGTATTTGCGCTGTTCTTAAAATATGCAGTGGTGGAAAAAGTACTCAATTGTTATACTTGAGTAAAGGTAAATATACCTCAATAGAAAATGACTCAAGTAAAAGTCACCCAGTGAAACACTAATTGAGTAAAAGTATCTGGTTTTAGATGTACAGTGGTGGGAAAAGTACTCAATTGTCATACTTTTTAGTAAAAGTAAAAAGTAAATGCTTTACATCAAATTCCTTATATTAAGCAAACCAGACAGCACGACTTTCTTGTTATTTTTTATTTATGGCAAGACTGGGGCACACCAACACTCAGACGTAATTGACAAATGCAATATTTGTGTTAGTGATTCCGCCAGATCGGAGGCAGTAGGGATGACAATGCCTTATATTGATAGGTGCATGAATTGGACCATATTGCTGTCATGCCTGAGAATTCTAAATGTATTGAGTACTTTTTGATGTCAGGTAAAAAGTACATATTTTCTTTAGGAATATAGTGGAGTAAAAGTTGTCAAAAATAGAAATGGTAAAGTACAGATATTTTTTACTTAAGTACTTTACACCACTAAAAATAAGGTACTGCGTATTACATTACACATCAAACCTCTTCAACCATTGTCTATTATATTGGCAAGATATTCGAGTGACCTCTTTAAAAATGGAAAGACTTGTCCTTAAAGATGGAAGGCAGGCGGGAGGAGGTGAGATCAGGTGGGAACATCCTAGGCTAATGTGAGGGCCGATGCAAGTGGGAACAACAAGCCAACGAGCGAGATCAAAATGTAATTGTTCGTGTACACAAATCAGCAAATGATATAGCAAGTGCAGCGAAATGCTTATGTTATTAGCTCCTAACAATCCAGTAAAGTACACAAGTACACAAATAATAAATTAAAAAGAAGATAGAGGACTGATGGTGCAACTGGGAACTCTGGGGGGAGGACTTCAAATCATGACGTCAGTGATCTAAAGGTTGAAATGTCAGAGCACGAGAATGAGGCCCGAGTTCCCGTATTTGGAATTCCAAGATGGATGACCTTTTTTCCCCTCAGTTGTCTTTAGATTTCAGTTCCCAGTTGTTTTGAACGTGGCATCCTCTTTGTGTCTGTGACAGTATGGACATATTTCTACAGTCTATCTCCATTTTAAAGTAGTCCATTTTCTTCTTTATTGGCTGATTGCTCCCAACTCATAAGAATCCCCACCCAGTTGACTACTATAAAATTGTGGAAGCCTTCAATGGCAATGCAAAAATGGATTATATCCATGAGGTCTCTATCATCTACAGTTGAATTCGGAAGTTTACATACACCTTAGCCAAATACATTTAAACTCAGTTTTTCACAATTCCTGACATTTAATCCTAGTAAAAAAATCCCTGTCTTAGGTCAGTTAGCATCACCACTTTATTTTAAGAATGTGAAATGTCAGAATAATGGTTGAGTGATTGATTTCAGCTTTTATTTCTTTCATCACATTCCCAGTGGGTCAGAAGTTTACATACACTCAATTCGTATTTGATAGCATTGCCTTTAAATTGTTTAACTTGGGTCAAATGTTTCGGGTAGCCTTCCACAAGCTTCCCACAATAAGTTGGGTATATTTTGGCCCATTCCTCCTGACAGAGCTAGTGTAACTGAGTCAGGTTTGAAGGCCTCATTGTTCGCACATGCTTTTTCAGTTCTGCCCACACATTTTCTATAGGCTGGAGGCCAGGGTTTTGTGATGGCCACTCCAATACTTTGACTTTGTTGTCCTTAAGCAATTTTGCCAGAACTTTGGAAGTATGCTTGGGGTCATTGTCCATTTGGAAAACCCATTTGTGACCAAGCTTTAACTTCCTGACTGATGTCTTGAGATGTTGCTTCAATATATCCACATGATTTTCCTTTCTCATGAAGCTATCTATTTTGTGAAGTGCACCAGTCCCTCCTGCAGCAAAGCATCCCCACAATATGATGCTGCCACCCCGTGCTTTACGGTTGGGATGGTGTTCTTCGGCTTGCAAGCATCCCCCTTTTCCCTCCAAACATAACAATGGTCATTATGGCCATACAATTCTATTTTTGTTTCATCAGACCAGAGGACATTTCTCCAAAATGTACGGTCTTTGTCCCCGTGTGCAGTTGCAAACCGTAGTCTGGCTTTTTAATGGCGGTTTTGGAGCAGTGGCTTCTTCCTTGCTGAGCGGCCTTCAGGTTATGTCGATATAGGACTTGTTTTACTGTGGATATAGATACTCTTTTACCTGTTTCCTTCAGCATCTTCACAAGGTCCTTTTGCTGCTGTTCTGGGATTGATTTGCACTTTTTGCACCAAAGTACGTTCATCTCTAGGAGACAGAACGCATCTCCTTCCTGAGCGGTATGACGGCTGCATGGTCCCATGGTGTTTATACTTGCATACTATTGTCTGTACAGATGAACATGGTACTTTCAGATGTATTGAAATTGCTCCCAAGGATGAGCCAGACCTGTGGAGGTCTAAAAAAAAAATTCTGAGGTCTAGGCTGATTTTCTTTTGATTTTTCCCGTTGACGTCAAGCAAAGAGGCACTGAGTTTGAAGGTAGGCCTTGAAATACGTCCACAGGTACACTTCCAACTGACTCAAATTATGTCAATTAGCCTATCAGAAGCTTCTAAAGCCACTCATTTTCCAAGCTGTTTGAAGGCACAGTCAACTTAGTGTATGTAAACTTCTGACCCACTGGAATTGTGATACAGTGAATTATAAGTGAAATAATCTGTCTGTAAACAATTGTTGGAAAAATTACTTCTGTCATGCACAAAGTAGATGTCCTAACTGACTTGCCAAAACTATGGTTTGTTAACAAGAAATTTGTGGAGTGGTTGAAAAACTGGTTTTAATGACTCCAACCTAAGTGTATGTAAACTTCCGACTAACTGTATCTTTATGACAACAAGCACAACTCCAATTTAATGTCGTTTTTGGGTAAATTGCCGAAATGCCACGTGCGTCCACCTATCAGTGCATTCGTAACAACCTAACAATTACGAAACTGATATTCACTCAAATAAGCCTCATGTAGCAAATTAGCTGTTAATTTTTTTGTTGTTGACCGAATTCAACACTCATCAGTTTTATTTGTGGCATTCGCCAAAACAACTGGTGTATACTTCACTGTGAAATGCTTGCTTACGAGTCCTTCCCAACGATGCAGAGTTTAAAAATAAAATGGTAACACAAGGAATAAAAGAAGAATTGACCCCCATACAAAAATGTCTCACTTTGTGGGTTTATTTTCGGCAACCGATTTAGCCTCTTACTCTCTGGTATCTGTTAAGCTCAGAGCAGAGTTGTTTAGAAAAATTACCATAAATGACTGAAAAATAATTGCTGGCTAGATCCCATCAGTGGCAAGGACAGAAACCTATATGTTTGAAGGAAGCCAAGGACAATTTTAATTCTAAATAATATACAAGCAAATTAAAGGTCAACCCATCAAAAGGACAACATTAATTCTCATTCATTAACAGCTTTGATCACCTATTTATAGTACATAAAGGAACAGGTACCACCTGATTATGCCAAATAATGTCAGTGGGAGGGATGTTATAATATAAAGGTGTTATAAAAAAGAGAGACATTTATAATTGTTATGAATAGAACATAGGCAAAACCAAATTTAGAGGGGAAATATGGTGTTCAATGAGTGTTTTGGCTATACCAGCACACCAAACAACAAGTCTGTATCATGTGAGAAAGACAGCATACCCAGATGCTCAACTTAGGGATTTAGTAATCAGCAAAGCGCTTCCCACACGTGGGGCAGGCGTACGGCTTGTCTGCATCTGTCCTAATGCTCCTCCTCCAACGTTGTGACCCAATGACACCAGGGTTAATCTTTGAGCTCCCTCCTTGACCTCTTGCCATTGTTTGGGTGTTTGGATTGTGTGTTGTGTTATAGGCTAGGTACCTCGTGGTGAACGCCCATCCTGACATTCTGTATCGGTGCAGTAAACATGAGGTAGCTGAGGAAAGCTAGACCCAGGTCCAAGCCCAGGCTTTCTATGAACTGAGCCACTTAGCACTTCCTGAAAGACTACCACCAGGGGGTTCCACTCACCATTCTCTGTGAAGGTTGAATCCCAGGGTGACCTGCTCTGTTCATCATGGATACTGTGGTGTTTGTATCATAGACCCTCCTGTTCCTATCAGCCCCAGGCCCTGCTCCATCCCTGCACTGATATTGTGAAGAGAAGGGTCTGGGCTGCAGACTGGATCCCTGACTGGAGCCTCTGTCTCTCTGATGACCACCAGGACTGAGGTTGTTCAGTCCACCTGTCCACTGGCTGTGTTCTGTGTGGTGGAGTCTCTGTAACTCATGGTTTGTATTTGTATTTATTATGGATCCTCATGCAGCTACTCTTCCTGAGTTCTAGTGAAATTAAGGCAGTTTTTACAATTTTAAAATCATTACAATACATTTACAGTTTTTATAACACACTGTGACCTCAGGCCCCTACTCCACAACTACCACATATCTACAGTACAAAATATTTGTGTGTATAGTGCATATGTTATTGTGTGTATGTATGTGTCTATGCCTATGTTTGTGTTGCTTCATAGTCCCTGCTGTTGCATTAGGTGTTTTTAATCTATTTTAAATTTTTTATTTGAATCTATTTATAGAATTTTATTTTACTACTTGCATGAGTTACTTGATGTGGAACAGAGTTCCATGTCGTCATGTCTCTATGTAGTATTGTGCTCCTTCCAGTCTGTTCTGGACATGGGGATTGAGACCTCTTGTGACATGTCTTGTGGGGTATGCATGGGTGTCCAAGCTGTGCACCAGTAGTTGAAATAGACAGCTCGGTGTATTCAACATGTCAATTACTCTCACAAATACAAGTAGTGATGAAGTCAATCTCTCCTCCACTTTGAGCCAGTTGAAATTGACATGCATATTATTAATATTAGCTCTCTGTGTACATCCAAGGGCCAGCCGTGCGGCCCTGGTCTGAACCAATCGCAATTTTCCTAAGTCCTTTTTTGTGGCACCTGGCCACACGACTGAACAGTTGTCCAGGTGTGACAAAACTAGAGCCTGTAGGACCTGCCTTGTTGATGGTGCTGTTAAGGTAGAGCAGTGCTTTATTATGGACATACTTCTCCCCATCTTAGCCATTTTTACAGACACCATCACAATATGTTTTGACCATGAGTGCTGTTTGTAACTACCCTGGTAGGTTAACTGATAACCTGAACCAGGTTGCAGGCACTAGTTAGTCTGACACTTTTTCTTGAGTGGGCAGCTTGATGAAAGCCAGTCAATATTTAAATCACCCAGAAAATACCTCTCTGTTGATATCACATGCATTATCAAGCATTTCACACGTTATCCAGATATTGACTGTTAGCACTTGGTGGTCTATAGCAGCTTCCCACCAGAATGGGCTTTAGATAAGGTAGATAAACCTGTAGCTATATTACTTCAACAGTATTTAACATGAGATCTTGGTTCCGACTTGGGACGGAAGCGCAGAGGCTCCTGATCCAGGGTCCTGGCTCTCCCGCCAGCAAAACTGGACAAATCCATATGTGTTGATTCACGAATTAAGTATGTTTTGGTTCAACTGATATACAAAACTCAGTCATTGCAATGGCACAAAAAATACCAAGTCAGTAAATGTTGTATTTAATTTCAACAACATGGTCATATTGTACACTCAATGTACCTTTATTGCACAAAACTATACCTGTGACAAGTAGAATAGCTTTTCTCACTATGGTAACACATTACAGTTTCTGTAAATCTGGTTCCCTCGCTTTGATAAAATGAATTGTTGAATACTTTGGAAAAGGTTTAACATTACACATGTCAAGTAAACATGAATTAAGGCACTATAATTTCCTCATTATAAAACACCAGTATCAACCTACATGACAGGTTGTCACTCTTCATCAGTGAAGCATTTTTACAGACACCATCACACCAACCATCACCATATCATCTACTCTGTCTCATTGTACTCCTTCTTTCCTCAGTTCACCTCATCCAGTTCCATATAGAGTGCCATAGTATGAGTCATAATACCCATATAACCTAGCAGTCAAACAAGGAACTTTATCCAATTGTTTTTCCAGCATTCATTTTTTCCCATGGGGGATTTAAGAAACACTTCAAATAAGGACTGTGTTTCGTGTAGGCTTACCTTGGCGTGACATTTTGATAACGGTGTAAATCTCAAGGACAAGGTGACTTATCAATATATTCGCCTGTATAATATAAATTGCCTACATTTCTTTAAATTGACAATTCTGTGAACGGTCTTCTGCAAGTTTTAAAATGACACAAACGAGTTAGCAAAGGTGTCAGCTAGAGATGGCTTTGCAGGGATTTGTAGTCTTGCATGATGTCTACTTTGATGCTGAATATATTGATCAAATTCACCATGTCCGGGAGATTTACATGGTTACCAAAACGTCACCCCAGGGTAAACCTACACGAAACATCTGTACTTTACTATTTATATTTTTGACAACTTTTACTTAACTACATTCGTAAAGAAAATAATGTACTTTTTACTCCATACATTTTCCCTGACGCCCAAAAGTACATTGACAGGAAAATAGTCCAATTCACACACTTATCAAGAGAACATCCCTGGTCATCCCTACTGCCTCTGATCTGGCAGATGCACTAAACACAAATGCTTTGTTTGTAGTGTGCACCTCTCCATAAATAAAATTTAAAAAACAACAACCTTGTGCTGTCTGGTTTGCATAATTTAAGGAATTAAATATTATTAATACTTAAGTATATTTTAAACCAAATATTTTTAGACTTACTCAAGTAGTATTTTACTGGGTGACTTTCACTTTTACTTGAGTCATTTTCTATTAAGGTATCTTTACTTATACTCACGTATGACTTGTGCTTTTTCCAACACTGGTCAGGATCAAAAAAAATATGAAAGGAGCTACAGTGCATTTGGAAAATATTCAGACCCCTTGACTTTACAGCCTTATTCTAAAACGCATTAAATTTTAAAAAAAATCCTCAATCTACACACAATAATCCATAATGACAAAGCAAAAACCATCTTAGCAAATGTATTAAACATTTTAAAAAGCATACCTTATTTACATAATTATTCAGACCCTTTGCTGTGAGACTTCAGCTCAGTTGCATCCATTGATTCCATTGATCATCCTTGATGTTTCTACAACTTGATTGGAGTCCACCTGTGGTAAATTCAATTGATTGGACATGATTTGGAAAAGGACACACCTGTCTATATAAGGTCCCACAGTTGACAGTGCATGTCAGAGCAAAAACCAAGCAATTGGGTCGAAGGAATTGTCCGTAGCGCTCCGAGACAGGATTGTTACGAGGCACAGATCTGGGGAAGGGTACCAAAAAATGTCTGCAGCATTGACGGTCCCCAAGAACACAGTGGCCTCCATAATTTTTAAATGGAAGGAGTTTGGAACCACCAAGACTTCCTAGAGCTGGCCATCCGGCCAAACTGAGCAATCAGGGGAGAAGGGCCTTGGTCAAGGAGGTGACCAAGAACCCGATGATCACTCTGACAGAGCTCCAAAGATCCTCTGTGGAGATGGGAGAACCTTCCAGAAGGACAACCATCTCTGCAGCACTCCATCAATCGGACCTTTATGGTAGAGTGACCAGACGCAAGCCACTCTTCAGTAAAAGGCACATGAAAGCCCGCTTGGAGTTTCCAAAAGGCACCTAATGGACTCTGGAAACAAGATTCTCTGGTCAGATTGAAACCAAGATTGAACCTTTTGTCCTGAATGCTGAGCATTACGTCTGGAGAAAACCCGGCACCATTTTTCAGCAGCAGGGACTGGGAGTCTTGTCAGGGTCGATGGAAAAATGAAAAGAGCAAAGTACAGAGAGAGATCCTGCTCCACAGCGCTCAGGACCTGACTGGGGGCGAAGGTTCCCCTTCCAACAGAACAATGCAGGAGTTGCTTCGGGACAAGTCTCTGAATGTCCTTGAGTGGCCCAGCCAGAGCCTGGACTTGAACCCTTTCGAACATCTCTGGAGAGACCTGAAAATACCTGTGCAGCGATGCTCCCCATCCAACCTGACAGCGCTTGAGTGGATCTGCAGAGAAGTATCGGAGAAACTCCACAAATACAGGTGTGCCAAGCTTGTATCGTCATACCCAAGAAGACTTGAAGTTGTAATTGCTGCCAAAGGTGTTCAACAAAGTACTAAGTAGAGGGTCTGAATACTTATGTAAATGTGATTTCAGTTGATTTTTAATAAATTTGCAAAAATGTCTAAAAACACGTTTTGTGTGTAGATTGAGGGGGAAAAATTATTTCATCAATTTTAGAATAAGGCTGTAATGTAACAATATGTGGAAAAAGTCAAGGGGTCCGAATGCACTTTCCAAATGCACCGTAGGGACTGTATATACAGTATTCCTTAACACAATGTCTGCATGTAATATTCTACCCAGGAATATCCAAATGCATCTGTGGATATTTACAACTAAAATGAATCTTTCTCTTTTGATATAAGTGTTTGTTATAGAGTGGAGTGTTTTTTCTGCTGGTGTAACCTGAGGTAGCTCTTCTCTGAGAACCTCTTCCCGCAGTGTGCACAGGCAAAAGGCCTCTCTCCCGTGTGGACCCTCTGGTGCCTCTTTAGGTCACCAGCCTGAGCGAAGCACATGTGACACTGGGTACAGCTGAAGGGTTTCTCCCCTGTGTGGACCCTCTGGTGCCTCTTCAGGGTGCATGCCTGAGCGAAGCACATGTGACACTGGGTACAGCTGAAGGGTTTCACCCCTGTGTGAACCCTCTGGTGGATGTCCACCTTCTGGGGGCAGCGGAAGCCTTTGTTACAGAACATGCAGAGGAACCGTTTCTCTTTACTATTGCCTGATGTGGCTCCCCCTCCTCGCACCTTGGCCTTTTGTTTCCTATGTGAATCTGAAGGCCCCATCGACATGGATAATGGGTCGCGATCCTTGAACGCGTGTAAAGGGGAGTGGGTCTCGACATTTCGATTCGTCTCTAAGCTTTCTCTGTAGTCAAAGAAGTCACTGGTGTTGCCCTGCGAGTGTCCTTCTCCTAAATGAGTTTCGTCTGCACTCCATATCAGAGGAGCATCGTCCTCCACTTTCACAGTCACCTCATCTACGACCAGACCCTCTCCTTTCTTATCTCGGCACCCTTCCGAGTATCCACTACTACTGTACTGGTTCCAGTCCACTTTCATTGGATTAGTCTGTGTATCTAATACCACAGGCATGTCACCAGGTATCATCTCTGTCTCTGTAGTGTATGAACACGATGGATCATTGAGAGTCTGTAAAGTGTCACCTGAGTCCTGATGGGACAGAACAGTCCTTGGGCTCAGGTTGCCGTAAAGTAAATACTCTGAGCGTGGAGCAGGTTGACAGCCCAGTCGGTTTATCCCCGTTAAAGTCTCGGTGTCTGTCTCTGACTTGAGGATGGCGTTCAGCGTTCCATTGACCTCCATGATGCTGCATTGGGTCCTGGACTGCTCTTGGGCGGCGGAGGGGTTCTCCGTTGCTACAGGGGGCACACCAGTCTGGATGTCTCTGCTGTGCCGTGGGTCCTCCTCTCCTTCAGTCATCTCCTGCTTGACCCCAGGACCTGCATCCTCTGCATCTGCAGACTGACATAAGAAGAGAGGGGGTTATTACAGGTACATGGGTTGAATTGGATAACAATGCCGTAGGGAAGTCTCAAAAGCTCCATTATGGCAGATAAATAAGGATGCACATGGAAGCTAGTGAATAGCTGAGGAGGGCCTTTCTGAAATAAACTGTCCACATTTGATTTACAAAGTAACTCATGTTTTATATAACACTATTACACTAACCTCTATAACATGATGGGTTGAGTTTCCTATCCCCTCATCAACAGTGATTGGGTGGTCATCTCGCCATGTATTTTGTCCTGCTGGCTTCACAAAACTCATGTGGCCTCCAGTGAGATGTCTTTCACCTGAGAGTGATTGGAGGAAAAGAGGTGGTTAGGTATATTGTATTCTATTGACACTGTCTTGAATTGTCAAGAATGTAAGGTAACACTTCTCATAACTTCTTGATATACTATTTATTGATTGATGTATCATGTTCCAGGCATCACATTGTTTTCATTTAGTAAATCATTGGAAGTGCAATAAATCAAGAATCTAGTTAGAATATGATAGTGTCCATGCGGAATTATTGCATGCTGTCCAAAAACGGACCAAGACACAATTCTAGGTAACACATGCAGAGGGGAACGGGGCGACAATCACTGAGCTCTATATGAAAGGAGACACGCCGTGCAGCCTCCGCCAAAATGTACCTTTTGCCTTTCCTCTGTATCGGTCAAGGATCTTGACATTACAGGGATGACTGGCGAGGACGCGCTCTCTCGTTGTCCTCTCTGCGCGCTCCCGTGCCACCTTAATTTCCAGTAGCTGTAGTTTCCTCCGTAATGCACTGTTTTCTTTCTGGCTTTGAGTTATTTCCAAACGAAACACTGCATAGTCGTCATCTACGAGTTTACATATCTCAGCCACAGCAGCATTTGCTAGAACTTCCATAATGGAGGCCATTTGAGAGTGAAAAACCATACAGTTAGCCATTGTTAGCAGCTAGCTAGCGTTACCTAGTTCACATCTATCAACCAAGTCGTCTCCAATGACATTTAAAGAATACCGGGATTAAGTATGTGATACTGTGCGGTTAAATTAATCTTATGTTGAGTTCCAGGGTGTTAAACGTCTAACAACAATTAAGTTGCTATTGGTCACTGTACACTTTCGTTTACTACGGTTTCTTCGTTTATGGTGTTATGGCGGTCCGTAAACAACCGTTAGAGGTGCTGCCGCCACCTACTGTACTGGAGTGTAGTCAATCACAGTTTACAAACTAAAATAATAAATAAACAAATATTAAGAAAATCTAAACCTTCCTGCCTTATCCTGTACTACTAAGAAATTTTTAAAAAGCCCTACATGATCTTTGAGTTTTTTCCACCCACATTTTAGAGGGCTAGCTGTCCCACCTGTTCTGCCACACATATATCATAATAGCTCTAATCTTACATTTGGCCAGTGGAGGCTGGTGGGGGGAGCTATAGGATGACAGGCTCATTGTAATGGCTGGAATGTAATGAATTGAATTGTATCAAACATATGGAAACCATATGTTTGACTACGTTCCATTCCAGCCATTACAATGAGCATGTCCTCCTATAGCTCCTCCCACCAGCCTGCACTGCATTTGGCCTCGCCTACATTACTGCCCATTCCCAAGTATGCTGGAACCCAGCATAAACACACGACTACACCCAGTCTCACGATTTTCCATAGCAATATTAATGCCTCCATAGAAGGTCACCTCTATTAGATTTGCCAGATGATAAAACTATTCAATAGAGAGAGGGAATTCCATTTAATTTAGTTTTTATTGGCAGACTACACCAAAAAGGTGTATTGCAGCCACCTATTGGGTGAGGTGAAAACTGGGAGACTTTAAAAGGATAGTTCATGCTAAATCTATATATGGCTACAGCCATATTAGCATTGTCAGTTTTCATGAGTGGAAACAGCCGAACTGATGTTAGCAAAGTTGCATGGCAAGCTGCACCTTCCTCCCGAGTGACGCAGCTGTCTAAGCTGAGGCGCCACTTCATCCTGGGGTTCGATCCATTACCGGGAGCCCCATCCGGCAACCCACAATTGGCCCAGTGCCGTCCAGGTTAGGAGAGGGTTTGGCCGGCAGTGTTTTCCTTGGCTCATCGCACTCTAGCGACTCCTCGAGTCGGGCCGGGCACCTACAAGGTTGTCAGTTGAACAATGTTTCCTCCGACACATTGATACTCCTGACTTCAGGTTTAAACAGCGTGGCTTGGCGGATCATGTTTCGGAGGATGCATTTCTCAACCTTCGTTTCTCCCGAGCCAGTTGGGGAGATGCAGCAATGAGACCGGAAGAGTGGCAGTAGCTAATGGGGATCCTTAATAAAATACAAATAAAAACTATTATTTGGGATAACCAGTTGGAGAAAAAAATTAGAATAACTAAGTTCGGTAGTTCCCAGGGATTTACAACAAAATAAATGTACTCCTTCAGTCGGATTCAAATGTCTTCTCAGATCCCTACACTCCCCTCCAGACTCAGGAGCCTGGGAGGGGAGTACGTCTTCAGTCAATATTCCCTGCAATGATCCAGCCGTGAATTCCTGGAGCGCATCCGTTTACTTCTTCTTTGAGGTTTTATGGCATACCACAACTAATGTTGTATTGCCACCACCAACTGAATGGGGGTCGGGAAGGAAAATACAAAGTACATTCCCATTACGGATAAGGGAAAAACGTAATGAATCCATACACACTATGAATAAAAAATGTAAAAACATTACAAAAATAATCCCACATCCCAGTATCATTCATCCTTTGTGCATAGTTCTCCAGGAACATTCTAGAGTAGAGCAAAGGTTCCCATAGCACACACATCTCTGGGTCACTTGTCTTTTCAGTTCGCTGCAGCTAGCGACTGGAATGAGCTGTAAAAAAACACTCAAACTGGACAGTTTTATCTCC
The DNA here is from genome assembly GCF_036934945.1 of Oncorhynchus masou masou. NCBI lineage: Eukaryota > Metazoa > Chordata > Actinopteri > Salmoniformes > Salmonidae > Oncorhynchus > Oncorhynchus masou. The sequence goes on along the minus strand of NC_088232.1, from coordinate 6,220,300 downwards.
ATCTCTTCATAAGACTCAACCATGGACACTCTTACTGACAGTTGTCGCTGCTTCCTGTGATTTATTGTTGTCTCTAGCTTCTTGCCTTTGTGCTGTTGTCTATGCCCAATAATGTTTGTACCATGTTTTGTGATTGTCATGTGTTGCTGCCATGCTATTTTGTTGTCTTAGGTTTCTTTTAATGTAGCGTTGGGGTGTCTCTCTTGTCATGATGTGTGTTTTGTCCTATATTTTATTTTTAATCCCAGCCCCCGTCCCCGCAGGTGGCCTTTTGGTAGGCCGTTATTGTCAGTGGTGGAAAAGGTACCCAATTGTCATTTTTTAGTAAAAGTAAAGATATCTTCATCGAAAATGACTCAATTAAAAGTCACCCAGTAAACTTCTACATGAGTAAAAGTATTTGGTTTAAAATATACTTAGGTATCAAAAGTAAATGTAATTGCTAAAATATACCTAAGTATCAAAAGTAAAAGTATAAACCATTTCAAATTTCTTATATTAAGCAAACCAGACAGCACCATTTCTTGTTTTTTAAATTTAAGAATAGCCAGGGGCACACTCCAACATTCAAACATAATTTACAAACAAAGAATGTGTGTTTAGTGAGTCCACTAGATCAGAGGCAGTAGGGATGACCAGGGATGTTCTGTTGATAAGTGTGTGAATTTGACCATTTTCCTGTTCTGCTAAGCATTCAAAATGCAATGAGTACTTTTGGGTGTCAAGGAATATGTATGGAGTAATGTAGTCAAAAATATAAATAGTAAAGTACAGATTCTACTTAAGTAGTACTTTTAAGTATTTTTTACTTAAGTACTTTACACTGACTTGCCTAGTTAAATAAAGGTTAAATAAAAAAATATTCTGACTCCAGAAATGACTCCTTTGACAGGAGCCCTGCTCCGCAGATCAATGCAAGACACATTCAATTCATCAATTTGGGGGAGACGCAACACGCCCTTTCTGATCGACAGAAATACACAAAAGGAAAACAAGCCCATTTCTCGTGAACTTCACCGATTTCACTTTACCCAAAGCTTTCTCCACCATTTTAGATGCTTCAAACGGATTCACCAAGACTGGCATACATTGTTTTCAGCGTTGGGGAAGCTACTCTGAAAATATACTTTACCAAGATGCCAATTACTTTACACTGGAAGAAGTTAAGCTCGACTAAAGCTACCCCCTTAAGAAAAAATATTGTGTAGATCCAGGAATCTACACGGCTACATAGCAAAAAAGTAATTAACTACTTAAAACACTACATAGATTTGAATTTAGTTAAACTACCACCAAGCTACTGCAAACTGTAGTTCCATTGCTAGTTGAACTACATGTAGTTCACTAGTCCCCAACTACAGATTGTTTCTCCAAAAACTGTACTTGTAGCGGGTATGATCAGAGCAATACATTTTCCGCAGCAATTTTGCTCCTTTTCCCATTATTTTGGACAAAAGTCCACGCATATTTTTTTCACCGTCATCTGATTCAAGTTCCACATCCGCTTCTGCCATCTCACCTAGCCACCGCCATCTCCGTTTACACTGACGAGAAAGGATGTTATTGGTTTTTGTGGTGGAAATTCAACACCAGGGACACCTGAAGCCAATCTTAAAATGAATCACTCTTTATTATCAGCAAGCTGGAGAGGTTACAACAAACTCTGCACACCGTACAGGTCTATAAGAAGCTCCTTTGGGGCGGTCCCAACAGTTGTCTTATATACGGCTATACACAGACAAGTTATATTTGCATGATTTAGCATAATTAAATTCTTCACTAGCGGTGGCTCGCACAGGTGACTGATCAATACCTCATGAGGCTTTCTCTCTCCAAGTTGAGACCTTGAAACTGAGAGACCTTGTGTTCCCATAGCAATATTCTGGACATACTGTCAAGTTCTCACACCCTGATCTGTTTCACCTATCTTTGTGCTTGTCTCCACCCCCTCCAGGTGTCGCCCATCTTCCCATTTTTCCCTGTGTATTTATACCTGTGTTCTCTGTTTGTCTGTTGCCAGTTGCAGTCTGCATCTGGGTCATATCCTGAGTCGTGATACAAGTTGGGTAAAAGTGATAATGAGGGTTCTGCCATACACGATCAGTCAGTCACCTGCATGAATCTTTCCAATTAGTTATTAGAAAGTAGCATGGATTTGTACATAAACATAACATTTCCCTCACATTGCCTCCTTTTATCACTCTCTGATAATTATCATTACATTAATGTAAGCATTAGATTATAGCTTCAATCAAAGGAGGTCCTATCAATATATTTATATTTACTCCATCCTTACAAGCCCTTCACTCTGGGTTTTACAATCTAAAATACACACACATACACAAGGGATCTATAAACCCAGGGTTGATTAAATCTCTCAATGTTTAAACATTGTTCATGCAGTTTTTGCCACCATACCACCAGATGTTGCAGCGACATCTGTTCTGCACAAACTGTTCCTTAAACTAGTCAAAACATAAAAGAAATCCGCTTGGGCCTTCTAAACTTGTCAAACAAAAACAATCCCCTATTCTCACACATCGTCCTTATCTACAGGGGGGAAAGGAGCTTCCAGTGTCGGCAGCTCATCAGTCTCACCATCCTCTTGAGGGGCATTAAACATAATGGCTGCCGAAACCTTCTCAGCTAGGGAGGTACAAAAGCCTTACAACATGTTAGTAATACAATTAGATAGACTAAGCAAAAAAACACATGCTCCAGCCCATTGGGCAATCTGGGATCCCCAACTCCCAAACACAGATTTCAACCAAGTTGCAAGCTTCCACTCGGGCTGTGGGGAATTGTTCTTAGCCACAGTGGCAATGTATTCGGTGAGATCGGTAACATTAGAGTACCGATCTGGGGCAAAAGTGCAACATTCATCTCCAGTTATTGCACAAGTGCCCCCATGACCTGCCAAAATATAGTCAAGAAACTCTGTTTTGCAGAGCCAATATACACAATTATTTCAGTACGTCATTCAATTGTTCCAGGGCATTTCTGTTACTTACACTCCCTCCCCAGCACTCAAGGTCACCAGGCTGCTCATTATTACACACACTTGTCACCATTGTTAAGTGCACCAGTGCCTCATCAGACTCATCTGGACTACATCACCTGTCTGATTACCTTCCCTATATAGGTCACTCCCTTTGGTTCTTTCCCTAGGCATTAATGTTTCTGTTTCATATGTGTACGCTACTTGTGTTTCTTGTTTTGTTCCTTGTGTTATTTATTATTAAAGTCACTCCCTGTACTTACTTCCCGGCTCCCAGCATACACGTTACAGAATAACGCCTTACCAAAGGAAAGCATCAGGGAGTGTTTTTTAAATGTATAAAACATTTTTTAGTGTAGGTGACGTCGGTCCGGGTGTCGCTACCAGAGCAACCGGGGATGCCTCAGCCGGCTCGTCAGGCTCGCATGCTTCAGCCGGCTCGTCAGGCTCCCGCACCTAAGCTGGCTTGCCAGGTTTCCGTGCCTCAGCTGGCTAGACAGGGTCCCGCGTCTTGACGTTTGGCCCGGCAAGCGTCCGTTGCCGAGTCTACCGAGGATTCCTCAGCTAGCTTGACAGGCTTCCATGCCTCAGCCAGCTCGTCACGCTCCCGCACCTCAGCCGGCTCCTGCGCTTCAGCCGGCTCGTCAGGTTCCCGACCTCTCCGGTGCTCGAGGTCACCAGGCTGTTCATTATTACGCACACCTGTCACCATTGTCACATGCACTAGCGCCTCATGAGACTCACCTGGACTCCATCACCTGCCTGATTACCTTTCCTATATATGTCACTCCCTTAGGTTCTTTCCCTAGGTGTTATTGTTTCTGTTTCAGTGTTTCATGTCTGTACGCTACTCGTGTGTCTTGTTTAGTTCCTTGTGTTATTTATTATTAAAGTCACTCCCTGTACTTGCTTCCCAACTCCCAGCGTACACATTGACAATTTTGAGTAGCATTGCCGATTTCCTCCACGTGTTCCTCCACATACCTCAGGAAGAAAACACACCAAAGAACCTGGGGGCAGGTGCCTGAGTGTGAATGATGTCAGCCAGAGAGCTCTTATCTCTCCTCATTCCATGAGGTTTGTAGTCACTAAACAGAGCCTTCAGACTGTTTTATCATTGTTTGGAACAGTTCTCATAGCTGTCACCACAAACCCAACAGTACAACTACCTCCCCAGTTCAGGGGCAGGTAATTTTAATTTTTTTATTTCACCTTTATTTAACCAGGTAGGCAAGTTGAGAACAAGTTCTCATTTACAATTGCGACCTGGCCAAGATAAAGCAAAGCAGTTTGACACATACAACTACACAGAGTTACACATGGAGCAAAACAAACATACAGTCAATAATACAGTATAAACAAGTCTATATACGATGTGAGCAAATGAGGTGAGATAAGGGAGGTAAAAGCAAAAAAAGGCCATGGTGGCAAAGTAAATACAATATAACAAGTAAAACACTGGAATGGTAGATTTGCAATGAAAGAATGTAAAAAGTAGGTATAATAGGGCTTTTCCCACACAACCAATAGGTGCCATTTGGCGCTCCTCTCAAAGGGATAAGAACATTATACACTGCTCAAAAAAATAAAGGGAACACTAAAATAACACATCCTAGATCTGAATGAATGAAATATTCTTATTAAATACTTTTTTCTTTACATAGTTGTATGTGCTGACAACAAAATCACACAAAAATTATCAATGGAAATCAAATTTATCAACCCATGGAGGTCTGGATTTGGAGTCACACTCAACATTAAAGTGGAAAACCACACTACAGGCTGATCCAACTTTGTAATGTCCTTAAAACAAGTCAAAATGAGGCTCAGTAGTGTGTGTGGCCTCCACGTGCCTGTATGACCTCCCAAAAACGCCTGGGCATGCTCCTGATGAGGTGGCGGATGGTCTCCTAAGGGATCTCCTCCCAGACCTGGACAAAAGCATCCGCCAACTCCTGGACAGTCTGTTGGTGGATGGAGCGAGACATGATGTCCCAGATATGCTCAATTGGATTTAGGTCTGGGGAACGGCGCGGGCCAGTCCATAGCATCAATGCCTTCCTCTTGCAGGAACTGCTGACACACTCCAGCCACATGAGGTCTAGCATTGTCTTGCATTAGGAGGAACCCAGGGCCAACTGCACCAGCATATGGTCTCACAAGGGGTCTGAGGATCTCATTACATTTACATTACATTTAAGTCATTTGGCAGACGCTCTTATCCAGAGCGACTTATGTCACCTTATGACATCCAGTGGAACAGCCACTTTACAATAGTGCATCTAAATCATTTAAGGGGGGGGGTGAGAAGGATTACTTTATCCTATCCTAGGTATTCCTTAAAGAGGTGGGGTTTAAGGTGTCTCCGGAGGGTGGTGATTGACTCCGCTGTCCTGGCGTCGTGAGGGAGTTTGTTCCACCATTGGGGGGCCAGAGCAGCAAACAGTTTTGACTGGGCTGAGCGGGAACTCATCTTGGTACCTAATGGCAGTCAGGCTACCATCTGTGAAGAGCACAGGGCGCCAGTAGCGAATTTGCCAATCTTGGTGTTCTCTGGCAAATGCCAAATGTCCTGTACGGTGTTGGGCTGTAAGCATAACCCCCACCTGTGGGCGTCGAGCCCTCATACCACCCTCATGGAGTCTGTTTCTGACCGTTTGAGCAGACACATGCACATTTGTGGCCTGCTGGAGGTCATTTTGCAGGGCTCTGGCAGTGCTCCTCCTGCTCCTCCTTGCACAAAGGTGGAGGTAGCGGTCCTGCTGCTGGGTTGTTGCCCTCCTACGGCCTCCTCCACGTCTCCTGATGTACTGGCCTGTCTCCTGGTAGCGCCTCCATGCTCTGGACACTACGCTGACAGACACAGCAAACCTTCTTGCCACAGCTCGCATTGATGTGCCATCCTGGATGAGCTGCACTACCTGAGCCACTTGTGTGGGTTGTAGACACCGTCTCATGCTGCCACTAGAGTGAAAGCACCACCAGCATTCAAAAGTGACCAAAACATCAGCCAGGAAGCATAGGAACTGAGTAGTGGTCTGTGGTCACCACCTGCAGAACCACTCCTTTATTGGGGGTGTCTTGCTAATTGCCTATAATTTCCACCTGTTGTCTATTCCATTTGCACAACAGCATGTGCAATTTATTGTCAATCAGTGTTGCTTCCTAAGTGGACAGTTTGATTTCACAGAAGTGTGATTGACTTGGAGTTACATTGTGTTGTTTAAGTGTTCCCTTTATTTTTTTGAGCAGTGTATATATATTTATACATGCATACATACATACATACATACATACATACATACAGTGCCTTGCGAAAGTATTCGGCCCCCTTGAACTTTGCGACCTTTTGCCACATTTCAGGCTTCAAACATAAAGATATAAAACTGTATTTTTTTGTGAAGAATCAACAACAAGTGGGACACAATCATGAAGTGGAACGACATTTATTGGATATTTCAAACTTTTTTAACAAATCAAAAACTGAAAAATTGGGCGTGCAAAATTATTCAGCCCCCTTAAGTTAATACTTTGTAGCACCACCTTTTGCTGCGATTATAGCTGTAAGTCGCGTGGGGTATGTCTCTATCAGTTTTGCACATCAAGAGACTGAATTTTTTTCCCATTCCTCCTTGCAAAACAGCTCGAGCTCAGTGAGGGTGGATGGAGAGCATTTGTGAACAGCAGTTTTCAGTTCTTTCCACAGATTCTCGATTGGATTCAGGTCTGGACTTTGACTTGGCCATTCTAACACCTGGATATGTTTATTTTTGAACCATTCCATTGTAGATTTTGCTTTATGTTTTGGATCATTGTATTGTTGGAAGACAAATCTCTGTCCCAGTCTCAGGTCTTTTGCAGACTCCATCAGGTTTTCTTCCAGAATGGTCCTGTATTTGGCTCCATCCATCTTCCCATCAATTTTAACCATCTTCCCTGTCCCTGCTGAAGAAAAGCAGGCCCAAACCATGATGCTGCCACCACCATGTTTGACAGTGGGTATGGTGTGTTCAGGGTGATGAGCTGTGTTGCTTTTACGCCAAACATAACGTTTTGCATTGTTGCCAAAAAGTTCAATTTTGGTTTAATCTGACCAGAGCACCTTCTTCCACATGTTTGGTGTGTCTCCCAGGTGGCTTGTGGCAAACTCTAAACAACACTTTTTATGGATATCTTTAAGAAATGACTTTCTTCTTGCCACTCTTCCATAAAGGCCAGATTTGTGCAATATACGACTGATTGTTGTCCTATGGACAGAGTCTCCCACCTCAGCTGTAGATCTCTGCAGTTCATCCAGAGTGATCATGGGCCACTTGGCTGCATATCTGATCAGTCTTCTCCTTGTATGAGCTGAAAGTTTAGAAGGACGGCCAGGTCTTGGTACATTTGCAGTGGTCTGATACTCCTTCCATTTCAATATTATCGCTTGCACAGTGCTCCTTGGGATGTTTAAAGCTTGGGAAATCTTTTTGCATCCAAATCCGGCTTTAAACTTCTTCACAACAGTATCTCGGACCTGCCTGGTGTGTTCCTTGGGTCCTGTGTGGCTCAGTCGGTAGAGCATGGCGCTTGCAACGCCAAGCGTCGTGGGTTCGCTTCCCACTGGGGCCACCCATATGCAAAAAGTAGTGGCCCCAGCCGACTTGTAAGTCGCTTTGGACAAAAGCGTCTGCTAAATGGGATATATATTCCTTGTTCTTCATGATGCTCTCTGCGCTTTTAACGGACCTCTGAGACTATCACAGTGCAGGTGCATTTATACGGAGACTTGATTACACATAGGTGGATTGTATTTATCATCATTAGTCATTTAGGTCAACATTGGATCATTCAGAGATCCTCACTGAACTTCTGGAGAGAGTTTGCTGCACTAAAAGTAAAGGGGCTGAATAATTTTGCACGCCCAATTTTTCAGTTTTTGATTTGTTAAAAAAGTTTGAAATATCCAATAAATGTTGTTCCACTTCATGATTGTGTCCCACTTGTTGTTGATTCTTCACAAAAAATACAGTTTTATATCTTTATGTTTGAAGCCTGAAATGTGGCAAAAGGTCGCAAAGTTCAAGGGGGCCGAACACTTTCGCAAGGCACTGTACATACATACATACATACATACATACATACATACATACATACATACATACATACATACATACATACATACATACATACATACATACATACATAAATACACTGAGTGCACAAAATATTAGGAACACAGCTTGAGGCATGGATTGTATGTGTGCCATTCAGATGGGCAAGACAGAAGATTTAATTGCCTTTGAATAGGGTATGGTAGTAGGTGCCAGGGGCACCGGTTTGAGCGTGCCAAGAACTGCAAAGCTGCTGGGTTTTCACACTCAACAGTTTCCCCATGTGTATCAAGAATGATCCACCACCCAAAGGACATCCAGCCAACTTAACACAGTTCACTTTCTCACCCATAGCCTAAAAACGCATATCAAGTGCAAGTTGTCTGTTTAGCTCTCGTCTGAAGGCTGGGGTGCATTTAGTACGTATTCTACTGCAGATCGCTGAAATATCCAAATGATTATGATCACACTTCCTCAATTCAAACATTATTGCGACACTTTCACCAAAGATGGTTTAGAAACGTCGTTTTCACAGGTTTCCTTTTCCTAACAACCTTTCAAATTGATGTCATTTGGAGATTTTGCAAGGAAATGTTTCCCGTTTTTTTTCTTTATTGTTTTTTTTTCCGCAGTAGGCCTACCTAAACGTCTTGACTCCGTGAAAATGACAAAGAGAACTTGACCGATGTCAACTAGATCGAAGCATTATATAAATTATAAGTAGAAACACATCTATATAAGGCAACAAAAAATAAAATCCTGCACCCCCTGTCAAATAATCGTTCTGCGGTCTTTGACTGTAGCCTATAGCGCATTTTTTTTATACTTGCGGGTAGTGTAGGGAGTGGGACTCAGGTTTTCACTTTATCACATACAAGAGCATTCATCAAGTATTCAGACCCATTCAATGTTTCCACATGTTGGTACATTACAACCTTATTCTGACATTGATTAAATTATTTCCCCCCTTCATCAATCTACACACAATACCCTATAATGACAAAGCAAAAACAGATTTGTGATTTTTTTGCAAATGTAAATATACCATTTACTCAGTACTTTGTTGAAGCACCTTTGGCAGCGATTGCAGACTAATCTTCTTGGGTATTACCTTACAAGCTTGGCACACCTGTATTTGGGGAGTTTCTCCCATTCTTCTCTGCAATTCCTCTCAAGCTCTGTCAGGTTGGATGGGGAGCATCGCTGCACAGCTATTTTCAGGTGTCTCCAGAGATGTTTGATCAGGTTTAAGTCCACGCTCTGGCTGAGTCACTCAAGGACATTCAGAGACTTTTCACGAAGCCACTTTTAAGTCTTAACTGTGTGCTTAGGGTCGTTGTCCTGTTGGAAGGTGAACCTTCGCCCCACTCTGAGGTCCTGAGCACTCTGGAACAGGTTTTCATCAAAGATCTCTGTGTTCTTTGCTCTCTTCATCCTTCCTTCGATCCTGACTAGTCTCCCAGTCCCTGCCGCCGAAAAACATTCCCACAGTATGATGCTGCAACCACCATGCTTTACCGTAAGGATGATGCCAGGTTTCCTCCAAACGTGACGCTTAGCATTTAGGCCAAAGAGTTCAATCTTGGTGTCATCAGACCAGAAAATCTTGTTTCTCATGGTCTGAGCGTCCTTTAGGTGCCTTTTGGCAAACTCCAAGCGGGCTGTCATATGCACTCCACTGAGGAGTGGCTTCCGTCTGGCCACTCTACCATTCAGGCCTGATTGGTGGACTACTGCAGCCATGGTTGTCCTTCTGGACAGTTCTCCCATCTCCACAGACAAACTCTGAAGCTCTGTCAGAGTGACCATCGGGTTCGTGGTCACCTCCATAACCAAGGCCTTTTTTGCTCAGTTTGGCCGGGCGGCCAGCTTTAGGAAGGGTCTCGGTGGTTCCAAACTTCTTCCATTTAAGAATGATGGAGGCCACTGTGATCTTGGTCATCTTCAATGCTGCAGATATTGTTTGGTACCCTTCCCCAGATCTGTGCCTCAACGCAATCCTGTCTCAGAGCTCTATGGACAATTCCTTCGACCTCATGGCTTGGTTTTTGCTCTGACATGCACTGTCAACTGTAGGACCTTATATAGACAGGTGTGTGCCTTTCCAAATCAAATCCAATCACTTGAATTTACCACAGGTGGACTCCAGTCAAGTTGTAGAAACATCTCAAGGATGATCAATGGAAACAGGATGCACCTGAGATCAATTTCGAGTCTAATAGCAAAGGGTCTGAATATTTAGGTAAATAAGGTATTTCAGTTGTATATTTTTTTTTAAGCAAAATATTCTAAAAAACTGTTTTAGCTTCATCGTTATGGGGTATGATGTGTAGATTGATGAGGAAAAACAATGCTGTAACAAAATGTGGAAAAAGTGAACGGGTCTGAACTTTCCAAATGCATTGTCAGGGGGTTGCAGATGGGTTATTAGGGGGTGCAGGTGACCCACGCACCACTAGTTGTCACCAAATTAGCTAACGTCATAGCAGTGGCGGTCGGTGCCGTTTATGATGAGAAGGAACGTTTTTGTTTTTCATGAGCATGGCCTTATTTCTATTACAGCATATTGGATAACTGTCATTCAAATTCCATTCACCCAGTTCAATGCAACATTGATAGGTTTAGGCTACTACATGATACTCACATTTTCCCTATAACCATAATGAGGTTGCTACAACTTAGCCTACGAATGAAAGTTTACAAAGTAGCACACAGGTCAACAGAACATTTTCAGGTGACAGACAGTGACACATTCAATACTGCCTTGCACACTCTTGCCTACATCTAGCTGATTTATTGTGTAATCATTCGTCCAACAGTTGCAAACGAGAGTTCACATTGGACAAATTCAGGTAAGTTTATCCACGTTTCGTTCCGTTTGAGAAACGTTTTTCAACAGAATTGGTGAAATGAATACACCCCTTATCACATGTAAAAACAGTTATATTCCTTCTCGCATCTATGTGCTCTCCTCCCCTCACCTTTTCCCTTCATTTGTGGACTTCAATGCACAACACATCAGCTGTATTTGAACAGGTGAAAAAAAAACTTTCCTAGCCAAACCATATCAAAACCGCTACACACCATATTAGCTAAAGTAACGTCAGAGTCAGCATAGCTAATAGAACTAACGTGTTAGTTATCTCGCTAATCATGCAGCAATACTCCCTGTTCACCCACGACTACGTGGCCATGCACGCTTCCAACTAAAATCATCAAGTTTGCGGACGACACAACAGTGGTAGGCTTGATTACCAACAACGACGAGACGGCCTACAGGGAGGAGGTGAGGGCCCTCGGAGTGTGGTGCCAGGAAAATAACCTCACACTCAACGTCATCAAGGGAGATGATTGTGGACTTCAGGAAACCGCAGAGGAGCAGGCCCCTATCCACATCGACAGGACAGTAGTGGAGAGGGTAGTAAGTTTTAAGTTCCTCGGCATACACATCACGGACAAACTGAATTGGTCCACCCACACAGACAGCGTCAGAAGAAGGCGCAGCAGCGCCTCTTCAACCTCAGGAGGCTGAAGAAATTTGTCTTGTCACCAAAAGCACTCACAAACTTCTACAGATGCACAATCGAGAGCATCCTGTCAGGCTGTATCACCGCCTGGTACGGCAACTGCTCCGCCCACAACCGTAAGGCTCTCCAGAGGGTAGTGAGGTCTGCACAACGTATCACCGGGGGCAAACTACCTGCCCTCCAGGACATCTACACCACCCAATGTCACAGGAAGGCCATAAAGATCATCAAGGACAACAACCACCCGAGCCACTGCCTGTTCCCCCCGCTATCATCCAGAAGGCGAGGTCAGTACAGGTGCATTAAAGCAGAGACTGAGGGACTGAAAAACAGCTTCTATCTCAAGGCCATCAGACTGTTAAACAGCCACCACTAACATTGAGTGGCTGCTGCCAACACACTGACTCAACTCCAGCCACTTTAATCATGGAAATTGATGTAAAAATATATCACTAGCCACTTTAAACAATGCTACTTAATATACTGTTTGCATACCCTACATTACACACCTCATATGTATATGTATGTACTGTACACTATATCATCTACTGCATTTGCCATCTTTATGTAATACATGTATCACTAGCCACTTTAAACTATGCCACTTTGTTTACATACCCTACATTACTCATCTCATATGTACAGTGCCTTGCGAAAGTATTCGGCCCCCTTGAACTTTGCGACCTTTTGCCACATTTCAGGCTTCAAACATAAAGATATAAAACTGCATTTTTTTGTGAAGAATCATCAACAAGTGGGACACAATCATGAAGTGGAACGACATTTTTTGGATATTTCAAACTTTTTTAACAAATCAAAAACTGAAAAATTGGGCGTGCAAAATTATTCAGCCCCCCTTAAGTTAATACTTTGTAGCGCCACCTTTTGCTGCGATTACAGCTGTAAGTCGCTTGGGGTATGTCTCTATCAGTTTTGCACATCGAGAGACTGAATTTCTTTCCCATTCCTCCTTGCAAAACAGCTCGAGCTCAGTGAGTTTGGATGGGGAGCATTTGTGAACAGGAATTTTCAGTTCTTTCCACAGATTCTCGATTGGATTCAGGTCTGGACTTTGACTTGGCCATTCTAACACCTGGATATGTTTATTTTTGAACCATTCCATTGTAGATTTTGCTTTATGTTTTGGATCATTGTATTGTTGGAAGACAAATCTCCGTCCCAGTCTCAGGTCTTTTGCAGACTCCATCAGGTTTTCTTCCAGAATGGTCCTGTATTTGGCTCCATCCATCTTCCCATCAATTTTAACCATCTTCCCTGTCCCTGCTGAAGAAAAGCAGGCCCAAACCATGATGCTGCCACCACCATGTTTGACAGTGGGGATGGTGTGTTCAGGGTGATGAGCTGTGTTGCTTTTACGCCAAACATAACGTTTTGCATTGTTGCCAAAAAGTTCAATTTTGGTTTCATCTGACCAGAGCACCTTCTTCCACATGTTTGGTGTGTCTCCCAGGTGGCTTGTGGCAAACTTTAAACAACACTTTTTATGGATATCTTTAAGAAATGGCTTTCTTCTTGCCACTTCCATAAAGGCCAGATTTGTGCAATATACGACTGATTGTTGTCCTATGGACAGAGTCTCCCACCTCAGCTGTAGATCTCTGCAGTTCATCCAGAGTGATCATGGGCCTCTTGGCTGCATCTCTGATCAGTCTTCTCCTTGTATGAGCCGAAAGTTTAGAGGGACGACCAGGTCTTGGTAGATTTGCAGTGGTCTGATACTCCTTCCATTTCAATATTATCGCTTGCACAGTGCTCCTTGGGATGTTTAAAGCTTGGGAAGTCTTTTTTGTATCCAAATCTGGCTTTAAACTTCTTCACAACAGTATCTCGGACCTGCCTGGTGTGTTCCTTGTTCTTCATGATGCTCTCTGCGCTTTTAACGGACCTCTGAGACTATCACAGTGCAGGTGCATTTATACGGAGACTTGATTACACACAGGTGGATTGTATTTATCATCATTAGTCATTTAGGTCAAAATTGGATCATTCAGAGATCCTCACTGAACTTCTGGAGAGAGTTTGCTGCACTGAAAGTAAAGGGGCTGAATAATTTTGCACGCCCAATTTTTCAGTTTTTGATTTGTTAAAAAAGTTTAAATTATCCAATAAATGTCGTTCCACTTCATGATTGTGTCCCACTTGTTGTTGATTCTTCACAAAAAATACAGTTTTATGTTTGAAGCCTGAAATGTGGCAAAAGGTCGCAAAGTTCAAGGGGGCCAAATACTTTCGCAAGGCACTGTATATACTGTACTCGATACCATCTACTGCATCTTGCCTATGCCGTTCTGTACCATCACTCATTCATATATCTTTATGTACATATTCTTTATCCCTTTACACTTGTGTGTGTTTAAGGTGGTAGTGTTGGAATTGTTAGGTTAGATTACTCATTGGTTCTTACTGCATTGTCGGAACTAGAAGCACAAGCATTTCGCTACCCTCGCATTAACATCTGCTAACCATGTGTATATGACAAATAAAATTTGATTTGAATACATTTGTAAAACCAAAAGATTACCTTTATTTGGAAGTACCAGTGTTGTGTTAGACATAGCCAGCTAGCTAACATAGCATCCCTCTGTTTGAGCAGGGCTTGAGTGAGCTAAACTAGCTAGCTGCATTTGCTAACTACAGTTAAAGTCGGAAGTTTACATACAATTAGGTTGGAGTCATTAAAACTTGTTTTTCAACCACTATAGCTTTGGCAAGTCAGTTAGGAAATATACTTTGTGCATGACACAAGTATTTTTACAACAATTGTTTACAGACAGATTATTTCACTTATAATTCACTGTATCACAATTCCAGTGGGTCAGAAGTTTACATACACTAAGTTGACGTGCCTGTAAACAGCTTGGAAAATTCCAGAAAATGATGTCATGGCTTTAGAAGCTTCTTATATGCTAATTGACAACATTCGAGTCAATTGGAGGTGTACCTGTGGATGTATTTCATGGGCTACCTTCAAACTCAGTGCCTCTTTGCTTGACATCATGGGAAAATCAAAAGAAATCAGCCAAGACCTCCACAAGTCTGGTTCATCCTTGGGAGCAATTTCCAAACGCCTGAAGGTACCACGTTCATCTGTACAAACAATAGTATGCAAGTATAAACACCACGGGACCACACACCTGTTCTGTCTCCTAGAGATGAACGGATTTTGGTGCGAAAAGTACAAATCAATCCTTGAGCAATAGCAAAGGACCTTGTTCAGATGCTGGAGGTAACAGGTACAAAAGTATCTATATCCACAGTAAAAACGAGTCCTATATCGACATAACCTGAAAGGCCGCTCAGCAACTGCGCATGGGGACAAAGATCATACTTTTTGGGGAAATGTCCTCCGGTCTGATGAAACAAAAATAGAACTGTTTGGCCATAATGACCATCGTTATGATTGGAGGAAAAACGTTGCAAGACTAAGAACACCATCCCAACCGTGAAGCACGGGGGTGGCAGCATCATGTTGTGGGGGTGCTTTGCTGCAGGAGGGAATGGTGCACTTCACAAAATTAATGACATCATGAGAAAGGAAAATTATATGGATATAATGAAGCAACATCTCAAGACATCAGTCAAGAAGTTAAAGCTTGGTCGCAAATGGGTCTTCCAAATGGACAATGACCCCAAGCACACATCCAAAGTTGTGGCAAAATGGCTTAAGGACCACAAAGTCAAGCTATTGGAGTGGCCATCACAAAGCCAAGACCTCAATCCTATAGGACATTTGTGGGCAGAACTGAAAAAGGGTGTGCGAGCAAGGAGGCCAACAAACCTAACTCAGTTACACCAGCTCTGTCAGGAAGAATGGGCCAAAATTCACCCAACTTATTTTAGGAAGCTGGTGGAAGGCTACCTGTAACGTTTGACCCAAGTTAAACAATTTAATGGCAATGCTACCAAATACTAAATTGAGTGTATGTAAACTTCTGACCCATTGGGCATGTGATGAAAGAAATAAAAGCTGAAATAAACAATTCTCTCTACTGTTTCACATTCTTAAAATAAAGTGGTGATCCTAACTGACTTAAGACAGGGAATTTTTACTGGGATTAAATGTCAGGAATTGTGAAAAACTGAGTTCAAATGTATTTGGCTAATGTATTTGGCTAAGGTGTATGTAAACTTCAAACTTCAACTGTAAGTAAGTGAAATGGAAAGAAATGACTCCTCCTTCTTCATTTTTGAAAAAACAAATTTGTTCAAAACTGTTAAAACTATTATCTTTCTCGCTCTTTGAGTGAACTACTCACCACATTTTATGCACTGCCGTGCTAGCTAGCTGTACCTTATGCTTTCTGTACTAGATTCATTCTCTGATCCTTTGATTGGGTGGAAACATGTCAGTTCATGCTGCAAGAGTTCTGATAGGTTGGAGGACGTCATCCGTAAGTTGTCATAATTACTGTGTAAGTCTATGGAAGGAGGTGAGAACCACGTGCCTCCTAGGTTTTGCATTGAAGTCAAGTACCCAGAGGAGGGCGGAAACTAGCTGTCCTCCGGCTATACCATAGTGCTACCCTACTGAGTGCTGTTGAGGCTACTGTTGACCTTCATTGCAAAACAATGTATTTTAATCAATGATTTGGTGGTGTGAATATATTTAGTAAAGTCTTATCTAAAAAGGTAAACTTTTTAAAATGTTTCACTTTTTATTTCTATGAAATTCACTGAGGATGTTTCTCCCCTTCCGCCGCTGAGGAGCCTCCACTGGTGTGATGAGATCAGATGTGATGTATACTAGTCAATGAAAGTGTTAGAATGAAGTGTCACATTTCGTGTTTATTAAACTTAAACAAGTGTTAAATACACCTGTCTCATCTACACATCTGTATGATAAACTACATTAATTTTCTCAATAAAAGTGTTTTGGGACAGAAATTAAGTAGTTGAATGGCATTTGTGAACCTCATATAGCCTACACAGTGCAAACACAATATGAACAGACATTTTAGGCTTATATATCACAATGTCTGGATACAATATTTGCACCAGGAATATTCAACATGGTTACTCTTGTTATTCCAAATGCATCTGCTGACAAAAATGACAATTCATGTTTGTCTTTAATGCAGGGTTTGAGTGGTATGGCTACTTTCTATATTATAGAGTGGAATGGTTTTCTATTGGTGTATCCTGAGGTAGCTCCTTTCTGAGAACCTCTTCCTGCAGTGCGTACAGGCGAAAGGCCTCTCTCCCGTGTGGACCGTCAGGTGCATCTTCAGCTGTTGCTGGCTGTAGAATCTCTTCTCACAATGGGGTCAGCTGGAGGATTTCTCCCCTGTGTGGACCCTCTGGTGCCTCTTCAGGTTGCCAGCATGGGCGAAGTGCATGTGACACTGGGTACAGCTGAAGGGCTCCTCCCCATTGTGGACACCCCTATGCCTGATAAGGTTACTCAGGAAGGAGAAGCTCTTGTAACACAGCTTACACTTGAAGGGCCTCTCCTTGGTGTGAACAGTCTGGTGTTGCTTCACATAGTTCGCCTCAGAGAAGCGCTTCCCACAAGTGGGGCAGGCATATGGCTTGTCGGCGTCTGTCCTAATGCATCGCTTCCCACGTTGTGACCCCGAGGAGGTAGAAGCAGGAGCCACCACACTCAGGTCGTTAGTATTTGAGCTCCCTCCTTGACCTATAGCCATTGTTTGGGTGTTGTTAGGATTGTGTGCTGTGTTATAGGCTAGGTACCTCTTGTGGTGAACACCCATCCTGACCCTGTCTGTATTTGTGTGATAAACCTGAGGTAACTGAGGAAGGGTAGACCCAGACGTCCTATGAACCCAGTCACCAGGCATTAGACGAGACTCTGAAGGAGAAGACAGACTTGCTGATAGACTACTACCAGGGGGGTCTCCCACTACACTCTGTGAAGGCTGAAGCCCAGGGTGACCTGCTCTGTTCATCATGGATACTGTGGTGTTTGTATCATAGGAACAGGAGGGTCTATCTCTATCAGCCCCAGGCCCTGCTTCATCCCTGCACTGAGACTGTGAAGAGAAGGGCCTGGGCTGCAGACTGGATCCCTGACTGGAGCCTCTGTCTCTCTGATGACCACCAGGACTGAGGTTGTTCAGTCCACCTGTCCACTGGTTGTGTTCTGTGTGGTGGTGGAGTCTCTGTCCCTCACGGTTCGGTCCTGGTTCCGACTCCGGAAGGAAGAGTGATGGCTCCTGATCCAGGGTCCGGGGCCAGGATTTGTGACCAGCCACTTCAGAGGTCCAGTCTCTCCCGCCAGCAACACCTGAAATCAGCAGGTCCTCATGGACTGCAGACTGTAAACAGAAATTGTACAGAAGAGCATATAAAAGTTGTTTTAAGAAACTCTGCTGTACACAGAAACATGACATTATAAAATGTTAACCAGAGTCAAGCCCATCTCTAACACTGTGATTGAAGTACCTAACAATATGGCGCCATTGGAGTTTATTGTAAAACAATTCCATATGTGTTGATTCAAGAATTAAGTATAATGTTTTGGTTCGACTGAAATAAGGGAAACGCAGTCCCTGCAATGATACAAAATTAACAAAGTCAGTCAGCACAGTGTCAATTTTGGATTTCATTTCACAAAATGGTCATACACTCACATAACATGAAGTACAGTACTTTTATTGCACAAAACGATATGTGACAAATATAATAACTTTTCTCACTATGGTAACACTTGACCTTTTCTGTAAATCTGGTACCCTTGCTTTAAAAATATATTTTTTGAATACATTGGAAAAGGTTCAACATTACATAAGACACAGCTTCCCTACTTCATGTGACGTAAACATGAATTAAGGCACCATCATGATCTCACTATAAAACACCAGTATAATCTAAAGGGAGAAAATGTGTCACTCTTCATCAGTGAAGCATTTTTACAAACACCAACCATCACCATATAATCTACTCTGCCTCATCATACTCATTATTTCTTCAGTTAACCTCATCCGGTTTCCCTACTTAATTGAAAACCAACAGAATTAACTAAACAAACAAACTAGCTGGTACTACATTACATGTCACAATACTCTATACATGGCCCGTGTGCATTTTCTGCTGGTGTATCCTGAGGTAGCTCCTCTCTGAGAAACTCTTCCCGCAATGCATACAGGCGAACGGCCTTTCTCCCGTGTGGACCTTCAGGTGCATCTTCAGCTGGTGCTGGTGGGAGAACCTCTTCTCACACAGTTGGCAGCTGAAAGGTTTCTCCCCTGTGTGGACCCTCTGGTGCCTCTTCAGGTGGTGCTGATGGGAGAACCTCTTCTCACACAGTTGGCAGCCGAATGGTTTCTCCCCCGTGTGCATCCTCTGGTGGATTTCCACTTGTTTGGGAAAACTGAAGGCTTTCCCACAGAATGAACAGGGGAAGCGCTTCTCTTTGCCACCGGATCTACTGATAGCGTCATTTGTCAATGGACTTGTGTAGCCATTTAGTGTTGAGGCACTGGCATTGTCTGAGGTTTGGTTTAACATAAGGAGGGTGTGATGTGGACGAAGGCCAGGGAGTGTCTGTGTTGTCACAGGGTCCATGTTCCAGTTCATAGATCCTATAGAAGGCAGGCTGAAGGCAGCATCTGTTAGGGGGTTAACCTGAGGCGCCATCAGTCTCTCTGAATCACAACTATAGGAGCAGGACGGAGCATCGCGAGCCGAATCTGTATCTGTTCTCTCCCGCCGCATACAGACAACTCTGTCTAAGAGTCTAAGATCGGTTGTTGTTTTGTGTTCCACTGTCTGTTTCTGGTTGTGGTTAACAGTGTTGTTCCCCAGCCCAGAGTTGAAGACACTGTCCCATCCACTGACCTCCACTATGTTGCCTCTGGTCCTGGCCTGCTTAGTGATATTGTCCCCTGAGCGCTTGACTGCACCGGTCTGGGAATCCAAGATGGCCTCCCAGTCTCCTCTGTTAGCCTCCAGCCAACCACCTGCAGGAAGAGGTTACAAAATAGACTTTACAAACACAGCAGAGAACTCCACGTATGTCGATTTTTTTACCTGGTCAAGTTCATTCATTATAATGTGTGGTTTTGTATGTAAACATAAATTGCAGTTATGAATTAAGAAAAAAAAATAGACAGGTGCATCACTATTCCGATTACTGTATGTACTTCTCCCTTACCTTGCTCCCCCATCTTTAGTCCACTCAGCAGGTCAATGCTCTCTGGTTCGTCTTCTATTGTCTCCTCTTTGACTAGCAGCAGATCAGGCTTCCCATCCTTCATGTCTACTGACTGTAAGAGGTACAAAGTGAGAGGATGTTGGATCAAGAAATCTGATGAGCACCCCGCTATGGAGCATCTAATGATTGGGCAATGAGGGATTGCGATGAGTACTATGCAAACATGTTAGTTGATTTACTTGACACTTATGATGACAAATTGTATATTTGTGCTTTAATCAATTTATGTGTTCATGCAAGTGACTGATTGAACCAATCCTCACTATCAGTATCTGCAATTTGGCAGTATGCCCAGAACTTTGTTTTGAGAAAGAAAGGGCAAGGTGACCGGAAACATGACCGAATGCAAACAGTGTAGCTATTCCCTCCGCAAGGCAATCAAACAAGCTAAGTGTCAGTGTTAGTATAGAGACAAAGTAGAGTTGCAATTCAACGGCTCAGAAACGAAAGGTATGTGGCAGGGTCTACAGTCAATCACAGACTACAAAAGGAAAACCAGCCCCGTTGCAGACCACGATGTCTTGCTCCAGACAAACTAAACAACTTATTTGCTCGCTTTCAGGACAATACAGTGCCACTGACACGGCCCGCTATCAAAAGCTGCGGGCTCTCCTTCACTGCATCCAACGTGAGTAAAACATTTAAACGTGTTAACTCTCGCAAGGCTGCCGGCCCAGACGGCATCCCCAGTCGCGTCCTCAGAGCATGCACAGACCAGCTGGCTGGTGTGTTTACGGCCATATTCAATCAATCCTTATCCCAGTCTGCTGTTCCCACGTGCTTCAAGAGGGCCACCATTGTTCCTGTTCCCAAGAAAGCTAAGGTAACTGAGCTAAATGACTATCGCCCCGTAGCACTCACTTCCGTCATCATGAAGTGCTTTGAGAGACTAGTCAAGGACCATATCACCACCCTACCTGACACCCTAGACCCACTCCAATTTGCTTACCGCCCCAATAGGTCCACAGACGACGCAATCGCAATCACACTGCCCTAACCCATCTGGACAAGAGGAATACCTATGTAAGAATGTAGTTAATCGACTACAGCTCAGCATTTAAGACCATAATACACTCCATACTCGTCATTAAGCTCGAGACCCTGGGTCTCGACCCCGCCCTGTGCAACTGGGTCCTGGACTTCCTGACGGGCCGCCCCCAGGTGGTGAGGGTAGGTAACAACATCTCCACCCACGCTGATCCTCAACACTGGGGCCCCACAAGGGTGCAGCCCTCTCCTGTACTCCCTGTTCACCATTGACTGCGTGGCCATGCACACCTCCAACTCAATCATCAAGTTTGCAGACGACACTACAGTGGTAGGCTTGATTACCAACAACGACGAGACGGCCTACAGGGAGGAGGTGAGGGCCCTCAGAGTGTGGTGTCAGGAAAATAACCCCACACTCAATGTCAACAAAACAAAGAGATGATCGTGGACTTCAGGAAACAGCAGAGGGAGCAGCCCTCTATCCACATCGACGGGACAGTAGTGGAGAAGGTGGAAAGTTTTAAGTTCCTCGTCGTACACATCACGGACGAACTAAAATGGTCCCCCCACACAGACAGACAGCGAGGTGAAGAAGGTGCAGCAGCGCCTCTTTAACCTCAGGAGGCTGAAGAAATTTGGCTTGACACCAAAAACACTCAAACTTCTACAGGTGCACAATCGAGAGCATCTTGTCGGGCTGTATCACCGCCTGGTACGGCAACTGCTCCGCCCACAACCGTAAGGCTCTGCAGAGGGTAGTGAGGTCTGCACAACGCATCACCGGGGGCAAACTACCTGCCTACACCACCCGATGTCACAGGAAGGCCAAAAAAATCATCAAGGACAACAACCACCCGAGCCACTGCCTGTTCATCCAGAAGGCGTGGTCAGTACAGGTGCGTCAAAGCGGGGACCGAGAGACTGAAAAACAGCTTCTATCTCAAGGCCATCAGACTGTTAAACAGCCATCACTAACATTGAGTGGCTGCTGCCAACATACTGACTCATCTGTAACCACTAATAATTAAACATTTATGTAATAAATATATCACTAGCCACTTTAAACAATGCCACTTTATATAATGTTTACATACCCTACATTACTTATCTCATATCTCATACTGTACTCTATACCATTTACTGCATCTTGCCTATGCCGTTCGGCCATCGCTCATCCATATATTTATATGTACATATTCTTATTCATTCCTTTACACTTGTGTGTATAAGATAGTTGTTGTGAAATTGTTAGGTTAGATTACTTGTTAGATATTAATGCATGGTCGGAACTAGAAGCACAAGCCTTTCGCTACACTCGCATTAACATCTACTAACCATATGTATGTGACCAATAAAATTGGATTTGATTTGAAAGGCTCTCTCAGTTTCAATGTCTCAGCTTGTAGAGAAGATGCCTCGTGAGGTATTGGTCGGTCACAAGCATGAACCAAACATTAATGATGAATTAATTATGAATGATGAATGAGCTAAATCATCAAATATAACTTTCCTGTGTAAATATATAAGAGAGCTTACGGGACTGCCCCAGTAGGGCTCACTTCAGACTGATACCTTATGCATCTAAGTTTGACTGTGACCTCTTCAGCATGCTGGTAATATACAATGATTAATTTAAGATTGACTTTGAGTATCCTATGTGTAGAATTCTCACCACAAACTGTTTAATAGTTTGACAGTTCAAAGGCATGGTCCCACACTTAAGACAAAATTATTAAAACCTGGGCCCGTATCCACAAAGAGTTTCAGAGTAGGATTGCTGATCCAGGATCCTTCTATATAAATCTTATTCATTATGCTCTAAAAGGCTAAACTGATCCTAGATCAGCACTCTGAGTGGCTTTGTGGATACGCCACTGACTTAACACCATACAGACAGTGGGGTCACCTCAGTGAGACTGTGTGTGGCTCTGTGCTGCTCAGCTGGTTCCTCTGCGGGTTCAGGAGGAGGTGTAGTCTGGTTATCCTCCATGACCATGGTCCCCTCAGGGTTCCCCAGACTCTCCTCCTTCACCAGCAGCACCTCTGGACCCTCCACCTCCTGGAGGAGACAGGTGATAAAGATTACACAGACAAACACTCCCTCAGGTACACACACACAGATAACAAACACACTTTCAACATGGAATGTTTACCCATCCCCACTCCATTTGAGTCCAAAAATTGTAGTTAGAGACTGACTTCATTGTTGTTAAACCCATCATGGTGGACATAAATATGACGTTGTGGGTTAAAACAAGTCAGCTATGATAATTCAAAAGTCAACAGACAAACCTGACAAAACTATTCTGATGTGTACAGGAGGTGTTTGTTAGCGTGTGGGTATCACAGGAGGTTGGTAGAACCTTAATTAGGGAGGATGGGCTTATGTTAATGACTGGAGCGGAATAGGTGGAATGGTATCAAACACATGGTTTCCAGGTGTTTGACGTCATTCCATTTGCCATGCTCCTCTCAGCAGCCTCCTGTGGTGGGTATGTGTAGGTATATTTAGTAAGTGTATAGAGTATATTGGTTATAACGTCGTGTTTATGCAGAACAGGGTGAGATCAGATGGGATGTATACTAAAGAGTCTCAATGAAAGTCTTAGAATGAAAAGTCCCATTTTGTGTTTATTAAATTAAAAAAACTTTAAATAGGCCATATGAAAACCACACATACACGTCTTAGATACACATCTGTATTTACTGGATAAACTGCATTTCCTTTTTTCATGAAAAGTGTCTTGGGGAATTTTTGTTGGTAGTTGAATGGAAGTAATGCATTTTTAACATCAAATGTACAGTACAAACACTCTGAAACAGACTCGTTAGGCTTATATATGCCTTATATATCACACAATGTCTGGATGCAATATTCTACCCAGGAATATTCAACACTGAAATCTGTTACTCACATTGTTCCTTGTTTAGCCTCGTGCTTCAACACTCTTCGTTGTTGCGGAAATTGACCCACTACTGCTGTTCACTTTGTGCATCTAAGTCAGGGATCATCAACTAGATTCAGCCATGGGCCAATTTATTTTTTGCAGATGGTCAAGGAGCCGGAACATAATTATAATTTGTGGACTGCAAATTGACCGCAAGAAGCTCAAACAGATATAATATTTGACGAAGATATACAGTGGGGCAAAAGAGTATTTAGTCAGCCACCAATTGTGCAAGTTCTCCCACTTAAAAAGATGAGGCCTGTAATTTTCATCATAGGTACACTTCAACTATGACAGACAAAATGAGAAAAAAAAATCCAGAAAATTACATTGTAGGATTTTTTAGGAATTTATTTGCAAATTATGGTGGAAAATAAGTATTTGGTCACCTACAAACAAGCAAGATTTCTGGCTCTCACAGACCTGTAACTTCTTCTTTAAGAGGCTCCTCTGTCCTCCCCTCGTTACCTTAATGGCACCTGTTTGAACTTGTTATCAGTATAAAAGACATCTGTCCACAACCTCAAACAGTCACACTCCAAACTCCACTATGGCCAAGACCAAAGAGCTGTCAAAGGACACCAGAAACAAAATTGTAGACCTGCACCAGGCTGGGAAGACTGAATCTGTAATAGGTAAGCAGCTTGGTTTGAAGAAATCAACTGCGGGAGCAATTATTAGGAAATGGAAGACATACAAGACCACTGATAATCTCCCTCGATCTGGGGCTCCACGCAAGATCTCACCCCGTGGGGTCAAAATGATCACAAGAACGGTGAGCAAAAATCCCAGAACCACACGGGGGGACCTAGTGAATGACCTGCAGAGATCTGGGACGAAAGTAACAAAGGCTACCACCAGTAACACACTACGCCGCCAGGGACTCAAATCCTGCAGTGTCAGACGTGTCCCCCTGCTTAAGCCAGTACATGTCCAGGCCCGTCTGAAGTTTGTTAGAGAGCATTTGGATAATCCAGAAGAAGATTGGGAGAATGTCATATGGTCAGATGAAACCAAAATATAACTTTTTGGTAAAAACTCAACTCGTCGTGTTTGGAGGACAAAGAATGCTGAGTTGCATCCAAAGAACACCATACCTACTGTGAAGCATGGGGGTGGAAACATCATGCTTTGGGGCTGTTTTTCTGCAAAGGGACCAGGACGACTGATCCGTGTAAAGGAAAGAATGAATGGGGCGATGTATCGTGTGAGATTTTGAGTGAAAACCTCCTTCCATCAGCAAGGACATTGAAGATGAAACGTGGCTGGGTCTTTCAGCATAACAATGATCCCAAACACACCGCCCGGGCAACGAAGGAGTGGCTTCGTAAGAAGCATTTCAAGGTCCTGGAGTGGCATAGCCAGTCTCCAGATCTCAACCCCATAGAAAATCTTTGGAGGGAGTTGAAAGTCCATGTTGCCCAGGAACAGCCCCAAAACATCACTGCTCTAGAGGAGATCTGCATGGAGGAATGGGTCAAAATACCAGCAACAGTGTGTGAAAACCTTGTGAAGACTTACAGAAAACGTTTGACCTCTGTCATTGCCAACAAAGGGTATATAACAAAGTATTGAGATAAACTTTTGTTATTGACCAAATACTTATTTTCCACCATATTTTGCAAATAAATTCATTAAAAATCCTACAATGGGATTTTCTGGATTTTTTTTCTTCTCATTTTGTCTGTCATAGTTGAAGTGCACCTATGATGAAAATTACAGGCCTCTCTCATCTTTTTAAGTGGGAGAACTTGCACAATTGGTGGCTGACTAAATGCTTTTTTGCCCCACTGTAAGAATTTCAAATCTTGCTTAAATTTGTATATGATCGCATATATCTTTCCATTAGGCGTGGGAATACTTTGGAAAAGATTTCCAAAATTAAGATCAATTGGACTTAATTTGCTGGTGTTTTATGTCCAACAATAAAAAACATATACGAATGTATTAGTTTTAATTGCTCAGAAAACTCACCCGGCAGTTGGGGAACCCGGATCTACATAATCTCGCTTAGTCTACCTTTACGTAGTGTTGAATATTCAACACTGAAATCTGTTACTCTTGTTATTCCAAATGCATCTGTGGATCTTTTCTCTTGACAACAATGGCAATCAATGTTTTTAATGCAGGTGATCAACAAGTCAGAAGCTATAGAGTGGAATGGTTTTTCTTCTGGTGAATCTTGAGGTAGCTCCTCTCTGAAAACCTCTTCCCACAGTGTGTACAGGCGAACGGCCTCTCTCCTGTGTGGACTTTCAGATGCGTCTTCAGCAGGTGCTGGCGGGAGAACCTCTTATCACACTGGGGGCAGCTGAAGGGTTTCTCGCCTGTGTGGACCTTCTGGTGCCTCTTCAGGCTGCCAGATTGGGCGAAGCGCATGTGACACTGGGGGCAGCTGTATGGTTTCTCTCCTGTGTGGACCCTCTGGTGGATCTCCACCTTCTGGGCGCAGCTGAAGCCTTTGTTGCAGAACATGCAGAGGAACCGTTTCTCTTTAACATTGCCTGATGTTGCTCCCCCTCCCCGAGCCTGGGCTCTAGTCCTGTCATTTGAGTTCAATAACTGATCAAAAAGCATTAACCCGTGTGAATCGGAAGGCCCCATCGACGTGGACACTAACCTTTCCCTGTAATCTAAGAAATCTATGCCCTGTGAGTGTCCGTCGCCTAGGTGACTATCCGCATTCCATGTGGGAGGAACATCGCCCTCCACTTTCACAGTCACTTCATCTCCGACCAGACCCTCCCCTTTCTTATCAAGGCATCCTTCAGAGTACACACTACTATTGTACAGCTTCCAGTCCCCTCTAGACAGATCAGTCTGTCTCTCTAAACCCAAGGGCATGTTGCCAGGGTCCATCTCTGTAGTGTAAGAACAACACGGATCATCGCCAGCATTTAACACATCACCTGAATCGGGATTGGAATGAACCGTCCTCTGGCTCGGGTTACCGTAAAGTAAATATTCTGAGCTTGGAGCAGGACGACACCCCAGCCCCCCCAGCCCCAGTCGCTCCGGGTCTGACCTATGGTCAGATCCTGTGTGTAAAATCCTTTGTGTTACAGTTACAGTCTCTGTGTCGGTCTCTGACTTGAGGACGGTGTTCAGCGTTCCACTGACCTCCGTGATGCTGTGTCGGGTCCTGGGCTGCGGTGGGGTGGGGTTCTCTGTGGCTACAGGGGGCGCTCCAGCCCCTCCAGTCTGAATGTCTCTGCTGTGCCGTGGGTCTTCCTCTTCTTCAGACTTATCCAGCTTGACCCCAGGACCTGCAGCCTCTGCAGACTGACACAAGATGACAGGAGGCTATTGGATAACAATGTCATAGAGAAGTCTCACAAACTCCTCTATGGCAGATAAATGAGGCTGTACATAGCTGAGGGGACCCTTTCTGAAATAAAAGGGCCATATTTGATTTACAAAGTCACTCAAATGTTTAACGCAACACTATTACACTAACCTCTATCATGATATCATGCTGGGTTGAGGTTCCACTCCCCTCATCAACTGTGATTGGTTGGTCATCTCTCCATGTATTGTGTCCCGCTGGCTTCACAAAGCTCCTGTAGCCTCCAGTGAGATTTCCTTCACCTTAGAGTGATTGGGGGACAGGTGATTAGGTTACTTACTGTCAATGCTTACCACTATGTTGTACACTATTGACAGTTTTGATCTAGAATTGGCAAGGATGAAAGATAACAGTTCGCATAACTTCTGGGTATACTATTTATTGATCGATGTATTGTGTTCCATGCATCACATTGTTTTCATTGAGGAAATAATAGGAAATGCAGTAATCAATAATCTGGTTAGAATATGATATATTGTCTTTGCAAGATAGTTAAGTAATCAGGGGAATTATTGCATACTATCCAAAAAGTGACCAAGACCAAATTATGGGTAACACATCTGAACACGTGCAGAGGGAAACGGTGCTACTGTGCTAAGCTATATATGGACACCACGGGAGGTTGGAGGCTCCTTAATTGGGGAGGACGGGCTCATGGTAATGGATGGAACATAATTAGTAGAATGATGTGAATCAATGTGTTTGATGTCATTCCATTTGCTCCATTCCAGCCAGTATTATGAGTCAGCAGCCTCCACTGATGTACCTCTTGCGATTCCTTTGTATCGGTCGAGGATCTTGACACTACTGGGGCGACTGACGAGGACGCGCTCTCGTGCAGTCTTCAGTTCCAGTAGCTGCAGTTTCCTCCGCAATGCCCTATTTTCTTTCTGGCTTTGAGTTATTTCCAAACGAAACACTGCATAGTCGTCGTCTACGAGTTTACAGATATCGGCCACGGCTGCATTCGCTAGAGCCTCCATGATGGAGGCTATTTGAGTGTGAAAAACCATACAGTTAGCCATTGTTAGCAGCTAGCTAGTGTTACCTAGATAATGTATATCGAACAAGTCTTTTCTCTAAAGCGAATTAAAGACTACATGTGTTGAATATGTAATGCTGGGAAGTTAAAGTAGTTATACTTTGAATTCCATGGTGATAATAAACGACAATAAACCGCTAACGTGGACATTTTCCTGGTCACTGTTCACTTCCGTTTACACTGACGAGAACGGATATTAATGCCGGCGTCATAGCGCAAAAGGTGTGGCTAAATGTAGGGTATGCGCACTGTTTTTGAAAAACGGTACTGATTATTACGTTACAAGTCAAGTCTCCAATTCAAGTATCTTTCAAGCTCAGATCAGATTTGTTTATAAAGAACAGTGTGTTAGCAAGAACATAGTAGAATAGAATACAATATAATTATTTTATTCCATCTACATCACCTCATTAAGGTCTATATTCAACTGTCCTTTATTTTTTTTTATTGAAACTTTATTGAACTAGGCATGTCAGTTAAGCACAAATTATTATTTGCAATAATGGCCTACCAAAAGATCTCCTGCGGGGATGGGGGCTGGGATTAGAAATAAAAATATAGGCCAAAACACATCATGACAAGCGACACCACAACACTACATAAAGAGAGACCAAAGACAACAACATAGCATGGCAGCAACACATGACAACACAGCATGGCAGCAGCACAACATGGCAGCAGCACAAAACATGGTACAAACATTATTGGGCACAACAGCACATAGGGCAAGAAGTTAGAGACAACAATACATCACACAAAGCAGCCACAAGAAGCAGCCACAACTGTCAGTAAGAGTGTCCATGGTTTAGTCATTGAATGAAGAGATGGAGATAAAACTGTCCAGTTTGAGTGTTTTTTGCAGCTCATTGCAGTTGCTAGCTGCAGTGAACTGAAAAGACGAGCGACCCAGAGATGTGTGTGCTTTGGAGACCTTTAACAGAATGTGACTTGAAGAACGGGAATTGTTTGTGGAGGATGATGGCTGCAGTAGGTATCTCAGATAGGGGGGAGTGAGGCCTAAGATGGTTTTATAAATAAGCATCAACAAGTGGGTCTTATGACGAGTATATAGAGATGGTCAGTTTACAGAGGAGTGCAGTGATGTGTCCTATACGGAACATTGGTGGCAAATCTGATGGTCGAATGGTAGAGAACATCTAGCTGCTCAAGAGCACCCATACCTGCCAATCTATAAATTACGTCTCCGTAATCTAGCATAGGTAGGATGGTCATCTGAATCAGTGGTAGTTTGGCACCTGGGGTGAAAGAGGAGCAATTGCGATAGAGTAAACCAATTAGAGATGTAACCTTAGCCTGCAGCTTTGATATGTGCTGAGAGAAGGACAGTGTACCATCTAGCCATACTCCCAAGTACTTGTATGAGGTGACTACCTCAAGCTCTAAACCCTGAGAGGTAGTAATCACACCAGTGGGGAGACGGCATTCTTCTTACCAAACCACATTACCTTTGTTTTGGAGGTGTTCAGAACAAGGTTAAGGGCAGCGAAAGATTGTATGACATTAAGAAATCTTTGTTGTAGAGTGTTTAACACAAAATCCGGGGAAGGGCCAGCTGAGTATAAGACTGAATCATCTGCATATAAATAAATGAGAGCTTCCTACTGCCTGAGCTACGTTGTTGATGTAAATTGGGAAGAGTGTGGGGCCTAGGATCAAGCCTTGGGGTACTCCCTTGGAGACAGGCAGTGGCTGAGTCAGCAGATGTTCTGACTTTATACACTGCACTCTTTGAGAGAGATAAGTTAGCAAACCAGGCCAAAGACCCCCTCAGAGACACCTATACTCGTTAGCCGGCCCACAAGAATTGAATAGTCTACCGTATCAAAAGCTTTGGCCAAGTCAATACAAATAGCGGCACAATATTGCTTAGAATCAAAGGCAATGGTGACATCCTTGTCACGTTGGTATGAAGAGATTCGGGAGACAGACGCAGGAATGCGTAATAGCCAAGCCTTTTGCCAAATGGAATTCTTGAGGTAGAGTTACTCTGCCAGATCACTATCAAACCAGGGGCTTAACCTGGTTTTAATTCTCGTGTTCTTTATGGGGGGCATGTTTGTTCACAATACCACTGAAAATATCAAAACATAAGGTCCAAGTGTCTTTGACAGAGGGGATCAAGCTGATTCTAAACCAATTTACAGAGGCAAGGTCATGAAGGAAGGCTTGCTCATTAAAGTTTTTTAGCAAGTGTCTATGACAAATCAGGACAGGTTGTTTCATTGAGCAGCCATTACAAACACAGGCTGTAAAACAGTGATCACTAAGGTCATTACAGAAAACACCAGACTGATACCTAAGAGGATTATTTGTGAGGATAACATCAAGGAGAGTAGCATTTTCTGGGTGTTTGGAGATACCTTGTGGGATTGGTAATAATCTGAGAAAGATTTAGGTAGCCCCATTGCTTTAGGACTTGGTAAGGTTGTTTAAGCATGTCCCAGTTTAGGTCACCTAGTAGGACAAATTCAGACTTAGTGTAAGGGGCCAGGAAAGAGTTTAGGGCAGGTAGAGTACAGGCCGGTGCTGATGGTGAACGATAACACCCAGCGACAGTCAACAAAGAGCTATTTGAAAGTTGAATGCTTAAAACCAGCAAATCAAATTGTTTGGGGACAGACTTGGTGGAGACAACCGAGCACTGAAGGTGTTCCTTGGTAAAGATTGCCACTCCACCACCTTTGAAAGATCTGTCTTACTGAAAAAGGTTATAACCAGAAAGGTTAACATTTGTGTTCAAAACACTCTTTCTTAACCACGTCTCAGTAATGACCAACACATCTGGATTGGAGCTGTGAACCCACACTTTCAATTTATCAATTTTAGGTAATACGCTTCTCGTGTTAACGTGCAGAAAACCCAGGCTTTTGCAAGAGTAGAAATCAGTGAAGCAGATATCAGAGCATAAGTCAGAATTGGGGATAGCAACAGTAGATGGGCCAGGGTGTACATGCACATTTCCAAATATCATCAGTAGTAATACAATCAGGGCACAGCAGAGGACAGGGAGAGCTCTGCAATTATGATTTTTTTATGACATTTGAATGTGCATCAGATGACCATTTTACAGCATTGTCAGGAGCTAGTAATATAAGCATTTCACTGCACCTGCTATAACATTTGCTAAACTGTGTACATGACCAATAAACTTTGATTTGTTGTTTACCACCCTCCTAAACAGAAGTAAACAGGTCACACACTCTGACCCAGTTTGTAAAGACCAGTCAGTCTGGAATATCAAGTACAGGTTGACTTTAGTTCATGTTTAATATTTCATCTCAATCATCACTGGACCTGAAGGTAGATTATAGGCCATTTACTGCAAACAGCTTGAGGCCAAGGACTGTAGACGAAACACAGTGACATGGTTATGTACACTGCCTTACTTATTTATTTGGACAGTGAAGCTTTTAATTTGGCTCTATAGCCTATTCCAGCATTTTGGATTTGAGATCAAATGTTTCCTATGAAGCGATATAAACGAATGGCAAATAATGAATACTGTGTCATTTTGAAGTAACTTTTATTGTAATTAAGAATAGAATATGTTTCTGAACACTGCTACATTAATATAAATGCTACCATGATTTGGATAATATGGATAATTATGAATATGAATTGTGAATAATGATGTGGGAGAAAGCTACAGAGGCACAAAGAGAAGTTGCTGTAGACCACCGAGTGCTAACAGTAAGTATCTAGATAATGTGTGAAATGCTCAATGGTGTATGTGATATTAACAGAGAGGTATATTTTCTGAGTGACCTAAATATTGACTGGTTTTCATCAAGCTGTCTACTCAACAAAAATCTTCCAAATGTAACCCGTGCTTGCAATCTGGTTCAGGTAATCATTCTACCTACATACAAACAGCACAGGAAATAAATCATCCACGTGTGTTGATCACATCTTCACTAATGCTGCAAAAATCTGCTCTAAAGAAGTATCCACACCCATCGGATAAAGTGATCAGAAACCAAAGTTCCAAAGGCTGGGCCTAAAATAGCGTATGAGAGATCATACATGAGGTTCAAACAGCCGACCAATCAGCCTACTACCGACCGTTAGTGAACTTCTGGAAGAAATTGTGTTTCACCAGATACAATGCTATGTTACAGTAAACAATTTGACATCTGACTTTCAGCACGCTTATAGGGAAGGGCACGTAACATGTACGGCACTAACACAAATGACTGATGATTGGCTGAAAGGAATTGAAAAAAATACTGTGAA
This sequence comes from Oncorhynchus masou masou, assembly GCF_036934945.1. Classification (NCBI taxonomy): domain Eukaryota; kingdom Metazoa; phylum Chordata; class Actinopteri; order Salmoniformes; family Salmonidae; genus Oncorhynchus; species Oncorhynchus masou. The sequence continues at coordinate 6,187,908 of NC_088232.1, read as the reverse complement.
AAAGATTGTGGGAGCTTTTTTGATAGAATTCAGTGCAGCTTTGGACTTTATCGATCATAGTGTGCTGGTGAAAAAATGTGTTATGGCTTTACATCCTATGCAATATTGTTGATTGAGTTACCTATCTAACAGAACGCAGACAATGGAAGCCTCTCTAAACTTAAACCAGGTAGAGCTTGGCATACCTCAAGGTAGCCGTCTTGCCCCATACTTTTTTATATTTTTACAAATTATCTACCACTAGCATTGAGTAAAGCCAGTGAAAAAGCCAGTGAAAAAGTGATAAAGCAAGTGAAATCCCTACTACACTTAACAAAGAGCTGCAGTCAGTTTTAGAATGGATGGCAAGCAATAAGCTAGTACTAAATACTAAGTGGCCAGTTTATTTGGTACAATACTCCGTTCGCAAGAATGGTTTGCTTCTACAGACAGTGAGTCACGTGGCCATGGCTTGCTATATAAAGCAGGCAGACAGGCATTGAGGTATTCAGTTACTATTCGATTGAACGTTAGTATGGGCAAAATTAGTGACCTAAGCGACTTTGAGCGTGGTATGATCGTTGGTGCCAGGCGTGCCGCTTCCAGTATCTCAGAAACGGCCGGCCTCTTGGGCTTACAATGCATGACAGTGTCTAGGGTTTACCGAGAATAGTGCGACAGACAAAAAAACATCCAGTCAGCGGCAGTCCTGTGGCCAAAAATAGTTTGTTGATGAGAGAGGTCGAAGGAGAATGGCAAGAATTGTGCAAGCTAACAGGTGGGCCACAAACAGGAAAATACCGGCGCAGAACGGCATCTCGGAACGCACAACTATTTGGTCCTTGTCACGGATGGGCCATTGCAGCAGAATCCCGGTTCTTGTTGCGTCATGCTGATGGCAGATTCAGGATTTGGCGTAAGCAGCATGGGTCCATGGCCCCATGCATTGCATGGGCTTGCTCCTACCTATCTCTCTGATTTGGTCCTGCCGTACATACCTACACGTACGCTACGGTCACAAGACGCAGGCCTCCTAATTGTCCCTAGAATTTCTAAGCAAACAGCTGGAGGCAGGGCTTTCTCCTATAGAGCTCCATTTTTATGGAACGGTCTGCCTACCCATGTCAGAGACGCAAACTCGGTCTCAACCTTTAAGTCTTTACTGAAGACTCATCTCTTCAGTGGGTCATATGATTGAGTGTAGTCTGGCCCAGGAGTGGGAAGGTGAACGGAAAGGCTCTGGAGCAACGAACCACCCTTGCTGTCTCTGCCTGGCCGGTTCCCCTCTTTCCACTGGGATTCTCTGCCTCTAACCCTATTACAGGGGCTGAGTCACTGGCTTGCTGGGGCTCTCTCATGCCGTCCCTGGAGGGGGTGCGTCACCTGAGTGGGTTGATTCACTGATGTGGTCATCCTGTCTGGGTTGGCGCCCCCCCTTGGGTTGTGCTGTGGCGGAGATCTTTGCGGGCTATACTCAGCTTTGTCTCAGGATGGTAAGTTGGTGGTTGAAGATATCCCTCCAGTGGTGTGGGGGCTGTGCTTTGGCATAGTGGGTGGGGTTATATCCTTCCTGTTTGGCCCTGTCCGGGGGTGTCCTCGGGTGGGGCCACAGTGTCTCCTGACCCCTCCTGTCTCAGCCTCCAGTATTTATGCTGCAGTAGTTTATGTGTCGGGGGCTGGGGTCAGTTTGTTATATCTGGAGTACTTCTCCTGTCCAATTCGGTGTCCTGTGTGAATCTAAGTGTGCGTTCTCTAATTCTCTCCTTCTCTCTCTCGGAGGACCTGAGCCCTAGGACCATGCCCCAGGACTACCTGACATGATGACTCCTTGCTGTCCCCAGTCCACCTGGCCGTGCTGCTGCTCCAGTTTCAACTGAACCGCGGCCCTAGGACCATGCCCCAGGACTACTTGACATGATGACTCCTTGCTGTCCCCAGTCCACCTGGCCGTGCTGCTGCTCCAGTTTCAACTGTTCTGCCTTATTATTATTCGACCATGCTGGTCATTTATGAACATTTGAACATCTTGGCCATGTTCTGTTATAATCTCTACCCGGCACAGCCAGAAGAGGACTGGCCACCCCACATAGCCTGGTTCCTCTCTAGGTTTCTTCCTAGGTTTTGGCTTTTCTAGGGAGTTTTTCCTAGCCACCGTGCTTCTACACCTGCATTGCTTGCTGTTTGGGGTTTTAGGCTGGGTTTCTGTACAGCACTTTGAGATATCAGCTGATGTACGAAGGGCTATATAAATAAATTTGATTTGATTTTGATTTGATCCTGTCCGGTGTCAACAGTACAGGCTGGTGTTATGGTGTGGGGAATGTTTTCCTGGTACATGTTAGGTCCCTTGATATGAATTGAGCAACGTTTGAATGCATCACCTTGTAGAATTCATACCAGAAGGGCAGTAAAATCTGATTTTAAAAAAGATGACAAAACACCTCCCGGAAACACGAAGAGACACGCTCATACATACACACTGTAATGTTGTGGCATTGTGGATTTTACATTGTACATTTTTTCATAATGTAATAATGTTTTGTATGATGTATTGTTTCATTTATGATGTAGGCTGTTGTTGTGTTTTGATGTACTGTAACTGTTTTAACTCTGTTTTGACCCCAGGTAGAGTCATGAGGATCCTAATAAATACCCCCAAAACATGGTATCTTCTCAACATTACCAATAACAGGGGAGGTTAGCATTTTTTTGGGGGGTGGGGGTATGATATTTATGCCTCTGTAACTTTCTCACTCATCATTAATCACGACTCATTCATGACTATCCATAATTATGGTATTACCAACATTGATTCCAAAGATATTAATGTCACCCACAAACATTGATTCCAAAGATATTAATGTCACCCACAATATTCAGAATGGGTCGATTCGTCCCCCTCAATAATTTATTGATAAACAATCAGCATTCGGACGCACTGTGCCCCTTCCACACTAATTTCACTGTGCTGCTCAGCAGCCTCAGCCAGCACTTGCCTCAGCCAGCACTTGCCTCGCAGTCAGGTCGGCCTCATTCCATTTCAGGCTCACATGTACACTACATGACAAAAAGTATGTGGACACCTGCTCATCAAAAATCTCATTCCAAAATCATGGGCATTAACATGGAGTTGGTACACCCTTTGCTGCTATAACAGCCTCCACTCCTCTGGGAAGGCTTTCCACTAGATGTTGGAACATTGCTGCAAGAACATTTGCTTCCATTGAGCCACAAGAGCATTAGTGAGGTAGGGCACTGATGTTGGGCGATTAGGCCTGGCTCCCAGTCAGCGTTCCAATTCATCCCAAAGGTGTACGATGGGGTTGAGGTCGGGCTCTGTGCAGGACAGTCAAGTTCTTCCACACCGATCTTGACAAACCATTTCTGTATGGACCTCGCTTTGTGCACGGGGGCATTGTCATGATGAAACAGGAAAGGGCCTTCACCAAACTGTTGCCACAAAGTTGGAAGCATAGAATCTTCTAGAATGGGCTCCTGAGTGGCGCAGTGGTCTAAGGCACTGCATTTCAGTGCAAGAGGTGTCACTATAGTCCCTAGTTCGAGTCCAGGCTGTGTCACATCTGGCCATGATTGGGAGTCCCATAGGGCGGCGCACAATTGGCCCGGGGTAGTCCGTCATTGTAAATAAGAATTTGTTATAAACTGACTTGCCTAGTTAAATAAAGGTGAAATAAAAATACAATTTGAATATCATTGTTTGCTGGGCCTAGCCAGAACCATGAAAAACAGCCCCAGACCATTATTCCTCCTCCACCAAACTTTACATTTGGCACTATGTAATCGGGCAGGCAACATTCTCCTGGCATTCGCCAAACCCAGATTAGTCCGTCGGACTGCCAGATGGTGAAGCATGATTCATCACTCCAGAGAACGCAATTCCACTGCTCCAGAGTCCAAAGGCAGCGAGCTTTACACCACTCCAGCCAATGCCTGGCATTGTGCATGGTGATCTTAGGCTTGCGTGCGGCTGCTCGGCCATGAAAACACATTTCATGAAGCTCCCAAAGAACAGTTCTTGTGCTGACGTTGATTCCAGAGGCAGTTTGGAACTCGGTAGCGAGTGTTACAACCAAGGACAGATGATTTTTACTCACTTCAGCACTCGGCGGGCCCCGTTCTGTGAGCCTGTGTGGCCTACCACTTCGCATCTGAGCCGTTCTTGCTCCTAGAGGTTTCCACTTCACAATAACAACACTTACAGTTGACCGGGGCAGCTCTAGCAGGGCAGAAATGTGATAAAAGGTGGCATCCTATGACGGTGCCACGTTGAAAGTCATTGAGCTCTTCAGTAAGGCCATCCTATTGCCAATGTTTGCCTATAGAGATTGCATGGCTGTGTGCTTGATTTTATACACCTCTCCACAACGGGTGTGGCTGAAATACCGAATTGTCCGTAGAGCTCCTAGACAGGATTGTGTCGAGGCACAGATCTGGGAAAGGTACCATAACATTTATGCAGCATTTAAGGTCCCCAGGAACACAGTGGTTTCCATCATTCTTAAATGGAAGAAGTATGGATCACCAAGACTCTCCCTAGAACTGGCTGTCTCGGCCAAACTGAGCAATCGGGGGAGAAGGACCTTGGTAAGGGAGGTAACAAAGAACCCGATGGTTTCTCTGATAGAACTCCAGCGTTCCTCTGTGGAGATGGGAGAACCTTCCAGAAGGACAACCATCTCTGCAGCACTCCACCAATCAGGCCTTTATGGTAGAGTGACCAGACAGAAGCGACTCCTCAGTAAAACACACATGACAGCCCGCTTGGAGTTTGCCAACAGGCACCTAAAGGACTCTGACCATTTCATCCTTGATGAAAACCTGTTCCAGAGCGCTCAGGACCTCAGACTGGGGCCAAGGTTCACCTTCCAACCATACAAGGACCCAAGCACACAGCCAAGACAACGCAGGAGTGGCTTCGGGACAAGTCACTGAATGTGCTTGAGTGGACCAGCCAGAGCCCGGACATGAACCCGATCAAACATCTCTGGAAAGACCAGAAAATAGCTGTGCAACGACTCTCCCCATCTAACCTGACAGAGATTGAGAGGATCTGCAGAGAAAAATGGGAGAAACTCCCCAAATACAGGTGTGCCAAGCTTGTAGCGTCATCCCCAATAAGACTTGATGTTGTAAATGAGCAAACATTTCTAAAAACCTTTTTTTGGTTTTGTCATTATGGGGTATTGTGTTTTGGCAAAGGGTAAAGTCTGCCAAACTTAGTCCACTCTGTTCCTAACAGATTATAGTTTTGAAAGCAGAAAACTGTATTGAGAACAAATGTTTAATTGATGAGAAAATTAACAGAATGTCGGCCAAAATCAATCTCGCTCCATTTTCTCTCACTGCCGACCACTGGGCTTCCTCTCATCACCATATTTGGTCGTGAGTGGCAACACCAAATGGATGCTTCACATTTATACATCCGGTGAAATATCTGGCTCATTGTTGTGACAATATGTTCGAAGGAAGCCAAGGAATTCAAGGAAACTAAGTCAAATTTTTAAGCAAATAAAAAGATAACATAATTTCTCATTCACCGATTTAATCATCTATTTTTAGTACATAAAGAAACAGATGCCTCCTGATTATGCCAAATACTTTTTGGGGGTAGGGGTGTGTTATGAAGGTGTTATATAAAAGAGGGACATTATTTTTGTTATGAATAGAATATAGGCAAAACCAAATTCAAAGGGTGAATATAGTGTTAGACTTAAATGACAGTGCTATAGCTATGCCAGCACACCAAACAAAAAGTCTGTATCCTGTGAGAAAGACAGCATGCCCAGATACTGAGGGACTTAGTAATCCAAAAAACTCTCTTACCCCAAGACACTTCACATGATAACAATAATATTTAAGCTAAAGAATAGTTCCCAGATATCCCCTGCGTAAAACTCAAGCCACACTGCTACGATTTCTCCCCATTATGGACACTCTTATGTCTGATAAGGATACTCAGGAAGGAGAAGCTCTTGTAACATAGTTTGCACTTGAAGGGCCTCTCATTGGTGTGAATGGTCTGGTGCTGCTTCACATATTTTGCCTTAGCAAAATTCTTCCCACATGTGGGGCAGGCATACGGCTTGTCTGCATCCGTCCTAATGCTCGGCCTCCCATGTTGTGACCCAATGACACCAGAGGAGGTAGAAGCAGGTAGAACCACCCTCAGATTGTTAGTCTTTGAGCTCCCTCCCTGACCTCTAGCCATTGTTTGGGTGTTGTTGGGATTATGTGATGTGTTATAGGCTAGGTACCTCTCGTGTTGTACACCCATCCTGACCCTGTCTGTATTGGTGGGGTAACCAGGAGGAAACTGAGGAAGGTTAGACCCAGGCCCAGGCTTTCCATGAACCCAGTCACCAGGCATTAGATGAGAACCTGAAGGAGAAGACAGACTTGCTGAAAAACTACCACCAGGGGGGTCTCCCACCACTCTCTGTGAAGGCTGAAGCCCAGGTTGACCTGCTCTGTTCATCATGGATAGTGTGGTGTTTGTATCATAGGAACAGGAGGGTCTATCTCTATTAGCTCCAGGCCCTGCTTCATCCCTGCACTGAGACTGTGAAGAGAAGGGTCTGGGCTGCAGACTGGATCCCTGACTGGAGCCTCTGTCTCTCTGATGACCATCAGGACTGAGGTTGTTCAGTCCACCTGTCCACTGGTTGTGTTCTGTGTGGTGGAGTCTCTGTACTTCGCGATTGTGTCCTGGTTCCGACTCGGGAATGAAGAGCGAAGGCTCCTGATCCAGGGTCCTGATCCGGGTCCAGGGTTTATGGCCAGCCACCTCAGAGGTCCACTCTCTCCCACCAGTAACACTGGATATCAGCAGGTCTTCATGGGCTGCAGACTGAAAACAAATATTGTACCGAAAAGCATGAAGGTTTTTACAAGACACATTTAACCACAGTCAAACCTATGTCTAAAACACTGATTCAAGTACCTAACAATATGGAGCCATTGGATTTTTTAAATTTTAATTTTAATGTCCATGTGTTGAAACTCAGTCCCTGCAATGATACAAAAATAACCAAGTCAGTCAGCACAGTATTTAATTTCAACAAAATGGTCATACACTACTTTTATTGCACAAATTGATACACCTGAAAAGTAGAATAATTTTTCTCACTGTGGTAACACTTTCCCTTTTCTGTACATCTGCTACCCTCGCTTTGATTAAATACATTTTTGGAATACTTTACTACTTTATATCAAGTAATTAGGGCACTATTTCCTCATTATAAGACACCAGTATCCTATAGAAGGCAGGCTGAAGGCGGAACCTGTTAGGGGGTTAACCTGAGATGCCATCAGTCTCTCTGAATCACAACTATAGAAGCAGGCCGGAACATCACTAGCCAAGGCTGTGTCTGTTCTCTCCCGCCGCATACGGACACCTCCCCGTCCCCGCCCCGCACACCAAATCCACTCCTTGCCCTGGTCTCAGCCAGTCTGTTGTCATGGAGACTAAGTGTGGATGTTGTTTTTTGTTCGCCTGTATGTTTCTGGTTGTGTTTAACAGTGTTGTTCCCCAGCCCAGAGTTGAGGATGCTGTCCCATCCACTGACCTCCACTATATCACCTCTGGTCCTGCCCTGATCAATGATGTTGTCCCCTGGGCTCTTGGCTGCACTGGTCTGGGTATCCAAGATGGCCACCCAGTCTCCTGCAGGAAGAGGTTAGAGAATAGAAACTCTACATATGGTGTTTTTTTTGTCAATTACCTGGTCAAGTTCATACATTATAATGTGTTTTTGTAGGTGAACATAAGTTGCATTGATTTAATTTTATGAATGAAGAAAAAAAAGAATAGCCAGGTGCATCACTATTCCCATTGAAGATCTATTACTGTATGTCGGCTATATGTACACTCCTGTTCAAAAGTTGGGGGTCACTTAGAAATGTCCTTGTTTTTGAAAGAAAAACACATTTTCTTGTCCATTTAAATAACATCAAATTGATCAGATATACAGTGTAGACATTGGTAATGTTGTAAATGACTATTGTAGTTGGAAACTGCAGATTATTATTATTTTTTTGAATATCTACATAGGCGTGCAGTGGCCCATTATCAGCAACCATCACTCCTGTGTTCCAATGGCACGTTGTTTTAGAGTTCCTCTGTCCAGTGTCTGCGTTCTTTTGCCCATCTTAATATTTTATTTTTATTGGCTAGTCTGAGATATGGCTTTCTCTTTGCAACTCTGCCTAGAAGGCCAGCATCACAGAGTCGCCTCTTCACTGTTGACGTTGAGATCGGATTTTTGCGGGTACTATTTAATGAAGCTGCCAGTTGAGAACTTGGTGAGGCGTCTGTTTCTCAAACTAGACACTCTAATGTATTTGTCCCCTTGCTCAGTTGTGCACTGGGGCCTCCCACTCCTCTTTATATTCTGGTTAGAACCAAATAGCACTGTTCTATGAAGGGAGTAGTACAAAGCGTTGTAGGAGATCTTCAGTTTCTTGGCAATTTCTCGCATGGAATAGCCTTCATTTCTCCGAACAAGAATAGACTGACAGGTTTCAGGAGAAAGTTCTTTGTTTCTAGCCATTTTGAGCCTGTAATCGAACCCACAAATGCTGATGTTCCAGATACTCAATTAGTCTAAAGAAGGCCAGTTTTATTGCTTTTTTAATCAGAACAACAGTTTTCAGCTGTGTTAACATAATTGCAAAAGGGTTTTCTAATGATCAATTAGCCTTTTAAAATGATCAACTTGGATTAGCTAACACAATGTGCCATTGGAACACAGGAGTGATGGTTGCTGACAATGGGCCTCTGTTCGCTTATGTAGATATTCCATAAAAAATCTGCCGTTTCCAGCTACAATAGTCATTTACAACATTAACAATATCTACACTGTATTTCTGATCAATTGTATGTTATTTTAATGGAGAAGAAAAAAAGTACTTTTCTTTCAAAAAACAAGGACATTTCTAAGTGACCCCAAACTTTTGAACAGTAGTGTATTTCTCCCATACCTTGCGCCCCCATCTTTAGTCCACTCAGCAGATCAATGCTCTCTGGTTCGTCTTCTATTGTCTCCTCTTTGACCAGCAGCAGATCAGGCTTCCCATCCTCCATGTCTACTGACTAAGAGATACAGAGTAAGAGGATGTTGGATCAAGAAATCTGATATGAGCGACCTGCTATCTTCTGATTGGGCAATGGGGGATTTCTATGCATACTGTGCAAACATGTCAATTTATTTTATACTATGCAAACATGTTAGTTGATTTGACTACTTGACCCTCTTTAATGGTTTGATCATTTAAAAGCCATGGTCCCACAAAATTAATCAAGACCTCGGCCGATATCTACAAAGAGAATCAGAGTAGGAGTGCTGATCTAGGATCTTTCCGTATAATCCTATTTCTTATGATCTACAAGGAAACACTGATCCTAGATCAGCACTCCTACTCAGAGGCTTTGTGGATACGGGCCCTGAACTAATACCATTTAGACTGTAGTTCATAGTGTGCTCACCTCAGTAAGCCCAGTCTCATATTTTTGCATATATGACAAAATCAGACGTTTTTGTTTGCCTGTTTCACACACATCCATGTGCTTTTATGAAAAAAATAAAAATGAGGTCCTTAGTTTACATGTTAGAACTCACAAACTCTCAGTACAAGGTAATTGCCACGCATGCGCATACCGATAGGATGCATGGGGTGTGTCGCAATGTTTGCTGTCATTAAATGTGAAGACTGTTATATTATCAAATCAATTATCTGTGTAATTATTGCCCCAACTTTCTAATTAATTACTATTCAGTGATTTGTTTAATCACGGAATAGTAACTAACTAAGAAGTTGGGGCACCACAGGAAAATGTTGTTTATAGAGTTGCAATTTCCCAAATATAACTCTTCAGATATTTTATTATCTTATTGATTACAGACTTATATTAATGTATTATTACCTCATCAATCTTATTCCTGAATGTCACAAACCCTTGGATATCTGCACGAACCCTATCATCATAAATCATGAATAGTGATATACAAATTGGCTTATTTATTTACTAACTAACTAACTAATCAATCACAGAATTACATAAACACACACACAGTAGATAATACATTGGTTACTAACATGACACAAAGAAAAGTCCCTCGTGGGCTAAGCCAAAATGATGGCTTGGTAGACAAAGGAAAGGGGTGGGGAAAGCTGGAAAATTCAGAGTTGATAACTACACTGATGGAAATGCTAATACTTTGAACATGAATAACCGCTCATTCGAAAAGAAATTGCAATTTACATATTTATAAGTGTATGCCTTTGTTGTCCCTCTCTGCGATCGCCAGTCCGTCCGTCAGCTGGATAGATTGTCGACACAAAGTCTCTGGTTGTAGCTTGTTATAACGGATACGTCAGAGTACCATTCGGTCATTCGACCGGTTGCATTTACCAGACTAAAGTACTTAAACAGCTGCAGCCTGAATAATTGTTCTTTAGTGTGTAGATTTCTTAGCCATTTCAACGTGGGAATGATCTCCATGTTCTCTGGTCTTGTCCTTTGGTAGAGTTGCCAACCATTTCAACATATAGCGACAGCTTCCATGTTTTCTGGTCTAATATACATTTTGTCACGGGTGGTTTTATACAGGAGCAGAAAAGATCCTCGCTTCCATGACACCGTGTACTGTCTGTGCTCATGGGGGCGTGGCCACTGACTAATCATAAGTTACTATGAAAAACAATTCTCATTTCGAAGACTAAGATCACATTGTTATCTTTCCAAAATTATTCTTATGCTTAATCATTAATTTAATACAACATTCAGATGCAAACCCCATAATTGAGAAGTGTATGCAAACAAAGAAACAGTAATGTGTGTCTCCTGTCCTTCATGAGTTCACCAAGTGAAACAAACTCGACATGACTGTTCCTTAAGTGTCCACGGACCACTCCAACTGCTTGGAATACCGAAATACTGTTAAATTATTCAACCTTTTGATGTCCAAGTGTCTCTGTGTTCCATAGTCACATTCCAATCTCGATACTACAGAGTCCAGTAGCAGAGAATTTTACGACCCCCATAAAGCGTCCTCCTCCACCTCTGCGAGAGAGAGAGGGCGCAGTAGAGCGGACCCACTGTACCCTGATCCTTCGGCTCTTCACAGGAAAGTTATGACAGGTGTGACTAGTTCTGTCTTGTACTGACAAAACTGTGGTTATATGTAGAAGGCAAACTATAAGTTTAAAGTTTAAATTAAGTATCTAAAATCAAATAGATCAATATATCCCCAAGCGACTGGGAAAGCGTGAGCGGTCAGTTATATACAAACGCAAGCCAATCACTTTGTAAAGCGGCGCGGCGACACAAATCTAACAAGGCATTACTTCCCCCAGAGCAAAAGACAAGGAGCAATTAGGAGATGCAAACGAGAGTAATGAACAGCTAAAGAATATCAAGCAAAGCTAAAATGCTCTCAATGCACACCAAAACAACCTGCTACAATCTGTTGTTAAAAAAGTAGATTCGCTCAAAAAGAAAGTAGCCTATCGTGTCAGACATGCACATGAAAGAACAACACACAAAAAATGAACCTGCTAGAAACAAAGTTGCAAACTTTAGAAGATGAATTGGACCAGCAAGAAAACAGAATGTGACGAAACATGAGAATACTGTCTGTACCAGAAGACGAGGAAAAAGGACACCTTTCCAGCTACGTGGTCAAACTGATAGCAGAGGAACTTGCCGTGGATATAGCACCAGCGGATCTGGAACAATGCCAAAAGGATTGGGCATGAAACAGAAGAACGCTAAATATCCCTGCATGGTAATCTTCAAACTGTGGAACTATCAGACCAAAGTCAACATTCTGAAAGCACAGGGGGGAAAGGAGATCAAAATCCACAGCCAGTCCATTCGATTCGTCTCAGACCTGTCTGCTAGGCTGAGGAGAAAACGCAAGGAATACATTCAGATCAGACAGTCAGAATCAAATCTCAACTCTGCTTCCCAGGAGTGCTGTGGGTATGGAAGGGAACGCAAAGGATAGGATTCACAAGCGCCGATGAAGCCCTAATCAAGCTACAAGAAAACTTTCCAATGAAGAAGGAGAGCCCCTGTTCTGAGAAGAGGACGAAGTAGGAAAAAACTATGAGCGCACTAGGCTACATACGGTGATGCCTATGATCAGCTAGGTCAGTCAGGCTAGTCAGGCTAGGAAATGCCACCCCACACCATGACTGACCCACCGCCAAACCGGTTATGCTGGAGGATGTTGCAGGCAGCAGAACGTTTTCCACGGCATCTCCAGATTCTGTCACGTCTGTCACATGTGCTCAGTGTGAACCTGCTTTCATCTGTGAAGAGCACAGGGCGTCAGTGGTGAATTTGCCAATCTTGGTGTTCTCTGGCAAATGCCAACGTCCTGCACGGTGTTGGGCTGTAAGCACAACCCCCACCTGTAGACGTCGGGCCCTCATACCACCCTCATGGAGTCTGTTTCTGACCGTTTGAGCAGACACATGCACATTTGTGACCTGCTGGAGGTCATTTTGCAGGGCTCTGGCAGTCCTGCTGCTGGGTTGTTGCCCTCCTACGGCCTCCTCCACGTCTCCTGAGGTACTGGCCTGTCTCCTGGTAGCGCCTCCATGCTCTGGACACTACGCTGACAGACACAGCAAACCTTCTTGCCACAGTTCGCATTGATGTGCCATCCTGGATGAGCTGTACTACCTGAGCCACTTGTGTGGGTTGTAGACTCCGTCTCATGCTACCACAAGAGTGAAAGCACCGCCAGCATTCAAAAGTGACCAAAACATCAGCCAGGAAGCATAGGAACTGAGAAGTGGTCTGTGGTCACCACCTGCAGAACCACTCCTTTATTGGGGGTGACTTGATAATTGTCTATAATTTCCACCTGTTGTGGAATTTGTTGCTTCCTAAGTGGACAGTTTGATATCACAGAAGTGTGATTGACTTGGAGCTACATTGTGCTGTTTAAGTGTTCCCTTTATTTTTTTGAGCAGTGTATTTGTATTTATTATGGATCCCCATTAGTTCTTGCCAAGGCAGCAGCTAATCTTCCTGGGGTTTTATTATGGATCCCCATTAGTTCTTGCCAAGGCAGCAGCTAATCTTCCTGGGGTTTTATTATGGATCCCCATTAGTTCTTGCCAAGGCAGCAGCTAATCTTCCTGGGGTTTATTATGGATCCCCATTAGTTCTTGCCAAGGCAGCAGCTAATCTTCCTGGGGTTTATTATGGATCCCCATTAGTTCCTGCCAAGGCAGCAGCTAATCTTCCTGGGGTTTTATTATGGATCCCCATTAGTTCTTGCCAAGGCAGCAGCTAATCTTCCTGGGGTTTATTATGGATCCCCATTAGTTCCTGCCAAGGCAGCAGCTAATCTTCCTGGGGTTTATTATGGATCCCCATTAGTTCCTGCCGATGCAGCAGCTACTCTTCCTGGAGTCCAGCAACATTAAGGCAGTTATATACAATTTAAATATTACATGACATTACATTTCATAACACTTTATCCAATACATTAAGTGTGTTCCCTCAGGCCACTATGCCACAATCACATATTTACAATATAACATCCATGTATGTGTGTCTGTGTCTCTTCATAGTCCCGCTGTTCCATAAGGTGTATTTTTATCTGTTTTCCAAATCGGATTCTACTGCTTGCATCAGTTACCTGATGTGGAATAGAGTTCCATGTAGACATGGCTCTATGTAGTACTGTGCACCTCCTATAGTCTGTTCTAGACTTGGGGATTGTGAAGAGACCTTTGGTGGCATGTCTTGTGGGGTATGCATGGGTCTCCGAGCTGTGTGCTAGTAGTTTAAACATACAGCTCCGTGCATTCAGCATGTCAACACTTCTTACAAAAACAAGTAGTGATGAAGTCAATCTCTCCTCCACTTTGAGCCATGAGAGATTGGCATGCATATTATTAATGTTAGCTCTCCATGTACATTCAAGGGCCAGCCGTGCTGCCCTGTTCTGAGCCAATTGTAATTTTCTGAGGACTCCCTTTGTGGCAGCTGACCACACGACTGAGGTTAAAGTGAAGACTGTTAGATTTTATTTAAGGTTATTGTAATCCATATCGGGTGAACCGTTTAGAAATTAGAGCAACTTTTGTACATAGTCCCCTCACTTATGTGTATTAAAGTTTTTTAAAGTTTAGTATTTGGTTCCATATTCCTAGCGCGCAATGATTACATCAAGCGTGTGACTCCACAAACTTGTTGGATGCATTGCTGTTAATTTTGGTTGTGTTTCAGAGAATTTTGTGCCCAATAGAAATTAATGGTAAATAATGTATTGTGTCATTTTAGTCACTTCTATTGTAAATAAGAATAGAATATGTTTCTAAACTCGCCTACATTAATGTGGATGCTACCATCATTACGGATAATCCTGAATGAATCATGGTGAGTGAGAAAGCCCCCCCCCCCCCCCCGTTATTGTAATGGTGAGAGGATAGCATGTCTTGGGGGTATGATATTTCTACATCTGTAACTTTCTTACTCATCATCATTCACAATTAATTCAGGACTAAGGGTGCGTTCATAAATTCGCTCTGGCTATCTACTCCGATTTCAGAGCGCTCTCCTCCGAGTGTGTAAAAGCGCAGAATAACTGACGCTCAACACCCCTTGAATATGGCCGGTGTCAGTAAACCTCAGCGAAAAAGCGTAATTAAATTGTTACCAGGAGCACAGTTTAGTCACCAATGCTCTGGATAAAAGGAAAACAGCCTAACCAACTCTGCTATGGAGAGTAAAATGGACAGAGTGAGGTGTTCTCTCACTTTCGGGCTCCCAACTGACGCAACGGTCTAAGGCACTGCATCTCAGTGCCAGAGGAATCACTACAGACCCTGGTTTGATCCCGGGCTATATCACAACCGGCCGTGATTGGGAATCCCATAGGGCAGCACACAATTGGCCCAGCGTCGTCTGGGTTAGGGGAAGGTTTGGCCGGGGTAGGCCGTTATTGTAAAATAAGAATTTGCCTAGTTAAATGAAGGTTAGCTTGGGTGCTTGCCTGCCGTTGTGAGGTCAGAAACCTGGATCAACCCTACTCCTCTGCCAGAGCGTCCAGTTTGCGCACTGAACGCTCCGCGAGCACAACGCTCTTGAATTTCCAACAAACGAAAAATCGGACAATTTACAAATGTCCAGAGGGCACTCTGGCACTCCAGATTGGATTTACAAACACACCGTAGGAAAGTTAGATGCACAAATAGCTGTGTGTTTGTGTGAAACTCTAAAGAGGCAGCTCTGCATTTTCAAACTGTTGGCTACGTCCCTTTTCAACACACTAACACAATACACGTAAATCTACATTTAAAAAGGGGGGGGGGGGACTCATTTGAGATTCAAAGCTTTGTCACAATCTGCGTCAATTACGCAGACTATGCAATTTACACAGAGAGACATTTGATCAGTCAGTCAAATACACGTGATAGTTGCTTTGATGATCAGAACGTGCAGATGGACTGCGGTATGTTTAGGACACTTTCATGAACAAGTGTTGGAACACATCCAACTACGTCGACCATTTTAATTGGCTGATGCAGAACTTGTTCCAGGATATAATCTGATGAGACCAGCTACAATTTAGTGTTTTGTCAACTGCAAGTAAATCAAACATTTTCACTGGCTGATACTCATTTTGAGCCGCAGAAAATATTTACATTGAAATTGTTACTTATGTTCCCCACCATGTCAGAGTTCTAGACTGTAGTTACAGAATGACTTATTGAAAAAAAAAAAAACATAATGGGACATAAATATTATGTGGTTAAAAATAAGTCAGCTATGATAAGTTAAAAGTCATCAGACAAACCTGACTAAACTATGTTGACGTGTACAGTAGTTGTTTGGGTATATTTAGTAAGTGTATATTGGTTATAATATCGTGTGTATGCAGAATAGGGTGAGATCAGATGTGATGTATACTAAGAGTCTAAATGAAAGGCTTAGAATGAAAAGTTCAATTTTGTGTTTATTGAACATAAACAAGATTTAAATACACCATATGAAAACCCCACATACACATCTCAACTAATAATCTGAATGAATTTGATACTTTTCATGAGAATTTATGCAATTTGTCTTGGGAAAAAAAATTAAGTAGTTGAATGAAAGTAATTAAATAGGCATTTGTGAACATCACATAGCCCACACAGTACAACCACAACATGTATCAGACTTTGTTGGTGTAACGGATGTGAAACTGCAAGCTACTTAGCGGTGGTGCGCGCTAAATAGCTTTGCAATCAGTGACGTCACTTGCTCTGAGACCTTGAGGTAGTGGTTCCCCTTGCTCTGCAAGGGCCGCTGCTTTTGTGGAGCGATGGGTAACGATGCTTCGTGGGTGACTGTTGTTGATGTGTGCAGAGGGTCCCTGGTTCGCGCCCGGGTATGGGCGAGGGGATGGTCTAAAGTTATACTGTTACATTGGCTTATATATCTACCATGTCTGGATGCAGTATTCTACCAAGGAATATTCAACACTGATATCTGTTCCTCTCGATATTCCAAACACATCTATGGATCTATTCTGCTGACAACAATGAAAATTAATCTTTGTCTTTAATGCAGGTTTTGACCTAAACATCAGAAGCTATCGAGTGAAATAGTTACTTTCTATGTTATAGAGTGAAATGTTTTTTCTGCTGGTGTATCCTGAGGTAGCTCCTCTCTGAGAACCTCTTCCCGCAGTGTGTACAGGCAAATGGCCTCTCTCCGGTGTGGACCTTCAGGTGCATCTTCACATGGTCCTGGCGGGAGAACCTCTTCTCACACTGGGGGCAGCTGTAGGGTTTCTCACCGGTGTGGACCCTCTGGTGCCTCTTCAGGTCACGAGCCTGGGCAAAACGCATTTGACACTGGGTACAGCTGAAGGGTTTCACCCCTGTGTGGACCCTCTGGTGGATCTCCACCTTCTGGGGGCTGCTGAAGCCTTTGTTACAGAACATGCAGAGGAACCGTTTCTCTTTAAAATTGCCTGATGTGGCTCCCCCTCCCTGAGCCTGGGCTCTAGTCTTGTCGTTTGAGTTCAATACCTGATCGAAAAGGACATGGCTGGGTGAATCGGAAGGCCCCATCGACGTGGACACTGGGTCGCGATCCCTGAACTCGTGTATAGGAGAGTGGGTCACAGCGGTTGGATTTGTCTCTAAGCTTTCCCTATAATCTAAGAAATCTCTGCCCTGTGAGTGTCCATCTCCAAGGTGACTTTCTGCATTCCGTGTGGGAGAAGCGTCACCCTCCACTTTCACAGTCACCTCATCTATGATTATAACCTTGCTTTCCTTATCTAGGTACCCTTCAGAGTATACACTACTACTGTACTGGTTCCAGTCCCCTCTAGACAGATCAGTCTGTGTCTCTAAACCCAAGGATATGTTGCCAGGGTCCATTTCTGTAGTGTAACAACAAGACGGATCATCACCACTAGTGTCTAACGCATCACCATCTCCACGGGAATTAACCGTTCTTTGGCTCTGGTGAAATACGGGTAAGTACTCTGAACCGGGAGCAGGAGGACAGCCCAGTGTCCCCAACCCCAGTCTCTCTGGGTCTGATCTGTGGTCAGATCCTGTGTGTAAGAGCCTTTTTGTTACAGTTAAAGTATTGGAGTCTGTCTCTGACTTGAGGACGGCGTTCGGCGTTCCACTGACCTCAGTGATGCTGCTTCGGGTCCTGGGCTGCGCTGGGGCGGTGGTGGGGTCCTCCATGGCTACAGAGGGCGTTCCAGTTTGGATGTCTCTGGTGTGTCGTGGGTCTTCCTCTCCTTCAGACCTCTCCATCTTGACCCCAGGACCTGCAGTCTCTGCATCTGCAGACTGACACAAAAAGAGAGGAGGTTATTACCGGTAAATTTGTAGAATTGGATAACAATGTCGTAGGGAAGTCTCAAAAGCTCCCCTATGGCAGATGTACATGTAAGCAAGTGAATAGCTGAGGTGAGCCTTTCTGAAATAAACGGGCCACATTAGATTACAAAGTAACTAATTTTTATGTAATACTATTACACTAACCTCTATCATGATAACATGCTGGGTTGAGGTTCCACTCCCCTCATCAACAGTAATTGGTTGGTCATCTCTCCATGAATTGTGCTTCATTGGCTTAACAAAGCTCCTGTGGCCTCCAGTGAGACTTCCTTCACCTGAGAAAGTGATTGGGAGAAAAAAAAAGGAGGTTGTGTTGGCTACTGTCTGCTCAACGGTATAGACCCTTTTCTGTGTTTGCAAATACTTCTGCATGAGGGCGAAGAGTGCAATTTGGTTGCAGAACATGGGGGAGTTCTCATTTTAAGGCTTGTATGAAAGTCCTACTTAATATAACAGTGTAAGCATATGACAACCCAAATCAATGGCTCTGGTTATAATAGCCTCTTTTAGAATCTGAGGGTGAAATACTTCCACACACTCTCTAACATATTGGCTCAGCATTCCTGACCAGTCTCGTTACAAGTCAGAATGTTGAACAAACTTCATTTCAACTTACTTTACTTGTTGTCTGCTGATTTTGTCCCTATGTCGGTGGTAATCTGGTACAAAATATCCACAGGGAAGTGTTATCAAACCCCGGCCTACTGATGCAATTCGCACCTGACCAATACTTGCACAATATGGCCGAGCATAACCCGAACGGCAAACACTTCCAGCTGATTCCGAGGAAATGTGCTTTGGTCAACGTACGTGTCAAGAGAAGGAAAATACAAGTGACAGAACCTACTGGCGCCGCAAAAAGTAGGGTAAACAACCCTTTCCTGTTGATACCTTATCTCCTACTGCCAAAAGGACCAACAGCATGAACAACCGGGAAAGTGTAAATATAATTTTAATAAACATTCTGGCTTGTAGAGACTACTGCATCTTTTCATGGTTACATTAAGACACCATGGAGCCGGCACGAGATATGAGTCCGTACAACAGTGCAGTACTCGAGATCTGACGTTTATCCACACTGCTTCATCGAGAAGATTGAAATAGTGTTCATTTTCCCAGAAAACTGCCATTTTCGTCCTCATGCTAGCTAGCATTAGCCATAATGGAATTGCATGTCACGTTGGCTGTTATACACTACATAGCCAAAACTGCTCGTCGAACATCTCATTCCAAAATCATTGCCATTAATATGGAGTTGGTCCCCCCTTTGCTCCTCCACTCTTCTGGGAAGGCTTTCCACTAGATGTTCGAACATTGCTGCGGGGACTTTCTTCCATTCAATTTCAGCCACAAGAGCATTAGTGAGGTCGGGCACTGATGTTGGGTGATTAGGCCTGACTCACAGTCGGCGTTCCAATTCATCCCAAAGGTGTTCGATGGGGTTGAGGTCAGGGCTCTGTGCAGGTCAGTCAAGTTATTCCATACTGATCTTGACAAACCATTTCTGTATGGACCTCACTTTGTGCACGGGGGCATTGCCCTGTTGAAACAGGAAAGGGCCTTCCCCAAACTGTTGCCACGAAGTCAGAAGAACAGAATTGTCTAAAATGTCATTGTATGCTGTAGCATTAAGATTTCCCTTCACTGAAACTAAGAGGCCTAGCCCAAACCATGAAAAACAGTCCCATTATTCCTCATCCACCAAACTTTATAGTTGGCACCCTGCACTCGGGCAGGTAACATTCTCCTGGCATCCGCTAAACCCAGATTTGTCTGTCTGACTGCCAGATGGTGAGACTTGATTCATCACTCCAGAGAACGTGCTTCCACTGTTCCAGAGTTCAATGTTGGCGAGCTTTACACCACACCAGCCAACGCATGGCATTGCGCATGGTGATCTTAGGCTTGTATGCGGCTGGAAACCCATTAAAGGTCAAATTTGGAGTACAGTGGCATATCCTATCCCTGCATTGAGGTACGTTTTCCGACCATATCTCGTGCTAGTGTCTTAATGTAAACATGATTGGAGCCCCCCAAAAAAGACACAATAGTCTCTACATTCCAGCATGTTGAATAAAATGTTATTTACACTTACTAACCATGACTAGAGCCCCAGTGTAGTTCATTGTAAACAATAGTAATAGTAGGGTCGGTATCGTCTGGCAAGATGACCTGCTTTTATTCTGCATCCAAGTAGTGTGCATTTGTTTAGAATATGATATTGAATCTTTGCGCTAGATGGCTCGTAATCAGGGAATTAGAAATATTGCATACCATCTAAAAACTAACCAAGACCCAATTATGTGTAAGATCTGAACACGTGTGCAGGGAGGGAAGGGGCAATTAACTTTATGAACGGCGACAGCCTTCTGCAAAATATACCTCTTGCCATTCCTCTGTGTCGGTCGAGGAACTTGACACTACTGGGACGACCTGCAAGGGCGCGCTCTCGCATTGTCCCCTCTGCGCGCTCCCGTGCCATCTTCAGTTCCAGTAGCTGTAGTTTCCTCCGCAATGTCCTGTTATCTTTCTGGCTTTGAGTTATTTCCAAACGAAACAGTGCATAGTCGTCGTCTACGAGTTTACAGATCTCTGCCACGGCTGCATTCGCTAGTACCTCCATGATGGAGGCTATTTGAGTGTGAAAAACCATATCGTTACAGTTAGCCATTGTTAGCTAACGTGATACCTAAGTAGCGTTACCTAAATAATCTCTATTAACCAAGTCCTGGCACCAAGGCGAATTTTAAACTACATTGGGTAAGTATGTGACGCTATGCCGTTAAATGACTGATATTGAGTTCCATGGTGATAATAAACGTCTAAATAACAATGCTAACGTGGAAATAGTTTTTGATCACTTCCGTTTACACTAAATTGAAAGGATCTTATTGGTAGGCGTCATAGCTCAAATGGGTGTGGTTAAATTAAAAAGGTGTGCGCGCTGTTCTTTGAAATACGGTACTGTTTATAGAGTGTGATTGCGATCTGTGGATTTGCTGTTTTCAGGTGTCCATTAACTCGTGACATTCCTGGATTACTCATTATGAATACAGTCGGATTAAATCAACAAATACAATAGTCTGTTGAAAAAACGTTAAGGTTACATGTAGTGGTGTTGTGCAATTGTTTTTAGATGAGGGAGCGCCCCCCAAAAATATTCCAATGACGTAATAATTTCCCCAATCAACATTTGTTCGGAAAGTTTATAGAATATGCATAAAATACATCCTCCAATTAGAACGTCTGCCCATGCCCACACTATAGGTGCGTTTGTAAATTCACTCTGGCTATCTACTCCGATTTTAGAGCACTCTCGTCTAAGTGTGCCAGAGCGCTGGCACTGGATAAAAGGAAAACAGCATAACCATCTCTGCTAGGGCGAGTAAAATGGTCAGTGAGGTGTTCTCTCATTTGTGTCTGGAAGTAGCTAGCAAGGTAGCCAACGTTAGCTGGTTAGCTTGGGTTTATGACTGCCGTTGTGAGGTCAGAACGCTCGGATCAACTGTACTCCTCGGCAAGAGCATCCAGTGTGAACGCTCCAGAGCGAAACCCTCTGAATTTATGAACGCCCAGATCACACTTTGGCATTCCAGATTTAATTTACGAACAAACCCTATTGTCTCAAAAGTTTTTATATTTTTACATCCCCTCAAACACCAAGTTAGGAATAGGCTACCTCATTTCAAAATAGACCATCGCTGTCAATCATGTATGATAATTTGTCACCTTATACTGGTGAAACTTTCAAACTGCATCTCCATGACAACCATTTAATTGATCTCAATCAGTTTCATGGGAATATGCATTTATACTGAACAAAAATATAAACGCAACATGTAAAGTGTTGGTCCCATTTTTTCATGGGCTGAAATTAAATATCCCCGAAATGTTCCATAAGCACAAAAAGCATTTTTTCTCTCAAATGTTGTTCACAAATATGTTTACATCCCTGTCAGTGAGCGTTTCTCCTTTCCCAAGATAATTCCTCCACCTGAGAGGTGTGGCATATCAAGAAGCTGATTAAACAGCATGATCACTACACAGGTGCACCTTGTGCTAGGGACAATAAAAGGCCATAATAAAATGTGCAGTTTTGTCACACAACACAATGCCACAGATGTCTCAAGTTTTGACGGAGTGTGCAATTGGCATGCTGACTGCAGGAATGTCCACCAGAGTTGTTGCCAGATAATTTAATGTTAATTTCTCTACCATAAGCCGCCTCCAACGTCGTTTTAGAGAATATGGCAGTACGTCTAACCGGCCTCACAACCGCAGACCACGTGTAACCACGCCAGCCCAGAACCTCCACATCCGGCTTCTTCACCTGCGGGATCTTCTGAGACCAGCCACCGGACAGCTGATGAAACTGAGAATTATTTCTGTCTGTAATAAAGCCCTTTTTTGGGGGAAAACTCCTTTGGATTGGTTGGGTCTGGCTCCCCAGTGGATGGGCCTGGCTTCTAGTGATGGGCATTCCAGCTCTTTCCAGTGAGCCGGCTCATTCGGCTCAGCTCACCAAAAAGAGACCGCTCTTTTGGCTCCCAAACGGCTCTTTAAAAAAAAAAATATATATATATATATATATATATATACAGTGGGGAGAACAAGTATTTGATACACTGCCGATTTTGCAGGTTTTCCTACTTACAAAGCATGTAGAGGTCTGTAATTTTTATCATAGGTACACTTCAACTGTGAGAGACGGAATCTAAAACAAAAGTTCAGAAAATCACATTGTATGATTTTGAAGTAATTAATTTGCATTTTATTGCATGACATAAGTATTTGATCACCTACCAACCAGTAAGAATTCCGGCTCTCACAGACCTGTTAGTTTTTCTTTAAGAATCCCTCCTGTTCTCCACTCATTACCTGTGTTAACTGCACCTGTTTGAACTCGTTATCTGTATAAAAGACACCTGTCCACACACTCAGTCAAACAGACTCCAACCTCTCCACAATGGCCAAGACCAGAGAGCTGTGTAAGGACATCAGTGTTTAATTGTAGTCCTGCACAAGGCTGGGATGGGCTACAGGACAATAGGCAAGCAGCTTGGTGAGAAGGCAACAACTGTTGGCGCAATTATTAGAAAATGGAAGAAGTTCAAGATGACAGTCAATCACCCTCGGTCTGGGGCTCCATGCAAGATCTCACCTCATGGGGCATCAATGATCATGAGGAAGGTGAGGGATCAGCCCAGAACTACACGGCATGACCTGGTCAATGACCTGAAGAGAGCTGGGACCACAGTCTCAAAGAAAACCGTTAGTAACACACTACGCCGTCATGGATTAAAATCCTGCAGCGCACGCAAGTTCCCCCTGCTCAAGCCAGCGCATGTCCAGGCCCGTCTGAAGTTTGCCAATGACCATCTGGATGATGAGTGGCTCCGTAAGAAGCTCTCAAGGTCCTGGAGTGGCCTAGCCAGTCTCCAGACCTGAGCCCAATAGAAAATCTTTGGAGGGAGCTGATAGTCCGTATTGCCCAGCGACAGCCCCGAAACCTGAAGGATCTGGAGAAGGTCTGTATGGAGGAGTGGGCCAAAATCCCTGCTGCAGTGGGTGCAAACCTGGTCAAGAACTACAGGAAACATATGATCTCTGTAACTGCAAACAAAGGTTTCTGTACCAAATATTAAGTTATTATTTTCTGATGTATCAAATACTTATGTCATGCTATAAAATGCAAATTAATTACTTAAAAATCATACAATGTGATTTTCAGAATTTTTGTTTTAGATTCCGTCTCTCACAGTTGAAGTGTACCTATGATAAAAAATTACAGACCTCTGCATGCTTTGTAAGTAGGAAACACTGCCGATTTTGCAGGTTATCAAATACTTGTTCTCCCCACTGTATATAGGTTTTGTATTTTTTCAAGTCAAACAGTTTGTGATAGTTTGACAATGATTGGTGTAAAACAACTCTAATTAAACTATTAAATGAAATCATACTCTACCTTTACCAAAATGTATTTAAAAATGCATTGGTTTATTATGAAAAAGAATGCTATTAAACATTTGCATTTAAAGTATAACTTTTTATGTATATTAATAAAGTGCATATAAATCTAACCATTCAAAATTATACAATCTGAACAGCACAATAGAATACTGCACCATATCAAAGAAAAATAAATTACAATATGCAAAACTGCAGCATCCCACAAATTGAAATTAATGTAAAAAAGGATGCTATTACCCATGTGCATTTAAAGTACAACTATTTTAATGTATATAAACAAAGTGCATATAAATGTAACAATTCAAAATGAATACAGTCTGAACAACATAATAGAATATTGCACCATATCAAAGAAAAATAAATAATGTGCAAAACTGCAGCATTCCATTTAAAACATTAAACTGGTCCCTATTTTCTCTCTTTATTGCCATGTTATAACCAGCAGCACACAGCAATGCTGACCATATTTTGATTTTGAGAGAGGGGCTCCTCTGAAATAGGATTGGATCTCCATTATGGCATCTGCTAAGGGATTCCTTCATGCTGCATCCCCAGTTGCTCTCTCGTCAAACAGCAGACGTTTGTGGCACTACTGCTGGTGCTTCTGCTCCCTTTTCTTCCTGGTGCCGGAGCCAGCTGATTGCTGGGGCTGTCCCTCCCTGCTGCTGAGGCTATTTTTTGAAGAGCCTCATCAATTGCTCTTGTATCACTGAAGGCTAACTTCTTAAACCTGGGGTCAAGTGCAGCGGTTTCTGATAGCACGTGATTATATTCCATTCTGTGGAACTTTCGGTCCATTGATGAACACAGGGTATCCAACTCATGTCCTGTGGTTACATTTGCTTCTCTCTGGTGGCTGGCTGTGATTCGCTGCAGACTCTTATACAGGAGTATCATTTTTGAGGCTGTCACATAGTTGAAAAGAGAGAACAGTAACTTATTAGTTTAGGTTCATGTTTTGTGTACTGACACTACATTCTTATCTACTGCTCATATACATATATAATACTGGATTAAATAATGTAATAACTGCTTACTGTACCTCTCCACAGTGACCTGCTCAAAGGGTTCCAGTACTCTGCACACCACCTCCACCACCTCCCATTTCTCTTAGGTCAGAGCATCAACAGGTGCATTGACAATGGCCAGGGTAGTGATGATGGCATCCTTTGACTCAAGAAACCGCTTCAACATCTAAAATGTTAAATTACACCTTGTAGTGCAGTCTTGTTTAGGCCTCAGCTCATCTGGTGTTGTGTAGACTTTAGTTTTTCAGCACCTGCTGTGCTCCTGTGGAAGTATTCCACAGCTGCTTTCACTTTGTCCACAGTGGGCTTTGTCACCTTCAGAGCATCTGTTACAATCATGTTGATTGTGTGGGCAAGACATGGATGATAGGTACATTTAAACATTTTCATGGCTTTGGTTATGTTAGCTGCATTGTCGCTAACACAACAGACCACTTTTCCATCTACTTGCCATTCTCTGGCCACTATCAACAGTTCCTCTGCCAAGTTCTCTGAGGTGTGTCTGTCACTGAACTCAAAGCAGTCCAGAAGACAGCTAGACATCGAGAAATCTTCAATGAAGTGACATGTAACCGACATTTAATAAGGGGTTACCCCTGGTGTTCAACAGTCAGTGTTAAGGCAAACTGCAGTAGCTTTTGGACTCTTTCCCGCACTGATGCATTTGTGCTCTAGTACAGTTGTAGAATAAGTGATTTTGAAAGGGTTATTTCTGCTTGGAATTGTGTACATTTGATTTAGACTATTGCTATAATTTCTATAACCTCTGTCCTCCACGATCAAAAATGGCTGGAAATTGGTGGCAATCATTTTAGCCAATGCAATATAAATTTGGCCTTGTTTTGCTACAGACATAGACTTTGGTATAAACTGGTTTATAGAAGAGTCCATTGCTGTGGGTCGTGGAGTTGGCCTACTTGACTGAGTGGATACATCTCCACGAGTGAATACATCTCCACGTGTGGAGGTGCTGGCTCCACCACTATCACTAGTTTCCGTTAGTTTCTCGAAGCTCCACTACAGCTATCTTCACAGTTGGGTACACAGTTCGCATATGCCGGTGTAGGTTGTGCGTAGAACCGGCTTTATATGAGATTTTGTTTTGGCAAATTCAACATTGTGCTCTAACATGGTCTACATTATTAAAATGCATCCAAATGCTACTGTACTTCCGACTCATTTTCCAGCTGTTGTTTTCACAGCTGTCCTTCCTCTCTCTCCTCGGCTGCTAAGTGTGTGACTGTGAGTGAGTTGTCTTGGCCCTCCCTCACGCATCTTTGGTTCATTGGTTCATTGATTGACAGGAACAACAAGTGAGGCTGTTAGTCTGAGCAGACAGTCAGAACGAACCTGTGTGCGCTTAAGCATTTAGGCCTAAATTATTTTATTTATTTTTTCGTTCTTTGAATTAGTTAATTCTATTAATTTAATTATTTTGATTATTCATATCTTTATTTTTTTTTATTTTTTTAGAAATACATTAGGCTCTTCTGATATGCGAGACGGCTCCCAACGTTCACCTACAAGATCCGGCTCTTAGAGCTGACTCGTTCGTGAACGACCCATCACTACTGGCTTCCAAATGGGTGGGCCTATAATGTCCCAGGCCCATCGATGGCTGCGCCCCTGTCCAGTCATGTGAAATCCATAGATGAGGGCGTCATTTATTTATTTACATTTCCTTATGAACTGTAACTCAGTAAAATTGTTGAAATTCTTGGATTTTCTATTTTTGTTCAGTAAATACACTACATAAGGCTCCTTAACAGCTTCTACCCCCAAGCCATAAGACTGCTGAACAATTAATTAAATGGCCACCTGGACTATTTACATTTGTTATCTATGCATAGTCACTTTACCCCTACAGACATGTACAAATTACCTCTACTAACCTGTACCCCTGCACATTGACTCGGTAATGGTCTAGGGCTGTTTTTCAGGGTTCGGGCTAGGCCCCTTAGTTCCAGTGAAGGGAATTCTTAACGCTACAGCATACAATGACATTCTAGATGATTCTCTGTTTCAAACTTTGTGGCAACAGTTTGGGGAAGGCCTTTTCTTGTTTCAGCATGACAATGCCCCCGTGCACAAAGCAAGGTCCATACAGAAATGGTTTGTCAAGATCGGTGTGGAAGAACTTGACTGGCCTGCACAGAGCCCTGACCTCAATCCCATCTAACACCTTTGGGATGAATTGGAACGCCGACTGCGAGCCAGGCCTAATTGCCCAACATCAGTGCCCGACTTCACTAATGGCCTTGTGGCTGAATGGAAACAAGTCCCCGCAGCAATGTTCCAACATCTAGTGGAAAGCCTTCCCAGAAGAGTAGAGACTGTTGTAGTAGCAAAGGGGGGACCAACTCCATATTAAATTATCTTGGAATGAGATGTTCGACTGGCAGGTGTCCACATACTTTTGGTCATGTAGTGTAGTTCACCTAAGCGAAGCCCTTGCTACACGTTGGGCAGGTGTACTTACTGCTTTTTGGCGCCCGTCCTAATGCTCGGCCTCCCACGTTGTGACTCAATGACACCAGACGAGGCAGAAGCAGGAGTCACCGCCCTGAGGTGGTTAGTCTTTAAGCTCCCTCCTTGACCTCGAGCCATTGTTTGGGTGTTGTTGGGATTGTGTGCTGTGTTATAGGCTAGGTACCTCTCGTGGTGAACACCCATCCTGATCATGGATACTGTGATGTTTGTATCATGGAAACAGGATGGTCTATCTCTATTATCCCCAGGCCCTGCTCCGTCCCTGCACTGTCCCTCGTGGTTCGGTCCTGGTTCTGGTTCGGGAAGGAAGTGACTGGTTCTGACCAAGGGCCAGGGTTTGTGACCAGCTGCTTCAGAGGTCCACTCTCTCCCACCAGCAACACCGGATATCAGCAGGTCCTCATGGACTGCAGACTGTAAACACAAATTGAACAGAAAAGTATGAAGGGGTTATATAAGAACCTCTTTGCTGTACACACAGAAACGTGATATATTATAAAATGTTAACCACAGTCAAGCCCATCTCTAACCCTTTAATTCAAATACCTAACAATATGGAGTGTATACAACAGGTGTTGACCTTACAGTGAAATGCTTACTTACAAACCCTTAACCAACAACACAGTTAAGAAAAATACTTTAAAAATAAATAAAAGTAATAAATAATTAAAGAGCAGCAGTAAACTAACAATAGCGAGGCCACAGTTGAAGTCGGAAGTTTACATACACCTAAGCCAAATACATTTAAACTCAGTTTTTCACAATTCCTGACATTTAATCCTAGTAAAAATAATCCTGTTTTAGGTCAGTCAGGATCACCTCTTTATTTTAAGAATGTGAATGTGAAATGTCAAAATAATAGTACCATTCTTTATTCATGGCTGTGTTCTTAGACAAAATTGTGAGTGAGCCCATTCCCTTGGCTGAGAAGCAACCCCACACATGAATGGTCTCAGGATGCTTTACTGTTGGCGTGACACAGGACTGATGGTAGCGCTCACCTTGTCTTCTCCAGACAAGCTTTTTTCCAGATGCCCCAAACAATCGGAAAGGGGATTCATCAGAGAAAATGACTTTACCCCAGTCCTCAGCATTCCAATCCCTGTACCTTTTGCAGAATATCAGTCTGTCCCTGATGTTTTTCCTGGAGAGAAATGGCTTCTTTGCTGCCATTCTTGACACCAGGCCACCTTCCAAAAGTCTTCGTCTCACTGTGCGTGCAGATGCACTCACACCTGCCTGCTGCCATTCCTGAGCAAGCTCTGTACTGGTGGTGCCCCGATCCTGCAGCTGAATCAAAATTAGGAGACGGTCCTGGCGCTTGGTGGACTTTCTTGGGCGCCCTGAAGCCGCCTTCACAACAATTGAACCACTCTCCTTGAAGTTCTTGATGATCCGATAAATGGTTGATTCAGGTGCAATCTTACTGGCAGCAATATCCTTGCCTGTGACGCCCTTTTTGTGCAAAGCAATGATGACGGCACGTGTTTCCTTGCCGGTAACCATGGTTGACAGAGGAAGAACAATGATTCCAAGCACTACCCTCCTTTCGAAGCTTCCAGTCTGTTATTCGAACTCAATCAGCATGACAGAGTGATCTTCAGCCTTGTCCTCGTCAACACTCACACCTGTGTTAACGATAGAAACCCTGACATGATGTCAGCTGGTCCTTTTGTGGCAGGGCTGAAATGCAGTGGAAATGGTTTTTGGGGATTCAGTTCATTTGCATGGAAAAGAGGGACTGCGCAATTTATCTGATCACTCTTCATAACATTCTGGAGTACATGCAAATTGCCATCATACAAACTGAGGCAGCAGACTTTGTGAAAATTCATATTTCCTCCTTCATCACACATTTTGTCAGGTCTGCCCACACATTTTCTATAGGATTGAGGTCAGGGCTTTGTGATGGCCACTCCAATACCTTGACTTTGTTGTCCTTAAGCCATTTTTCCACAAATTTGGAAGTGTGCTTGGGGTCAATGTCCATTTGAAAGACCCATTTGCGACCAAGCTTTAACTTCCTGACTGGTGTCTTGAGATGTTGCCTCAATATATCCACGTACTTTTCCTTTCTCATGATGCTTTCTATTTTGTGAAGTGCACCAGCCCCTCCTGCAGCAAAGCACCCCCACAACATGCTGCTGCCACCCCCGTGCTTCACAGTTGGGATGGTGTTCTTCGGCCTGCAAGCCTCTCCCTTTTTCCTCCAAACATAACGATGGTCATTATGGCCAAACAGTTCTATTTTTGTTTCATCAGACCAGAGGACATTTCTCCAAAAAGTACCATGTGCAGTTGCAATCCGTAGTCTGGCTTTTTTATGGTGGTTTTAGAGCAGTGGCTTCTTCCTTGCTGAGCGGCCTTTCAGGTATGTCGATATAGGACTTGTTTTACTGTGGATATAGATATTTTTGCACCTGTTTCCTCCAGGATTTTCACAAGATCCTTTGCTGTTGTTCTGGGATTGATTTGCACTTTTCACACGAAAGTACGTTCATCTCTAGGAGGCGGAATGTGTCTCCTTCCTGAGTGATATGGCGGCTGCGTGGTCCTATGGTGTTTATACTAGTGTACTATTGTTTGTACAGATGAACGTGGTACCTTCAGGCATTTAAAAATGGCATCCCAATGATAAACCAGACTTGTGGAGGTCTACAATTTTTTTCTGAGGTCTTGTTTGATTTCTTTTGATTTTCCCATGATGTCAAGCAAAGAGGCACTGTGTTTGAAGGTAGGCCCTGAAAT
Organism: Oncorhynchus masou masou; assembly: GCF_036934945.1. Lineage (NCBI taxonomy): Eukaryota > Metazoa > Chordata > Actinopteri > Salmoniformes > Salmonidae > Oncorhynchus > Oncorhynchus masou. Next base: position 6,157,795 of record NC_088232.1, on the reverse strand, counting down.
ACATCCACAGGTACACCTCAAATTGACATCAATTAGCCTAACAAAAGCTTCTAAAGCCATGAAATCATTTTTCGGGAATTTCCCAAGCTGTTTAAAGGCACAGTCAACTTAGTGTATGTAAACTTCTGACCCACTGGAATTGTGATACAGTGAATTATAAGTGAAATAATCTGTCTGTAAACAATTGTTGGAAAAATGACTTGTGTCATGCACCAAGTAAATGTCCTAACCGACTTGCCAAAACTATAGTTTGTGGAGTGGTTGAAAAACTAGTTTTAATGACTCCAACCTAAGTACAGTGCCTTGCGAAAGTATTTGGCCCCCTTGAACTTTGCGACCTTTTGCCGCATTTCAGGCTTCAAACATAAAGATATAAAACTGTATTTTTTTGTGAAGAATCAACAAGTGGGACACAATCATGAAGTGGAACGACATTTATTGGATATTTCAAACTTTTTTAACAAATTAAAAACTGAAAAATTGGGCGTGCAAAATTATTCAGCCCCCTTAAGTTAATACTTTGTAGTGCCACCTTTTGCTGCGATTACAGCTGTAAGTCGCTTGGGGTATGTCTCTATCAGTTTTGCACATCGAGAGACTGACATTTTTTCCCATTCCTCCTTGCAAAACAGCTCGAGCTCAGTGAGGTTGGATGGAGAGCATTTGTGAACAGCAGTTTTCAGTTCTTTCCACAGATTCTCGATTGGATTCAGGTCTGGACTTTGACTTGGCCATTCTAACACCTGGATATGTTTATTTTTGAACCATTCCATTGTAGATTTTGCTTTATGTTTTGGATCATTGTCTTGTTGGAAGACAAATCTCCGTCCCAGTCTCAGGTCTTTTGCAGACTCCATCAGGTTTTCTTCCAGAATGGTCCTGTATTTGGCTCCATCCATCTTCCCATCAATTTTAACCATCTTCCCTGTCCCTGCTGAAGAAAAGCAGGCCCAAACCATGATGCTGCCACCACCATGTTTGACAGTGGGGATGGTGTGGTCAGGGTGATGAGCTGTGTTGCTTTTACGCCAAACATAACAGTTTGCATTGTTGCCAAAAAGTTCAATTTTGGTTTCATCTGACCAGAGCACCTTCTTCCACATGTTTGGTGTGTCTCCCAGGTGGCTTGTGGCAAACTTTAACCTACACTTTTTATGGATATCTTTAAGAAATGGCTTTCTTCTTGCCACTCTTCCATAAAGGCCAGATTTGTGCAATATACGACTGATTGTTGTCCTATGGACAGAGTCTCCCACCTCAGCTGTATATCTCTGCAGTTCATCCAGAGTGATCATGGGCCTCTTGGCTGCATCTCTGATCAGTCTTCTCCTTGTATGAGCTGAAAGTTTAGAGGGGCGGCCAGGTCTTGGTAGATTTGCAGTGGTCTGATACTCCTTCCATTTCAATATTATCGCTTGCACAGTGCTCCTTGGGATGTTTAAAGCTTGGGAAATCTTTTTGTATCCAAATCCGGCTTTAAACTTCTTCACAACTGTATCTCGGACCTGCCTTGTGTATTCCTTGTTCTTCATGATGCTCTCTGCGCTTTTAACGGACCTCTGAGACTATTATAGTGCAGGTGCATTTATACGGAGACTTGATTACACACAGGTGGATTGTATTTATCATCATTAGTCATTTAGGTCAACATTGGATCATTCAGAGATCCTCACTGAACTTCTGGAGAGAGTTTGCTGCACTGAAAGTAAAGGGGCTGAATAATTTAGCACGCCCAATTTTTCAGTTTTTGATTTGTTAAAAAAGTTTTCAATATCCAATAAATGTCGTTCCACTTCATGATTGTGTCCCACTTGTTGTTGATTCTTCACAAAAAATACAGTTTTATATCTTTGTTTGTGTGCAGCTGTAGAACCTTTTGAGGACCTGAGGACCCATACCAAATATTTTCAGTCTCCTGAGGGGGAATAGGTTTTGTTGTGCCCTCTTCACGACTGTCTTGGTGTGCTTGGACCATGTTAGTTTGTTGGTGATGTGGACACCAAGGAACTTGAAATTCTCAACCTGCTCCACTACAGCCCAGTCGATGAGAACGGGGGTGTGCTCAGTCCTCCTTTTCCTGTAGTCAACAATCATCTTCTTTGTCTTGATCACATTAAGGGAGAGGTTGTTATCCAGGCAACACACGGCCAGGTCTCTGACCTCGTCCCTATATGCTGTTTTGTTGTTGTTGGTGATCAGACCACTGTTGAATCCTCGGCAGACTGTGATCACACAGTCGTCTGGAACAGCTGATGCTCTCATGCATGTTTCAGTGTTACTTGCCTCTTATCGAGCATAGAAGTAATTTAGCTTGTCTGGTAGGCTTGTGCACTGGGCAGCTCTCGACTGTGCTTCTATTTGTAGTCTGTAGTATTTTGCAAGTCCTGCCACATCCGTAGTATGATTCAATCTTAGTCCTGTATAGACGCTTTGCCTGTTTGATGGTTTGTCAGAGGGCATACCAGGATTTCTTATAAGCTTCCGGATTAGATTCCCACTCCTTTAGCTCAGTGCAGATGTTGCCTGTAATCCATGGTTTCTGGTTGGGGTATGTACAGTCACTGTGGGGACGACATCATCGATGCACTTATTGATGAAGCCAGTGACTGATGTGGCGTAGTCGTCAAGTCTATCGGAAGAATCCTTGAACATATTCCAATCTGTGCTAGCAAAACAGTCCAGTAGCTTAGCATCTGCTTTATCTGACAACTTTTTTTATTGATCGAGTCACTGGTGCTTCCTGCTTTAATTTTTACTTGTAAGCAGGAATCAGGAGGAAATAATTATGTTTAGATTTGTCAAATGGAGGGTGAGGGAGAGCTTTGTATGAATCTCTGTGTGTGGGGTAAAGGTGGTCTAGAGTTGTTTTCCCTCTAGTTGTACATTTAATATGCTGATAGAAATGAGGTAAAATGGATTTAAGATTCCCTGCATTAAAGTCTCTGGACACTAGGAGCTGACTGAGAAAAGGGTAACAAATTATACAGCCCCCCAAAAAGTCAATTTTGTATTTAATTTCAACAAAAGGGCCATACACTCATATAAGGGACTTTGAAGTACAGTACTTTTATTTCACAAAACTATACGTGACAAAAATAATAACTTTTCTGTAAATCAGGTACCCTAGCTTTGATACAATGAATTTTAGAATAGTTTGGAAAAGGGTCAACATTACACACATCTTCACTACTTCATGTCAAGTAAACATGAATTAAGGCACTATCCTTATCTCACTATAAAACACCAGTCAGTGGTCTAAAGTACTTAAGTAAAAATACTTTAAAGTATTTGAAGTCGTTTTTTGGGGCATCTATACTTTACTATTCATATTTTGGACAACTTTTACTTCACTACGTTCCTCAAGAAAATAATGTACTTTTTACTCCATACATTTTCCCTGACACCCAAAAGTACTCATTACATTTTGAATGATTAGAAGGACAGGAAAATGTTCCTCACGCACTTATCAAGAGAACATCCCTGGTCATCCCTACTACCTCTGATCTTGTGGACACACTAAGCATAAATGCACAATTTGGATCTTATCTCATTGCTGCAACTCCCCAACAGGCTTGGGAGACGAAGGTCCAGTCATGCGTCCTCTGAAACATGACCCGCTGGGCCAATTATGCGCTGCCCTATGGGACTCCCGATCACGGCCGGTTGTGATACAGCCTGGGTTCGAACCCGGGTTTGTAGTGACGCCTCTCGCACGGCGATGCAGTGCCTTAGATCGTTGCACCACTCAGGAGGCCCTGTACATTTACTTTTGATACTTAAGTGTATTTAAAACCAAATACCTTTATACTTTTACTCAAGTAGTATTTTACTGGGTGACTTTTACTTGAGTCATTTTCTATTAAGGTATCTTTACTTTTACTAAAGTATGACCTATGGGTACTTTTTCCAGCACTGACAGCATTTTTACAGGCACCACCAAACCAACCATCACCATATCTACTCTGCCTCATACTAATTATTTCCTCAGTTCACTTCATCCAGTTGAAGTTCCCTGTACAGCCAAAATCAACAGAATTAACTACAAACTAACTAGTACTACATTACATGTCACTATACTCTATACATGGGCTGTGTGCATTTTCTGCTGGTGTATCCTGAGGTAGCTCCTTTCTCAGAACCTCTTTTCACATTGGGGGCAGCTGTAGGGTTTCTCCTGTGTGGACCCTCTGGTGCCTCTTCAGGTTGGACGGGTGGGAGAAACTGGCCCGTCACAGGTGGCAGCTGAAGAGTTTCTCCGCCGTGTGCATCCTCTGGTAGATCTCCATCTGTTTGGGAAAACTGAAGCGCTTCCAACGTTACTGATTTCCATCTCTACTACTCTCATTTGTCAATGAGCTTGTGCAGCCATTTAGTAATGAGACACCAACATTTTCTGAGGTCTGGTTTAACATAAGGAGGTTGTGATGAGGACGAAGGCCAGGGAGTGTCTGTGTTGTCGCAGGGTCCATGTTCCAGTTGATATATCCTATAGAAGGCAGGCTGAAGGCAGCACCTGTTGGGGGGTTAACCTGAGGCGCCATCAGTCACTCTGAATCACAACTATAAGAGCAGGACGGAGCATCGCTAGTCGAGTCAGTGTCCGTTCTCTCCCCCTGCATACGGACACCTCCCCGTCAACCAAATCTACGCCTCGTCCCCCAGGACTTTGTCCCATCCACTGACCTCCACTATGTCACCTCTGGTGCATTGCCTGCTCAGTGATGTTGTCCCCTGGGCACTTGACTGCATCAGTCTGGGTCTAGGAATCAAAGATGGCTGCCCAGTTTCCTCTGTTAGCCTCCAGCCAACCACCTGCATGAAGAAGTTACAAAATAGACATTACAAACATGGCAGAGAAAACTCTACAGTTGTTTTTTTGTCAATTACCTGGTCAAGTTCATACATTATAATGTGTGTTTTTGTGGCAACATAAGTTGTATTGATTTAATTTTATGAATTAAGACAAACTATAGCCAGGTGCATCACTATTCCCATTGAAGATCTATTACTGTATGTAGGCTATATGTATTTCTCCCTTACCTTGCACTCCCATCTTTAATCCACTCCGCAGGTCAGTGCTCTCTGGTCCATCTTCTATTTTCTCCACTTTGACTCGCAGCAGATCAGGCTTCCCATTTTCTATGTCTACTGACTGTAAGAGATAAAGAGTGAGAGAATCTTGGATTAAGATATCTAAATGAGCACTCTGCTGTAGGGTTATGCTATGGAGCATTTTCTGATTGGGTAATGAGAGATTGCAAACATGTTAGTTGATTTGTTTACTTTACACTATGTACATTTATTTATAATTAAGTGATTGGTAATAAAGTGCTGTTAGGTGTATGCAGAATGGGTTGAGAATAGAGACATCCCACTGGGCACACTGGTTGAATCAACGTTGTTTCCACGTTTGAACCAACATGGAATAGACTTCTGTGCCCAGTGGGAGTTTACTCCTACTCTAATGGGTAAAAATAAAAGCTATGCATGAAGCCTCTTTAGTCATAAGAGTCACACCTCGTTGACAGATATTTAGGAGTCCTCTTGAGCTGTCCTAACCAGTTAAGAGTTACCAGCAGGTATCTTGGAAATAGAACAATGCAGCGAGTCAGTGGTTCCTACGCCACATGCAATTACTTTGGAGTTGTTGAAATAATGTTTTGATACTGCCATGTGATCAGTCCATAAATAATCTAGACCTACATGCAACAGTATACCTTGCACCTTTGACAATGAATTCAAATTAGGCATATTTCACATAATAAATAATAAGTATTAACTTAAGGGGGCTGAATAATTTTGCACGCCCAATTTTTGAGTTTTTGATTTGTTAAAAAGGTTTGAAATAACCAATAAATGTCATTCCACTTCATGATTGTGTCCCACTTGTTGTTGATTCTTCACAAATAAATACAGTTTTATATCTTTATGTTTGAAGCCTGAAATGTGGGAAAAGGTCGCGAATCTCAAGGGGGCCGAATACTTTCGCAAGGCACTGTAGATGTTGTAGGCAACATTGTATACAACATTATCGGCAAGTGACTTGATTCCAAATGTGCCAAAGCAATTTACAATTGTCAAACAGGAGTGATGAGTGTGTTGATATAATGGTAATGTTGACAACAACAAGAATATAATAAAAATGAAAAGGTTATGCATGCCAACATATTAGGCGATAATTAAGAGAAGGCAAAGTGATCGTGTCAGGTGAAAATTCAATCAAACGTTTTACCATCGCAACATAATTAACTAATCATTTGCAACAATTTCAATGAGCGTCGTCGTCACTGTCTTCCCTTTGCGGTATCTCAAACTGTCTTGATTATCAGCTAATATAAACTTTTATGAGTTGATTTTACTCCTGGCTCAGAGTTTGTCTGAGCAGTGTCTTAACATCATCCTAAAACCTACTCTGAGCTGGGAGGGTTTTTTTTCTCAGGATTCCTAGGACCTTTTCTGATATGCTTTGTGGACACGAGCCTTGATGTGACGTATACTAAAGAGTCTCAATTAGTCTTAGAATGAAAAGTCTAATTTTGTGTTTATTAAACATAAACAAATGTTAAATACACCATATGAAAACCACACATACCTCAACAAAAAAATCATCATGAACTTGATAAACTGCATACATTTTCTCATTATAAGTGTCTTGGGATAAAAATATGTAATGAAATAGGCATTTGTGAACATCATATAGCCTATAGTCAAACTCATTTTGCCCCACAGGCCACATTCAATCTTCACAGAGGTCGGGGGCTACTCTTAAAGGGGAATAACAGCACATTTAGAAAATGTGTCTTAACCTTAAACCTTTCTGACTCATTGTTGGACTGTCAAAGTGTACACCTTTCTCATTCAGGGAGCGAGAGGCAGAGGTAGAGCAAGAGTTATGTTACCAGGTTAAGGTAACTTAAGATAGAGCTTTGTAGAATAAAAGCAAATCTACGATAATAATAAACGTTATCAGCAAGCATACTAAATTCAGAAAGCCCAAACGATTGAGAAATGCCATAACTTTTATGTGATAAATTTGGGCTGTGGGTTGCAATTTTACCTTTTCTGAGAGGGGACAACTCAAACACACCGGTAGTGTTCAAAATAGCCGACATCAGACGTTTACTATATTGTTAGAAGCATCATCAGACCTCGGTAGTAGCCTATTCAATGTCTTTCAATGCATTTTTCGGGAAACCAAGCAGAAAATGCTGTGCTCTAAAGATTACATCGTAGCCACACAAATACAGTGCATTCGGAACTTATTCAGACCCCTTGACTTTTTCCACATTTTGTTAGTTACAGCCTTATTCTAAAATGGATTAAATATTTTTGAACATTTATAAAAAATGTCAAACTTATCACATTTACATAAATATGCAGACCCTTTACTCAGTACATTGTTTAAGCACCTTTGGCAGCAATTACAGCCTCGAGTGTTCTTGGGTATGACGCTACAAGCTTGGCACACCTTTATTTGGGGAGTTTCTCCCATTCTTCTCTGCAGATCCTCTCAAGCACTGTCAGGTTGGATGGGGAGCTTTGCTGCACAGCTATTTTCAGGTCTGTCCAGAGATGTTCGATTGGGTTCAAGTCCGGGCTCTGGCCGGGCCGCTCAAGGACATTCAGAGACTTGACCTGAAGCCACTCATGCGTTGTCTTGGCTGTGTGCTTAGGGTTGTTGTCCTGTTGGGAGGTGAACCTTCACCCCAGTCTGAAGTCCTGAGAACTCTGGAGCAGGTTTTCATCAAGGATCTCTCTGTACTTTGCTCCGTTCATCTTTGCCTCGATACTGACTAGTCTCCCAGTCTCCGCTGCTAAAAAAACCATCCGCACAGCATGATTCTGCCACCACCATGCTTCACCGTAGGGATGGTGCCAAGTTTCCTCCAGGTGTGACGCTTGGTATTCAGGCCAAAGAGTTCAATCTTGGTTTCATCAGACCAGAGAATCTTTTTCCTCATGGTCCGAGAGTCTTCAGGTGTCTTTTGGCAAACTCAAAGTAGGCTTTTACTGAGGAGTGGCTTCTGTCTGTCCACTCTACCAGAAAGGCTTGATTGGTGGAGTGCTGGTTTTCCTTCGGGAAGGTTCTCCCATCTCCACAGAGGAACTCCAGAGCTCTGTCAGAGTGACCATCGGGTTCTTGGTCACCTTCCTGACCAAGGCCCTTCTCCCTCGATTGCTCAGTTTGGCCGGGCGGCCAGCTCTAGGAAGAGTCTTGGTGGTTCCAAACTCCTTCCATTTAAGAATTATGGAGGCCGCTGTGTTCTTGGGACCTTCAATGCTGCAGAAATGTTTTGGTACCCTTCCCCAGATCTGTGCCTCGACACAATGTCTCTGGGCTCTACGGACAATTCCTTCGACCTCGTGGCTTGGTTTTTGCTCTGACATGCACTGTCAACTGTGAGACCTGATATAGGCAGTTGTGTGCCTATCCTAATCATGTCCAATCAATTGAATTTACCACAGGTGGACTCCAATCCTGTTGTAGAAACATCTCAAGGATGATCAATGGAAACAGGATGCACCTGAGCTCAATTTTGAGTCTCATAGCTAAGGGTCTGAATACTTATGTATATATATATTTTTTAATACATTTTCAAAATATAATTAGCTGTGTTTGCTTTGTCATTATGGGGGTTTGTGTGTACATTGTAGAAGAGTGTTTTTTACTTACTTCAGCCTTATTCTAAAATGGATTAACAAAATGTGGAAAAAGTCAAGGGGTCTGAATACTTTCCGAAGGCACTGTACATTAGAATATAATTGTTGATCTAATCAGAAACACTGTGCTCACAACCTTTATCTCCTAACTGATGTTGTTGGTGTATTTTGTTGGAATATATTGTACATTATAAACTGGGTGGTTCGAGCCCTGAATGCTGATTTGGCTGACAGCTGTGGTATATTAGACCGTATACCATGGGTATGACAAAACATTTATTTTTACTGCTCTAATTACATTGGTAACCAGTTTATAATAGCAATAAGGCACCTTGGGATTTGTGGTATATGGCCAATATACTACGGCTAAGGGCTGTGTCCAGGCACTCAGCGTTGCGTCGTGCAGAGAACAGCCCTTAGCCGTGGTATATTGGCCATATACCACACCTCAGGTCTTATTGCGTAAATAGTCTAAGGTTTTTACCAAGCACAAGCCCATTCAGACGAGGGTCCTGTGCGCGAAACAACACATAACGAGCTTGACAAATGTATACAGAAGAAAAGTTTCACCCACATTTTAGATAAGAAAATATCTGCTTACCTTTGTAATGCCAACCATCCATCCAAATAAAAATAATTCCATGTGTACTTTCAAATAGCCTATTTCATGATATGGGGTAATCCAATGAGCAACACTGCAGCTGTTGATTGCAGTGATCATCATTCATCAAGTATGCTATATACTGTATACTGAGTGGACAACACATTAAGAAAACCTTCCTAACATTGAGTTGCACCCCCACCTTTTGCCCTCAGAACAGCCTCAATTCGTCAGAGCATGGACTCTACAAGGTGTCGAAAGCGTTCCACAGGGATGCTGGCCCATGTTGACTCCAATGTTTCCCACAGTTGTGTGGCGGACCATTCTTGATGCACACGAGAAACTGTTGAGTGTGAAAATCCTAGCAGTGTTGCAGTTCTTGACCCAAACTGCTGCTAATGGCACCTACTACCAAACCCCATTCAAAGGCATCTACATTGTTTGTATTGCCCATTCACCCTCTGAATGGCACACACACAATCCATGTCTCAATTGTCTCAAGGCTTAAAAATCCTTCTCCTCCCCTTCATCGACACTGATTGAAGTGTATTTAACAAGTAACATCAATAAGGGATCATAGCTTTCATCTGGTCAGTCTATGTCATGGAAAGAGCAGGTGTCTCCAATGTTTTGTAAACTCAGTGTATAATCAATACATGACTTTCAAGGAGTAGGTTATTTGATGCACGGCTATTAGAATGCTTTTCCATTGCATAAAATTAGCCTGCATTACCACATTATCTTTCTCGCTTGAGGAAGGCAATTTGGCCCTGGCTTACAAACAAAATCCCCTGCATCATTTTGTAAATGTAGGCTTATAATACATGTAATAATAACACATTTGATCTACCCCAATGAAAAATTGGACAGTGAGCATTAATCACATTTCAATAACATGCATGCATCAGTAGCTATAGTGATGTAGCTCTGGCTCTAGCTCTCTCTCCCTTTGACAGACAGTCAAACAGTGGATCAGGACATTTTTGAATTTGCCATTTTTTCCCTTTTAAAATTAAATAAATTGATGCTCAAAAACTGTCTAGATTTCATTTCGATGCCTTTTTTGCAAGCTGGACATGAGTGAGGAGACCATAAATTTAGCTCCATTATCATTCCTACACAGTTCCCATTTGGTTTTAGTGATCTCAATGCCCCCTCCAAATGTTTGATATTTTTTTATTCAAACCACCAACGCATTGAATGGGCTCTCTGAGAACCTCTTCCTGCAGTGCGTACAGGCGAATGGCCTCTCTCCCGTGTGGACCTTCAGGTGCATCTTCAGCTGGTGCTGGTGGGAGAACCTCTTCTCGACCTGGGGGCAGCTGTATGCTTCTCCCCTGTGTGGACCCTCTGGTGCCTCTTCAGGCTGGATGAGTGGGAGAAACTAGCACGGCACAGGTGACAGCCGAACGGTTTCTCCCCTGTGTGGACCCTCTGGTGCCTCTTCAGGTCACCAGCCTGGGCAAAACGCATGTGACACTGGGTACAGCTGAAAGGTTTTACCCCTGTGTGGACCCTATGGTGCCTCTTCAGGTCACCAGCCTGGGCGAAGCGCATGTGACACTGGGTACAGCTGAAGGGTTTCACCCCTGTGTGGACCCTCTGATGGATCTCCACCTTCTGGGGGCAGCTGAAGCCTTTGTTACAGAACATGCAGAAGAATCGTTTCTCTTTACTACTGCCAGATGTGGCTCCCCATTCTTGAACCTGGCCTCGAGCCCTGTCGTTTGAGTTCAATACCTGATCGAAAAGGACATGGCCATGTGAATCAGAAGGCCCCAATGACTTGGACGCTGGGTCGCGATCTCTGAGCGTGTGTAAAGGGGAGTTGGTTGTGAAATTTGGATTTGTCTCTAAGTTTTCGCTGTAATCTAAAAAATCTCTGCCCTGTGATTGTCTGTCTCCTAGGTGACTATCTGCATTCCATGTGGGAGGAGCGTCGGCCTCCACTTTCACAGTCCCATCATCTACCACTTTAACCTCCCCTTTCTTATCTAGGCACCCTTCAGAGTATACACTACTACTGTACCGGTTCCAGTCCCCTCTAGTCAGAGCAGTCTGTGCCTCTAAACCCAAGGGCATGTTGCCAGGGTCCATCTCTGTAGTGTAAGAACAAGACGGATCATTGCCAGTCTCTAACGCGTCACCGGAGTCCCGATGGGAATGAACCATCCTTGGGCTTCGATTACCGTAAAGTAAATACTCTGAGCCGGTAGCAGCAGTACAGCCCAGTCTCCCCGGCCCCAGTCCCTCTGTGTCTGACCTGTGGTCAGATGATCCGTCTTGTAAAAGCATTTGTGTTACAGTTGAAGTATCGGTGTCTGACTTGAGTACGGCGTTCAGCGTTCCACTGACCTCCGTGATGCTGCATCGTGTCCTGGGCTGGGTCGTAGCAGCGGTGGATAGGTCTTCCGTGGCTACAGGGGACGCCACTCCAGACGTTACACCAGTAGGGGTGCTTCTGCTGTGTCGTGGGTCCTCTTCTTCAGTCCTCTCTTGTTTCACCAGAGACAATCCTCCTGGACCTGCAGCTTCTGCAGACTGGCACAAGAAGAGAGGTTATTACTGGAGTAGAATGAATAGAAATGAGTAGAATTGGATAACAATGTCGTAGTGAAGTCGCGACAAGCTCCAATATGGCAAACAAATTAGGATTTACATGTAAGCAAGTGAATAGCTGAGGGGAGCCTTTCTGAAAAAAACAGGCCAGATTTTATTTACAAAGTGACTAGTTTTTTTATGCAACACTATTACGCAAACCTCTATCACGATAACGCGCTGGGTTGAGGTTCCACTTCCCTCATCAATAGTTATTGGTTGGTCATCTCTCCATGTATTGTGTCCCACTGGTTTCACGAAGCTTCTGTGGCCTCCAGTGAAATGTCCTTCACCTGAGAGAGTGATTGGGAGAAAAGAGGTGGTTAGGTTAGCTACTGTCAATGCTCAACGCTATATTGTTCACCAATACAATTTTGCCACTGTCTAGAATTGGCAAGGATCTAAGCTAACCCTTCCCGTAAGTTCTTGATATAATATTTATAGATTGCTTGATTATGTTCCATGTGTCACATTGTTTTAATTGAGGAAATAATAGGAAATCCAGTAAATAAAAAATATGGTTATAAATTATGATATTGTGTCTTTGTGCAAGCTAAGTAATCAGAGGAATAAGTTTAGCAAGGTATCAATAACCGACCAAGACCCAATTCAGGTTAACCATAATGTGGTTAAACATCTAAAGTCACACATGCGCAGAGGCGAACAGGACCACATGTCACGCACCCTCGGCCTTCTGCAAAATGTACCTCTTGCGATTCCTTTGTATCGGTCGAGGATCTTGACACTACTGGGACGACTGGCAAGGACGCGCTCTGCGCGCTCCCGTGCCACCTTCAGTTCGAATAGCTGTAACTTCCTCCGTAATCCCCTGTTTTCTTTCTGGGTTTGAGACATTTCCAAACGAAACACTGCATAGTCGTCGTCTACGAGTTTACAGATCTCTGCCACGGCTGCATTCGCTAGTACCTCCATGATGGAGGCTATTTGAGCGTGAAAAACCATACAGTTAGCCATTGTTAGCTAGCTTTACCTAGATAACATCGATTAACAAAGTCCAGTCTCCAACGCAAATTAAACGCTACCTGGGGTAAGTATGTGATGCTGTTATGAGTAATTGTTTTGGTTCAGTATGTCAATAAACGTCTAAATAACAACAATTAAAAACGCTAAAGTGGTTCTTGGTCAATGTTCACTTCCGTTTACACTGAAGAGAACGGATCTTATTGGTGTGCGTCATAGCTCAAAGGATGTGGCTAAATGAAAACTGGTATTATATTTAAAGATATGCGTAATTTGTAATTTGTATTACGTTATTGCTTATTACATTACACATTCAGGGCTCTAATTTGCATTATAAACTGGGTAGTTCGAGCCCTGAATGCTGATTAACTGAAAGCCGTGATATACCACGGATATCATTTATTTTGACTGCTCTAATGACGTTGGTAACCCGTTTATAATAGCAATAAGGCACCTCGGGGTGTGTGGCATATGGCCAATACACCACAGCTCAGGGCTGTATCCAGGCACTCCGCGTTGCGTTGTGCGTAAGAACAGCCGTTAGCCGTGGTTTTTTGGCCATATACCACACCTCCTCGCACTGTATTGCTAAAATATGGTATGAATGCGGCAAGGGTACGTTCCCTTGCAAAGCCCCTTCTTTCTTCACATTGACACCTCTTCGTCTTTGCCCATATTTTCTTCTCATTCTCATTGGCGCTACAGCAGACAAATTCCGCATTCACAAAGATAGACACAGCGAGGCAGGGCTTAAGGTGACCACGCCCCTGATTCGAGGACAGCTGTAGGGTACTCCATTACTCCTATGATAAATTGCTTACTTTACTCATATCCTGTATTATTTTTACAATCATTTCATTAACAATAAACATTTTGGATATGCTTGGTTGGTAATTTTTAACATACTTATGTCCTCTTAATCAACAAACTATACTGAACAAATATATAAACGCAACATGTGACAATTTCAATGATTTTGATGTAACAGTTCACCAGTTCGAATGACATTGTAGAAAAATTAATATTGGATTCTCTGGCAACAGCTCTGGTGGACATTCCTGCAGCCATCATGAATTGCACACTCACTCAACTTGAGACATCTGTGGCATTGTGTTGTGACAAAGCTGCACATTTTAGTGGCCTTTTATTTCCCCTGCACAAGGTGCACTTGTAATGATCATGTTGTTTAATCAGCTTGTTGATATGTCACATCTGTCAGGTGGATGGATCATCTTGACAAAGGCTAAAATGCTCACTATCAGGGATGTAAACACATTTCTGCACAAAATGTGAGAGAAATAAGCTTTGTGTGCATATGGAACATTTCTGGGATCACTTATTTCAGCTCATGAAACATGGGACCGACACTTTACATGTTGTGTTTATATTTTTGTTCAGTGTACATCATACGTAAAAACACTTTCATTCTAAATGTAAAAATGTTAGCTTAATTAGGTCACTCCGTGAGGCAGCCCGGTTCCTAATCGAATGCAATCAACTTTCAGCCGATTCAAAACATGCATGCACGTGCACCCGGGTGAGATTAATCATGTAATTTTTTGCTCTTGTTGGGGAAAGTTATTATAATATAACCTGTAATTGAATGGTCTACTGTGATGTCTGTGTATTGTTGAAAATAAAAAATCACGTTTTCTGAAACACCCAAAGTTTTTTTCTGATGTCCTTATTTTTGGGGTTTGTAAACAGACGAGAGTATGAGAATTGCCAGCTACTGGATGCATTTTATATATAGTTGATTTTCCGTGAACAAATGTTACATTATATTATTTGTTACCATCAGCTCCTGTAATCTTTACTCCAACCATAATAACACTGGTTAAAGGGGGGAAGAGAGATTGAATATGACCCTGTGTTATACTTAATCAAGTTTTATTAGTCATATGCAGTGGCAACCAGTCATTCAGGACAGAGCCGCACCTGTTTTGAGCACCACACGTTTAGGTAAAAAAAAAAATATATATGTATGTTATTTTGGCATTAATATGTGTCATATCAGTTTGCAAACTAAAAAAATCTAATTGAGTTAATAAAAGCCTCATACTAACATGGTCTCCTTTTGCTTTCTTGAGTAAGGCAGCTCCAACATGAAGGTGTTTCAGCCTAGCTCAGCTTTCTGTGGTGGAGCAAGCCAGCAGAAAATACAGAGCGCTGCACCTGATTGGCTCAGTTTTCTGTCACTCATGAGACAGAATTGGGGATGACGTACTAAGGTTAGAGCTCTAAAAATGTTGCCCCTTGAGTTCTGCCATAGAGTTATATTAGAAGTGCCCATCCAAGAATGCTCAAGGTCATTGACCACAGCTATAACATGATTTGATGTCATTCTATCTACAGTAGATTTGATTGGACTGATCATCTTACTTTCAAAGTCTTAGCCAGCAGTCATCATTAGTTGTCATCAAGTCGACAATCTACTGGCAAATCCTTTTTATTCCTTGTCATAAGAGAAATTGTACATAAAGATTACATTGTACATAGAGTACATAAGTTGGAAATCGTAAATTCAACAATGAGTCGTTTGGAAGGAATCAGTGGCTAACAGCAAGCATTGCAAAGAAACCACTAGTGGCTGTTCCCCCCCCCCCCTTGAGTTCCCACCATAAATCCAGAGAATGCCAGACTTTGATGACAAAGTTTGTTGTAGGTCCTAACAGTTTGAGGGCACAGTTTGTCACCGTTCTAGTGCAATTAATGTGTTGTGTAGTGTCTTTGCTGGCATGCATTCCACTTTTTTTTTGACCCAGCAAGATTTACATGCTAAAATCGCCACTGGTCATATGTACGGGATACACATGGTAGGCCTACTGTATACACTCAGCCAGGTCACCCATGATACAAGTCAGTACTCAACGTCCATCCATGTTTGAGAACATTGGGAGATGACATGGAAACCGGCCACAAGGGGCTACAGGTGAGTTCTGTTACCTTCAAGTAGATTTTGATTTTGCTAGGGCGTTGTGGACGGAGATGGCGGGTGGGTGTAAGCATCTGTCTCTGAACCTTAAGAATTTGGAGTTAATGCCTGAACTTACCACTAACTTTAAAAATGCGGAGTTAAGGCATTAAAAAATGTGACGTTTCATAAACATGGATGAGCGTCTTCTGATGTGAGACTGTGAGAGCTGGTAGATACATCATCCAACGAAATGCTTACTTAACTCAAAAACAATTGACAATTGCTGCTAGCTACTGGATGCATTTATATATCATTAATTTTCAGTGAACATGCCGTACATTACATTGTTACCCATCAGGTCCTGTAATATTTACTCCAACCAGAATAGCACTGGTTGAAGGGGTGAAGAGAGATTGAATATGACCCTGTGTTATTATTATTATTATTACAGTTTTATTAATCGGATATTCGGGATACACATGGTGTACATCGTCCAACGAAATGCTTACTTAATCATCACAATACAAATGCTTACTTAATCATCACAATACTTAAAATAAAATAAAATCTTTCCAGTGTGTTACTGTCAGGAGAATTTTCAATCATAATGATAATAACTAACAATCAATAGCTTGACCAATCCCCGAGGTTTGTAAGACCATGCGTTTAATAATAATTAGGCAAAGACTCAGCTTATGCAAAAGGTTCGTACAGTTTATTCACGAGAACGCTCTAAAATCAAAAATGCAAACAGTCTTTATAACACACACAAACAAGTTCAAATCTTAAGCTACGCCTTGCTCAGACAGTCAGTGTTTTTCCACTAAACAGATACATTGTTTCTTTAATCTGCAACGTTTCATAATCTTCTGCAAGCCTAACAGTTTCTCCTCTCCACGGGTGGAGACAGAATGTCCTGTAAGGAACAAAGTAGTAGAACTTGTCTGTCGATAGCTCCTCTTATCATTTGTTTCCCACTTGCACACTGCTTACATACTAAAAAGGAGCAAACGGTCTTTGTTCTAATTCTGACTAAAACTACACACACCATCAGATTATAGACTTATGATTCTTATAAATTTCATACAATTGTATGGTTTCAGGGTGGAATATTTTAATCATTACCTTTAAGCATATAATTCCCTTATCTGTTACCCAATTACCACACCTGTAATAATAATCCATACAGATAGTCAATCAACATGATATGACGTATGTCATTTAGATATTGCTTCCGGGTCATTCCATGTCATTTCTGCAAGCTATGACACCCACCATCTGATTGTTCTGAAATAGTTTCTGTATTTAGAAACAGATAAGATAGGCATTCTGGAATCATTATTTTGTTGAAATATAATGTGATCTCTGAGAAATTCAGCTAATTGATTGCACCCAACTCATTGTTAGAATTTTTTTTGTCCAAATCGGATGTTAGGTACTGTATTTGTTGAATATTAAATGAATCCTGTACATTAAAATGGCCAATTTGGTTGAAATCAATTATCTTAATTTCTCAGATGAAATTATATTTAAACAAAATAATCTTGCAGGAATGCTAGTTTTAGTATTTCTAAGAACAGAAGCGAGATCCTGCAAGATGAGTATCGTATCGGCTCAGTCTGCCCATCCTGGACCTGCTGCAGTGAGGCGTGTTATTGGAAGAGCAGGAAAAAAATGTCACCATTTGTCAACAGATGGGACAGTTAATAGCACCATGCCAAGTCCCACGCCTCCAATAAGCAATTATACAGGAACCATAGAGGAGGTGGCAGAAGCTGCTACCGAACAGCACGCACATGCTCCTGGTTCTCTGGGTGAATGTTTTGTTGAGCGTCTCTGCAGAGCAGTGTTAGAAGTCCAATCAAAAAAGCGACTCAGAACTACCACGACGAGGACTGGGTTGCTGACCCCTTCTATGAGTAAATCTTCATCCTGTAGTAGTAGTCCACATCCCCACACTGGTTTTCATCCATTACATCCCCTCATATCCCGCACTACTTATTTTATTGGAATTATGATAGTGTGAGAAAGAGATTGTCAAAGAACCCTTCCACAGTCATGCAAAATGGGCTGCAGAATCCCGGATGGGGGTTGTACAGCATTACATGGGCTTGCTCCTACCTATCTCTCTGATTTGGTCCTGCCATACATGCCTACACGTACGCTACGGCCGCAAGACGCAGGCCTCCTAATTGTCCCTAGAATTTCTAAGCAAACAGCTGGAGGCAGGGCTTTCTCCTATAGAGCTCCATTTTTATTGAATGGTCTGCCTACCCATGTGAGAGACGCAAACTCGGTCTCAACCTTTAAGTCTTTACTGAAGACTCATCTCTTCAGTGGGTCATATGATTGAGTGTAGTCTGGCCCAGGAGTGTGAAGGTTAACGGAAAGGCTCTGGAGCAACGAACCGCCCTTGTTGTCTCTGCCTGGCCGGTTCCCCTCTTTCCACTGGGATTCTCTGCCTCTAACCCTATGACAGGGGCTGAGTCACTGGCTTACTGGTGCTCTTTCATGTCGTCCCTAGGAGGGGTGCGTCACTTGAGTGGGTTGAGTCACTGATGTGAAATCCTGGCTGTGGAATCCTGACCTGTTCACCGGACGTTTTACCTGTCCCAGACCTATTTGGCCATGCGGGCCATTTATGAACATCTTGGCCATGTTCTGCTATAATCTCCACCCGGCACAGCCAGAAGAGGACTGGCCACCCCTCATAGCCTGGTTCCTCTCTCGGTTTCTTCCTAGGTTTTGGCCTTTCTAGGGAGTTTTTCCTAGCCAACGTGCTTCAACACCTGCATTGCTTCCTGTTTGGGGTTTTAGGCTGGGATTCTGTACAGCACTTTGAGATATCAGCTGTTGTACAAAGGGCTATATAAATACATTTGATTTGATTGTTCCGAGTAGAGTTCCCTTAGGTTCCCCCTTCTCCCAGTCCCTGTGTAACCTGCAGGAGACAAAAGAAGCACCAGTTGAATGAATGTGTAACGGTTTTCTGTAGGCAAAGGAGAGTCAGACCAAAATGCGGCGTGGCTATTGCGATCCATGTTTAATGAAACAAAGTAAACACGAAACAAATACAAAAACAATAAACGTAACACGAAAAGCGAAACAGCCTAATACTGGTGTAAAGTAACACAGAGACAGAACAAGGACAATCACCCACAAAACCCAACAGGCTACCTAAATATGGTTCCCAATCAGAGACAATGACTAACACCTGCCTCTGAGAACCATATCAGGCCAAACATAGAACTAGACAAACTAGACATGTAATATAGAATGCCCACTCAGCTCACACCCTGACCAACCAGAACATAGAAAAAATACAAAGCAAACTATGGTCAGAGTGTGACAGTACCCCCCCCCCCCCCAAGGTGCGGACTCCGGCCGCAAAACCTGAACCTATTGGCGAGGGTCTGGGTGGGCATCTGTCCGCGGTGGCGGCTCTGGTGCTGGACGTGGTCCCCACTTCACCATAGTTTTAGTCCCCCACCTTGTCCGCTTCCGTGGCCTCCGAACCACGGTGACCCTACTTAACGACCCCACTGGACAGAGGGGCAGCTCGGGACAGAGGGGGTCTGGCGCCTCTGGGCAGAGGGGGTCTTCAGACTCCGGCAGCAGCGCCGGACAGGCGGGAGACTCCGGCAGCAGCGCCGGACAGGCGGGAGACTCCGGCAGCAGCGCCGGACAGGCGGGAGACTCCGGCAGCAGCGCCGGACAGGCGGGAGACTCCGGCAGCAGCGCCGGACAGGCGGGAGACTCCGGCAGCAGCGCCGGACAGGCGGGAGACTCCGGCAGCAGCGCCGGACAGGCGGGAGACTCCGGCAGCAGCGCCGGACAGGCGGGAGACTCCGGCAGCAGCGCCGGACAGGCGGGAGACTCCGGCAGCAGCGCCGGACAGGCGGGAGACTCCGGCAGCAGCGCCGGACAGGCGGGAGACTCCGGCAGCAGCGCCGGACAGGCGGGAGACTCCGGCAGCACTGGAGAGGAGGAAGGCTCTGGCAGCGCCGGACTGACGGGAGCATCTGTACGGATGAGCCTGAGAGACAGCCTGGTGCGGGGGGCTGCCACCGGAGGGCTGGTGCGTGGAGGTGGTGATGGATAGACCGGACCGTGCAGGCGCACTGGAGCTCTTGAGCACCGAGCCTGCCCAACCCTACCTGGTTGCATGCTCCCGGTCGCCCTGCCAGTGCGGCGAGGTGGAATAGCCCGCACTGGGCTATGCAGGCGAACCGGGGACACCATGCGCAAGGCTGGTGCCTTGTAACCTGGCCCAAGGAGACCAGATGCGTAGAGCCGGCTTCATGGCACTTGGCTCGATGCCCACTCTAGCCCGGCCGATACGCAGAGCTGGAATGTATCGCACCGGGCTATGCACCTGCACTGGGGACACCGTGCACTTCACAGCATAACACGGTGCCAAAATGTGGCGTGGCTATTGCGACCCATGTTTAATGAAACAAAGTAAACACGAATCAAAAACAATAAACGTAACACGAACACAGCCAAATACTGGTGTAAAGTAACACAGAGACAGAACAAGGACAATCCCCCCCCCCCCCCACAAAAACCCAACACCAAACAGGCTACCTAAATATGGTTCCCAATCAGAGACAATGACTAACACCTGCCTCTGATTGAGAACCATATCAGGCCAATCATAGAACTAGACAAACTAGACATGTAACATAGAATGCCCACTCAGCTCACACCCTGACCAACCAAAACATAGAAACATTCAAAGCAAACTATGGTCAGGGTGTGACAGAATGTCAGTTGAATTTATGTCAGTCTTTCCGCTTTAGCTTAATAACATTGAACCAAATAGATTCATTTAATATAAATTGAATGAAATTATTTTAGTTAGAAGAGCACAGCGTCCCCCAGTTAAATGTTTCTGGGAAGATTGTCAGCCAAATATAAAGATGTTAATGTCAGTATTACTGCTCCCAAATTACATACTCTGATACAGTTGAAAAGGAGGTGAGGGGATAGAATGCAAGGAATCGAGGAAAGATTCATTGAGATTGCATGTCCTCTCTCTCCCTCTGTTCCAATTACCTCTCCCTTCCCCTTCCTTACCTGTTGTTGAGGTTAATGCAAGGTTCTGCATTCTCCCAGGCTCGTTGTGAATAAAATGAGAATGCAAATGTGGGAAACATGGATTATTCTGCACATCGGCCTGGATATTGATCATGTTTTATGTCATGACCAGGCAAAGGTTGAACAATTATTTTAACACATTTTTTACTACTATAGCCTCATCACTAGTTAAGAATTACCGACCTGCTCTGGACACTATGGCCAGTCATTCATTAACAACTTGTACCTTAGCAAAGTCATCACAAATTATTTGCTTAAGCTGTACATGGTAACAAGAGGACAAAGATTCCAATCTACTATGCTTAATGCGCACAAACAAATCAACTGGGCTGGATAACCTTCCTGCAAGATTCATAAAGGAAAGTGCTTGTGTCACTGCTAAAATGATAACACATATTGTAAACCTTTCTATTAGCAGTGATACATTTCCCAATGATCTCAAAACAGCCCGGGTGTTTCCACTCCACAAGAAGAGCAGTAAAACAAATGTAGGAAACTACAGGCCTGTGTCGATCCTTAGCACCTTATCCGAAGTTGTTCAGAGATTCGTTTTTAATCAACTTGAGGGATACCTTCTCGAGCACAAACTTCTTTATGAACCCCAATCTGGCTTTAGAACCGCTCATTACATTGATACTTGCCTCATCCACCTTTTTGACCACATCAAGCAGGAACGTGAGA
Organism: Oncorhynchus masou masou; assembly: GCF_036934945.1. NCBI lineage: Eukaryota > Metazoa > Chordata > Actinopteri > Salmoniformes > Salmonidae > Oncorhynchus > Oncorhynchus masou. The sequence goes on along the minus strand of NC_088232.1, from coordinate 6,136,256 downwards.
AGGGGAACTATACAGGTATGGTCATGTTAGACGTACAGAAAGCTTTTGACACTGTTGACCATGATGTTCTTCTGATGAAACTGTAATCAATGGGTCTAAATTGTGTAGCAGTGAATTGGTTTAGGTCTTATCTGACCAACAGAACACAAGTATGTAATGTTGGTGATGTTCTGTCAAAAGTCCAAATAAATATCCTGTGGAGTACCGCAGGGATAAATTTTAGGGCCTCTCTTATTTCTAATATACGTTAATGATATGCCAGATAGAGTAAAGTGCAAACTCTTGCTTTATGCTGATGACTCAGCCATACTGGTATCAGTGAAGGATAAAGTTTATATAGAGGAGACCCTGAGTAAGGAATTGCATTTTGTTAGAGATTGGTTGACTGACAAATTGTGGCTACATTTGGTAAAAACATAGATTTCTTAGGGCTGACAAGATAAAGGGAAACTGTGCAGGCATGGAGATTGAATCTAAAACAAGTAACTTATCTTGGTGTGTCCATAGATCAATCCCTTTCTGGGGACCTGATTGCTGCTAAAATTCTTTCTAAAAAGGCAAACAAATTGAAATGTTTAACGTAACAATAGATATTTTTACATCAAAGTTAAGAAATTGATTCAACCTTGATTCAGTGTCATTTTGATTACGCCTGCTCTGCTTGGTATAGTGGGCTATCAAAAAAGCTGAAAAAGAGAATGCAGGTCATGCAAAATAATGTTATCAGGTATATGCTTAATGTCTCCACTTGGAACCATATAGGGTACAGGAGTTCCAGGAGGCGGGCAGGTTGCCATTGGAGTCCAGAGTGGACCAATTTAAACTTAATCATATGAACAATCGATTCATATAGGACCAATGAATAGATTGTTTTTTAAGGTCAAAATGTGCAATTAATATGGTTGATTTTTAAAGTTAGGAAAAATTCCCTATTGCCACTTTTTAGGATGTCAATATAAATTAATGTATTTATAATTTTGTCTTGCCTTTAAATCATGATATGTGTTCTTCTCCCCAATTTCGTGGTATCCAATTGTTGCTGCAACTCGGGAGAGGCGAAGGTCGTGCGTGCCATGCGTCCTCCGAAACACAACCAAGCTGCACTGCTTAAACCAGCCACACCAATGTGTCGGAGGAAACACCGTACACCTGGTGACCGAGTCAGCATGCATGCACCCTGGCCCACCACAGGAGTCGCTAGAGCGCGATGGGACAAGGACATCCCTGCCGGCCTCCCCTAACGGAGAGTTAGGGGTTAGGGGAGAGTTAGGCCGGCAGGGATGTCCTTGTCCCATCGCGCTCTAGCGACTCCTGTGGTGGGCCAATTGTCCGCCGCCCCATGGGTCTCCCGGTCACAATTCTCTTTCCTTGATTTTTACAACAGGGTGAGTTGAGGTTCAATTACAAATGCAAGCAACTGCTTTTTGGGTGATGCACAGCTTGTTTCATTAGGCCTGTGTAACAGGCCCCACTGTGAAACAGGAAAAACATGACTGCTTAACATTCATTTCAATGAAAAACATTCACAAATACATGAACCTCTTTCTCAGAGACAGACAGTACTTTATATAGCTTTCGATGATATTCATGTGATTCGTGATGACATTAAAATATGGTCTGGTGGTGTACAAAACCACTACAATAACACCCTTGTATTGCATAGGCTACAACATATACATACAATTATCTCTTTATACAGGCTAGTAGTGAAATAAATTATAGAAGAGGCATATAGATTCAATGTAACAAAAACCCATATGCTAGCTAACACATAAAATATATCCCATTTAGCAGACGCTTTTGTCCAAAGCGACTTACAAGTCGGCTGGGGCCACTACTTTTACATATGGGTGGCCCCAGCGGGAATCGAACCCACGACGCTTGGCGTTGCAAGCGCCATGCTCTACCGACTGAGCCACACAGGACCTACATGAGCTAAAAATAGTTAGGGCGAATTGGCAGACTAGTGCAAATGGACAGATCGAAATGCACAGAATGGTTACCTGGAGGAAAATGGGGGAGGGTCATGCTTTTTCAATTTTGGGTTTAGTATTATTTAAAAAAAAATCTAGTCCAGGAGAGGGTCATGTAATTTGTAATTGACAAAATGTCTATTTCTCAGTGTTTTAGAATTTGTTGCTTATTGGGCTATATATATATATATATATATATATATATATATATATATATATATATATATATATATATATATATATTTGTAATTGACAAAATGTCTATTTCTCAGTGTTTTAGAATTTGTTGCTTATTGGGCTATATATATATATATATATATCGGTATGCCCAATGCCACTTCTGATTCAACGCTGGGGGTGTAATTTCAATTGAGGAGAGGGTGAGGAGGACTGGAGCTCAACTTTTATAGCTTGCTACTACTATAATTGATTTTATTAAAACAATTTTTCTTGCCAATTATGTATTTATCAAAGTTACTGACCTCACAATAAGCCCAATTCAAGTGACTTACATTGTGGTGCTGAAACGTGAAGCAGTAGCAAAGGCACAATCAATTGGAAATTAACAGCACATGGTGCTGAAAGTAGACACATTTGAGTAGGCATAATTCATTTAAACAGTCTTCATTTTAATACCCTCTCATACCCCGTCAATTAGAGACTTAGTCCTAAAGAGTGCATGGTGGGTGGGGGAATTGATCGACAAATCGATGGACAAAGCAGCCTATGGCCTAATTGTCTGTCAAACCGACTTATGTTTTATTGAAGAAAATTACAAAAAGCACAGGCCTACCCCTTTTACAGCTTATGATTTGAAAGTAAATAAAACTGATCTGATTATATAAGGTGATCTACAGTATAACAGCGCTTTGGCTGCAATGCCTTATGCTAGAAACAAGCTGTGAAATAACCTGGAAAGACGGGACTCCGATGCGTATGGGAATATATGGGGAATGGTTCCCAGATAACCCATGTGTACATCTCAAGCCACACTGCTACGATTTCTTCCCTATGTCTGTTAAGGCTACTCAGGAAGGAGAAGCTCATGTAACAGTTTGCACTTGATGGGCGTCCATGGTGTTAACAGTCTGGTGCTTCTTCCCAGTTCGCCTCAGTAAAGCGCTTCCCACACGTCATATGGCTTGTCGGTGTCTGTCCTACTGCTCGGCCTCTCATGTTGTGACCCAATGACACCAGAGGAGGTAGAAGCAGGAACCACCACCCTCAGTTGGTTCATCTTTGAGCTCCCTCCTTAACCTCTAGCCATTGTTTGGGTGTTGTTGGGATTGTGTGCTGTGTTAAAGGCTAGGTACCATGCGGTGAACGCCCACAAGAGCTACCTATACAGACCCTATGATCCAATTTGCTAGGCATTGGATGAGATCCTGAAGAAGAAGAAGGCACTTCCTGAGAGACTACCACCAGGAGGGTCACCCCCCACTCTCTGTGAAGGCTGAAGCGCAGGGTGACCTGCTCTGTTCATCATGGATACTGTGGTGTTTGCATCATATGAATAGGAAGGTCTATCTCTATCAGCCCCAGGCCCTGCTTCATCCCTGCACTGAGACTGTGAAGAGAAGGGTCTGGGCTGCAGTCTGGATCCCTGACTGGAGCCTCTGTCTCTCTGATGACCACCAGGACTGAGGTTGTTCAGTCCATCTGTCCACTGGTTTTGTTCTGTGTGGTGAAGTCTGTCCCTTGCGCTTCGGTCCGATTTGGTGCCAGGGTTTGTGACCAGCCGCTTCAGAGGTCCAGTCTCTCCCACCAGCAACATCAGATATCAGTATGTCCTCATGGGCTGCAGACTGTAAAACACATATTGAACAGAAAAGCATAATGGTTTATATAAAACTCTGCTGTACACACAGAAACATGACATTATAAAATGTTCACCACAAGCAAGCCCATTTCTAACAATGTGATTCAAGTACCTAACAATATGTACCATTGGAGTTTTTTTTTTTTAAATCCATGTGTTGATTCAAGAATTAAGAATGTTTTGGATTGACTGAAAAAAGGGAAACACAGTCCCTGCAATGATAAAAATAACCAAGTCAGTCAGCACAGATTCAATTTCCTATTTAATTTCAACAAACTGGTCAGTACTTTTATTGCACAAAAATATACATGTGACAAGTATTGTAGAATAACTTTTCTCTCTATGGTAACACTTTTCTGTGAATCTGGTATCCTCGCTTTGATAAATTAATTTTAGAACGCTTTGAAAAAGGTTTGCTTTGATAAAATTATTTTTTAGAATTCTTTGAAAAAGGTTCAACATCGTCACTACTTAAAGTCAAGAAAACATTCATTAAGGCACTATCATTTCCTTATAAAACACCAGCATCAAACAGGACAAGGTTGTCACTTTCCATCGGAGAATCATTTTTACACCATCATACCAACCATCATCTCTCATCTGCCTCATCATACTCCTTCTTTCCTCAGTTCACCTCATCCAGTTCCCGACTACATCCAAACCAGCAAAATTAACTACAAACAAACTAGTACATACACTATTCATGGGGCGTGTGCATTTTCTGCTGGTGTATTGTCAGGTAGCTCCTCTCTAAGAACCTCTTCCCGCATTGCGAATGGGTGAATGGCCTCTCCCATGTGGACCTTCAGGTGCATCTTGAGATGGTGCTGGTGGGAGAACCTCTTTTCACACTGAGAGCAGGTGTAAGGCTTCTCCCCTGTGTGGACCCTCTGGTGCCTCTTCAGGCTGGAGGAGTGTGAAAAACTGGCCCTGCACAGGAGGCAGCTGAAAAGTTTCTCCCCTGTGTGAACTCTCTGGTGCCTCTTCAGGCTGGACAAGTGTGAAAAACTGGCCCGGCACAGGTGGCAGCCGAACGGTTTCTCTCCCGTGTGCATCCTCTGGTGGATCTCCACCTGTTTAGAGAAACGAAAGGCTTTCCCACAGAACGAACACAGGAAGCGCTTCTCTTTGCTACCAGATCTACTGATAGTGTTACTACTACTGTCATTTGTCAATGGGCTTGTGTAGCCATTTGCTGTTGAGGCATTGGCATTTTCTGAGGTCTGGTTTAACATAAGGAGAGTGTGAGGAGGACGAAGGCCAGGGAGTGTCTGTGTTTTCTCAGGGTCCATGTTCCAGTTGATAGATCCTATAGAAGGCAGGCTGAAGGCAGCACCTGTTAGGGGGTTAACCTGAGGCGCCATCAGTTTCTCTGAATCACAACTATAGGAGCAGGACGGAGCATCGCTAGCCGAGTCTGTTCTCATACAGACACCTCCCCGTCCCCGCAGACCAAATCTACGCCTCGCCCTGGTCTCAGCCAGTCTGTTGCCTTGGAGACTAAATTCAGATGTTGTTTTGTGTTCCACTGTCTGTTTCTGGTTGTGGTTAACAGTGTTGTTCCCCAGCCCAGAGTTAAGTACATTGTCCCATCCACTAACATCCACTATGTCGCCTCTGGTCCTGGCCTGCTCGGTGATGGCGTCCCCTGGGCTCTTGGCTATACCAGTCTGGGAATCCAAGATGGTTGCCCAGTCTCCTCTGTTAGCCTCCTGCCAACCACCTGCAGGAAGAGGTTACAAAATCTAATTCATAAAAATGGCAGAGAAAACTCTATATATGGAGTTTTTCAATTACCTGGTCAAGTTTATACATTATAATATGTGTTTTTGTGAATAAACATAATGTGTATTCATTTCATTTCAAGAATGGAGAAAAAAACAATAGCCAGATGCATCACTATTCCCATTGAGATCTATTACTGTATGGAGGCTATATGTATTTCTCCCTTACCTTGCTCCCCCATCTTTAGTCCACTCAGCAGATTAATGCTCTCTGGTCCATCTTCTATTGTCTCCTCTTTGACAACCAGCAGATCAATCTTCCCATCCTCCATGTCTACTGACTGTAAGAGATACAGAGTGAGAGGATGTTGGATCAAGAAATCTGATATGAGCAACCTGCTATGGAACATCTGATTGGGCAATGAGGGATTGCTATGAATACTATGCAAACATGTTAGTTCAATTGATTACTTGACACTTTTTAATTCATGGTTTGATAATTGAAAGGCATGGTCCAAATCTTAAGACCAAATTAATCAAGACCTGGGCTTGTATCCACAAACTATCTCAGCGTAGAAGTGCTGATTGAGGATCAGGTCCCGCACCTGTCTATATAGTCTCATTCATTTTGATGACCAAACTGATCTTAGATCAGCACTCCTACTTTGTGGACAGGGCCTGACCTAGTACCAATAAAACGTTAATTCATAGTGGGCTCACCTCAGGGAGACTGTGTGTGGTCCTGTGCTGCTCAGCTGGTTCCTCTGTGGGTTCAGGAGGAGGTGTAGTCTGGTTGTCCTCCATGACCATGGTCTCCTCAGTGTTCCCCAGACCCTCCTCCTTCACCAGCAGCACCTCTGGACCCTCCTCCTCCTGGAAGAGAGGTGATACAGATTACACAGACATACACTCCCTCAGGTACATACACACAGATAATAAACACACTTTCAACATGGAGGGTCAATACTTGCAAACATAAGCAACCACTTAAATTTAAACTGATCCCCTGATACAAAATATGTATCAGCCAATTAAAATCGTGACGAAACGCTAAATTGTAGCTGGTCCCATCAGACAACATGGCACACAGTGAGGTTAGCCTTATGCTAACCTCACTGATTTTATCCAGGCACAACTTCTTCCAACCACACGTTCTGATCATCAAAACAACTATCACGTGTATTTGACTGACTGGTCAAATTGTTCTCTGTGTAAATTGCCTAGTCCACATAATTGTTGCAAATTGTGGCGGCAAGTGTTCGAATCGCACATGTTTTTCACACTCTTTGAAATGTAGATTTGCATGTATTGTCTTAGTGTGTTGAAAAGGGACGTAGCCTACAGCCAACAACTTGAAAATGAAGATTAAGAATGAATCATTAAGCCTTGCACAAACACACTGCTATTGGCTAATAATCGTATTGTATAGGTTATTTCAAATGGTCATACGCATACACTTAAATGTAGGCCTAAATGTTTATATGCAATTTTATAATTATATCCTTGTCAGGACATCACCACCACTCACTGTGAGAAACGTTTGCACAAGGAATCGTCTCCTTGTTCCCATAACCTGAAAGATCCCTACACTGCAAATGGATATGTAAGTATACATTACGACTGATAAAGGGCATCTGCGTTTAATTCGTCTGGTATGGTATCGGAGCAAATGGGACTTGGTTATTTGGTTTTTCTTTCAAGATTAGTAACCATGTTCATTTTCGTAAGGAACAATATTACAACCCTAATAGTGGAGAAGGGTATCTCTGGTATAGAATTTGGTTTCAACTTCAAGAAACTGCCCACTCATTTATACTCTGGAGGCCCAACTGCTGAGTGAGTTGTAGGCTGGTGATTTACTCAAACTGTGTTTAAAGTGGAATGTTTTGTGGGAAAGAAATTGACTTGCACAAAACTAAAGTTATCTTTGTCTTATTTGTTTCAGATTGAACAGGATGTTGTGCTGCTGTTTGGAAAGGGAACATCAGCCAAGTTTTTGCAGAGGTGGGCAACTACATTCAAGCAAAAGATCCTCATGCTAAGCAAGACCCTAAGCAAGGCCACTCAGGGAGCTGAACTTCAGGAGCTGATCCAGATGGCAGAATCTGCAGTTGTTGAGCTGACACGAATGCTGACGGTTAGATGATCATCATTTATCATTTATATTTCAAATGACTCGGAAATGTTAATGTCACTGATGATGGAATTTACCATTTTAATCAGGATCTCTTTGTTTAGGATGGGACGGTGACCTTTCCTCCATCCTTCTCCTGCTCCATTTGATTCCTCCTTCATCACAAAGCCGCAAAAGACCAGCCAAGATGTCTGAATCCCAAGCTGAACCGCATCTTGTGATATTCTAAAAGGTTTGTATTGGCATTCTTATTCTTGGACAGTGCTGTAGCCGTTAAAAACTAACACCATCATTAGTTCATATCGTCTTCAGGCAGGAACCAGTATCCAGGAGCACCTTGATACGATTGACCAGAGCCGCCAACCATATATTCTTGCAGTCGGGACCAGGAAGAGCAGCATCCATTCTTACTTCATCATCCTGGACAAGCGAGCGTTTTACGTCAACGACGACTCTTGGTGCCTTCGATGAGCTTTTCAAGAATCACTTTGTTTTTGATACTGCTTACAATACAATGCTGCGCAACATGTACACCTTTATAAACAGACAACTGTGTACAACAGACATTGGGAAGGTTAAGGAGACTCCAAGGGTTGCTGAGCTCAGAGCTAGACTCCTGCACTATTGCTGATTAAGTTATGTTTTGTTTGCCATGCTAGTTATGGAAGTACCAACTTCCTCATGAGGCATCTCAAGTTGATGCATGGAATGTGCCCTGGTAGAACTCTTAAACTAAAATGTGGTCAAGCAGATTGTTGTCGTGTATTTGGTAAATTTTCAGGCTTTGGGAAGCATTTGAACAGGGCACAATTCCGGAGACTGACAAATTTTGGATGCTAATATAGCCGTTGATAATCAGCCAAGTAATGGGGATTTTCCTTCAAATTCTAGTTGTAACCAGGTTGTACCAATATCTAACAAGAACACACTTGATATGTGTGCGTCTCCAATTGCACAACTGCAGTCTGCAGGTCAGACAACTGTAAATAGTTTTGTATCTTCCGTGGAAGGACTAGTTCAGGAGATACAGGGTCAAGCTAAAGCGACCGCTTATGTATATCTTCAAAAGAGACAAACTGTCAGAAACAAACAACATTCTTTTCAGGATATTGAAAATCCTTTCACATCCTTTCTACTGTTAGATTTGACAGTAGAAGAAAGAACACTACTGGAACTTATGATCAAACAGTCATAACTGATACATTTTCTTACGTTCCAATTCTCGAGACATTGCAGTCAATTTTGTAGAAATTAACTCGGGGCACAATTTTAAATATGGAGTTTACTTTGATTTGGAAGATGGCCTAAAATATATATAAGAGATATCCTCTCTTTTCTAACGAGAAAAATGCATTGCAAATTCAACTATTTTGATGACTTTGAGACTACTAATCCATTGCGATCAAAAAAGGGTATAAGGGTATTCACAATTTGGTGCACAAAAATGTGCACTATTCCATACCCAGGACCTTAACTTATGGATTTGAATCCATTCATGAGCCAATAGTAAGCGATTTGAAAGTGCTTGAGACTGAGGGTATTGAAGTTCCCTTCTTCAGTGGTCGTATACATGGCAGTAATGTCCAAGTAACTGGAGATAATCTTGGTATACATTGCCTGTTTGGTTGTGTGGAATCATTTAGTGCTCGTTATTGTTGCCGTTTTTGCCTCAATGAGAAAGTGGATTTTCAAACAGTGTTCTGAGGATTACCAAAGACTGACTTTACGAACAAAACACATAAACTCAGACCATTGTCAAACTACTCAGTCAAACCCAACACTACCTCATATGTATGGTGTGAAGCATGCTTGCTTATTGAACTCTGCAGTACTTCAATACTACAGGCAATTTTTGTTGATATAATGCAATGATTTGGATCTAAATGCTATTCAGTCTTGATGTCTTCGTAATTTGACATTGATATTTGGTGATCTGGTGCAGAAAGATGATAAATACTGGCAGCTGCTTCTGTTACTACTACAAATTGTAAATATTGTGTTTTCTCCTATACTAACAGAGGGCATTACTATCTGGGGCGACAGGTAGCCTAGTGGTTAGAGCGTTGGACTAGTAACCCACTGGGACCACTGGGACCACCCATATGTAAAAGTAGTGGCCCCAGCCGACTTGTAAGTCGCTTTGGACAAAAGCGTCTGCTAAATGGGATATTATTATATTATTAGTAACCGAAAGGAAGATTGAATCCCCGAGCTGACAAGGTAAAACTCTGTCGTTCTGACCCTGAACAAGGCAGCTAACCCACTGTTCCTAGGCCGTCATTGAAAATAAGAATTTGTTCTTAACTGACTTGCCTAGTTAAAGCTAAATAAAATGTTTAAAAAAAATCTATCTGAAGCACTTAATTGCTGAACATCATCAGGCTTTTCAAGTATTTATTTCCTGATAGAAATCTGTTACCGAAACACCACTTCATGACACATTATCCCCGTTGTATAAGGAATATTGGGCCCATTCTTCACTTGTGGTGTATGCGCTTCAAGGCAAAACATAATTTATTTAAAAAGAAACTGAAGGGTTTTAAGAATGTAGCCAAGTAACACCAAAATTACATGGCATATAATTGGGAAGCGTTCAGCCAGGATAGACTAGCTATAGGTCCAGAAAGATGTCAAGGCTCAATGACCTGAAAGAAAGCAATGAGATTGCTGCCAAGTTGAATGTCTCAGTGCACACAAATGTTTTGTCAGGTATGGATAAAGCCCCATGCTACAGAATATCGTCTTGATTTGGTCATATGTGGTGAAATAGTCATTGAAATGGCAGTATTTTACAAAATTAAGGCTATATTCCGAAAGAGAAATGTTTTTTTTTTGGTTGGGTCAGCTCGTTCTTATGATAATTAGCATGCATTTAAAGTTGTTTTGAAGCAAAGTCCACCATGCAAGGTATTTAACATGACCACAAACTTTTTGATTTGCTCATGTCATATGGAGCAAGGGATTTTTTGACTATATTGTCCCATACTGTCACTTGATAAGTTTAAGCCAAGGCTGTTACTTATGGTTAGGTTGTGAGAAACATTTGTTTTTAATGTAAATGTCAGCATTTTCCAACAAACGTATTGATTTGCTCATGTCATATGGAGCAAGGGATTTGTTTGACTACATTCCAGTGTCACTTGATAATAGTTTAAGCTAGGGCTGAGACGTATGTTTTGGTCATAAAACATATTTGAATGTTGAAACAGCTTTGCTTGAGTTTGGGAAATTCCAAGCACTTTAACAAAATATGATTTACAAGAGAGTAAATAAATTAAACACTGAATAGAGTCAACACATTTGTACTCTAATAGGAGTCACCCAAGATCAACACTAGTGAGTCTCACTATAACACAGTGTTGATTACCTTAGCGTTCAATTTGATCAACACTGGCCAGTGTAGTGCAGGGTTAACTGTTTGCACTCGTGTTAAATCAACACTAGAAAATGTAACACTTTGTACTTGTGGGACCATATGTACTCGCTGACAGTGTTAAATGTAACACTTTCAAATGTATTGCGTAGGCTAGTCTACATAATTAGATTATGGATAAGAGCGATAATATTTGTAGTTGCCAAATGGCGGTCAAGCATCAATCATCAAGTCACCAGAAGACCCTCAATATTTATTGGAAAGGAGCATCAAACTCAATACTGTGCACCTTCACTCCCCTGTGATGCTCATCGTAACTTATTTCATCTGTAGCCTTGTAAACTGCATGGTTTCCCGAGTCGTAGTGGGAGGACCACACAACATATTGTTGCGTGACTCCAAGTTTACTTCGATATGATAGTTAAAAACAAATGAAATCAAATTGTATTTGTCACATACACATGGTTAGCAGATGTTAATGTGAGCGTAGCGAAATGCTTGTGCTTCTAGTTCCGACAATGCAGTAATAACCAACGAGTAATCTAACCTAACAATTCCAAAACTACTACTTTATACACACAAGTGTAAAGGGATAAAGAATATGTACATAAATATTTATGAATGAGTGATGGTCCAGAACGGCATAGGCAAGATGCAGTAGATGGTATCGAGTTCAGTATAATACATATGAGATGAGTAATGTAGGGTACGTAAACATAAAAGTGGCATAGTTTAAAGTGGCTAGTGATACATGTATTACATAAAGATGGCAAGATGCAGTACATGATATCGAGTACAGTATATACATATACATATGAGATGAGTAATGTAGGGTATGTAAACATTATATTAAGTGGCATAGTTTAAAGTGGCTAGATGGCAAGATGCAGTAGATGATATCGAGTACAGTATATACATATACATATGAGATGAGTAATGTAGGGTATGTAAACATTATATTAAGTGGCATTGTTTAAAGTGGCTAGTGATACATTTTTTACATCAATTTCCATCATTAAAGTGAGCTGGAGTTGGGTCAATATGTTGGCAGGAGCCACTCAATGTTAGTGGTGGCTGTTTAACAGTCTGATGGCCTTGAGATAGAAGCTGTTTTTCAGTCTCTCGGTCCCTGCTTTGATGCACCTGTACTGACCTCGCCTTCTGGATGATAGCGGGGTGAACAGGCAGTGGCTCGGGTGGTTGTTGTCCTTGATGATCTTTATGGCCTTCCTGTGACATCGGGTGGTGTAGGTGTCCTGGAGTGCAGGAAGTTTGCCCCCGGTGATGCGTTGTGCAGACCTTACTACCCTCTGGAGAGCCTAACGGTTGTGGCGGAGCAGTTGCAGTACCAGGCAGTGATACAGCCCAACAGGATGCTCTCGATTGTACATCTATAGAAGTTTATGAGTGCTTTTGGTGACAAGACAAATTTCTTCAGTCTCCTGAGGTTGAAGAGGCGCTGCTGCGCCTTCTTCACAACACTGTCTGTATGGGTGGACCAATTCAGTTTGTCTGTGATATGTACGCCGAGGAATTTAAAACGTATTAACCTCTCCACTACTGTCCCGTCGATGTGGATAGGGGGTGCTCCCTCTGCTGTTTCCTGAAGTCCACAATCATCTCCTTTGTTTTGTTGATGTTGAGTGTGAGGTTATTTTCCTGACACCACACTCCGAGGGCCCTCACCTCCTCCCTGTAGGCCGTCTGGTCGTTGTTGGTAATCAAGCCTAGCACTGTAGTGTCGTCCGCAAACTTGATGGTTGAGTTGGAGGCGTGCATGGCCACGCAGTCGTGGGTGATGTCACGTCCTGGCCATAGAGAGGCTTTTATTCTCTATTTTGGTTAGGCCAGTGTGTGACTAGTGGGGGCATTCTATGTTCATTTTCTATGTTTTGGATTTCTTACTTGTTTGGCTGGGTGTGGTTCTCAATCAGAGGCAACTGTCTATCGTTGTCTCTGATTGAGAACCATACTTAGATAGCCTGTTTTCCCACTGTTAGTTGTGGGTGGTTTTTTTTCTGTTTAGTGTTGGTTGCACCTTGCAGAACAGTTTCGGCTATTCTTTTTGTTATTTTGTATTCAGTGTTCAGTCAGTTAAGCTAATAAAGATGAACACGTACCCCGCTGCATTTTGGTCCAATGACTCCTCTTCTTCTTCCGACGAAAGTCGTGACAGGTGAACAGGGAGTACAGGAGTGGGCTCAGAACGCACCCTTGTGGGGCCCCAGTGTTGAGGATCAGCGGGGTGGAGATGTTGTTACCTATCCTCACCACCTGGGGGCGGCCCGTCAGGAAGTCCAGTACCCAGTTGCACAGGGCGGGGTCGAGACCCGGGGTCTCGAGCTTGATGATATCTAAATATCAATATTTAGATATAAAAAGGCGTTTCCACCACCATTTCTCACACAATACACTTTAGCAACCCAAAAACATCCCACCATGACGAAAGAACAAATTATGTCTGCAATTATACAATTTTACCAAAACTTCCTGTTTCCATCATCACAGCTGTCCTTTTTTTATATACAGTATGACTTTACTTAAACTGTGGATGGAAACGTGGTTACAGATGCATCATTTGACTGGAGGAAGATGAGCGTTAGTGTACAGTAGGATTATAGGTTGCATTCTCGTTCTCATCCTACACAAGGCAGTATTGCAGTTCCTTTAAAGATGTTTAAATCGACAGTCTTAATGTAGGATGACACTTGGCCGGTTCCGGGTTGGAGCGAGCGGTCGCATCTACACTTCGGTCCGCAGGTAGTATAACTTTTCATTACATTTCATTATAGTACAGCGGTTTGATTTGTCTAATCTTAGCAATTTCTTCTTAGCTAGCTACATAGCCGTCTTTGTATCAAAGATAATTGCGTAATTATCGTATTTCGTCGTCCTAACGTAGTCTACACTGCTATCTGCCCAGCAGCTAGCTAACGTCCACCGTCTACTAGCGCTGAAGAAACTATTACACTCAACTGAACGACTCGATTAGTGTAGTGTTAGCTAGCTACATAGTTGTCTTTGCTGTCTTCGTATCCAAGATAATTGTGTAGTTTAGAGTGTGTCGACTTAGAGTGATTATCTTAATTTACCGAGGTTAGCTAGCCAGCTATTTGTCGTCCTTAACGTAGGAGATACTGCTAGCTAGCTAGCCAACAGCTAGCCAACGTCTACCGAATTGAACTTCAACTACCCGGTCAACATTCCGCTTCGCTCCACAGGTAGTATCACATTTTCATTTCACTTCATTACAGTACAACGGTTTGATTTGTTTGATCGTAGCTAGCTAGCTACATAGCCGTCTTTGTATCTAAGACAATTGTGTAGTCTAGAGCGATTTTCTAGGTTAGCTAGCCAGCTATTGTCGTTCTTTTAACGTAACGTAACGTAATCAACACTGCTAGCTAGCCAGCTAGCCCCCGATTAGCAGCACTGTAGAAACTATTACACTCGACGGAACGACTTGATTAGTGTAGTGTCAACAACGCAGCCACTGCCAGCTAGCCTACTCCAGCAGTACTGTATCATTTCAATCATTTTAGTCAATAAGATTCTTGCTACGTAAGCTTAACTTTCTGAACATTCGAGACGTGTAGTCCACTTGTCATTCCAATCTCCTTTGCATTAGCGTAGCCTCTTCTGTAGCCTGTAAACTATGTGTCTATCTATCCCTGTTCTCTCCTCTCTGCACAGACCATACAAACGCTCCACACCGCGTGGCCGCGGCCACCCTAATCTGGTGGTCCCAGCGCGCACGACCCACTTGGAGTTCCAGGTCTCCGGTAGCCTCTGGAACTGCCGATCTGCGGCCAACAAGGCAGAGTTCATCTCAGCCTATGCCTCCCTCCAGTCCCTCGACTTCTTGGCACTGACGGAAACATGGATCACCACAGATAACACTGCTACTCCTACTGCTCTCTCTTCGTCCGCCCACGTGTTCTCGCACACCCCGAGAGCTTCTGGTCAGCGGGGTGGTGGCACCGGGATCCTCATCTCTCCCAAGTGGTCATTCTCTCTTTCTCCCCTTACCCATCTGTCTATCGCCTCCTTTGAATTCCATGCTGTCACAGTTACCAGCCCTTTCAAGCTTAACATCCTTATCATTTATCGCCCTCCAGGTTCCCTCGGAGAGTTCATCAATGAGCTTGATGCCTTGATAAGCTCCTTTCCTGAGGACGGCTCACCTCTCACAGTCCTGGGCGACTTTAACCTCCCCACGTCTACCTTTGACTCATTCCTCTCTGCCTCCTTCTTTCCACTCCTCTCCTCTTTTGACCTCACCCTCTCACCTTCCCCCCCTACTCACAAGGCAGGCAATACGCTCGACCTCATCTTTACTAGATGCTGTTCTTCCACTAACCTCATTGCAACTCCCCTCCAAGTCTCCGACCACTACCTTGTATCCTTTTCCCTCTCGTTCTCATCCAACACTTCCCACACTGCCCCTACTCGGATGGTATCGCGCCGTCCCAACCTTCGCTCTCTCTCCCCCGCTACTCTCTCCTCTTCCATCCTATCATCTCTTCCCTCTGCTCATACCTTCTCCAACCTATCTCCTGATTCTGCCTTCTCAACCCTCCTCTCTTCCCTTTCTGCATCCTTTGACTCTCTATGTCCCCTATCCTCCAGGCCGGCTCGGTCCTCCCCTCCCGCTCCGTGGCTCGACGACTCATTGCGAGCTCACAGAACAGTGCTCCGGGCAGCCGAGCGGAAATGGAGGAAAACTCGCCTCCCTGCGGACCTGGCATCCTTTCACTCCCTCCTCTCTACATTTTCCTCCTCTGTCTCTGCTGCTAAAGCCACTTTCTTCCACTCTAAATTCCAAGCATCTGCCTCTAACCCTAGGAAGCTCTTTGCCACCTTCTCCTCCCTCCTGAATCCTCCTCCCCGTCCCCCCCCCTCCGACCTCTCTGCAGATGACTTCGTCAACCATTTTGAAAAGAAGGTCGACGACATCCGATCCTCGTTTGCTAAGTCAAACGACACCGCTGGTTCTGCTCACACTGCCCTACCCTGTGCTCTGACCTCTTTCTCCCCTCTCTCTCCAGATGAAATCTCGCTTCTTGTGACGGCGGGCCGCCCAACAACCTGCCCGCTTGACCCTATCCCCTCCTCTCTTCTCCAGACCATTTCCGGAGACCTTCTCCCTTACCTCACCTCGCTCATCAACTCATCCCTGACCGCTGGCTACGTCCCTTCCGTCTTCAAGAGAGCGAGAGTTGCACCCCTTCTGAAAAAACCTACACTCGATCCCTCCGATGTCAACAACTACAGACCAGTATCCCTTCTTTCTTTTCTCTCCAAAACTCTTGAACGTGCCGTCCTTGGCCAGCTCTCCCGCTATCTCTCTCAGAATGACCTTCTTGATCCAAATCAGTCAGGTTTCAAGACTAGTCATTCAACTGAGACTGCTCTTCTCTGTATCACGGAGGCGCTCCGCACTGCTAAAGCTAACTCTCTCTCCTCTGCTCTCATCCTTCTAGACCTATCGGCTGCCTTCGATACTGTGAACCATCAGATCCTCCTCTCCACCCTCTCCGAGTTGGGCATCTCCGGCGCGGCCCACGCTTGGATTGCGTCCTACCTGACAGGTCGCTCCTACCAGGTGGCGTGGCGAGAATCTGTCTCCTCGCCACGCGCTCTCACCACTGGTGTCCCCCAGGGCTCTGTTCTAGGCCCTCTCCTATTCTCGCTATATACCAAGTCACTTGGCTCTGTCATAACCTCACATGGTCTCTCCTATCATTGCTATGCAGACGACACACAATTAATCTTCTCCTTTCCCCCTTCTGATGACCAGGTGGCGAATCGCATCTCTGCATGTCTGGCAGACATATCAGTGTGGATGACGGATCACCACCTCAAGCTGAACCTCGGCAAGACGGAGCTGCTCTTCCTCCCGGGGAAGGACTGCCCGTTCCATGATCTCGCCATCACGGTTGACAACTCCATTGTGTCCTCCTCCCAGAGCGCTAAGAACCTTGGCGTGATCCTGGACAACACCCTGTCGTTCTCAACTAACATCAAGGCGGTGGCCCGTTCCTGTAGGTTCATGCTCTACAACATCCGCAGAGTACGACCCTGCCTCACACAGGAAGCGGCGCAGGTCCTAATCCAGGCACTTGTCATCTCCCGTCTGGATTACTGCAACTCGCTGTTGGCTGGGCTCCCTGCCTGTGCCATTAAACCCCTACAACTCATCCAGAACGCCGCAGCCCGTCTGGTGTTCAACCTTCCCAAGTTCTCTCACGTCACCCCGCTCCTCCGCTCTCTCCACTGGCTTCCAGTTGAAGCTCGCATCCGCTACAAGACCATGGTGCTTGCCTACGGAGCTGTGAGGGGAACGGCACCGCAGTACCTCCAGGCTCTGATCAGGCCCTACACCCAAACAAGGGCACTGCGTTCATCCACCTCTGGCCTGCTCGCCTCCCTACCACTGAGGAAGTACAGTTCCCGCTAGCCCAGTCAAAACTGTTCGCTGCTCTGGCCCCCAATGGTGGAACAAACTCCCTCACGACGCCAGGACAGCGGAGTCAATCACCACCTTCCGGAGACACCTGAAACCCCACCTCTTCAAGGAATACCTAGGATAGGATAAAGTAATCCTTCTCAAACCCCCCCCCTTAAATGATTTAGATGCACTATTGTAAAGTGGCTGTTCCACTGGATGTCAGAAGGTGAATTCACCAATTTGTAAGTCGCTCTGGATAAGAGCGTCTGCTAAATGACTTAAATGTAAATGTAAAATTAATATATTCTTATGTAGGCTACACTTACATGCAGGCCGTTAACGTTTTATAGGCTATGCATTATTATAAATCATCCATTTCGTCACATGCGTTTTGAATCGAACATCAAGGTCCGGCAGTGAACAGTTTTTTCCTAAACTAAAAAGCTTGATGCGGAGGGGCTCATGGTGAAAGTGCATGTTAAGGGAATTTTTATCTATAATGACTAATTATGTATACATTTCAATCAGGATGTACTAATCAGAATACTATTATGCTACTGTACATGTATGAATTTTCTCTCTTGATCCCAGTATTGAATATAATGTAGTGAATGTAGTCGAGTTTAGAACAATGACGGTCTGTTCCTTGGTACAAATGAATGAACTATATCTCCAGACTGTCTAGAATGCTTATCTACACTGACTGACCTTGGCTCTAGGCGAGGAGGGAAGGCTTGAGAGCTATAGAGCCTTTCTACCAGTGTCAAGAAGAGATGGAACATTTAGAAAACGCTGACGTCATTTTCAGTTTATAAACTGTGGTAAAATGTGTATGTACTCAGTACTCTCTTGATTAAAGGCGGTTACTTGACTTTTAAGACCAGGCTCTGTCCATTCCTATAAAATAAGGGTCTTACAAATTCTTATGAATTGACAGAGTGTTTAATTGTAATTGGGAATTAAAACAGAGGAATTAAATTCCTTCAACAGTACACTATTGATTTAGAGTCAACCTCTTTAGTAGAGTGTGCCGCCTAGAAGTAATGGTGACAATGGTAGCCTACATGGCTGAAAACGTGTTTACGATGTATGATAAACTTGTGTCGTAAGGACCTCTTGTGGATAGGTGTGTGTGAAACAGAAACATGAATTTTGTCATATATGCCAAAACTGTGAAAATGTAGTCTAACATTAGTATTAGCTAGTAACCTAGGATGCATCAGTGCAATATTGGCACCCAACATTTTGTTACAGACCAACGGAACAAAAGTCACCTTGAATTTGAAGGTTTAAAATATCAATCTAGTTGCTTGGGTTGACCTATTTTATGAAATGCTATTGGTTGGTGGATATAAAGTCTAAGGTCTTTGATAGGCTGATTAAGAATTTGTGCCAGGATATAAATCAGTGCTACCTGTTGAAGTTAGCATAGGCCAATGCGTGCCATGTTATGGGACCAGCTACTACAATTTAGCATTCTGTCACGTGCAAGTATGATGATTTTAATTGGTTGATACGCATTTTGTGCCAGATAAGCAACCATTTAAATGGTTTATGTTTGCACAGTGGTGGAAAAAATACCTGACACTCATCCTTGAGTAAATGTAAAAATACCTTAATAGAAAAATACCAAGTAAAAGTGAGTCACTCAGTAAGATTCTACTTGAGTAAAAGTCTAAAAGTATTTGGTTTTAAATATACTTAAGTATCAAAAGTAAATGCAACTGCAAATATATACTTAAGTATCCAAAGTAAAAGTATAAATAATGTCAAATTCCTTATATTAAGCAAACCAAAAGACAATGCTATTTTTTTTTAATCGACAGATAGCCAGGGACACACTCAGACATCATTTATAATGAAAACTCCTTGAGTTTTCCAAGATGGCAGAGCAGTCATATGTCTTTGTCTTGTCTTGTCCCATGTATACAGTGGGGCAAAAAAGTATTTAGTCAGCCACCAATTGTGCAAGCTCTCCTACTTAAAAAGATGAGAGGCCTGTAATTTTCACCTAAACCTCAACTTCCTGCAACCATCTTCACCCAATGGGATGTGGATCCGTTTTTTTTCCTAAAGAATTTCTATATAGCTAGCTAACTAGCTATCAGCTATCAGTCAGCTAACCACTGCTAGCGGTCATCAGCTAACCAGCTAAACTCTCGCCAGTTCGTACAATGCGTTTCAAACCAGAGCATACCGGACCTACCGCAAACTCTGAACCTTTTTATCTGGATCATGGCAGCTAGCTAACTGCACGGAACCCCGCCGATCCTTCACGACTGGAATACCGACATAATCTGCCCGAGGATCCCAACAGGCCCCTCAGGTGCGACGTCCCCTGAAGGCCCATTCTGCTAACCGCGGCCTGCTAGCTATCTATAGCATATTGAACTGTTAGCTGATCCATCGGCCAGTTTCTTGAACCACTATAGCCATTTTGCCAAGTGGACTTGGACCCCTACTAATTCCACGACTTGTCTGGCAACGTCACCGCACGAGGAGGCAAAAACAGACTTCCCCCCCATTGCGACGTCTCTCTAAGGCCCTTATGCTAACTTGCTAGCCCCGGCCTGCTAACTGCTAGCCCCGGCCTGCTAACTGTCTGAATCGCAGTGTCCCCATCCAGTCCAACCACTCACTGGACCCATACTATCACTTGGCTACGCATGCCTCTCCCTGATATCAATATGCCTTGTCCATTACTGTCCTGGTTAGCGATTGACTTATTTCACTGTAGAGCCTCCAGCCCTGCTCAATATGCTTTAACCAACCATGTTATTCCACCTCCCACATATGTGATGACATCACCTGGTTTAAACGTCTCCAGAGACTACATCTCTCTCATCATTACACAATGCCTAGGTTTACCTCCAATGTACTCTCTTCCTACCATACCTTTGTCTGTACATTATGCCTAGAATCTATGCTATCATGCCCAGAAACCTGCTCCCTTTACTCTTTGTTCCAAACATGCTCGATGGCCAGTTCATATAGCCTTTAGCTGTACCCTTATCCTACTTCTCCTCTGTTCCTCTGGCGATGTAGATGTTAATCCAGGGCCTCCAGTGCCTAGCTCCACTCCTATCCCCAGGTGCTCTCATTTGTTGACTTCTGCAACTGTAAGTGCCTTGGTTTCATGCATGTTAACATTAGAAGCATGGTCCCTAAGTTTGTTTTATTCACTGCTTTATGTCTTAGCCATGTCTGAATCCTGGCTTAGGAAAACCACCAAAACCCCTGAAATTCCCATCCCTAACGATAACATTTTCCGCCAAGATAGAACTGCCAAAAGGGGGGCGGTGTTGTAATCTAGTGCAGAGATAGCCTGCAGAGTTCTGTCTTGCTATCCAGGTCTATACCAAACCAATTTGAGCTTCTACTTCTAAAAATTAACCTTTCCAGAAAAAGGTTTCTCACCGTTGCCGCTTGCTATAGACCACCCTCTGCCCCCAGCTGTGCCCTGGACACCATATGTGAATTGATTGCCCCCCATCTATCTTCTGAGCTTGTGCTGCTAGGTGCCCTAAACTGGGCCATGCTTCACACCCCGGCCATCCTACAATCTAAGTTTGATGCTCTCAAGCTCACACAAATTATCTATGAACCTACCATGTACAACCCCAAATCCGTAAACACGGGCACCCTCATAGATATCATCCTAACCAACTTGCCCTCTAAATACACCTCTGCTGTCTTCAACCCAGATCTCAGCGATCACTGCCTCATTTCCTGCATCCGTAATGGGTCTGCGGTCAAACGACCACCCCTCATCACTGTCAAACGCTCCCTAAAACACTTCAGCGAGCAGGCCTTTCTAATCAACCTGGCCGGAGTATCATGACCTCATCCCATCAGTAGAAGATGCCTGGTAATTCTTTAAAAGTGCCTTCCTCACCATCTTAAATAAGCATGCTCCATTCAAAAAATGTTCATCCCTTTACATTTGTGTGTATAAGGTAGTCGTTGTGAATTTGTTAGATTACTTGTTAGGTAGTACTGCACTGTCGGAAATAGAAGCACAAGCATTTCGCTACACTCGCATTAACATCTGCTAACCATGTGTATGTGACCAATAACATTTTATTTGGATGTTCTCTTGCTAAGTGTGTGAATTGGACCATTTTCTTGTCCTGCTAAGCATTCAAAATATAACAAGTACTGTTGCGTGTCAGGGGAAATTGTGACGGCCCTGAATTTTTCTGAACCGTCTCAGTGCAGCTCCTTCCAATAGGGCGCTTTCCCTTTAATTCCCAATTAAATAGCCAGCATCAGCTGCGCAAAAGTGGGGTTGTGATGGAAACGTGAAGGAGGATGTGTTCAACCCTCAGTTCCTGACGCTTCTCTATTCCGTTGTTTTGCTGCCGTTAAACGTGTGTTTTGTAGCCTAATAGAGTTTACCCAGGATCGGATCCAGTCTTTGCGTCCGTGGACTACACTTCTCCGTTCTTCGTGGCCTTTCTCCGCTGGAGATCTATTGGCGGATTGGATTGTCTGACTGACTACCACCTTTTTGTATACGGTATTTCATTTGTTTTGATGTCATGTATACGGTGATGATTTATGTAGTTAGTTGTAGTTGAGGACTTAGTAAGAGTTGATACGCTTTAAAGTTCTGTAGTAAAATAATTGTTATATGGATTGTATGATTAATACTGGGTTTACGCTACACTGAATGAACGGACAAACATTGCGTGACTAAAGGTCACGGGAGTTCCCTGAACTCCTTTACCGGGCTGGACTCTTTTTAAGCCCGAGGTACAGGACATTTCTAGAAGAACCAGAACTCATTGTCATATAATAATATGTGCGTGTGTAAATCATTGATGTTGCTAATACAACCCACGCAAAATAATATAGTTGTTTTAAGGGTTTATGAAAAGTTTATTTCCATCCTGACTTTTGCACAAGTCCTTTGTATTGGTGTAGACTTGACGGACCAGATGGGACTCATTCCCTCTCAAACTAAAAGGAGAAACCAATGTTTTCTCTGGTAGGCACAACCTACCTCGCACCCCTATCAATAATAACCTCAAGTCAAAACCGTTACATAAAAAAATGACACCCCAGATGGGACAGCTTAACATTGAGAACTAACCAAAGCAAATCTTTTGTGTGGAATTAAAACAATGGATTCACCCCAAGATAATGTGCTCATTCATGTCATACCTGTCAATGGGAATACACAGGGCCATTCTGACCATCAAGCTGACAATACAAATCATAATGTGAATGGAGATAATGGAGTTGATTTGGCCCAGAGCCCTGGGAATCTGAATGCTTGGTCTGAACCACAGGCCACAGGAAGTCTAACCAGTTACTCACTTATTGACATGGATCTGTGTGGAAGTACTGAGCTATCCCTCCCTCTGACACCCAACCTTCCTCCATTGTCTGGTTTATCTCCAGAGGTTGTAGTCTTACAACTTCAAGGTGACATCCTTGATATTCGTCGGACTCAACAACATCTCCAAACTCTTATCCACCATAAATTCAAATGTCTGAGGGAAGAGCAACAACAGAGTGCCATGGAATTCAGAAACTCACTGAGCACTCTAACCCACACGCTGACAGAGCTCAGTGAGAGTGGAAGACGGGAAATTACTGGTGCCCTGGACAGGCAGTTTGACTACCAACGAAACCAACTCACTGCCACTCTCCAATGGCGCCTGCAACATCATCACACTGAGGTCCTCAAGGACGTTAATTCTGTTTTTTTCTCCCATGGTTAACACTGTAGACCACTTGCAGACAGAGCTCTCTAATTGTGTTAAAATGTTGGATGACGTGTCTGTGGACATGGCCTCCATTAGGCACAACTCCTTACACAGAGTTTCTCTGGTATCCACTTCTGTTCAGACCACTGAGGGCCAAGCTGGCACCTCTGAACAGCCAAGACCAGGCCATACTGCAGCTACCCCTTGCAGGATGCAATCCACCATGCATCCTGGTGTTCATTTTCATTGTCCGATAACGCTCTCCCCCTCTACTTCCTCAATCCCTCCTAGCTCGTTTGTTCATGGTGATTTGAGTAGACGTCATGTAGGGGCGATGCCCATTAAATTGCAATTTCCCACCTTTGGGAAAAAAGATGACAGTCCTGATCCACTAATGTATCTAGAAAGATGTCGTGACTTTCTTGCCCTCAATCCCCTGGCTGACGAAGAACTCTTTGCCACATTGAGGAATGTGTTGCATGGGACATGTCGAGACTGGTGGGATGTGGCACGTCTCACCACAACCTCCTGGGCTGACTTTGAGGCCAAGTTTTCCTCTGCATTTCTGTCTGAGGACTACACAGATGAATTGGCAGACAGAGTCAGAAATCGAGTACAAAGAGAGAAAGAGTATCCGTGACTTTGCATACGGTTACCACTCCCTGTGCAGAAGGTGGAAACCTGGCATTGAGGAGGAAGAGGTCATTAAATTGATCTTGAAGAACATCAACCCACTACTAGCCAGTCAACTCCGAGAACGAGTCACCACTGTCGATGGACTGGTTCGCTTGGGACAGCAGTTTGAGAAGGACAGAGAATGCCAACAGCAATATGACCAGAGAAAGAAACAGACACCCAAACAGTTACCCCAGACAGACCATCAACAACAGCCAGAGTCTCCAGCCAAGACCCCTCTCATGTTCTGTTGGAGATGTAGCCAAAAGGGACATTCTTCAGCTGCATGTCCAAGACCGTATCAAGTACACCCTTCCAGAAACCACAAATCACAACAGGCCAACACACCTAACTCTTTTCACAGGAATGACCATCCTACTCTGGGTGCTTTAACCAGAGCTGATATCCCAAGAGTCACTGCATACGCCCCCCCTTCAACATCCCCTTCCTTTCAGTTAATACCGAACCAACTGGTGTTACCCCTGTCCATAGGCCCATGGACAGGAAGAGCCATCTTGGATACCGGGTCATCCTACACACTGCTCAATGAGAAACTGTGGAAGGAGGTTAAAGGTCCACAATACAACTTGAAGCCGTGGACAGAAGGTCCACTCTATCTGGCTGATGGTGAGGCTAGACAACCACTTGGATGGAGTGAGGTAGAGTTCCGCCTGTGTAACCGCTCCTATATGATTCCTTCTGTTATCCTACAAACCAGGAACCTTGCTTTTCCTGTCGTGTTGGGAATTGATTTCATGTACTTCAGTGGTGTCCAGATTGATATCGCACACAATTGCTACTGGTTTCCATACAATCCGAGCAAGAAGCATTTCTTCCCATCAGAAGCTACAAAGTTACATGATTGGGGTTCAAATGTGGCAGTCTTCTCTGCCGTTGCTCCGTTACCACTAACCCTTGATAATCCTTCTGACAATCTCCTTTTACAGGCTGTGAGAAGAGCTCAGCAGGAACAGCCAGGGGAGTTAAGGCTGTTGGAACAGCTGCAGAATAATGCTGATGTATGTACTTCAAAGCTGGGACGCACCGGGCTCCTGAAGCACAAAATATTCCTTACACAGGAAATGCCAATCAAGCAAAAGCCATATCGTTTGTCCCCAGCGAAGTTAATCATCAAAAAGGGACTCATTAATGATATGTTAACACAAGATATAATAGAACGTTCCTCCTCTCCCTGGGCTGCTCCGGTTGTCCTCATCCCAAAAAAGACTGGTGGTCTTAGATTTTGTGTGGACTATAGGAAGATCAACAATGTTTCCCAGACTGATGCCTATCCTCTTCCCACCATCCATGAGATCCTGGAGTAATTGTCTGGCACTGTTGTGTTCACTACCCTTGACCTCAATTGTGGTTATTGGCAGGTTGAGATGGACCAGGAAAGCAAGGACAAGACTGCTTTTGTCTGTGCTGAGGGCTTGTTTTCCTTTAAGGTGATGCCCTTTGGATTAAAGAATGCCCCTGCCACTTTCCAAAGACTCATGGAGATTGCGTTAGGTGAGCTCAAAGGGAAGATCTGTTTGGTCTACCTGGATGATATAATTATCTACTCCCAGAACAGAGAACAACACGTTCAAGATCTTCAAGCAGTGTTGGACAAGCTAAGAGAAGCTGGTCTGACCTTGAATATGAAGAAGAGCAACTTCTGCCAAACCTCCCTGAAGTTCTTTGGGCATATTGTGTCTTTTGATGGCATTCATGTGGATCCTGAAAAGACAAAGGCTGTACAAGACTTCCCTGTGCCAACCACACTCAAGGCCCTTCAACGGTTCCTTGGTATGGCTGGATGGTACCATCGGTTTGTGTCGAACTTCTCCCAGGTGGCAGAACCCCTCAACGCGTTGAAGCGAAAAGGAGTGAAATTCCAATGGATGGCAGAGTGCCAGACCTCCTTTGAAACCCTGAAACGACACCTCGTCACACCTCCCATTTTAGGTCATCCCAACTTTGATAGCCCTTTTGTTGTTTACACTGATGCAAGTGGTGTTGGACTTGGTGCTGTCCTAGTCCAGCAGACTGGACTTGGCACTGAAGAAGTGCTAGCGTTCGCCAGTCGGACATTGAATGGAGCAGAACGGAACTACTCCACAACCGAGCAAGAGTGCCTTGCAGTTGTCTGGGCTTTGGAAAAGTGGAGGTACTACCTGGAGGGAAGACACTTCACTGTGGTCACTGACCATTCCTCCCTTGTGTGGGTGTTCAAGACCAACAAACCAAGTACCAGACTCATAAGATGGGCTCTACGGTTGCAAGAGTTCACCTTTGCAGTAGAATACAGGAAAGGAAAATACAACACTGTTCCAGATGCCTTGTCCAGAGCTCCTGCTTGTGATAACGGTGGCCCTCATCTTACATGTGCTACTGTTCTGTCAAGCAGTCGAGACTCACCAAAAGCTGACTTTCCCATCTCTGATGAGGCCATACGGAAAGCCCAACAGGATGATCCAGAAGTACAGGCGTTGTACCAGACTATCCTGGAAGATGGAGAAAAGATGATCAATCCTACCACAAAGCTGACCATCATGGAAGACAAAGTCTACCGTGTTGTACAACTACCTCACAGAACCCTCTACCAATTGTGCATACCTGAAACTCTACGCCTACAACTGCTTCAACATTTCCATGAAGACCCATTAGCTGGTCATTTGGGCAGGTTCAAAACCTACAAGCGGTTGCAAGCGTTACTGTACTGGCCACATCTGAGTATGGATGTGAAGTCACACATCCGAAACTGTCAGGTTTGTCAAATGTACAGAAGGTAGAAAGCCTGCTGGCAAGTTGCAGCAAACGGTGGTTACCCGACCTTGGGAAATGTTAGGAGTGGATTTGATGGGTCCATTTCCTAGAAGCTCCAATCAGAATGTGTACATGCTTGTTTTTGTTGATTATTATTCAAAGTGGGTGGAACTCTTTTCCCTGCGTCAGGCCACAGCAAGGACCGTCTCTAACATCCTTACGAAAGAGATCCTGACTCGCTGGGGAGTGCCTGATTACATCCTGTCTGATCGAGGTTCCCAATTTGTCTCTGATCTCTTTGAGGAGACCTGCCAAAGATGGAACCTGAGACAGAAGTTGACCACGGCCTATCACCCACAGACCAATCTCACTGAGAGAGTAAATCGAACCTTGAAGACAATGATTGCTTCCTATGTAGGGACCCAGCAAACACTGGGACAAGCACCTTCACGAGTTTCGATTTGCCCTGAATTCTGCTGTGCAAGAGTCCACTGGAGTCACACCTGCAGAGCTGAACCTAAGTCGTCCCCTCCCGAGGACCCTTGGATATGGTGCTACAGCCCCAGCAGCTTACTCCAGACGCTGCTTGCTATGACCAGGTACTCCATCTCCATGACTTGAGAGCTCGTCTCAAAGAACATGATCCAGGCTCGACTCAAGCAGAAGAGAAATTATGATAAGAACAGACGAGACATGCAGTTCCAGCTTCGTGATCAGGTGTCGCTCTCATCCTTACTCGAAAGCTGAACAATTCTTCTCGGCCAAGCTCGCTCCTAAATGGCAAGGACCATATAGGATTGTGGAGCAGATGGGCAAATGAACTACCGAGTGGTGAAAGAGGACACGGGTGATGATATGCGCGTTGTCCATGTCTCACGCCTTAAGGCCCGTTACCCCTCGGCTGAGGAATTGGAGGCGATTGAGCGCCGCAAGGTCCTGGATATCTTTGAAGAGGAACGTGAGGAGACTTTTCTCGGATTCCCAGACCCAGAAGTCTCACACCTTAAGGCCTGTGACCCCTCAGCTGAGGAGCGCGAGCTCCAAAAAGTCATGAATATTTTTGTAGAGGAAAGTGATGAGGAGACCTTTCTCGGTTTCCCCGACCAAGATGTGCCTTCCAGTGCAATGGTCGGCTTTTTCCAGGGGAGGGGGTGTGTGACGGCCCTGAATTTTTCTGAACCGTCTCAGTGCAGCTCCTTCCAATAGGGCGCTTTCCCTTTAATTCCCAATTAAATAGCCAGCATCAGCTGCGCAAAAGTGGGGTTGTGATGGAGACGTGAAGGAGGATGTGTTCAACCCTCAGTTCCCGACGCTTCTCTATTCCGTTGTTTTGTTGCCGTTAAACGTGTGTTTTGTAGCCTAATAGAGTTTACCCAGGATCGGATCCACTCTTTGCGTCCGTGGACTACACCTCTCTGTTCTTCGTGGCCTTTCTCCGCTGGAGATCTATTGGCGGATTGGATTGTCTGACTGACTACAACCTTTTTGTATACGGTATTTCATTTGTTTTGATGTCATGTATACGGTGATGATTTATGTAGTTAGTTGTAGTTGAGGACTTAGTAAGAGTTGATACGCTTTAAAGTTCTGTGGTAAAATAATTGTTATATGGATTGTATGATTAATACTGGGTTTACGCTACACTGAATGAACGGACAAACATTGCTTGACTAAGGTCACGGGAGTTCCCTGAACTCCTTTACCGGGCTGGACTCTTTTTAAGCCCGAGGTACAGGACATTTTTCTAGAAGAACCAGAACTCATTGTGATATAATTATGTGTGTGTAATCATTGATGTTGCTAATACAACCCACGCAAAAGAATATAGTTCTTTTTGAAGTTCTTTCCAATGTTTTAAGAGTTTATGAAAAGTTTATTTCCATCCTGACTTTTGCACAAGTCCTTCGTATTGGTGTAGACTTGACGGACCAGATGGGACTCATTCCCTCCCAAACTAAAAGGAGAAACCAATGTTTTCTCTGGTAGGCACAACCTACCTGGCACCCCTATAAATAATAACCTCAAGTCAAAACCGTTACAAAATGTATGGAGTAAAAAAATACAGCATTTTCTTTAGGAATGTAGTGAAGTAAAAGTAGTCCAATATAAATAGTAAAGTACAGATACCCCAACATAAAATAAAAAGTATTACTTTAAAGTATTTTTATACCCCTGTGTTTGCAAGTATTGATCCAAAGTGTTTACCCATCCCCACTACATTTTAGTCCTATACTGTAGTTACAGATGAACTTCATTGTTGTTAAAACTTTGTCAGCTATGATAATTCAAAAGTCAGAAAATCCTGACAAAGCTATTTTGACGTGTACAGTAGGTGTGTGGGTATATTTTGTAAGTGTATACTGGTTATCAAGCGCTGTCGGGTATATGTAGAATAGGGTGGGATCAGATGTGATGTATACTAAAGATAGTCTCAATGAAAGTCTTAAAACAAAAAGGTCCAACTGTGTTTATTAAACATGTACAAGTTTTAAATAAACCACATGAAAACCACACATGCCCATCTCAACTAAAGACTTGCATAAACTTAATATTTTTTTCTTTCTGAATGCAGTAAGTAGTTGGATTGAAGTAATGAAACAGGCACTTTGTGAACATCATATAGCCAACACAGTACAAACACAACATGTAACAGACTTTAGGCTTATGCACTGAGTGTACACACATTAGGAACACGTCCTTTTAGTGACAAAGCTAGTGTTTTCATTAACTTGTCCAGTCATTTTTTTGTTGTCGACATTTAGAACGTTAGCATAGAAAATAGACGCGACAATTGCCTGCTAGTGTGCGTCTTCATCGACACAAGATAGATAAATGGAAACACCTGGACGTAATGAAGTCACACCTGTTTTGTTTTTTTTTCATTTTCAAAAAAAATTTAACATCGCAAGAACCTATAGTGTCAAATAAAAATGTAGTGGTTGAAGTGTTTCCATTACCCATTTAGTTTGCACATTCATAAATTGGCGAGCCTGTATGCCCTCCCACCTATCTCTTTCATGTCTCAGGTAGTCTACGAAAGCCCCCATGGATAGAATGCAAGAATTTACTCATATACTAATAACTCTCAAGTGCCAATGTATCGCCATGGTCTGTGCCATAGTGAAACGTGCACTCCTGTCGATCTGAAATAATTGGATCGTGAAACTTAAAGCCAACCAGAAAAGCAAGGTGAAACAATTCAGGCGCTCTTGAAATTTAGGACAATCCTTGTTCTGCAAAGAAACATTTTTACAGTTGAAAATGTATTTTGCAAGCAGTTGGCATTTAGAATTAAAATGTGGAGTGGAGCTTTATTGTTACACGGTGACATCACGTGCCCTGCGTACCTTAAATGATTCTGCAATTTATTTTGAAAAACAGTTTACGTCCTAATTTGTCACAAAGAAAATTAGACAGAAGAAAAATCCACCGGTCGAACGGATATAAATGTTGTCAATCTCTAGAAAATGTCTGCTATTTCTGCCGTTTCCATTATACATGACGCAATTATTTTAAATCCATTTCAGATCTGGGTAGATTTTTAAGCGTTGACACAATTGAGACATGGATTGTGTATGTGTGTCATTCAGAGGGAGACCAGACAAGACAAAATATTTAAGTGCCTTTGAATGGGATATGGTAGTAGGTGCCAGGCGCATCGGTTTGAATGTCAAGAACTGCAACGCTGCAGGGTTTTTCTCACTCAAGTTTACATGTCTATCAAGAATGTTCCACCACCCAAAGGACATCCAGCCAACCCGACAACTGTGAGAAGCACTGGAGTCAACATGGGCCAGCATCCCTGTGGACCGCTTCTGACACATTGTAGAGTCCATGGCCTGAAGAATTGTGGCTGTTCTGAGGGCAAAAGGGGTCTTTATGCAGGTGTATCCTGAGGTTGCTCCTCTCTGAGAACCTCTTCCCACAGTGCGTAAAGGTGAACGGCCTCTATCCCATGTGGACCTTCAAGGTGCATCTTCAGCTGGTGGGAGAACCTCTTCTCACACTAGGGGCCGCTGTAGGGTTCTCCCCTGTGTGGACTTTCTGGTGCCTCTTCAGGTTGAACGAGTGGGAAAAACTGGCCCGGCACAGGTGGCAGCCAAATGGTTTCTCCCCTGTGTGGACCTTCTGGTGTCTCTTCAGGTCACTAGCCTGGGCAAAGCACATGTGACACTTGGTACAGCTGAAGGGTTTCACCCCTGTGTGGACCCTCTGGTGGATTTCCACCTTCTGGGGGCTGCTGAAGCCTTTGTTACAGAACATGCAGAGGAACCGTTTTTCTTTACAATTGCCTGATGTGGCTCCCCCTCCCTGAGCCTGGGCTCTAGCCCTGTCGTTTGAGTTCAATACCTGATTGAAAAGGACACGTCTGTCTGAGTCAGAATGCCTAATCAACGTACACACTGGGTTGCAATCCCCGAACACGTGTAAAGGGGAGTGGGTTGCAACATTTGGATTTGTCTCTAAGCTTTCGTTGCAATCTAAGAAATCTCTGCCCTGTAAGTGTCCATCTCCTAGGTGATTATCTGCATTCCATGTTGGAGGAACGTCGCCCTCCACTTTCATGGTCACTTCATCCACGACCAGACCTGCCTCTTTCTTATCTAGGCACCCTTCAGAGTATACACTACTACTGTACCGGTTCCAGTCCCCTCTAGACAGATCAGTGTGTGTTTCTAAACCCAAGGGCATGTTGCCAGGCTCCATCTCAGTAGCGTAAGAACAAGACGGATCACTGCCAGTCTCTAACGCGTCACCTGAGTCCCGATGGGAATGAACAGTCCTTGGGCTCGGGTTACCATAAAGTAAATACTCTGAGCCAGGAGCAGGAGGACAGCCCAGTCTCCCTGGGTCTGACCTGTGGTCAGGTACTGCGTGTAAAAGCCTTTGTGTTACAGTTAAAGTCTCTGTCTCTGACTTGAGGATGGCGTTTGGCATTCCACTGACCTCCGTAATGCTGTGTCGGGTTCTGGGCTGAGGCGCAGCGACGGTGGATAGGTCCTCCGTGGCTACAGGGAGCACCACTCCAGACGTTGCTCCAGTCTGAATGTCTCTGCTGTGTTGTGGGTCCTCTGCTTCAGTCCTCTCCTGCTTGACCAGAGACGATCCTCCATAACCTGCAGCCTCTGCATCTGCAGACTGACACAAGAAAGAGGTTATTGTCAGCACATGAGTTTAATTGGATAATGTCTTAAGGAAGTCTCACATGCTCCCCTATGGCAGATAAATGAGGATGTTGCATGTCAGGAAGTGAATAGCTGAGGGGAGTCTTTCTGAAATAAAACTGGACACATTTCATGTACTGTAATTTTGATGTAATACTATTACACTAACCTCTATCACAATAACGTGCTGGGTTGAGGTTCCACTCCCCTCATCAACAGTGATTTGTTGGTCATCGCTCCATGTATTGTGTCCCGCTGGCTTCACAAAGCTCCTGTGGCCTCCAGAGAGATGTCCCTCACCTGAGAGTGATTGGGGGAAAAGAGGTGGTTAGGTACTGTCAATGCTCAATTGTACACTATTGACACTGTCTGTTAGGTAACACTTCTCATAACTTATTGACAGATAGCTAAGTTGTAATCAGGGGAATTACTGCATACTATCCAACATGCGCAGAGGGGAATGGGGCAAAATGTACCTCTTGCCATTCCTCTGTATCGGTCAAGGATCTTGTCACTACTGACGAGGACGCGTTCTCTGATTGTCCTCTCTGCGCGCTCCCGTGCCACCTTCAATTCTAGTAGCTGTAGTTTCCTCCGCAATGCCCTGTTTTCATTTTGGCTTTGAGAAATTTCCAAACGAAACACTGCATAGTCGTCGTCTACGAGTTTACAGATCTCTGCCACGGCTGCATTCGCTAGCACCTCCATAATGGAGGCCATTTGAGTGTGAAAACCCATAGCCATTGTTGTTGTTAGCTAGCTAAAGTTAGAAGCTATCTAGCGTTACCTAAATAACGTACTATCGATAAACCAAGTCCTGTGTTAATAAATGTCTAAATAACAATAATAAAAACACTATCGTGAAAATTGTTCTTGGTCACTGTTTACTTCCCATCCACACCGACGAAAAATGATTTCATTGGTGGACGTCTTGGGGAGTGATTAAATGAAAAAAAAGTGTGCGTGCTGCTCTTTGAACTACGGTAATGCTAATTCCATTACAAATTAGACAAATTGCACAGACATTGTGTCTCCACAACAGAAATATTCATAAATAGAAATCAACAACAAATCACGACCTTTTATGTGCAGTATCTTTGAATCTGAGAAGACTTGCTTAGAAAGAACAGTGTGTTAGCCAGAATATAACAATTATATAATGACTTTATTCCATCTAGGTTTACATCACCACAGTAACGTAAATATTCAACTGCCTAGGTTTACTGTCTCTCTAAAAACATGGTTAATGAGGGGTATGTGGTTAATTACCCTCTTAAACAGACATTAAAATGCTGAACACTGACACTATTTGTGGAGACCAGTCATTCTGGAATATCAAGTACAGGTGCACTTTAGTTCATGTTTAATATTTCAACCCAATCATCACAAGACCTGAAGCCTTCAGGCCATTTACTGTAAACAGCTTGAGGTCAAGGACTGTTTGTAAAGGTCCCAAACCACAGATGATAGATAAGCCTTTGAGCAGAAACAGTTACGATGTCCTCCAGCGATTAAACAAAAAAAATCCTGTTGAAAAACGATGTTCGAAGTATAAATACAGTACACACACACTAAAGGGTAAAACTTTTTTTTTTTAGCAAAATAGTGTTTTTTAGACAACTGCTCAATAGTTGGCCTGATGGTCAAATGTGATGTCATTAGCCTCCCCTTTGCTTGAGGAGCAAGACTTGTAAGCATAATTTATTTTTCAGAATGATTACAAATCATTTTACGAGTATGAATATTCTGCTGTGAATCAAAAATACACTTGCAGTTTTTTAATCGCGCGTTCTGTTACTGTTGACACGCTAAAGAGATTTGTAAATTTGAAGAAAGAGATTTCGCAAGTAAAAATTCGATTTCTGCAGCTCTGGGGACAGGACCTTTTACTCCTGACCAATCAGTTCCCTTTGCCAAAACCACAGCCGCCTAACCATTGGCTGGGTTGTTCCATCAATCAAATCTCAGGAAATAGCTACCCACTTGAACAAGAGAGAATGAAGTAAATAAAACCAAAATGATCTATTTGAAGGTAATAGTTTATATGTGTACATCGATTTTTTGTTGTTGTTGTTGCTGTGAAAAGGCATGACAGTTTGCTTATCATGTGAAATAAAATGATACATTTCAGACGAACTCCAGACTAGCCATTGCATTGACAGCCGCTAGGGTTAGTTATCTGGCTTCTGACATTCATCATAGCTTTACTATGGCAAACTTTATCATGCAGCTTTAAATGCGAGGGGAACCCGAATATATTTGCTAGTTAACCAGCTGATTGGTAAAGTTGATATACATGCCATTACTTAACAAGCTATCGAGTTAAATTGAAAGTACTGGGGAAAAGCTAGCGAACTCCTACCATCATCAATGAAGTGTAGCTAATGTTAGCTAGGTTTCTAGAAAATAAAAACGATATTTGCTAGCTATATTTTAAAGACGTTACTTTTGAACACAAACTACTTCATTCCACTGCCTGTTTATTGATTAATTGGTGACTGAAAAAATGCCACTCCCAATTTCACTGCAAATAGACTAGTCGGCTGTATTGGTTGGGTATCATTTGGCTGGTGTGAACATTACATGAGTGTTTAATTAGCCAATTTACTGACTGAGCGTATTGTTTTTCATGTTTTTGTTATTGCATTTCAGGTGGAGCGGGAGTAAGACCACTAGAAAGCAGCATGCTGCCAGACCACCACAGGACCCTAGAGATATTAAGTCAATGCTTATGAACCAGATATTGAATTTGAATTGCCCATCTATATCAATGACTCTAAGCAAATGGTTGGTTTGTTCAGAAACATGTGCACTAAATGCTAACACGGCTTTGGTGATGCAAGGTAAATAATGTATTTATTGTCATCTCCCTGTCAGGCCTCAGCCTGCTGTGACAAGGGCCCGGATGGTGACATGCTTCAAGCTGCCTGACTGAATACGGGGGCCTTCAGCAGAACCTTCCCTTTGATTACAGCAAGAGTCTCCTTATTAAGTCTCATAGCCATTTAACATGTACTTTATGTAACCACTCAAATTCTCACTTATACGAATACATGAACAGACTTATATTCACTTGCCTCTGGCTGTGTTTACAGGCAGCCCAATTCTGATATTTTTTCCACTAATTGGTCTTTTGACCAATCCCAGATCTTTTCACATTGGTTCATTTTTCAGAGCTGATTGATCAAAAGACTAATTGGTGGGAGAAAAAAGTGTCAGACTTGGGCTGCCTGTCTAAACACAGCCTATTTGTC
Organism: Oncorhynchus masou masou; assembly: GCF_036934945.1. Taxonomy (NCBI): domain Eukaryota; kingdom Metazoa; phylum Chordata; class Actinopteri; order Salmoniformes; family Salmonidae; genus Oncorhynchus; species Oncorhynchus masou. The sequence continues at coordinate 6,101,223 of NC_088232.1, read as the reverse complement.
CTATTCTTCAGGCTTGTCTGGGATATATATCTTTTAGTTGGCACACCTGTGTGATATCTTTTATATATGAATAATACTTTTTTCACCCTGGATATGAGACTTGCATTGATTTTTAGACCTCTTTGAATCAGAAGTGCAGTCTTGATGGATAAAGTCTGCATGTTGTCAGATGTTTAAGTAGTAGTTAGTAGTATAGTAGTTCGTCAAAATGAGAAGACCAGGCTGAAACAGTCGTGGTTTTGTAAAAATTAACATGAGTAGTTTATACAAAACTTGATTGCATTTGGTGGTCATCCCTCCCCCAAATTTGACCATTTTAAAGCCTTGATATTTCCCTGAGGAAGGATGCAACTTTCTGCTGATACCTACCACCATGTTGTCAGCTTTTTTGATGTGCTGCTCTAGTGTATTCTGCACCAGGAATCTGTTCCATGGCCCAGCAGACTCCCCTGGGGATGGGAGATGGACATGTTTAGTTTTTATAAAAGTCTGGGAGACTTTTTTTAAAGGAAGGCGAGTGCATTAGTTTGAGTGAGTACAGTAAGAGAGTTGACATTGACGATTGAGGGTTATAAGGGTGCCTTCCAATCACACAAATTATGCGTAAAAGACGGGGGGGCTAGACTTGTGTTGTGCTGTCCGTCAGAAAAGTTCCAAAGACTATCCATCAACCAATTACATACGTAAAACAGCATTTTACCTCACCAAACAGATACGTGTTTCATGTGTTTAGGTTTGAAGGTAGCCTTACTCTGTGGTTCAAGTTGCATCTTCATGTCTAACTTCACTCTCACTCCGTCTGACCCCTAAGCCCTCATGCCTGACCTCCCATTGGCCCAGGGCCTCTGGCAAAACCCTCTAATCAGTCTCTCTGACAGGGAGTTACTCCAGGAGTTGACAGGTTTATGGTGCATAAGGTATCTATGTGTATGCATGCATGACTTACATGGGGTGCTCCATGTTCCTGCTGGTTGTAGGGAAATAGCATGCCTTGGAGTATGGTTGTATCCATCTTCACCAGGCTCCTGGAAATCATATGACAAACATGCATAGATTAACAAAATAAAATGGCAACTGTATTTATGCAGTTGAAATCATGACAGCCATAGGTTCTTTACACAGGAGTGTACAGGATTTTGTTCCAACACCTCATTCAACTAATTGTGGTCTAAATTGAACAAACACTTGTACACAGTTCAGTCACCTGGCCCAGAAATCACCCACGTCCGTATTATTGAATGAGCTTCCCAAGTTACAAGTTTAGCTACAATTCTGCATGATAGAAATAGATCCACCCAGGTTATTCTCTATCTAACCATGTGAATAAACCCCCTAAACAAAGATGATTATCCTGGTGGTTAGGAGGTTCCCAAGTTCTTGACATCTGTCTGGGTGTTAGGGATGTGCTTCAACCTGAGGAAAATGGCAGAGAGGGGGAAGACATTAACCCCACTGCTTACATTTCAGTGCTGGTTCAAGTTGCTGAGAACCACATGTACCTTAAGTTTTTCAGTCACCAAATAAACAATGAACAGGCAGTGAGGTAGTTTGACAAGTGTTCAAAGTCAGTAACAAGTCTTTAAAATATAGCTAGCATGTTGGCAAGTACCTGGCCAGCAATCTTCACCTGTCGACGGCAACAGCTTTCACAGGCTCATCATAATGTAAAAATAACCCCATTTTAAAACATTTGATTTAAACTGACATTATTTGTTTCATATAATGTCCAGGACATAACCTAGCCTGGTGGGTCCAGCCTGATCTTTTTTACCATTCTATTTCACTTCACTTTTGATGATATCTGCAGTGAAGTAGAAAGGTGAACGAAGCGATCCGGTTGGTTCCACCAGGACCAGGCTATTTAGAACCACCATTGATAATGTAATCAGTGCTCTGTGTGTGTGTGACCCACCAGTACCTTTGAGGGGCCAGGAGCTGCTCTATGCTGCTATGCCCATCAATGGAGCTGTAGAAAAAAACCTCACCTTCAGCCTCACCTTTTGCCTGCTCACCAACAGTTGTCAATAGGGAGAACAGAATTAGGTAGGTTTAGTCTGACTTTTTCAAACTTCAACATACAGAAATGGGTACTATCAGATATTATCTATCCTTGTAAACAGTCAGTGGTAATAGAACAGTGACTATGTATGTATGTGTTCATAGAAACATGTATGGAGGCAGCACATGGAGACTTGCAAGATGATGTGAAGTCCAGACTGACAGGCGGGCTTGATACTGATGTCTCTGAATGGAGAAAGACCTGGCACTCGGCAGTAACATTTTACAAGACAACTTTTACCATTTAATTCAATAAAAAAAAATAAAGGATCAGACAAGATGTGGAGGGAGAAACCCTGTGTATTCTGCACCAGGATCAGGGAACTGCTGTTGTGAACAGGACACCACACAGGAATTATTATATATTATAATATTATGTGAAGTGTTGTTTATTCTACACGGACCTGTGACTACATCTGAAAGTTAGCAAAACACTTAGTTCAGAATATATACATACATTTAGCAATTACATTCATCTCATGTTACTCTTCAGGCTGCTGATCTATTCAAAGCTTCTCTATATCTGCCTGTAGTTATTGAGCTCAACCTGCAGGAGGTTTGTTTGTTGTAACTGAGTGGGGGAAACAGTTGTGGGCAAGGTTCTGACAGATGGGTGTGTTTTGGTGGTGGCAAGGACAAACAAACACTCATCAAACCACCAACTCAGGTTTGGCTTCTGTCATGGCCACCAGCATTTCTTGAGGAGCAAGCATCACACAATCTCAGTGCATACAGTTGATTTTATTAAAACATTATGTATTAAAAAAATACATGTCTACCAATCGATTGTCAAAAGAACAGACGACTCGGTCGACTAACTTTATTTTATTTTTTTTAGTCGAGGACAGCCCTAAATTTTATAAACTGCAATCATTTTCTCATTACAGTTGTCTTGGGGGGAAAAATGAAGTAGTTGAATGGAAGTAATATACATCATATAGCCTACACAATATGTAACAGACTTTTTAGGTGTAAATATGCCTTATATATATATATATATATATATATATATATCACAATGTCTGGATGCAATATTCTACCCAAGAATATTCAACACTGAAATCTGTCACTCGTCATTCCAAATGCATCTGTGGATCTTTTCTGCTGACAATACTGAAAATGTATCTTTGTCTTTTAATGCAGGGTTTGATCTAAAAAGTCAGAAGTTATTTAGTGGAATGGTTTTTCTGCTGGTGTATCCTGAGGTAGCTCCTCTCTGAGAACCTCTTCCCACTTTGCTTAGGAGGTGAACAGCCTTTCACCCATGTGGACCTGAAGGTGCCTCTTCAGGTAGTTCTGATGGGAAAACCTTTCTTACACTCGGGGCAGCTTTAATATTTCTCCCCTGTGTGGACCCTCCAGTGCCTCTTCATGCTGGACGAGTGAGAGAAGCGCATATGACACTGGGTACAGCTGAAGGATTTCTCCCCTGTGTGGACCCTCTGGTGGATCTCCACCTTCTGGAGGCAGCTGAAGCCTTTGTTACAGAACATGCAGAGGAACCGTTTCTCTTTACCATTGCCTGATGTTGCTCCCCCTCCCCTTGGCCCTTTGAGTTCAATACCTGATCCAAAAGGACGCTGCCCTGTGAATCGGAAGGCCCCATCAACGTGGACACTGGGTCACGATCCCTGAGCGTGTGTAAAGGGGAGTGGGCCACGAAATGTGGATTTGTCTCTAAGCTTTCCCTGTAATCTAAGAAATCTCTGCCTTGTGAGTGTCCTTCCCCTAAGTGAGTCTTGTCTGCTTTCAAGGTCAGAGGAGAGTCACCCTCAACTTTGACTTCATCTATGGCTATAACCTCCCCTTTCTTATCTAGGAACCTTTCAGAGTATACACTACTAGTGTAATGGTTCCAGTCCCCTCTTGACACATCAGCCTGTGTCTGAACCCCATGGACATGTTGTCAGGGTCCATCTCTGTAGCGTAAGAACAAGACGGAACATCAACACCAGTGTCTAATGTGTCACCATAATCACCGCCTCCACAGGAATGAACCGTCCTCTTGCTCTGGTGAAATACTGGCAAGTACTCTGAGCAGGGAGAAGGACAGCCCAATGGCCCTAGCCCAAGTCTCTCTGGGTCTGAGCTGTGGTCAGATCCTGTGTGTAAGAGCCTGTGTGTTGCAGTTAATGTCTCCATGTCTCTTGAGGACGGCGTTCGGCGTTCCACTGACCTCTGTGATGCTGGGTCGGGTCATGGATGGTGCTGGGGCGGAGATGGGGTCCTCCGTGGCTTCAGGGGGCACTCCAGTCTGGATGTCTCCCATGTGCTGTGGTTCCTTCTCTCCTTTAGTCCTCTCCTGCTTGACCCCAGGACCTGCAGCCTCTGCATCTGCAGACTGACAAGAAGAGAAAAGGTTATTATCGGTTCATGAGTTGAATAACAATGTCATAAGGAAGTCTCACAAGCTCCCCCATGGCAGATAAATGACAATGTAATCAAGTGAATAACTGAGGGGGAGCCTTACTGATATAAACCTGACATTTGATTTACAAAGTAACGTTAATATTTTATGCAACACTATTACACTAACCTCTATCATGATAACATGCTGGGTTGAGGTTCCATTCCCCTCATCAAGAGTGATTGGTTGGTTCTCTCTCCATCTATTGTGTCCCATTGACTTCACAAAGCTCCTGTGGCTGCCAGTGAGATGTCCTTCACCTGAGAGCGTTTGGGGGAAAAGAGGTGATTAGGTTAGCTACTGTTAATGCTCAAATGGTATATTATACACCATTGACACTGTCTAGAAGGATGTAAGGTAACACTAACTTTTTGATATTCTATTTATATATTGATTGATATGTCACATGCATATAAAGCCTCGTTATTGTTATATTGTGCTACTATTTACTTTTTAACTACATTGTTGGGAAAGGGCTCATAAGTAAGCAGTTCACTGTAAAGTCTACGCCTGTTGTATTCGGTGCATGTGACGAGGTGATTTTCATCATTGTTTTCAATGAGTTAGTCACAGGACATGCAGTACATCAAGAATATGATGATATATTTGTGCAAGATAGCTAAGTAATCAGGGGAACTATTTCATAAAATCCAAAAACTGACGAAGTGTTTAACCCAATGTGGTTAAAAACTGTACCTCTTGCCATTCCTCTGTATCGGTCGAAGATCTTGACACTACTGGGACGACTGGCGAGGACGCGCTCTCTGGTTGTCCTCTCTGCGCGCTCCCGTGCCACCTTCAGTTCCAGTAGCTGTAGTTTCCTCCGCAATCCCCTGTTGTCTTTTTGTATTTTGTTATTTCCAGACGAAACACTGCATAGCCGTCGTCTACGAGTTTACAAATCTCTGCCACTGCTGCATTCGCTAGCACCTATTCATACAAATGACCCCGCCCCCAAATAATAATACTAATTTTCTGTTAAAAATTAAACAGATCTGATCCCGATACAGGCTCAAGATGATCAGTTGTCCAAACTACTTTTCTGCCACAGCCACAATAATGTCCAGTTTCTTTGACACTTGAACCGTACAGTTTATAACTGTGGCAATGAACGCCACAAAATCTACCTTTTTAACACCAGGGAATATTTTGACTGGCTGCAATATCCATATCGTCGGCGGGCGTCACTTGGTTTCTCACCTATTTAAAATGGCATAGGAAGTTTGATTGACCTTTAACTTGTGACACCTCCATCCCCTTCACCCTTACAGGGCACTCCAGGAACTCGGGATCATGATCCCCACCACAATTGCAACACCGTCGTTCTTCTAAATCGAATCAACATGTTCTTTGTCATATGCGCCGAAATGCTTGCTTGTGAGCCCTTCCCAACAATGCAGTTATTTTTTATAAAAATTGTAACAAGAGGAATAAAATACACAAGAAAGAAGCTATAACAGAGGGAACCAGATCAATGTGCAAGGGTACAATGTTTTATTTTATTTATTTAACTAGGCAAGTCACTGCGATGCAGCACCTTGACAGCGCCTTGGACCGCCCCTCAAGGAACCCATGTATGTATGGGAGATACACTACTGTTCAAAAGTTTGGGGTCACTTAGAAATGTCCTTGTTTTCCATTTATACATACATGAAATTAGTTGCAAAATGAATAGGGAATATAGTCAAGATATTGACATGGTTATAAATAATGATTTTTTATTTAAATAATTGTGTCCTTCAGACTCCTATCAATACACCCAGTCACTAAAAAGATAGACGTCCTTCCTAACTCAGTTGCCGGGTAAGAAGGAAACCACTCACGGATTTCCCCATGAGGCCAATGGGGACTTTAAAACAGTTAGAGTTTAATGGCTGTGATGGGAGAACAACATTGTAGTTACTCCTCAATACTAACCTAATAGACAGAGTGAAAAGAAAGAAGCCTGTACAGACTAAAAATAATCAAAACATGCATCCTGTTTGCAACAAGACACTAAAGTAATACTGCAGAAAATGTGAAAAAGCAATTCACTTTTTGTCTTGAATACAAAGTGTTATTGGATTTCTCCAAGCATACAACACATTACTGAGTACTACTCTCAATATTTTCAAGTAAAGTGATGGGTATGCTTATAATTGTAAGGACTAGGGAGTTAGCACAGGCAAAATCCTAGAGTAAAACCAGGTTCAGTTTGCTTTCCACCAGACACTGGGAGAAGAATTCACCTTACCGCAGAATAATAACTTAAAACAGAAGGCCAAATATACACTGGAGTTGCTTACTAAGAAGACAGTGAATGTTACCGTGTTGCCGGTGTAACAGGGTTAGTTATGTTTCCACTTGGCAAGGCAGAAATATGTATTTGATGTTTAGGTATTCCTATTGGTTGGTTGAATTCACAAATCAATAAAGTGTTATGCCATTGGTCATGCTTCCCAGTCTGATATTGACATGCAAGTGGTAGGTTACGTCTGAAATACTGTATTCTATTTTCATATTTACAATGTGTACATGTCCTGGTGTGTGTGTGTGTCTCAGCAACAAACAAAAAAAATCCCCTTTTCAGAACCCTGTCTTTTAAAGATAATTTTTTTAAATACATAACTTCACAGATCTGCATTGTAAAGGGTCTAAACACTGTTTCCCATGCTTGTTCAATGAACCATAATTAATGAATGTGCACCTGTGGAACGGTCGTTAAGACAAACAGCTTACAGACAGTAGGCAATTGAGGTGACAGTTAGGCCTTTTTAGTGTCCTAAGTTTTCATTTCTACTGACTCAGAAACACCACAAGAAAGATGCCCAGTGTCCCTGCTCATCTGGGTGAACGTGCCTTAGGCATGCTGCAAGGAGACATGAGGACTGCAGATGTGGTCAGGGAAATAAATGTCAATGTCCATACTGTGAGACGCCTAAGACAGCACTACAGGAAGACAGGACGGACAGCTGATTATCCTCCCAGTGGCAGACCACGTGTAAAAACACCTGCACAGGATCGGTACATTCGAACATCACACCTGCGGGACAGGTACAGGATGGCAACAACAACTGCCCGAATTACACCAGGAACGCACACTTTTCACCAGTGCTCAGACTGTCCGCTACATGCTGAGAGAGGCTGGACTGAGGGCTTGTAGGCCTGTTGTAAGGCAGGTCGGATTTTTGTTTGTCGAAGGAATGAGTGTTAGACCGAGGCCTGTACTCTGGAGCGGGATCGAGGTGGAGGGTCCGTCATGGTCTGTGGCGGTGTGTCACAGCATCATCGGACTGAGCCTGTTGTCATTGCAGGAAATCTCAGCGCTGTGCGTTACAGGCAAGACATCCTCCTCCCTCATGTGGTACCCTTCCTTCAGGCTCATCCTGACCCTCCAGCATGACAATGCCACCAGCCATACTGCTCGTTCTGTGCGTGATTTCCTGCAAGACAGGAATGTCAGTGTTCTGCCATGGCCAGCGACAAGCCCGGATCTCAATCCAATTGAGCACGTCTTGGACCTATTGGATCGGAGGGTGAGGGCTTAGTGCCTTTCACCCAGAAATGTCCGGGAACTTGCAGGTGCCTTGGTGGAAGAGTGGGGTAACATCTCACAGCAAGAACTGGCAAATCTGGTGCAGTCCATGAGGAGGAGATGCACTGCAGTACTTAATGCAGCTGGTGGCCACACCAGATACAGACTGTTACTTTTGATTTTGACCCCCCCTTTGTTCATGGACATATTCCATTTGTTACTAAATGTCTGTGGAACTTGTTCAGTTTATGTCTCAGTTGTTGAATCTTGTTATGTTCATACAAATATTTACACATTAATTTGCTGAAAATAAACGCAGTTGACTGTGAGGGCGTTTATTTTTTTGCTGAGAGAGCAATATCGCTCTATATACACACACACATATATATATATATTGAGAGCAAGAGATATATATATATAGCGATATTTATCTTTGTATAATCGAGGTGAAAGCTATGATCCTTTTTGATGTCACCTGTTAAATCCACTTCAATCAGTAAAGATGAAGGGTAGGAGACAGGTTAAAGACTGAGTTTTATGCATTGAGACAGATTGTGTATGTTTGCTATTCAGAGGGTGAATGGGCAAGACAAAAGATTGAAGTGCCTTTTGAATGGCGTATGATAGTAGGTGCCAAGCCTGCAGGTTTGTGTCAAGAAATGCAACGTTGCTGGGTTTGTCACGCTCAGCAGTTTCCCGTGTGTATCAAGAATGGTCCACCACCCAAAGGACATCCAGCCAACTTAACACAGCTGTGAGAAGCACTGGCGTCAACATGGGCCAGCATCCCTGTTGAACGCTTTCAACACCTTGCAGAGTCCCTTGTGCCTATCGTCAGGTACTTAGATTTATTGTGTTTTTTTAATATTATGATATATTTGATTTTCAAAATACCCGTCTAATACTGACATGCAAGCAACTAATCACAAATCTACAGCCATCAACATACTGTTGTCCTGCACATCTAATGTGCTTCCTTGTGTCTTTCGTCAGAATAAACACCAATCAACTGGTTCGTGCAGGTTCAGGTAGCCTGTACACGACGGTTGTATATTCAACTAAAATAAATTGGTAGCTGATTAGTATTCTGTTCTATTTCAAATTAATTTGACAATCTGCTATGTTTGAGTTTCCAACTTTAATTACTGAACAATTAATTACATTATTGCCATTCCTCAGCCAACAATCTAAAAATGGCAGCCTTGCAACGCCGTGTATAGCTTTGCGAAATGTTAGGCTTAACCTGAGAAAATTACGACCAAATAGGCCTACCAATAAACATTTATTCATTAGCTAGCTGCATTGAATGCGCACCACTGCACTGAATACAAGGACTGCGCTTGCCCTTCTTCATCTAGTTGAGGGAGGAAGCACAGGCCCGCAACGTAGAATTCGTACACTACAGAGCTCTAGTAGTTGAGGGTACCCCGGTTTTTAAAGGTTTCCACAGTTTGACTGTTAATGTTTGGTGAAATTACGGTTTAAGTGTATTGATTGACTTGGTGCCATACTGATTGGTTTATGTTTGCCTGCTATTGAATATCATATGTAATTTCTGAATGTCTATTTATTGAGAGCGGTGTTGGTTTATCACTGCCATTTGGCAGTGTGCATTTTGTTAGGTTATACTACGGGCATCTGAATAGGGAATGAGGACACACCTGGGGTTATGTCATATTAGTTCGACTCCAGACCACCCCTATTATTTCACATGATATGCCTAAAAACTTAACCACTAGGCTAATAACTAAACACGTTTTACATTCGAGTATTTAATTACCAACATGTTATTTCAATGTATCCCCTTTGGAGCGCAACAAAGTTGAGTGACGAATGTGTTGATGTAACGGAAATATTGTCAAAATTCCGCTTTTAACAACCATCAGATTTGATTAAAAATAAAATAAAAAGTTGTGTAACGGATGTGAAACGCTAGCTGAGTTAGCGGTGGTGCGCGCTAAATAGTGATTCAATCGGTGACGTCACTTGCTCTGAGACCTTGAAGTAGTAGTTCCCCTTGCTCTGCAAAAGCCACGGCTCTTGCAGAGCAAGGGGAACTATTTAAAAAATATATATTTTATTAATATCAAATCAATACATAAAGCACACGAGGGAACACAAGCATACATAGATTACAAACAATAGACAATCGAGCTAGGGGGTACAATATCACATTACAATTACACAAGGACCTTTAGGGACATGCATATACTTACAATTCTAACAGCTTTTTTGTTAGTAAAGCATTTAACCGTCTTAAAATACAGTTACATTTATTTTTGTAGGGTACGAAAATGTGGTTTTCTGTTTGTAAATATACATTTGTGTATATGAAATTTGGCCAAAAGAATAGTGAAATTAATTTCATAAAAATGATTCTGCTTATTTCTATTGTATGTAAAGAATCCAAACAGTACATCTCTCCACAATAGTGTAAAATCTTCATAAATGTGTTCAATTACAAACCTACTGATGTCTTGCCACAGTTTTCTTACATGCATAGAATGCCAAAAATGATGCACAACTGTTTCTGCATGGTCATTACAAAAGGAGCAATTTGAGTTGATGTTTTCCTTAAACTTCTTCATATAGTGGTTGGCAGGATAATATTTATGAATCATTTTAAAGGAAACTTCCTTAATTTTGTTAACAAGTAGGTATGTGTGTGGCAACATCCAAACTTTTTTCCAACAGATATTATCAATAAATCCATTCCAATAAGGCATGACATAAGGTATAGATACGATCCTTGTTTCAGCAGGATTTTGTATCGCTCTGTTGTTGAATGGACCAAAAGAGAAACAAATCTTTCCTACTGATGAGTCAACAGGGTCAAGAGAAGGTAGGCTCTGAGGGTCAGGTCTTGACATGTTCCTGAATAACATAGCAACACCTGAGGGAATGGCATCTAAAACAATTGCAAAATCTTTAGGTGTTACAGGGACCTTGTAAAGTGATAAGAATTCTTTATAACTGAGTAAAAGACCCTCTGCATTTACCAGTTGGCTCACCAATAGGATATTATTTCGGAACCAATATTCTAAAAACAGAGAGGTATTTTTATACAATATATCCCGATTATTCCATATATAATATCTGTGTGGAGAAAAATTGTGTTTATAAATTAAGGACCATGACCAGAAGACCTGCCGATGAAAAGCAGAAAGTTTCACTGGAACTTTGTCAATTTTTTTAATTGCAAAACAACATAAAGTTAAGGCCACCAAAAGTAGAGAAGACATGAGGAATAAAATTCCAGATAGAAGGGGTCTTCTTAGGAATTTTTTTATCCAATTGATCTTAAAAGTATTATTTAAAGTAGTAAAGTCCAGAAAATTCAGTCCACCATTCTCATAAGTGTTCATTACAACAGTTTTCCTAATGTAATGGGTACGGCTTCTCCAAAGAAAGTTGAAAAGCATCTGGTCTATCTCCTTGCTTATTTTACGGTCAAGATATAAAGATAGAGCACCATATGTTAGTCTAGAGACACCTTCAGCCTTGGTTATTAGGACTCTATCTTTTAAAGATAGTCCATCTGTAGCCATTGATTTAGATTCTTCTGGGGTTTTTTAATAAGAGGGTTAAAATTTAGTAAGCCTCTAGACTTCTGATCCTTTGTAATGGTTATGCCTAAATATGTAAGTTCTTCTTTTACTGGAATACCATAATATGAAGGTGTCACACAATATTTGACAGCTATGAGTTCACATTTATTAATGTTAAGATATAGACCAGATGCTTTGGAAAAGGATTGTATCACATTGATTGATATGGGAATTTGGTTAGCATCTTTCAGAAAAAGTGTAGTATCGTCAGCCAGCTGGCTTATAATAAATTTCTTTACCAGCTATGGAAATACCTTGTACAGGACTATCATTTAAAGAATTTGCAAGAAGTTGGGTGATTAATAAAAACAGGTATGGAGAGAGAGGAATTCGGCAAGATTGTCCTCTCTTTAACTCAAATCTAGGTGAGGTGCCATATTTCAATTTGATAGAGCTGTTACCATTTGCATAGACAGTCTTAATAGCCTTACAGAAAAATATCCCCAAAGCCAAGTCTCTCAAGGGAGTGGAAGAGAAACTGATGCTCTACTGTGTCAAATGCTTTATAAAAATCTAAAAATAATATGAAGCTCTCCTCAGTTATTAGGTCTGAGTAGTCAAGTATGTCTAATACTAGTCTGACATTGTTAGAAATATGTCTGTTCCTCATGAAGCCAGACTGTGTTTCATCAATGATTGCATCCAGGACTTCTTTAATTATTTTTGCAAGTAGTGAGGCTAATATCTTAGTCATTATTAAGAAGACAAATTGGACGCCAGTTATCGATGAGCAGCACTTCTTTTTTAGGTTTAGGTATCAGTGTTATTAACCCCTGACTCATTGTAGGAGGGAGAACATTGTTTTTAATACTCTAAAAAGACTTCAAATAGGAAGGAAGCTACTTGTTCAGAAAATAATTTGTAAAATTCTGATGTAATTCCATCAACACCTGGTGATTTATTGTTCTTTAGATGTTTGATAGACTCTATAATCTCTTCAACTTTAATGGGTTCATCACACTGTTTAGATTCTATATCACTGATAGAGTGAACATTATTCAGTGAGTTAAAAAACATATCTGTGGATTCTTGACAGTACGTAGAGCTATACAATTTTCTGTAAAAATTGCTGCAGTATTTAGCGATTAATTTTTGGTCATCTGTAATAACACCATCAATGTTTAACTTATGGATAGTGTTATTTTTGGAGTGAAATTTCTCAAGTCTAAAGAAATAGGATGAATTCTGTTCTCCCTCCTCAATCCATTTTTTGCTAGATCTAATAAAGGCTCCTTCTGCTTTTAATTTACCAAGGGGAACTACTACTTCAAGGTCTCAGAGGAAGTGACGTCACCGATTGAAACACTATTTAGCGCGCACCACCGCTAACTAAACTAGCGTTTCACATCCGATACATATGCAAGCCAACATTATATAGGCTTTAATTAAAAGTAATCGTGTCAGGTGAAAAAGTTACATCAACACGTTTTATCATTCACCGTGGCTGTCTGAAGCGTGCTATAAAGTTCATAGCTATCATGTGGAACAATGTCAATGAGCGCCATCACTATCTCTCCTTTGCGGTATTGCAAACTGTCATGACGACCAGCTGAGAAGACATTGGGCAAGTTTAATTTTGTTTTTAAGTGTGTGACCTTTTTTGAATTATCAAACCATTTAAGAGTGCCAAGTAATCAAATCAACTAACATGTTTGCTTTGTACTCATAGCAATCCGTCTTTGCCCAATCATAAAACATTTTTACAAACATTTATAATACTACAGACAATACAACCTCAAACTGTGGGTGTTTGTGAAACAGACGTCTATGATTGGTTCAGATTTAGTCCGGTGCTGACCAACCAAAGTTGGTCTTGTTTGGTGGCGAAGCTCCTTAAAATAAGGCTGCGACTAAGAATACAGAGATTTCGCCCCCGCCTCTTCCAGTCCCTATGGTATCGTCTTTCTCAAAAGATAAAGATCCGGATCACATTCTGCACATGTTATTTTTAAGCACACTATTTAGCTACTGCTCATACTCCACCTAATTTAAATGTATCTCATTACTCACCCTCTTCTGAATCATAATGATGTTGCCCAGGGTTGTCAAAGTCATTCCATGGAGGGCCTAGACAAGACCCTGTAGGTTTTCTTTTTCCCGTCAATTAAGCCCTAGACAACCAGGTGTGGGGAGTGAATTAACTAGTGACCTGAATTCGTCAATCAAGTACAAGGGAGGAGCGAAAACCCGTAGAGACACGCCCCTCCGTGGAATGAGATTGACACATGCTGTAGCCTATCTCAGCCTCATATTTCTGAACAGTTGAAATGGGAAAGCCTGCGGCGATTTGAACGAACATTACCAAAAATATTGATTGAAGGCTATACAACTTTCTCTTTCTGTTATAAATGCGATTGCAGTTGCACAAGCAGGACGCAGTCCCTAAACATTGCACTGGACAAAAACAATCAGCGTTTTGTGTGACGTAGACAGGGGGTGTCAAACTAATTTTGCCCTGGGGGCTGCATTCGATCTTCAACGAGGTCTGTCATATCATTGCGAGAGTTGCGGAAAAAATAACTAGCCAATGTTTGCAAATGATAATGAGAAATTAATCGCTATTTTGGCTGCCTGTATGTCTTGCTTGTGTTTTGAAATGCTTGCCTAAATATACTGTTACAACAGACAAAGTATTTATGATCATGTTTTTGTGTAGGCTACAACATGAAAAAAATAACATGAAATTGCGCTTGAGGCATAGAATGCATAATTTGAACATATCTTCATTGTGGATTACAACATGAAGGTTCTCCACCCCATCAATGGGGGGGGGGGAGGCGGAAGCTACTTGCGTAATTTCAAAGAACAGCGCCACAGGAGGCTGCTGAGTGGAGGACAGCTGGAAAAAATCTGTGGGGGTGCCCAAATGTCTGTTTATTGCTATGGTCATTAATTGTACCACACAAATGGAATGGAAATCCCAGAATATTGATTTGGTAGTAGCAACAGCAGATATTTTAGTGCAGGGGGTTTTGAGAAGGGCTTCAATCCAGGATCTGTTAGAGCTTTTTTGTGTGAACAAAATGTGCAATTCACACTCCGACCTGTGAAAGGCAGTAATACGCAAAACAGCGTCTAGTCCGCCGGAAATCCATACAAAAAAGTAAACGGTGAACAAGAACAGTTTCCAGGTTAGCGTTGTTATTTATGGATTTATTAACACTCTGGAACTGAAGATATGACTAATTTAACTGCACAATATCACACACTTACCAAATGTAGTCTTTAATTCGCATTGGAGACCAGTCCTTGTCAATAGAAGTTATCTAAGGGACGATAGCAAGCTAGATACTGACGTTAGCAAGCTGCTAACAATGGCTAACTGTATTGTTTTTCACACTCAAATAGCCTCCATCATGGAGGTGCTAGCGAATGCAGCCGTAGCAGAGATTTGCAAAGTCGTAGACGACGACTATGCAGTGTTTCGTTTGGAAATAACTCAAACCCAAAAAGAAAACAGGACATTGCGGAAGAAACTACAGCTACTGGAACTGAAGGTGGCACGGGAGCGCGTCCTCGCCAGTCCCAGTAGTGTCAAGATCATTGACCGATACAGAGGAATGGCAAGAGGTACATTTAGCAGAAGGCCGAGGCTGTAATATGTCTGTCGCCTCCTGCACATGTGTTCAGATGTGTGACAGCGGCCCAGCTGTGTCATCATCTCTGAGAGGTCATCCCTTTACGGTCTCTATGCTGCCACCTACTGATATGTAAATCAATCTCTCAGTGCAGTGCAGCTCATCTAAGGAAAAGTAGGGGTTTCGAAAGGAGTGGACATTTAGAAAGGAAACATATAAGAAGATGTGGGGTTTTTGAAAGGTGCAACTGAAGACGTCGTTTGGGTTATCGGACGTTAGTCGTGGTCTGCACTCTGCAGAGATGACCGCAAGGAATTTCAGTTATACAAAGAAAATGTCTATTGTGAGCTGTGTCTTTGAACGTTACCTACAAGTAGCCATGTATGTAACTCTTTTTTTTGTAAATGTAAGTACTAGCTAACGTTAGCTACCCTAACTTTTTTTTACAATGTATTATTTATTATTGAATATTTGAAATATAATTGATATATCAATTCATGTGTAGTTCCAGCGCTTCTCGAAATCCACTCTTCCCGAAACGCCCACTCCTTTAGACACCCCCACTTTCTAAAGGGATGACTGCTCTGAGAGATGATGGAGCAACTGGACCCTATTGGGATGTGTTGCCAAGAATTGGGTCTTGGGCAGTTTTTGGATATTATGCAATAATTCCCCTGTTTACTTAGCTAGCTGTCTTGCTCAAAGACACTCATTCTAACCAGATTCTTGATTTACTGCACTTATTATTTACTCAATGAAAACAATGTGATGCATGGAATATAATACGTCAATCAATAAATGGTATATCAAGAAGTAATGAAGTGTTGCCTTACATACTGGCCAATTCTAGACAGTGTCAATAGTGTACAATACAGTGTTGAACATTGACAGTAGCTAACCTAACCACCTCTTTCCCCCCAATCACTCTCTCAGGTGAAGGACATCTCACTGGAGGCTACAGGAGCTTTGTGAAACCAGCGGGACACAATACTTGGAGAGATGACCAACCAATCACTGTTGATGAGGGGAGTGGAACCTCAACCCAGCACATTATCATGATAGAGGTTAGTGTAATAGTGTTGCATAAAAAATGTGCTACTTTGTAAATCAAAGTATTTCAGAAAGGCTCCCCTCAGCTATTTACTTGTTTACATGTACATCCTCATGTATCTGCCATAGGGGAGCTTGTGAGACTTCCCTACAACATTGTTATACATTTGAACTCATGTACTGATAACCTCCTCTCTTTTTGTGTCAGTCTGCAGAGGCTGCAGGTCCTGGAGTCAAGCAGGAGAGGTCTGAAGGAGAGCAGGACCTACGGCACAGCAGAGACATTCGGACTGGAGCAGCTAACGAGTCCCCTGTAGCCATGGAGGACCCCACCACCCCCCCAGTGCAGCCCAGGACCCAACGCAGAATCACGGAGGTCAGTGGAACGCCGAACGCCGTCCTCAAGTCAGAGACAGACACCGAGACTTTAACGGGGCTGGGGCAACTTGGCTGTCCTCTTGCTTCCCGCTCAGAGTATTCACTTCATGATAACATGAGCCAGAGGACGGTGAGGTCCCATCCGTATTCAAGTGACTTGTTACAGACTCAGAATGGCCCGTCCTGTTCATATGCTACAGAGACAAAGATGATACCTGGTGACATGCCTTTGGTCTTGGATACACAGACTAATTCAATGACAGGGGACTGGAACCAGTACAGTAGTAGTGTATACTCTGAAGGGTTCCAAGATAAGAAAGGGGAGGGGCTGGTCATAGATGAGGTGACTGTGAAAGTGGAGGGCGGTGCTCCTCTGACATGGAATGCAGACCAGACTCATTTAGGAGAAGGACACTCGCAGGGAAACACCAGTGACTTCTTAGACTACAGGGAAAGCTTAGAGACAAATCTAAATGTTGCGGCCCACTCCCCTTTACTCGCGTTCAGAGATCGCGACCCAGTGTCCACGTCGATGGCACCTTCCAATTCACACGGCCGCATCCTTTTCGATCAGGTATTGAACTCAAACAACAGGGCTAGAGCGCAGGCTCAGGGAGGGGGAGCAACATCAAACAACAGTAAAGAGAAACGGTTCCTCTGCATGTTCTGTAACAAAGGCTTTAGCTGCCCCCAGAAGGTGGAGATCCACCAGAGCGTCCACACAGGGGTGAAACCCTTTAGCTGCACCCAGTGTCATATGCACTTCGCCAAGGCTGGCAACCTGAAGAGGCACCATATGGTCCACACAGGGGAGAAACCATTTAGCTGTAGCCAGTGTCACATGCGCTTCGCCCAGGCTGGTGACCTGAAGAGACACCAGAGGGTCCACACAGGGGAGAAACCCTTCAGCTGTACCCAGTGTCACATGCGTTTCACCCAGGCTGGTGATCTGAAGAGGCACCAGAGGGTCCACATGGGAGAGAGGCCGTTTGCCAGTACGCAGTGTGGGAAGAGGTTCTCAGAGAGGAGATACCTCAGGATACACCAGCAGAAAAAACATTCCACTAAATAACTTCTGACATTTAGATCAAACCCTGCATTAAAGGAAAATATACATTTTCATTGTTGTAAGCAGAAAATATCCACAGATTCATTTAGAATAACAAGAGTAACAGATTTAAATGTTGAATATTCCTGGGTAGAATATTGCATCCAGACATTGTGTGGAACACCTTCCTAATATTGAGTTATACCCCATTTTTGCCCTCCGAACAGCCTCAATTCATCAGGGAAATTACTCTACAAGGTGTCGAAAGCTTTCCACAGGGATGCTGGCCCATGTTGACTCCAATGCTTCCCACAGTTGTGTCAAGTTGGCTGGATGCCTTTTGGGTGGTGGAACATTCTTGATACACATGTAAACTGTTGAGTGAGAAAAACCCAGCGGCGTTGCAGTTCTTGACACACTCAAACCGGTGCACCTGGCACCTACTACCATACCCCATTCAAAGGCACTTAAACATTTGTGTCTTGTCCATTCACCCTCTGAATGGCACATATACACAATCCATGTCTCAGTTGTCTCAAGGCTTAAAAATCCTTCTTTAACCTGTCTCCTCCCCTTTATCTATTCTGATTTTAAGTTAATTTAATAAGTGACATCAATAAGGGATCATAACTTTCACCTGGTCAGTCTGTCATGGAAAGTACACTTGTGTACACTCAGTGTATGTCCACCATGATGGGGTTAACAACAGCAAGGCAACAGTAAACCTGTTGAGACAGGAGATGTGCGTGTTCAAAGTTTGGAGTTTCAGTTGATAGCGCCCTCTTGGGCCAATCAGTGTAATTCTGTAAATGCCAGGGCCCGGGTTTCACAAAATGGTTCTAACAATGAAAAGGAAGAAGAGAAAGATGCCCGCCACCTTATTAAATCAGCCACTTACTTAGATAACTAGCAAGTTAAGCGTAAGCAAAATTCGGTGTTTTTCACGAAGGAAATATCTTGCTGCGTTTTGTAAACACATCTAAAATGCTTATTGTATTTTCTGTAAAATGCAATATTGACTTTCAGCAAAACATTAGGAAATGAAGCTGGCTACATTCTTTCTATGATAAACATTAGAAAGATGATGGCCATGCATCGCTTTTGCAAAAAAAATACCTTGCTTTTTCATTTGTAAGTTCATTTATTTGTGTGGCTGCCAGGCAAATAGCTTTGCACTTCTGTTGTCAGCTTAATTTTCATCAGATATTTTCTGCCGAATGTGTTTCACTAATGTTTTTATTGGTAGGGAAAACTGTAATTGCACATCCCCGATCACACTATTGAAGCAAAAAACTCACTGACTTTCAATATAAAATGTGACGCTGTCTACACAGGTTGACTCACCTGGACCCGCTTTCTCCCGTTGTGCTATTTGCAAACCAACTGTTCTGGGAAACTGCAGTAAGCTTCATAATGTATAATGAAGAACGCAATCGGTTTTATCTCCTAACGTATTGCACAAGTTGACTGCAGGTATTTACTTAATAGGATCGGACCATTTTTTTCAATTTTTGCCTAAAATGACATAACCAAATCGAACTGCTCAGGACCTGACTTAATACCATTTGAAAGTAAAACTTTGAAGATTGTGTGAATGTGGAATTAATGTAAGATAATATAACACATTAGATCTAGTAAAAGATAATAATACAAACAAAAAAACATGTTTGTTCCATCATGTTTGAAATGCAAGAGAAAGGCCATTTAGGATTCTGTGTAATTTAGATGTTGTCCACAAGATGGCAGCAGTGCGTGTGCAAAGTTTCAGACTGATCAGTTTATTAATTATTTTATTTTATTTCACCCTTTTATTTAACCAGGTAGGCTAGTTGAGAACAAGTTCTCATTTGAAACTGTGACCTGGCCAAGATAAAGCAAAGCAGTTCGACACATACAACAACACAGAGTTACACATGTAATAAACAAGCATACAATCAATAATACAGTCAAAAAATCTATATACAGCATGTGCAAATGAGGTAGGATAAGAGAGGTAAGGCAATAAATAGACCATGGTGGCAAAATAATTACAATATAGCAATTAAACACTGGAATGGTAGGATGTGCAGAAGATGAATGTGCAAGTTGAGATACTGGGGTGCAAAGGAGTCAGATAAATAAATAAATAGAGTATGGGGATGAGGTAGATTGGATAGGCTATTTACAGATGACGTGTGTACAGGTGCAGTGATCTGTGAGCTGCTTTGACAGCTGGTGCTTAAAGCTAGTGAGGGAGATATGAGTCTCCAGCTTCAGAGATTTTTGCAGTTCTTTCCAGTCATTGGCATCAGAGAACTGGAAGGAGATTGTAGATGTTTAGTGTGAGTCTGGAAGGAGAGTTTACAGTCTAACCAGACACCTATGTATTTGTAGTTGTCCACATATTCTAAGTCAGAACCGTCCAGAGTAGTGATGCTGGACGGGCGGGCAGCGAACAATTACACCACTTTTACATTACACTATTTTGTATCAAGTCTGCCAGGAGTTTGCCCAAATGTGCCGAATTGGTCCATTTATACATTTTAAGTAGCTACAAATAAAAAATGTATTGAAAAACAGCAAAGAAATAGTTAATACGGTATTGATAAACCATCTTGTGGCTATTTCCAAATACCCCAGTATACACGGTTTACCTCCCAAGCCTAGTTCCTAATGTTTTGTACACTCTGTGTATAAGGCATATACTGTATAAGTCTAAAAAGTCTGTTAGATATTGTGTTTGTACTGTGTAGTCTATAATGATGTTCACAAATGCCTATTTCATTACTTCCATTCAATACTTAGTTTTTTTCCCAAGACACTTTGAATGAGAATATGAATGCAGATTTGTAGTTGACATGTATATTTGTGGTGTATTTAAAACTTGTTTATGTTTATTAATAAACACAAAATGGTACTCTTCTAAGACTATCATTGAGGCTCTCTTTAATATACATCACATCTGATTTCACCCTATTCTGCAAACACCTGACAGCACTTTATAACCATTATACACTTACTAAATATACCCACACACTGACAAACACCTACTGTACATGTCAAAATAGGTTTGTCTTACTTTTGACTTATCATAGCTGACTCATATTTACTCACAACATCATATTTATGTCCACCATGATGGGCTTAACAACAATGAAATCATTCTCTAACTACAGTATAGGACTCGGATGTAGTGGGGATTGATAAACACTCCGTGTTTAAAGTTTTTATTATCTGTGTGTGTGTACCTGAGGGAGTGTATGTCTGTGTAATCTGTATCACTTGTCTCTTCCAGGAGGAGGGTCCAGAGGTGCTGCTGGTGAAGGAGGAGGGGTGTGAGGAGGGTCTGGGGAACCCTGAGGGGAACATGGCCATGGAGGACAACCAGACTACACCTCCTCCTGAACCCACAGATGAACCAGCTGAGCAGCACAGGACCACACACAGTCTCACTGAGGTGAGCCCACTGTGAACTACAGTATGTTTGGTATTAGGCCTCTCAGAGTATGAGTGCTGATCTAGGATCAGTTTGTCTTTTAGATCATAATGAATAAGACTATATAGACAAGTGGGGACCTGATCCTCAATCAGCACTTCTACTCTGAGACTCTTTGTGGATACGGGCCCTGGGCATCTCAGAAAAGGGCCTAGGAATCCAGTTAAAAGTTTTTTTTAAGACTAAAAAAACTCCCAGCTCAGAGTAGGTTTTAGGATGATGTAAAGACACTATTCAGACAAACTCTGAGCCAGGAGTAAAATCAACTCTTAAAAGTTTGTCAGCTGGTAATCTCGACAGTTGACGCTCATTGGCAATGTCTCAAATAATGGGGAATAACCAAATGCAATGAGGCATCGCCAGCTGTGAACTCTAGAGCAGTGATTCCAAAATTGGGGAGGCAGAGTGTAATTTCGAAATTTGTTTTTCTCTTGTCATGTCAGTCATTGCATACCTTAGAGAGCTATTTTGAACTTGTCAGAAATGTCCAGATCAACTAGCCCATGTAAGCTAACATTTTTTAGCCCATAGATTTTTTTGTAATGCTTGAGTTACTCAAATATTACGGGATGTTCCCCAATGCTGGAAGGGGGGCCTGAGTGAAAAAGTTTGGGAACCCCTCTTCTATAGCACGCTTTAGACAACCACAATGAATGTGACTGTGAATGTTGCAATAGTAAATCGTTTGATATCATTTGTCACCTGACACGATCACTTTGCCTTGTCTTAATAATTGCCTATATAATATGTTGGCATGCATACACATTTAAAAAATGTGTATTTTTTTTACCAATTATGATGGTTGTTAAAAGCAAAATGTTGCTGTTATGTCAACACACTCGTCACTCCTTTTTAACAACTCTATATCGCTTTGGCACAGTAGGCATCAAGTCACTTGTCAATAATGTTGCATGCAACATTTTACTAAAGGTAGATTAATTTTCATTGAACACAATCAAAGTTAACATAAGCTCTAGATGCCCTCCATTGATTCAAAGGGATAGCTTGGCATAACGTGTAGGAAATTCAATAATTAAAGAAAAACATGTTTATACATTTTTGTCTAGTGGTTATAAGTATTTAGACATATGTGAAATGGGCCTCATGAAATCTTTATTAAAAGTGCTATATAATGTAGGTCTATATTATTTATGGATTATGGATTGATCATATAGAAATATCAAAACATTATTTGAACAACTCTAAAGCATTTGCAAGTGGCACAGGAACCACTGACTCGCTGCATATTTACCCAAAAGAGTAGGAGTATTCTCAGCACTTACAACCAATTTCCTACTCTGAGATGCTTTGTGGATATGTGCCCAGGTCTTGATAAATTTTGTCTTAAGTGTGGGACCATGTCTTTGAATTATCAAACCATTGAAGAGTGTCAAGTAATCAAATTAACTAACATGTTTGCATAATACTCATGGAAATCACTCATTGCCCAATCAGAAGATGATCCATAGCAGGGTGCTGATATCAGATTTCTTGATCCAACATCCTCTCACTCTGTATCTCTTACAGTCAGTAGACATGGAGGATGGGAAGCCTCATCTGCTGCTGGTCAAAGAGGAACAAGTAGAAGACAGACCAGAGAGCATTGACCTGCTGAGTGTACTAAAGATGGGGGAGCAAGGTAAGGGAGAAATACATATAGCCTACATACAGTAATAGATCTTCAATGGGACTATTTTTTTATTTTCTTCATTCATAATACATTCATTCATCAATACAACTTATGTTTACATACAAAACACACACATTATCATGTATGAACAATTAATTGACTCAACTGCACGTGTAGAGTCTTCTCTGCCATGTTTGTGAAGTCTATTTTCTAATCTCTTCCTGAAGGTGGTTGGCTGGAGGCTAACAGAGCAGACTGGGTGGCCATCTTGGATTCCCAGACCCAGACGTGTGCAGCTAAGAGCCCAGGGGACCAGGTCACTGAGCAGGCCAGGACCAGAGGGGACAGCATCAACTTTGGGAAGGGGAACAACACTGTTAAGCACAACCAGAAACAGACAGTTGATCACAAAACAACAACCGAACTTAGTCTCCATGACAACAGACTGGCTGAGACCAGGGCGGGGCGTAGATTAGGTCTGCGGGGACAGGGACGTCCGTCCTGCTCCTATAGTTGTGATTCAGAGAGACTGATGGGGCCTCAGGTTAACCCCCTAACAGGTGCTGCCTTCAGCCTGCCTTCTATAGGATCTATCAACTGGAACATGGACCCTGCGACAACACAGACACTCCCTGGCGTTCATCCTCCTCACACTCTCCTAATGTTAAACCAGACCTCAGACAATGCCAGTGCCTCAACACTAAATGGCTACACAAGCCCATTGACAAATGACAGTAGTAGAGATGGAATCAGTAAAGGTGGCAGCGCCAAAGAGAAGCGATTCCCGTGTTCGTTCTGTGGGAAAGCCTTCAGTTTCCCCAAACAAGTGAAGATCCACCAGAGGATGCATACGGGGGAGAAACCGTTTGTCTGCCCCCTATGCCGGGCCAGTTTCTCCCACCCGTCCAACCTGAAGAGGCACCAGAGGGTCCACACAGGGGTGAAACCCTTCAGCTGTACCCAGTGTCACATGCGCTTCACCCAGGCTGGCCACCTGAAGAGGCACCAGAGGGTCCACACGGGGGAGAAACCCTACAGCTGCCCCCAGTGTGAGAAGAGGTTCTCCCACCAGCACCATCTGAAGATGCACATGAAGATCCACACAGGAGAGAGGCCGTTCACCTGTACGTTACCTCAGGATACACCAGCAGAAAATGCACACAGCCTTGTATAGATTGTAGTGATATGTAGTATTATCTAGTATAGTGTACAGTGACATGTAATGTAGTACTAGTTAGTTTGTAGTTAATTCTGTTGGTTTTGGATGTAGTGGGGAACTGGATGAGGTGAACTGAGGAAAGAATGAGTATGATGAGACAGAGTAGATATGGTGATGATGGTGTCTGTAAAAATGCTTCAATGATAAATTGATAATCTTGTCTTTTTGTTTGATGCTGGTGTTTTATAATTAGGAAATTATAGTGCCTTAATTCATGTTTACTTGACATAAAGTAGTGAAGATGTGCGTACTGTAATGTTGAACCTTTTCCAAAGCGAGGGAACCAGATTTACAGAAAAAGGTCAAGTGTTACCATAGTGAGAAAAGTTATTCTACTTGTCACATATATCATTTGTGCCATGTGTGTGTGACCATTTAAAAAAACATTAATTACAAAATAGACTCTGCTGACTGAATGACTTGGTTATTTTTGTATCATTGCAGGGACTGAGTTGCCCTTAGCTCAGTCAAACCAAAACATTATACTTAATTCTTCAATCAACACATATGGAATGTTTTTATGAACTCCAATAACTCCATGTTGTTAGGTACTTCAATCACAGTGTTAAAGATGGGCTTGACTGTGATTAACATTTTATAATATAATTTCATGTTTCTGTAAGTACAGCAAATAGTTTCTTAGAAAACCTTTATGCTTTTCTGTTGAATTTGGTGAATATCTATATAATCATAATTTATATATATAATCAAATGTATTTATATAGCCCTTCAAACATCAACTGATATCTCATAGTGCTGTACAGAAACCCAGCCTAAAACCCCAAACAGCAAGCAATGCAGGTGTTGAAGTACGTTGGCTAGGAGTGGAGATTATAACAGAACATGGCCAAGATGTTCAAATGTTCATAAATGACCAGCATGGTCAAATAATAGGTCTGGGACAGGTAGCACGTCTGGATTCCATAGCAGCAGGCAGAACAGTTGAAACTGGAGCAGCAGCATGGCCAGGTGGACTGGGGACAGCAAGGAGTCATCATGCCAGGTAGTCCTGAGGCATGGTCCTAAGGCTCAGGTCCTCCGAGAGAGAGAAAGAAAGAGATTTAGAGAGAGCATACTTAAATTCACACAGGACACCGGATAAGATAGGAGAAGTACTCCAGATATAACAAACTGACCCCAGCCCCCTGACACAAACTACCGCAGCATAAATACTGGAGGCTGAGACAGGAGGGGTCAGGAGACACTTTGGCCCCATCCGATGATACCCCCGGACAGGGCCAAACAGGAAGGATATAATCCCACCCAGTTTGCCAAAGCACAGCCCCCACACCACTAGATGGATATCTTCAACCACCAACTTACCATCCTGAGACAAGGCCGAGTATAGCCCACAAAGATCTCCGCCACGGCACAACTCAAGGGGGGGCGCCAACCCAGACAGGAAGATCACATCAGTGACTCAACCCACTCAAGTGACACACCCCTCCTAGGGACGGCATGAAAGAGCACCAGTAAGCCAGTGACTCAGCCCCTGCAATAGGGTTAGAGGCAGAGAATCCCAGTGGAAAGAGGGGAACCGGCCAGGCAGAGACAGCAAGGGCGGTTCGTTGCTCCAGAGCCTTTCCGTTCACCTTCACACTCCTGGGCCAGACTAGACTCAATCATATGACCCACTGAAGAGATGAGTCTTCAGTAAAGACTTAAAGGTTGAGACCGAGTTTGCGTCTCTCACATGGGTAGGCAGACCATTCCATAAAAATGGAGCTCTATAGAAGAAAGCACTGCCTCCAGCTGTTTGCTTAGAAATTCTAGGGACAATTAGGAGGCCTGTGTCTTGTGAGCGTAGCGTACGTGTAGGTATGTACGGCAGGACCAAATCAGAGAGATAGGTAGGAGCAAGCCCATGTAATGCTTTGTAGGTTAGCAGTAAAACCTTGAAATCAGCCCTTGCCATGACAGGAAGCCAGTGTGGGGAGGCGAGCACTGAAGTAATATGATAACATTTTTTGGTTCTAGTCAGGATTCTGGCAGCCATATTTAGCACTAACTGAAGTTTATTTTGCATCATTTTTGACAGAAAGTTTCTGATTTTTGCAATGTTACGTAGATGGAAAAAAGCTGTCCTTGAAACAGTCTTGATATGTTCATCAAAAGAGAGATCAGGGTCCAGAGTAATGCCAAGGTCCTTCACAGTTTTATTTGAGACTACTGTACAACAATTAACATTAATTGTCAGATTCAACAGAAGATCTCTTTGTTTCTTGGGACCTAGAACTAGCATCTCTGTTTTGTCCAAGTTTTAAAGTAGAAAGTTTGCAGCCATCCACTTCCTTATGTCTGAAACACATGCTTCTAGCAAGGGAAATTTTGGGGCTTCACCATGTTTCATTGAAATGTACAGCTGTGTGTCATCCGCATAGCAGTGAAAGTTAACATGATGCTTTCGAATGACATCCTCAAGAGGTAAAATATATAGTGAAAACAATAGTGGTCCTAAAACTGAACCTTGAGGAACA
This sequence comes from Oncorhynchus masou masou, assembly GCF_036934945.1. NCBI lineage: Eukaryota > Metazoa > Chordata > Actinopteri > Salmoniformes > Salmonidae > Oncorhynchus > Oncorhynchus masou. The sequence continues at coordinate 6,074,781 of NC_088232.1, read as the reverse complement.
CCGACATTTACAGTTGATTTGTCAGAGAACAAACCATTCACAGAGACAAACTGATATCTTTCCGACAGATAAGATCTAAACCAGGCCAGAACTTTTCCGTGTAGACCAATTTGGGTTTCCAATCTCTCCAAAAGAATGTGGTGATCAATGGTATCAAAAGCAGCACTAAGGTCTAGGAGCATGAGGACAGATGGAGAGCCTCGGTCTGATGTCATTAAAAGGTAATTTACCACCTTCACAAGTGCAGTTTCAGTGCTATGATGGGGTCTAAAACCAGACTGAAGCATTTTGTATACATTGTTTGTCTTCAGGAAGGCAGTTGCTGCTTAACAGCCATTTCTAAAACTTTTGAGAGGAATGGAAGATTCGATATAGGCCGATAGTTTTTTTATATTTTCTGTGTCAAGGTTTGGCTTTTTCAAGAGAGGCTTTACTACTGCCACTTTTAGTGAGTTTGGTACACATCTGGTGGATAGAGAGCCCTTTATTATGTTCAATATAGGAGGGCCAAGCACAGGAAGCAGCTCTTTCAGTAGTTTAGTTGGAATAGGGTCCAGTATGCAGCTTGGAGGTTAGAGGCCATGATTATTTTAATCATTGTGTCAAGAGATATAGTACTAAAACACTTGAGTGTCTCTTGGTCCTAGGTCCTGGCAGAGTTGTGCAGACTCAGAACAACTGAGCTTTGAATGAATACGCAGATTTAAAGAGGAGTCCGTAATTTGCTTTCGAATAATCATGATCTTTTCCTCAAAGAAGTTCATGAATTTATTACTGCTGAAGTGAGAGCCCTCCTCACTTGGGGAATGCTGCTTTTTAGTTAGCTTTGCGACAGTATCAAAAATAAATTTAGGATTGTTCTTATTTTCCTCAATTAATTTGGAAAAATAGGATGATCGAGCAGCAGTAAGGGCTCTTCGATACTGCACGGTACTGTCTTTCCAAGCTAGTCGGATGACTTCCAGTTTGGTGTGGCGCCATTTCCGTTCCAATTTTCTGGAAGTTTGCTTCAGAGCTCTGGTATTTTCTGTATACCAGGGAGCTAATTTCTTATGATAAATGTTTTTAGTTTTATGGGGTGCAACTGCATCTAGGGTATTGCGCAAGGTTAAATTGAGTTCCTCAGTTAGGTGGTTAACTGATTTTTGTCCTCTGACGTCCTTGAGTAAGCAGAGGGAGTCTGGAAGGGCATCAAGGAATCTTTGTGTTGCCTGTGAATTTATAGCACGACTTTTGATGCTCCTTGGTTGGAGTCTGAACAGATTATTTGTTGCAATTGCAAACGTAATAAAATGGTGGCCGATAGTCCAGGATTATTAGGAAAAACATTAAGTTCCACAACATTTATTCCATGGGACAAAACTAGGTCCCGAGTATGACTGTGACAGTGAGTAGGCCCAGAGACATGTTGGACAAAACCCACTGAGTCGATGATGGCTCCGAAAGCCTTTTGGAGTGGGTCTGTGGACTTTTCCATGTGAATATTAAAGTCACCAAAAAATTTGAATATTATCTGCTATGACTACAAGGTCCGATAGGAATTCTGGGAACTCAATGAGGAACGCTGTATATGGCCCAGGAGGCCTGTAAACAGTAGCTATAAAAAGTGATTGAATTAATAATTAAGATGCAAAGATGTCTGCAGAAAGAATGGGGTGTCAGCTATGACATGACACCTTGAGAACATCTTTTTGGGTATTTGAACTGCAGTAATTGAAGTTGATTTACATCCGCTAACAGAATTACGGTAATGAAATGACGTTATGGGTCCCCTATCTGTACTGTACAGAAATGCATAATAATGGATTTGAATGTTCATGGTGATGAATTCTGAATAGGTACACAAAGGTAGAAATATGCGATATCCACCTTTGCATATTTGGGTATTAATCTACACACGGGCTATTATTCTAAAGCACTCGACCCCCCCAAACAAGACCACAGTTGGTCCGAACCAGACAAAATCTAAACCTATCATGTACAGTTGAAGTTGGAAGTTTACATACACTTAGGTTGGAGTCATTAAAACTTGTTTTTCAACCACTCCACAAATTTATTGTTAACAAACTATAGTTTTGGCAAGTCGGTTAGGACATCTACTTTGTGCATGACACAAGTCATTTTTCCAACAATTGTTTACAGACAGATTATTTCACTTATAATTCACTGTATCACAATTCCAGTGGGTCAGAAGTGTACATACACTAAGTTGACTGTGCCTTTAAACAGCTTGGGAAATTCTAGAAAATTATGTCATGGCTTTAGAAGCTTCTGATGGGCTAATTGACATAATTTGAGTCAATTGGAGGTGTACCTGTGGATGTATTTCAAGGCCTACCTTTGAACCCAGTGCCTCTTTGCTTGACATCATGGGAAAATCAAAAGGAATCAGCCAATACCTCAGAAATAAAATTGCAGACCTCCACAAGTCTGGTTCATCCTTAGAAGTAATTTCCAAACGCCTGAAGGTACAACATTCATCTGTACAGACATTAGTACGCAAGTATAAACACCATGGGACCACGCAGCCGTCATACCACTCAGGAAGGAGAGAGATTAACGTACTTTGGTGCGAAAAGTGCAAATCAATCACAGAACAACAGCAAAGGACCTTGTGCAGATAGTGGAGGAAACAGGTACAAAAGTATCTATATCCACAGTAAAAACGAGTCCTATATCGACATAACCTGAAAGGCTGCTCAGCAAGGAAGAAGCCACTGCCTCAAAACCGCCATAAAAAAAGCCAGACCACAGTTTGCAACTGCACATGGGGATAAAGAGCGTACTTTTTGGAGAAATGTCCTCCAGTCTGATGAAACAAAAATAGAACTGTTTGGCCATAATGACTATCGTTATATTTGGAAGAAAAAGGGGGAGGCTTGCAGGTCGAAGAACACCATCCCAACGGTGAAGCACGGGGTTGGCAGCATCATGTTGTGGGGGTGCTTTGCTGCAGGAAGGTCTGGTGCACTTCACAAAATAGATGGCATCATGAGGCAGGAAAAGTATGTGGATATATTGAAACAACATCTCAAGGCATCAGTCAGGAAGTTAAAGCTTGGTCGCAAATGGGTCTTCTAAATGGACAATGACCCCAAGCATACTTCCAAAGTTGTGGCAAAATGGCTTAAGGACAACAAAGTCAAGGTATGGGAGTGGCCGTCACAAAGGCCTGACCTCAATTCTATAGAAAATTTGTGTGCAGAACTGAAAAAGCGTGTGCGAGCAAGGTCTACAAACCTCACTAAGTTACACCAGCTCTATTGTGGGAAGCTTGTGGAAGGCTACCCAAAACGTTTGACCCAAGTGAAACAATTTATAGGCAATGCTACCTACCAAATACTAATTGAGTGTATGTAAACTTCTGACCCACTGGAAATGTGATGAAAGAAATAAAAGCTGAAATAAATCATTCTCTCTACTATTTTTCTGACATTTAACATTCTTTAAATAAAGTGGTGATCCTAACTGACCTAAGACAGGGAATGTTTACTAGGATAAAATGTCAGGTATTGTGAAAAACTGAGTTTAAATGTAGTTGGCTAAGGTGTATGTAAACTTCCGACTTCAACTGTACATCGACATTTCACAAGTTTGGACATCACAGTAGAGTTCAGTGGAAAGTATTCAGACCCCTTGACTTTTTCCACATTTTGTTACGTTACAGCCTTATTCTAAAATGTATTAAATAAAATATTTTTCTTATCAATCTACACACCCCATAATGACAAAGCGAAAACATGTTTTTAGAAATGTTTGCAAATGTGGGGGCTCCCAAATGGCGCAGATTCTGTCAGGACCCGGTTTCGAACCTGGGTCTCCGGAGTGAGAAACAGTCACTTAACGAACTGAGCCACGAATAGACAGCAGAACCCAGAAGATGAGGCAGACACAGCAGTACTTAAGACGGTGTATTTAATAAAGAAAAATCCTAAAAAAACAAAAATGGCAAATCCAAAAGGTGGTAGGGAAAAAACACAAAAAGACCTCAAAAGAAACTCACCAAAAATAAACAAAAAACAAAAAAACAGAATACCACAAGAACTTCACCCGGAATCGACAAGAGCACACAGAACACTAGGGCAGGTGCCAACATACAAACACAGAGCACAGAACTGAGGGAAACAAAGGGTTTAAATACAATCAGGGGAAACGAGACACAGGTGCAAACAATAATGGGGATCAAGGGAAAAACACAGGGACAAAAAGCACAATGGGGACATCTACTGACAAAAACCCGGAACAACCCTGGCCAAATCCTGACAGAATCCCCCCCCTAGGAACGGCTCCTGACGTTCCTACCAGCTCTCTCAGGGTGGAGGACCCTGAACTGACGAATGAGGTCAGGGTCCAGGATGTCTTTGGCAGGAACCCAGGAGCGCTCCTCAGGACCGTAGCCTTCCCAGTCCACCAGATACTGCCAGGACCGCTGCACCCGGCGGGAATCCAGTATCCGGTGGACGGTATAAGCCGGCTGGCCTCCAATGACACGAGGCGGAGGGGAGGTCTGTCTGCCGGGACAAGGGGAGAAAAAACAACAGGTTTTAACAATGACACATGAAATGTGGGATTAATCTTAAGGGATCTGGGTAAGTGTAGGCGATAAGAAACTGGGTTAACTCTCCTGGCAACCTTGAAGGGACCGATGTATTTTTGGGACAGCTTGCGAGACTCCACCCGTAGAGGTAAGTCTCTTGTGGAAAGCCAGACTCTCTGGCCGGGGCGCAGGGTAGGCCCGGGACGGCGACGTCTGTTGGCTTGTTGTTGATACCTCTGTGAGGAACGCATCAGATTAAGACGGGTCTTCCTCCACATAAGCCGACAGCGTCTGACGAACCTCAAGGCTGAAGGCACTCTGACTTCTGCCTCCTGGTCCGGGAACAATGGAGGAGCATAGCCAAACTGACACTCGTGCGGGGACATACCAGTGGAGGAGGAGCGCAAGGTGTTGTGCGCGTATTCGGCCCAAACAATAAAGGATGACCATTTGGACGGGTTGTCACGAGTCATACATCGGAGGGTGGTTTCCAGCTCTTGATTCATCCTCTCTGTTTGGCCGTTGGACTCCGGATGGTACCCTGAAGATAGACTGGCAGAAGCCCCCATGAGTTGGCAGAAGGCCTTCCAAAACCTTGAGGCGAACTGGGGACCTCTGTCAGAAGCCACATCTTGAGGAATGCCGAAGACTCGGAACAAATGATTAATTACCAACTCAGCCGTTTCCTTGGCAGAAGGTAACTTAGTCAGAGGGACGAACCTGGCCGCCTTTGAAAACCTGTCGATTATGACTAGGATAGTAGTATTGCCATGGGATGGAGGAAGTCCAGTAATAAAGTCCAATGAGATATGGGACCAGGGTCTGTGGGGAACAGGTAAAGGGTGAAGGAGTCCTTGAGGGCGGAGGTGAGAAGATTTGCCCTGGCAGCACACGGGACAGGCATTGACGAAAGTGGCAACGTCTTCTCTTATGGTAGGCCACCAGAACTTACGCTGGATGAACTCCAAGGTGCGACCTACGCCCGGATGACAGGTGAGGCGAGAGGAGTGCCCCCACAGAAGGACCTGAGTCCTCACTGCCTTGGGGACAAACAACCGATTGGCAGGGCCTCCTTTAGGGTCCGGTTCGCTAGCTTGAGCACGTCTCACGGTATCCTCAACTTGCCACGAGATCGGAGCCACAATCTTAGCAGCAGGAAGGACAGGCATGTCCGTGTCATCTCGAATGGCCGGAGCGTAGACCCGGGACAGGGCATCCGGTTTGAGATTCTTCGACCCGGGCCGATAGGTGAGGATAAACTGGAATCGATTGAAGAAAAGAGACCATCTAGCTTGTCTAGAGTTCAACCGCTTCGCCTGCTGGATATACTCCAGATTTTTGTGGTCCGTAAGCACTTGAAACGGGTGAGAAGCCCCCTCGAGCCAGTGTCTCCATTCCTTCAATGCCATCTTAACCGCTAGGAGTTCACGATCCCCCACATCGTAGTTCCTCTCAGTCGGGGTAAGCCGGTGTGAGAAGAAAGCGCACGGATGAAGCTTCTTGTCTTCACCCTCTGAGACAGGACAGCTCCAACACCAACCTCTGATGCGTCTACCTCCACCACAAATGGTTCATCCGTAGTATCAGGATGGGAGCAGAGAGGACGCGCTGCTTGAGTCCTTGGAAGGCCGTCTCAGCTTCTCTTCCCCACAAAAACCTTGCATTGCCACCTTTGGTTAAAGCTGAGAGAGGAGCTGCCACCAAACTGAAGTTCTTGATGAACTTGCGGTAAAAGTTTGTGAAGCCCAGGAAACGCTGAACATCCTTAACGGATTTGGGGGTGGGCCAATCCGCTACCGCCCCTACCTTCCTAGGGTCCATTTGGACTCGACCGGGTTCCACTACAAATCCCAGGAATTGTACTCGGGATGAATGGAATTCACATTTTTCCGGCTTAACGTACAGATGGCTGTCCAGGAGGCGTTTGAGTACTTGTCTGACATGCTTAGTGTGTTCTTGAAGGGAGCTCGAAAAGATGAGGATGTCATCCAAGTAAACGAACACAAATATGTTAAGCATATCCCTAAGCACATCGTTTATGAGCGCTTGGAACACCGCTGGGGCGTTGGTCAGGCCGAAGGGCATCACCAAGTATTCATAGTGACCAGTAGGCGTGTTGAAAGCGGTCTTCCACTCGTCACCAGGTCTGATCCGCACAAGATGGTATGCGTTCCGCAGGTCAAGCTTAGTGAAAACAACTGCTTCCTGGAGCAGCTCGAAGGCTGTGGCCATAAGGGGTAGCGGGTAACGGTTACGGACGGTTATGTCATTGAGTCCCCGGTAGTCGATGCAAGGACGTAATCCACCATCTTTCTTGGCCACAAAGAAAAACCCTGCTCCCGCCGGGGAGGTTGATGGACGCATGAGGCCTGCTTCCAGAGAGTCCTTGATGTAGGTATCCATAGCAGCTCGTTCGGGTGGAGATAGGGAAAAGATCCGACCCCTGGGGGGCAAGTGCCCGGAAACAGGTCGATGGGGCAATCGTAAGATCTATGGGGTGGTAGCATGGTGGCCCTCTGTTTGCTAAACACCAGTTTGAGGTCATGGTAACACTCGGGAACTCGGGTCAGGTCGATGGATTCTAAAGACTCGGGAGTAGAACTCGGGAATTCTGGAAAATACAAGTAGCTTGGCACGTAGGACCCCACTGCTTGATAGTGCCCACAGACCAGTCGATGTGAGGGTTATGGCTGTGAAGCCAGGGGTATCCAAGGACGAGAGGGAACTCGGAACAGGAGATCAAATGAAAGTTCATCAATTCCTGGTGTTGTGAAACTGAAAGTCTCAAGGAGGTAGTGACATGAGTGACAAGTCCAGATCCCAAAGGGCTTCCATCCAATGTAGTAACCCTCATGGGGTCACTTAGAGGTTCAGAGGGAACGCCATTCTCCTTCGCCCAGACACCATCCATGAAGTTACCTGCGGCTCCAGAGTCTACCAAGGCTTGAAGGTGAAGCTTGTGGTTGTCCCAGGAGAGGGTGACTGGAATGAGCAGACGGGAGTTGGACGGATGGGAGGAGGTTATGTTTCCCGTTACAGTTCCCCCGGTCTGTACGGGACAGAGCGTTTCCCTGGAGCCCGGGACACGTGGAACGGAAATGGCCCGGTTTGCCGCAATATAGACAGCGTCGCTCCCTCATCCGGCGGTCTCTCTCAGCCTGGGAGATGCGTCCAATCTGCATGGGTTCCGGTGGAGCCAGCGATGATAAAGGTGGGGACTCGGAGCTGGGACTGATAGGAGCTAGAGATCTACGGTTGAGTTCTCTCTCTCTCAGACGCTGGTCAATGCGTGAGGCCAACTTGATCAGGGACTCGAGATTGTCCGGTGGTTCCCGAGTGGCCAGTTCATCTTGGATAGTGTCGGAAAGGCCTTTCAGAAAGCACACCGTGAGCGCCTCGTTGTTCCAGCCACTCGCTGCTGCCACCGTGCGGAACTGGATGGCATAGTCCGTCACGCTGCGCCAACCTTGATGGAGAGTCAGGAGCTGTTTGGCTGAGTCAGAACCACTGCTTGGGCCTTGAAACACTCATTTGAATTCCTCAGCAAAGGCAGAGTAGCTGGCACAGCAGGAACTATGGGCATCCCACACAGCAGTAGCCCAGGCCAGGGCTTTTTCCGACAGCAGGGTGATGATATATGCGATCTTAGACCGGTCGGTGGGAAACGACGAGGGTTGCAGCTCAAAGGAGAGAGAACATTGAGTGAGAAAGCCTTTACAAGCACTTGGATCACCTGAGAACCGTTGAGGAGGTGGAAGACGAGGTTCAGCCAGGGGGTTAACTGCCATGGGTACGTGAATCTGAGGTACTGGGACGGGAACTGTTGCCGGGGTAAGACGATCAGGTATTTGGTTAATGGAAGTCAGCATCTCCGACAGAAGATGAGAATGTCTAGCCATTAAGGCCTCTTGCTGAACCAGGGCAGCTTCGTGGCGTTGGACAGTCTCCTGGTGGTGGGACAGCATGGCAAAAAGGTCCTGGGAACTGGCTGCCTCTGGGTTCATTTTTGACTCTGTGTTTCTGTCAGGACCCAGTTACGAACCTGGGTCTCCGGAGTGAGAAACAGTCACTTAACCAACTGAGCCACGAATAGTCAGCAGAACCCAGAAGATGAGGCAGACACAGCAGTACTTAAGACGGTGTATTTAATAAAGTAAAAAGGAGAAGTCCTTAAATACAAAAATGGCAAATCCAAAAGGTGGTAGGAATAGCACAAAAAAGCCTCAAGAGACACTCAAAAACAAAAAGAATTCCACAAGAGCATCCACCGGAATCGACAGGAAAACACAGAACACTAGGGCTGGGTGCTAACATACAAACACAGAGCACAGAACTGAGGGAAACTAAGGGTTTAAATACAATCAGGGGAAACGAGGTACAGGTGCAAATAATAATGGGGAACAAGGGAAAAAACATAAGGTCAAAAAGCACAATGGGGGCATCTAGTGACCAAAACCCGGAACAACCCTGGCCAAATCCTGACACGGTTATCTTCCAAATAAACTTTTAAAGACCTAGTCATATTTTACATCAATAGCAGTCAATATTAATCGTCTCCTTAATTCAGTCTCATCTGAAAGTTGTAAATTCTTGGTTATCTTCACAAACCCTGGCTAACAAGTTGAATCAGCAATACAAAATTGGGTTTAATTATTTATTTACTAAATACCGAACTAATCACACAGAATTACATATACAAAGAATGAATTATACCTTGATTACAAATTACTTCATAAAGGAAAACGTCCCTAGCGGGCGGAACAGATATGACAGCTGGTTACACAAAAGAAAAGGGGCTGGGTTTGAGTGAAAGAGCGGGAAGACTGAGGGACAAAGGGAGAAGCTGTGCTATCGTAAATACAGTATCTTATGCATTCTAAATTACCGCCCATTTGGAAAAGGAAAATGCAATAAATATTTTCTCTGAGCTGCGCTTCGGTAGGTTTGTGGTAGAAGGAAGGCCGTGTTGCCAAACCGAGTCCTTTGAAGAATGTCTCTGGTGGTCAATTGTATACATTGTAGTAACGTTGTTGTGTGGTAGATGGGATACTCTGTCTGTTCTTTCCTAGCCCGCGTTTGCAGCTGCTGTGGCTAACTCAACGGCTAGGAGGTATCACTTCTGTAGTGAATAAGAGTTCAAAGTTCATACCATTCGCAACCAAAGCTCACGCTGAGGTTGGCTTAGTTCTGTAGTTGACATGTTAGTCCTTTTAACGCAGATGCTGCAGACCTCAGGTACTTGGAACAGGAGGTTACATTTTCGTCAAGGCTTTATATAGTGGAGCTTTGAAGGGTGTGTTTGAAAAGTTTTATAACCCATGTCTCTTCACAGGGGCGGGCCACTCAAATCTCTCATTTGGAAGCTAAAATTACATTTAATCTTTTCACTAATAATTTTATATTCAAACATTTAAATTGAACAACAATTCCATATGAATCCGATAACTCTGATGTGTAGACTTTCCACGGTAGAGTTTGTCATTCTATCATCGATGATTATGTCTCAGATGACAACCGAACTGACATCATATTCATTAAGTACCACCGCATATGTTCAATTGGTCGGATTACCAGAATATAGTTAATTTCCCCCCACCTTCTGATGTTCCCAGAATCTCTATGTTAACCAAGGGGTTTTCAAATGTCACATCAGTAGGGTAGAGAGAGGAAAAAGGGGGAAGAGGTATTTGTGACTGTAATAAACCGAACCCCAGGCAAATGTCATGACAGTGCTCATGGATCCTTTTACATGAAAATGCCCATTTGTTATGACAGTCGGCAGTCCATGCTGGGTGAGAGACTTTAAAGCGGCTGGTCACAAACCCTGACCCTGGATCAGAAGCCATTGCTCTTCCTTCCCGAGTCAGAACCAGGACCGAACCGCAAGGGACAGAGACTCCACCATTGCACAAAACACAACCAGTGGACAGGTGGACTGAACTTCAGTCCTGGTGGTCATCAGTGAGACAGAGGCTCCAGTCAGGGATCCAGTCTGCAGCCCAGACCATTCTCTTCAGGCTCAGTGCAGGGATGGAGCCGGACCTGGGGCTGATAGAGATAGACCCTCCTGTTCCTATGATACAAACACCAGAGTATCCATGATGAACTGAGCAGGTCACCCTGGGCTTCAGCCTTCACGGAGAGTTGTGGGAGACCCCCCTGGTGGTAGTCTAATAGGAAGTCTGTCTTCTCTTTCAGGATATCGTCTAATGCCTAGTGAATGGGTTCATAGAAGGTCTAGGCCTTCCTCAGTTACCTCATGGTTACCCCACCAATACAGGATGGGTGTTCAACACAAGAGGTATCTAGCCTATAACACAGCACACAATCCCAACAACACCCAAACAATGGCTCGAGGTCAAGGAGGGAGCTCAAAGACTAACCACATGAGGGTGATTGCTTCTGTTTCTACCTCTAGTGTCATTGGGTCACAACGTGAGAGGTCGAGCATTAGGACGGACGCTGACAAGCTGTGCGCCTGCCCCACTTTTGGGAACTGCTTCACTGAGGCAAACTATGTGAAGAGGCACCAGACCGTTCTCACCAAGGAGAGGCCCATCAAGTGTAAACTATGTTACAAGAGCTTCTTCTTCCTGAGTAACCTTACCAGACATAGGAGTGTCCGCAATGGGGAGAAATCGTAGCACTGTGGTTTGAGATGTACGCAGGGGATATCTGGGCACCATTCTTTAGCTGACCTATTATAGTTGTCATGTGAAGTGTCTTGGGGTAAGAGTTTTTTTTGGATGACTAAGTGCCTCAGTTGAGCATCTGGGTTTGCTCACATTCTCACATGACTTGTTGTTTGGTGTGCTGGCATTAAAGTGTAACACTCCATTTCCCCTTCTGAGTTAGGATTTTTCTGTGTTCTAATCATAACAATATAATGTTGAGGAAAGCCAGTGTGTCTATGTATGCGGAAGACTCAACACTATACACGTCAGCTATTACAGAGACTGCAATGACTGCAACACTTAACAAAGAGGTACAGTTAGTTTCAGAATGGGTGGCAAGTAATAAGTTAGTCCTAAATATTTCAAAAACTAAACTGCTTGGAGTAACGCTGTCATGGTCAAAACATATTGATACAACAGTAGCTAAGATGGGGAGAAGTCTGTGCATAATAAAGCGCTACTCTGCCTTCTGAACAGCACTATCAACAAGGCAGGTCCTGCAGGCCCTAGTTTTGTCACAACCTGGACTACTGTTCAGTTGGGTGGTCAGGTGCCACAAAGAGGGACTTAGGAAAAATGCAATAGGCTCAGAACAGGGCAGCAGGCTGGCCCTTGGATGTACACAGAGAGCAAACATTAATAATATGCATGTCAATCTCTCCTGGCCCAAAGTGGATTTGTGAGAGTAATTGACATGTTGAATGCACCGAGCTGTCTATTTGAACTACTTGCACACAGCTTAGACACCCATGCATACCACATAAGACATGGGACACCAGGGGTCTCTTCACAGTCCCCATGTTCAGAACAGACTATGGGAGGCACACAAAACTACATAGAGCCATGACTCCAAGTAACTCATGCAAGCAGTAAAATTAGATTTAAAAAACAGATACAAATTACACCTTATGGAACAAGGGGGTCTGTGAAGCAACATAAACATAGACACAGACATATGCATACACACACACAATAACATACGCACTATACACACACATACACATGGATTTTGTGTTGTAGATATGTGGTAGTAGAGTAGGGGCCTGAGGGCACACACTTAATGTGTTGTGAAATCTGTTGTAAATGTATTGTAAGGTTTTTTAAATTGTATAATTGCATTAATTTTGCTGGCCCCCAGGAAGAGTAGCTGCTGCCTGGGATCCATAATAAATACCAATACAAATACACAATTGCCTGTACGTTGTGTCTCAGTAAAAGGGAAAATCATTCTACTCATTCTACATCTACATTCCAAATCCACAAAGTTTACACCCCAAGGAGCGTTGCTGCTCATTCTTGCGGTACAGTCCAGTGGAGGCAGCTAAGGGGAGGACGGCTCATAATAATGTATGGAAAGGCGCAAATGGAATAACATTTGATAATGTTCCACTCCAGCTGTTACCATGAGCCTGTCCTCCCCAATTAAGGTGCCACCAACCTCCTGTGGTACAGTCCAATAAATGATAGGACTAACACACAAAAAAAACATTGTTGACCATTTAGGCTGTAAAAAATAAAACATGAATCACATAGAAATACTTTCAAGTATTATTTGTATGATAACTAGTATAAAATAGATCGATAATTGTGGACCTTTTCCATTATTTTGGCACTACAAGACTCTTATTCGGGATTCCAAAAATCCGTGACTCGGAAGTACTTAGTTCTTCTTGCCTGCGTCACAATTGTTGGACCACAGAGTTTCTGTACTGCCTTTGGTCAGACTTTTGCGCAAACAACAAAACCGCAGTGTCCAATTACAATTTCTACGTTAGCGTTTTTAATTCGCGTTGGAAATAGGATTTAGTTGGCATATGTTATTTAGGCAAAGCTAGCTAGCTGCTAACAATGACTAACTATATGGTTTTTCACACTCAAATAGCCTCCGTCATGGAGGTGTTAGCGAATGCAGCCGTGGCAGAGATCTGTAAACTCGTAGACGACGACTATGCAGTGTTTCGTTTGGAAATAACTCAAAGCCAGAAAGATAACAGGACATTGCGGAGGAAACTACAGCTACTGGAACTGAAGATGGCACGGGAGCGCGCAGAGGGGACAATGCGAGAGCGCGCCCTCGCAAGTCGTCCCAGTAGTGTCAAGATCCTCGACCGATACAGAGGAATGGCAAAAGGTACATTTAGCAGAAGGCCAAGACTGCCGGGCATAGTGCCCTGTTCCCCTCAGCGCACGTGTGACTTTACATGTGTTAAGTACACATGCTTAACCAAAATCGGGTGTTGGTCAATTTTTGGATTGCAAGGAATAATTCCACTGATTCCTTAGTTATCTTGAACAAAGACACTGTCATATTTTAACCAGATTATTGATTTACAACATTTCCTATTATTTACTAATTGAAAATAATATGATGCATGGAACATAAATCAATTTATAAATAGTGTATCAAGAAGTTATGAGAAGTGTTACCTTACAGTGTCAAAACTGTCAATGGTGTTTTGGGTGCCTTTTAGCAAACCACCTCTTTTCTCCCAATCACTCTCAGGTGAAGGATATCTCACTGGAGGCCACGGATGCTTTGTGAAGCCAGCTGAACACACTACATGGAGAGATGACCAACCAATCACTGTTGATGAAGGGAGTGGAACCTCAACCCAGCACATTATCGTGATAGAGGTTAGTGTAATAGTGTTACTTTGTCAATCAAATGTGGCCCGTTTATTTCCCAAAGGCTCCCCTCAGCTATTCAGTTCCTTACAGTGCATTTTCTACCTTTTCTTACATTACAGCCTTATTCTGAAATTGATTCAATTGTTTTTTTCATACATCAATCAAATAATAAAATAAACAAAAAAAAACTGATATTACATTTACATAAGTGTTCAGACCCTTTACTCAGTACTTGGTTGAAGCCTCTTTGTCAGCGATTACAGCCACGAGTCTTCTTGGGGATGACGCTACAAGCTTGGAACACCTGTATTTGAAGAGTTACTCCCATCCTTCTATGCAGATCCTCTCAAGCTCTGTCAGGTTGGATGCACAGCTATTTTCAGGTCACTCCAGAGATGTTCGATCGGGTTCAATTCCAGGCTCTGGCTGGGCCACTCAAGGATATTCAGAGACTTATCACAAAGCCACTCCTGCGTGGTCTTGGCTGTGTGCTTAGGGTCATTGTCATGTTGGAAGATGAAACTTCACCCCAGTCTTAGGTTCTGAGCAGGTTTCTAACAAGGATCTCTCTTACTTTGTTCTGTTCATCGTTCCCTCGATCTTGACTAGTCTCCCAATCCCTGCCTCTGAAAAACATCCCCACAGCATGATTCTGCCACCACCATGCTTCACCGTAGGGATGGTATTGGCCAGGTGATGATCGGTGCCTGGTTTCGTCCAGACGTGACACTTGGCATTGAGTCTTGGTTTCATCAGACCAGAGAATCTTGTTTCTCATGGTCTGAGAGTCCTTTGGGTGCCTTTTAGCAAACTCCAAGTGGGCAGTCATGTGCCTTTTACTGAGTGTCTTCCGTCTGGCAACTCTACCATAAGTACCTGATTGGTGGAGATTGAGGACATTCTGAATAAAGCTGTAACATAACAAAGTGTGGAAAAAGTGAAGGGGTCTGAATACTTTTCGAATGCATTGCACATCTACATCCTCATTTCTCGTGAGACTTCCCTATGACATTGTTATTCAACTCATGTACGGGAATAACATCCTCTCTTGTGTCAGTCTGCAGATGTAGAGGCTGCAGGTCCTGGGGTTAAGCAGGAGATGGCTGAAGGAGAAGAGGACCCACGGCACAGCAGAGACTGCCAGACTGCAGTGGCTGGAGCACCCCCTGTAGCCACGGAGGACCCAACCACCGCCCCAGCACAGCCCAGCAGCATCACGGAGGTCAGTGGAACACAGAACACCATCTTCAAGACAGAGACATACCCCAACACTTCAACGGGGCTGGAGCGACTGGGCTCTCCTCCTGCTCCCCACTCAGAGTATTTACTTCATGGTAACCATAGCCCGACAACGGTTCTGTCCCATCAGGACCCAAGTGACTCGTTACAGACTGTCAATGATCCGTCCTGTTCATACGCTACAGAGACACAGATGATACCTGTTGACTTGCCTGTGGGCTTAGACACACAGACTAATCCAATGAGAGGGGACTGGAACCGGTACAGTAGTAGTGTATACTCTGAAAAGTGCCTGGATGAGAAAGGGGAGAGTCTGGCCTTAGATGATGTGACTGTAAAGGTGGAGGGCGACGCTCTGAAATGGAATGAAGACAAGACTCATTTAGGAGAAGGACACTCGCAGGGCAACAGCAGTGACTTCTTAGACTACAGGGAAAGCTTGGAGACAAATCTAAATGTTGGGACCCACTCCCCTTTACACGAGTTCAGGGATCACAACCCAGTGTCCACGTCAATGGGGCCTTCCGATTCACACAGCCATGTCCTTTTCGATCAGGTATTGAATTCAAACGACAGGGTTAGGGCCCAGGCTCTGGGTGGGGGAGCAACTTCAGGAAAAAGTAAAGAGAAACGGTTCCTCTGCGCGTTCTGTAACAAAGGCTTCAGCTGCCCCCAGAAGGTGGAGATCCACCAGAGGGTCCACACAGGGGAGAAACCCTACAGCTGTACCCAGTGTCATATTCGCTTCGCCCAGGCTGGTGACCTGAAGAGGCACCAGAGGGTCCACACAGGGGAGAAACCATTCAGCTGTACCCAGTGTAACATGCGCTTTGCCCATGCTGGCAACCTGAAGAGACACCAGAGGGTCCACACAGGGGAGAAATAATACAGCTGCCACCAGTGTGAGAAGAGATTCTACCGCCAGCACCAGCTGAAGATGCACCTGAAGGTCCACACGGGAGAGGTGGTTCACACTGCAGGAAGAGGTTCTCAGAGAGGAGCTACCTCAGGATACACCAGCAGAAAACCATTCCACTCGATAGCTTCTGACATTTAGATCAAACCCTGCATTAAAGACAAAGATGAATTGTCAAAAGATCCGCAGTTGAATTTGGAATTACGAGAGTAACATGTTTTAGTGTTGAATATTCGGGAGGAATGTTGCTTTCAGACGTGTGATATACACTGAGTGTACAAAACATTAGGAACAACTGCTCTTTCCATGAATGCAGGTGAAACCTACAGTATGATCCCTTATTCATGTCACTTGTTAAATTCAATTCAATCAGTGTAGATGAAGGGCAGGAGACAGGTTAAAGAATCTTTTTTTTAAGGCTTGAGAGAATTGAGGCATGGATTATGTATGTGTGCCGTTCAGAGGGTGAATGGGCAAGACAACAAATTTAAGTGCAGGGTATGTTAGTAAGTGCCAGGCGCACCTGTTTGAGTGTGTCAAGAACTGCAACGCTGCTGTTTCCCTTGTGTATCAAGAATGGTCCACCACCCGAAGGACATCGAGCCAACTTGACACAATTCTGGAAGCACTGGAGACCTTTTGAGTCAATGCCCCGACGAATTGAGGATGTTCTGATGGCAAAAAGGGATGTAACTCCATATTAGGAAGCTGATCCTATTGTTTTGCACACTCCGTGTATAAGGCATAAGAAAATGTGTTTGTACTGTGTGGGCCAGTGGTTCCCAAATCTAGTCCTCGAGTAACCCCCAACAGCACACATTTGTTGTTGTAGCCCCAGACAAAATACAGCTGATTCAACTCATTAACTATGTTTCCATAAATTTGCCCAGAGATTTTTCATTGACATTTAGAAAGTTTGCGTAGAAAATAGATGACAGTTGCCTATCGATGTGTGTTTCCGTAGAACTGTCTTGGGTCGATCAAAAACGGCAGACGTAATGTGACTTCACATCAAGAAAATGTACCAGTCAAAAGTTTTGGACACACCTACTCATTCAAGGGTTTTTCTTTTATTTTGACTATTTTCTACATTGTAGAATAATAGTAAAGACATCAAAACTGAAATAACACGTATGGAATCATGTAATAACCAAACAAAACCATATATTTTAGATTCTTCGAAGTAGCCACCCTTTGCCTTGATGACAGCTTTGCACACTCTGAAATATCACATTTACATAAGTATTCAGACCCTTTACTCAGTACTTTGTTGAAGCACCTTTGGCAGCGATTACATCCTCGAGTCTTCTTGGGGATGACTCTACAAGCTTGGAACACCTGTATTTGAGGAGTTTCTCTCATTCTTCTCTGCAGATCCTCTCGAGCTCAGTCAGGTTGGATGGGGAGCGTTGCTGCACAGCTATTTTCAGGTCTCTCCAGAGATGTTCGTTTGGGTTCAAGTCCGGTCTCTGGCTGGGCCACTCAAGACATCCAGAGACTTGTCCCGAAGCCATTCCTGCATTGTCTTGGCTGTGTACTTTTAAAAATTTCATTTCACCTTTATTTAACCAGGTAGGCTAGTTGAGAACAAGTTCTCATTTACAACTTCGACCTGGCCAAGATAAAGCAAAGCAGTGCGACACAAACAACAACACAGAGTTACACATGGAATGAACAAACATACAGTCAATAACACAATAGAAAAAGTCTATATACAGTGTGTGCAAATGAGGTAAGATAAGGGAGGTAAGGCAATAAATAGGCCACGGTGGCGATGTAATTACAATATAGCAATTAAACACTGGAATGGTAGATGTGCAGAAGATGAATGTGCAAAGGAGCAAGATAAAATAAATTCAGAATGGGGATGAGGTAGTTGGATGGGCTATTTACAGATGGGCTATAAACAGGTGCAGTGATCTGTGAGCTGCTCTGACAGCTGGTGCTTAAAGTTAGTGAGGGAGATATGAGTATCTAGCTTCAGTGATTTTTGCAATTCGTTCCAGTCATTGGTAACAGAGAACTGGAAGGAAATGCGGCCAAAGGAGGAATTGGCTTTGGGGGTGACCAGTGAAATATACCTGCTGGAGTGCGTGCTACGGGTAGGTGCTGCTATGGTGACCAGTGAGCTGAGATAAGGCGGGGCTTTGCCTAGCAAAGACTTATAGATGACCTGGAGCCAGTGGGTTTGGCGACGAATATGAAGCGAGGGCCAGCCAACGAGAGGATACAGGTCACAGTGGTGGGTAGTATATGAGGCTTTGGTGACAAAACGGATGGCACTGTGATAGACACTGTGCATCCAATTTTCTGAGTAGAGTTTTGGGGGCTATTTTGTAAATGACATCGCCGAAGTCAAGGATCGGCAGGATAGACAGTTTTACGAGGGTATGTTTGGCAGCATGAGTGAAGGATGCGTTGTTGCGAAATAGGAAGCCGATTCTAGATTTAATTTTGGATTGGAGATGCTTAATATGAGTCTGGAAGGAGAGTTTACAGTTAACCAAACACCTAGGTATTTGTAGTTTTCCACATATTATAAGTCAGAACCGTCCAGAGTAGAGGTCGACCGATTATGATTTTTCAACGCCGCTACCGATTATTGGAGGACCAAAAAAGCCGATACCGATAATCGGCTGGTTTTAAATTTATTTGTAATAATGACAGTTACAACAATACTGAATGAACACTTATTTTAACTTAATATAATACACCAATAAAATAAATTTGGCCTCAAATAAATAATAGACATGTTCAATTTGGTTTAAATAATGCAAAAACAAAGTGTTGGAAAAAGTAAAAGTGCAATATTTGCCATGTAAGAAAGCTAACGTTTGAATCCTTGCTCAGAACAATAGAACATATGAAAGCTGGTGGTTCCTTTTATTAACATGAGTCTTCAATATTCCCGGGTAAGAAGTTTTAGGTTGTAGTTATTATAGGACTATTTCTCTCTTTACCATTTGTATTTCATTAACCTTTGACTATTGGATGTTCTTATAGGCACTTTAGTATTGCCAGTGTAACAGTATAGCTTCCGTCCCTCTCCTTGCTCCTCCCTGGGCTCAAACCAGGAACACAATGACAACAGCCACCCTCGAAGCAGCGTTACCCATGCAGAGCAAGGGAAACAACCACACCAAGGCTCAGAGCGAGCGAGTGACGTTTGAAACGCTATTAGCTTGCGCTAACTAGCCAGCCATTTCACGTCGGTTACACCAGCCTCATCTCGGGAGTTGATATGCTTGAAGTCATAAACAGCGCAATGCTTGACGCACAACGAAGAGCTGCTGGCAAAATGCACGAATGTGCTGTTTGAATGAATGTTTACGCACCTGCTTCTGCCTACCACTGCTCAGTCAGATTATACGCAACGCATGGCATGCTAGATAATATCTAGTAATAACTACACATGATTGATGATAACTAGTGATTATGATTGATTGTTTTTTATAAGATAAGTTTAATGCTAGCTAACAACTTACCTTGGTTTACTGCATTTGTGTAACAGGCAGTCAGTCTCCTTGTGGAGTGCAACAAGAGGCAGGTCGTTATTGCGTTGGACTAGTTAACTGTAAGGTTGCAAGACTGGATCCCCCGAGCTGACAAGGTGAAAATCTGTCGTTCTGCCCCTGAACGAGGCAGGTAACCCACTGTTCCTAGGCAGTAATTGAAAATAAGAATGTGTTCTTAACTGACTTGCCCAGTTAAATAAAGGTGTAAAAAAAAAAATCGGTGTCCAAAAATACCGATTTCTGATTGTTATGAAAACTTGAAATCGGCCCAAGAAGTATACAGAATGGTGTTGTCTGCGTAGAGGTGGATCAGAGAATCACCAGCAGCAAGAGCGACATCATTGATGTATACAGATAAAAGAGTGGTACTTAAGGTCGTTATCCTTTTGGACGGTGAACCTTCACCCCATAAAGGCTTGATTGGTGGAGTGCTGCAGAGATGGTTGTCCTTCTGGAAGGTTCTCCCATCTCCACAGAGGAACTCTAGAGCTCTGTCAGACTAACCATTGGGTTCTTGGTCATCTCCCTGACCAAGGCCCTTCTCCCCCGATTTCTCAGTTTGGCCTGGCGGCCAGCTCTAGGAAGTCTTGGTAGTTCCAAACTTCTTCCATTTAAGAATGATGGAGCCCACTGTATTCTTGGAGACCTTCAATGCTGCAGAAATGTTTTGGTACCCTTCCCCAGGTTTTTCCTTCGACCATATGGATTGGTTTTTGCTTTGCCACACACTGTCAATTGTGGGCCCTTTATATAAACAGGTGTGTGCCTTTCCAAATCATGTCCAATCAATTGAATTTACCACAGGTGGACTCCAATCAAGTTGTAGAAACATCTCAAAGATGATCAATGGAAACAGGATGCACTTGAGCTCAATTTTGAGTCTCAAAGCAAAGGGTCTGAATACTTGTGAAAATAATGTATCTTTGGTTTTAAATTTGCAAAGAGTATTGTGTGTAGATTGCTGAGATTTTTTTAATTTTATTTAAAAATAAATTTTAGAGGAAAGCTGTAACGTAACAAAATTTGAAAAAAGTCAATGGGTCTGAATACTTTCCGAAGGCACTGTATATAGCAACACCTCCCCCATAAGCATTCCTGTGTCTTCTATAGATGTTATCCTTGCATTACTACTGCTGTATCATCAAAGGAATTATCTAAGCGAGTCACAGAAATGGCTAATATTTGAATGCTATCTGATGTTAGCAAGTTATTGATTTTCATTAACCTTATTTCTAAGGCTACATATATTAATATGAGCAAATGTTTTTGCCCTTTCCTGGGTAGCTGCTCAGAGACATACATAATATGGAAAAGAACAAACAAACGAGGAAAAAAAACTATTCAGCAGTCCATTAATCAGTTGGTGTGTGTGTGTTTTCTGCGGGTGGACAATAAGCCTGTCATAGTGGATGTAAGCAATGTACCCACACGCTTTGGCAGCTTTCATGGCTGGGACAAGTTATTTTTCTCTTCTGGCACACAGCTTCGAGAACTTGAAGATTTTTTAAGAGAATAATAGGCAATTGCTGGTTAATCCAGGTGTGAAAAGCTCTTAGACTTACCCAGAAAGGCTTAAGGGTGATTCTAACATGTATTGACTCAGGGGGTTAAATACTTATCTAATTATGATATATTAGTGTTTTATTTTTCAATTTTTTTAAATAAAAATGTTAGAATTTTTCTTCCACTTTGACAGAGTATTTTGTGTAGATTGATGTTTTTTCTCTCAATTGAATCAATTTTTATCCTACATGGTAAAACAACAAAATGTGGAAAAGGTCAAGGGGTGTGAAAATGTTATGAAGGCACTGTATATGATGTTCCCAAATGCTTATTTCATAACTTCCATTCAACTACTTAATTTCTTTCCCAATACACTTAATGAGAGAATGAATGTAGTTTATGATGCAGATTTGTAGTTTAGACGTGTATGTGGTTTTTATATGGTGTATTTTAAACTTATTTATGTTTAATAAACACAAAATGGGATTGTTCATTCTAAGACTTTAATTGAGACACTCTTTTGTATACATTGCATCAGATATCACCATATTTAGCATACAGTACACCCGATAGCCCTTTATAACTAAATATACAATGATCTAAAAGTATTGGGATGGGTACGCCCAATTCCGTCTGGGGTATGACAAATAAAAATGCGATTCACTTTTTTTTTACACATTTTTGGGACATTTTCAGTCCATTTATATTTAACATTGGTGTGATATTATTATTTTTTTCTCGCCTGAGTAGCCTCGTTTCACTGCCAAAAATGAAATTAAACCATCTAGTGTTAAGCGAAATAACAACACAATGTCAAATACAGGTAGCCTAGTCAAATAATTAACATCCAGTCACATAAAATATTACTCTCTCGCGGGAATTCCACTAACTGTCAGTATGTAGCCAAACATAGCTGCTGCTCATGTTGGTATCTGTACATGGCAAAAGCCATAACAGGGAGACATAGTGGAGTGGTAACGCACGTGCATGACCGCTTGAAAAATGTTTTGGACACTACAGTGAAAATGGTTAACTTTGTTTAAGTAAGGCCCCTGAACTCTTGTCTATTTTCTGCACTATGCAATGATATGGGCAGCAACCATGTAACACTTTTACAATATACAGGAGAAGTGTGCTGGTTATCAAGGGGCAAAGTAATGACACATTTAAAAAAAAAAAAAAAAAAAAAAAAAAAATCTTTACTGACCATTTTTACTTGTCTGACCGCTTGCATGATGATGAGTTTCTCACACGACTGGCCTATCTGGGTGATGTTTTTTCTCGTCTGAATCAAGGTTTAAAGGGACTCTCCGCAACTATATTCAATGTGCGGGACAAAATTGAGGCTATGATTAAGAAGTTGGAGCTCTTCTCTGTCTGCATTAACAAGGACAACACACAGGTCTTCCCATCATTGTATGTTTTTTTGTGTGCAAATGAACTCAAACTTATGGACAATGTTAAATGTGATATAGCGAAGCACCTGAGTGAGTTGGCTGCGAAATTACGCAGGTACTTTCCCAAAACGGATGAAACAAACAACTGGATTCGTTATCCCTTTCCAGTTGCCGATATCTGAACAAGAGAGCCTCATTGAAATTGCAACAAGCAGTTCTGTGAAAATTGAATTTAATCAGAAGCCTCTGCCAGATTTCTGGATTGGGCTGCTCTTAGAGTAGCCTGCCTTGGCAAATCATGCTGTTAAAACACTGATGCCCTTTGCAACCACATACCTATGTGAGAGTGGATTCTCAGCACTCACTGGCATGAAATCTAAATACAGGCACAGACTGTGTGTGGAAAATGATTTAAGACTGAGACTCTCCAATACAACCCAACATTGCAGAGTTATGTGCATCCTTTCAAGCACACCCTTCTCATTAACCTGTGGTGAGTTATTCACAATTTTCGATGAACAAATAAGGTTTTATAGGTAAGATGGTTAAATAAAGAGCAAAACTTTTTATCATTATTTGTGCCCTGGTCCTATAAGAGCTCTTTGTCACTTCCCACGAGCCGGGTGGTGACAAAAACTCACATTCATTCTTATGTTTAATAAATGTATCATATAGTGTGTGTGGAAGGCTTACAATGATGGCAAAAAAACAAACATTTGAGAGTGATCTGACCCTGGTGCTAGAGGGGGTACGCAGCTGGAGGTTGAATGTTTGAAGAGGTATGGGACTCTAAAAGGTTTGGGAGCCACTGCTCTAGCACTTTCGATTGTAAATGATACAATGACTTTGAGGTTAAAGTACAGACTGTCAGTTTTAAACGGAGGGTATTTTAATCCATATCGGGTGAACCATTTAGAAATGGTTTACAATTTTTGTACATAGTCCCCCCATTTTAGGGGACTGAAAGTAATGGGACAAAAAAGTGAGAAAGTTACAGAAGCACAAATATCATACCCCCCACAAAAATGTGTCACTGTCCCAATACTTTTGGAGCTTACTGTACCTACACATACCCACACACTAACAAACACCTACTGTACACATAAAAATAGTTCAGTCAGGTTTGTCTGATTGTGACTTGACTTATCATAGCTAACTTATATCTACCCACAACATCATATTTATGGCCACCATGATGGGTTTAACAACAATTCAGTAATTATTAAACTACGGTATAGGACTAAAACGTCTGTGTGTGTACGTACCTGACGGAGTGTATGTCTGTGTAATCTGTATCACCTGTTTCTTCCAGGAAGAGGAGGGGTGTGAGGAGTGTCTGGGGAACCCTGATGGGACCATGGTAATGGAGGTAAACCAGACTACACCTCCTCCTGAACCCCCAGAGGAACCAGCTGAACAGCACAGGACCACACACAGTCTCACTGAGGTGAGTCCACTGTGAACTACTGTCTGAATGGTATTAGGTCAGGTCATAATTAATTTTGTCTTAAGTATGGGACCATGCCATTGAATTCTCCAACCATTAGTATAGTATCAAATCAACTAATTGGTCTAATCGTCCAACATCAGTGCCTGACCTCACTAATACTCTTGTAGCTAAATGGTAGCAAGTCCTTGCAGCAATGTTCCACATCTAGTGGAAAGCCTTCCCAGAAGAGTGGAGGCTGTTATAGCAGCAAAAGGGGGACCAAATCCTTATTAATGCCCATGATTTTGGAATGAGATGTTCGACGAGCAGGTGTCCACATACTTTTGGCCATGCATTTGGTCACTGCTCCTCCAAAGTGTTCTTGTGGGAAAGCCACTTTCTCTTCACCAGAGCTCAGATTAGGACACTGTTAACGATGCTATCCTTCAGGCTTATGAGTTGATTTCTGAGGCACGACAACAGTTCTGTAAATTACAAAATACAGAATCACAAAGCCATGTTGAATTCGCAATCAACCAGTCAATCAAATTGATTTATAAAGCCCTTTTTACATCAGCGATGTCACAAAGTGCTGTACAGAAACCCAGCCTAAAACCCCAAACAGCAAGCAATGCAGATGTAGAAGCATGGTGGCTAGGAAAAGTTCCCTAGAAAGGCTGGGAACAAGCATGACTTTTTGATCGGTATGTCTTTTTGATCGGTGGTTTGGTTCTCAAGAGGTCGAAGGAATTAAAGACACTCATCAAGCACTGCAGCAGTAATGAAAGTAGGAGTGTTTCAATGGGCCTGCGTTGTTATTATTAGTGGCTTGGGTCTTTTTTAATTGAGAAATATTTAACTTTTTCGGTTCATCGGAGTAACAACATGAATTTCTGCATGAGGCACAAATAATGCAGTGCGACTCGAAGTTTGCCTTCAGCTTTTTTTGGTCTGTGGGGGAAGGGGATGTCAGCCCAGTAAAATAAAAATACTTATTTAAATGTATGCACACTCAGCTATGCTTCACAAGTAATACAACAACAGATATATTATCGGTGTGATCATATAGCTCACCTCAAATTTTGAAATATAATTTTTAAAAATGGCCCAAACAACAATACATTGGCAGGGCAATTCAAGCAAAGTCAATATGCGGTGATAATGTATTGGGCTTCTAGCTTACTGCACAAACCTCATTGCTACAGTACTGTTTTTAATTGGTTAATGTTGCATAAGCAATGTGTCTATTTCACAATAATCTATGATACTGGGTTCGTTACATGAGCTGAAAGATCCCAGAAATGTTCCATGTGCACAAAAAGCTTATTTCTCTTAAAAATGCTGCACACATTTGTTTAAATCATAGCATTTATCCTTTGTCAAGATAATCCACCCACTTGACAGGCGTGGCTGATTAAACACCATGATCATTACACAGGTGCACCCTGTGCTGGGGACAATAAAAGGCCACCCTGAAATGTGGATTTTTTTTCACACAACTGTAGCATGTGTGGGCTGGGAGTCGGGAAGCAAGTTCAGGGAGTGCATAATTTAATAAACAAATGAACAAAACAAGAGACACGAACAACGCACTGACATGACACTGGAACAGAAACAATGACGCCTGGGGAAGGAACCAAAGGGATTGACATATATAGTGTCAGGATTTGGCCAGGGTTGTTCCGGGTTTTGGTCACTAGATGCCCCCATTGTGCTTTTTGACCTTATGTTTTTTCCCTTGTTCCCCATTATTATTTGCACCTGTGCCTCGTTTCCCCTGATTGTATTTAAACCCTTAGTTTCCCTCAGTTCTGTGCTCTGTGTTTGTATGTTAGCACCCAACCCTAGTGTTCTGTGTATTCTTGTCGATTCCGGTGGATGCTCTTGTGGAATTCTGTTTTTGTTTTTGAGTATCTCTTGAGGCTTTTTTGTGCTATTCCTACCACCTTTTGGATTTGCCATTTTTGTATTGAAGGACTTCTCCTTTTTTACTTTATTAAATACACCGTCTTAAGTACTGCTGTGTCTGCCTCATCTTCTGGGTTCTGCTGACTATTCGTGGCTCAGTTGGTTAAGTGACTGTTTCTCACTCCGGAGACCCAGGTTCGTAACCGGGTCCTGACATATAGGGAAGGTAATCAGCGAAGTGATGGAGTCCAGGTGAGTCTGACGAAGAGCAACGATGGTGACAGGTGTGCACCATAACGAGCAGCCTGGTGACCTAGAGGCCGGAGAGGAGCACACGTGACAGTACCCCCTCCCCGATGTGCGGCTCCGGCCGCAGGACACCAACCAAAAATGACAATCCCGGGGATCAGGAGCGGTCACCTCTGCTGAGGCGCGGGAAACCTGTCAGTCCTGCTGAGACGTGGAAGCATGGCTACCTAGAGCACCGGAGAGAGCATACGTGACGGTGTCCCCTCTCGGTGCATTCGGCTCAATCAAAGGGACGATCCCGGGGATCAGGAGCAGACTGGTCACCCCTGCTGATGCGTGGGAACCTGACAGAGCGGCTGAGGCAGGGGAGCCTGGCGATCCGGCTGAGGCATGAGAACCCGCTCTGTCAATGTTCCACATCTAGTGGAAAGCCTTCCCAGAAGAGTGGAGGCTGTTATAGCAGCAAAAGGGGGACCAAATCCTTATTAATGCCCATGATTTTGGAATGAGATGTTCGACGAGCAGGTGTCCACATACTTTTGGCCATGCATTTGGTCACTGCTCCTCCAAAGTGTTCTTGTGGGAAAGCCACTTTCTCTTCACCAGAGCTCAGATTAGGACACTGTTAACGATGCTATCCTTCAGGCTTATGAGTTGATTTCTGAGGCACGACAACAGTTCTGTAAATTACAAAATACAGAATCACAAAGCCATGTTGAATTCGCAATCAACCAGTCAATCAAATTGATTTATAAAGCCCTTTTACATCAGCGATGTCACAAAGTGCTGTACAGAAACCCAGCCTAAAACCCCAAACAGCAAGCAATGCAGATGTAGAAGCATGGTGGCTAGGAAAAGTTCCCTAGAAAGGCTGGGAACAAGCATGACTTTTTGATCGGTATGTCTTTTTGATCGGTGGTTTGGTTCTCAAGAGGTCGAAGGAATTAAAGACACTCATCAAGCACTGCAGCAGTAATGAAAGTAGGAGTGTTTCAATGGGCCTGCGTTGTTATTATTAGTGGCTTGGGTCTTTTTTAATTGAGAAATATTTAACTTTTTCGGTTCATCGGAGTAACAACATGAATTTCTGCATGAGGCACAAATAATGCAGTGCGACTCGAAGTTTGCCTTCAGCTTTTTTTGGTCTGTGGGGAAGGGGATGTCAGCCCAGTAAAATAAAAATACTTATTTAAATGTATGCACACTCAGCTATGCTTCACAAGTAATACAACAACAGATATATTATCGGTGTGATCATATAGCTCACCTCAAATTTTGAAATATAATTTTTAAAAATGGCCCAAACAACAATACATTGGCAGGGCAATTCAAGCAAAGTCAATATGCGGTGATAATGTATTGGGCTTCTAGCTTACTGCACAAACCTCATTGCTACAGTACTGTTTTTAATTGGTTAATGTTGCATAAGCAATGTGTCTATTTCACAATAATCTATGATACTGGGTTCGTTACATGAGCTGAAAGATCCCAGAAATGTTCCATGTGCACAAAAAGCTTATTTCTCTTAAAAATGCTGCACACATTTGTTTAAATCATAGCATTTATCCTTTGTCAAGATAATCCACCCACTTGACAGGCGTGGCTGATTAAACACCATGATCATTACACAGGTGCACCCTGTGCTGGGGACAATAAAAGGCCACCCTGAAATGTGGATTTTTTTCACACAACTGTAGCATGTGTGGGCTGGGAGTCGGGAAGCAAGTTCAGGGAGTGCATAATTTAATAAACAAATGAACAAAACAAGAGACACGAACAACGCACTGACATGACACTGGAACAGAAACAATGACGCCTGGGGAAGGAACCAAAGGGATTGACATATATAGTGTCAGGATTTGGCCAGGGTTGTTCCGGGTTTTGGTCACTAGATGCCCCCATTGTGCTTTTTGACCTTATGTTTTTTCCCTTGTTCCCCATTATTATTTGCACCTGTGCCTCGTTTCCCCTGATTGTATTTAAACCCTTAGTTTCCCTCAGTTCTGTGCTCTGTGTTTGTATGTTAGCACCCAACCCTAGTGTTCTGTGTATTCTTGTCGATTCCGGTGGATGCTCTTGTGGAATTCTGTTTTTGTTTTTGAGTATCTCTTGAGGCTTTTTTGTGCTATTCCTACCACCTTTTGGATTTGCCATTTTTGTATTGAAGGACTTCTCCTTTTTTACTTTATTAAATACACCGTCTTAAGTACTGCTGTGTCTGCCTCATCTTCTGGGTTCTGCTGACTATTCGTGGCTCAGTTGGTTAAGTGACTGTTTCTCACTCCGGAGACCCAGGTTCGTAACCGGGTCCTGACATATAGGGAAGGTAATCAGCGAAGTGATGGAGTCCAGGTGAGTCTGACGAAGAGCAACGATGGTGACAGGTGTGCACCATAACGAGCAGCCTGGTGACCTAGAGGCCGGAGAGGGAGCACACGTGACAGTACCCCCTCCCCGATGTGCGGCTCCGGCCGCAGGACACCAACCAAAAATGACAATCCCGGGGATCAGGAGCGGTCACCTCTGCTGAGGCGCGGGAAACCTGTCAGTCCTGCTGAGACGTGGAAGCATGGCTACCTAGAGCACCGGAGAGAGCATACGTGACGGTGTCCCCTCTCGGTGCATTCGGCTCAATCAAAGGGACGATCCCGGGGATCAGGAGCAGACTGGTCACCCCTGCTGATGCGTGGGAACCTGACAGAGCGGCTGAGGCAGGGGAGCCTGGCGATCCGGCTGAGGCATGAGAACCCGCTCTGTCAATGTTCCACATCTAGTGGAAAGCCTTCCCAGAAGAGTGGAGGCTGTTATAGCAGCAAAAGGGGGACCAAATCCTTATTAATGCCCATGATTTTGGAATGAGATGTTCGACGAGCAGGTGTCCACATACTTTTGGCCATGCATTTGGTCACTGCTCCTCCAAAGTGTTCTTGTGGGAAAGCCACTTTCTCTTCACCAGAGCTCAGATTAGGACACTGTTAACGATGCTATCCTTCAGGCTTATGAGTTGATTTCTGAGGCACGACAACAGTTCTGTAAATTACAAAATACAGAATCACAAAGCCATGTTGAATTCGCAATCAACCAGTCAATCAAATTGATTTATAAAGCCCTTTTACATCAGCGATGTCACAAAGTGCTGTACAGAAACCCAGCCTAAAACCCCAAACAGCAAGCAATGCAGATGTAGAAGCATGGTGGCTAGGAAAAGTTCCCTAGAAAGGCTGGGAACAAGCATGACTTTTTGATCGGTATGTCTTTTTGATCGGTGGTTTGGTTCTCAAGAGGTCGAAGGAATTAAAGACACTCATCAAGCACTGCAGCAGTAATGAAAGTAGGAGTGTTTCAATGGGCCTGCGTTGTTATTATTAGTGGCTTGGGTCTTTTTTAATTGAGAAATATTTAACTTTTTCGGTTCATCGGAGTAACAACATGAATTTCTGCATGAGGCACAAATAATGCAGTGCGACTCGAAGTTTGCCTTCAGCTTTTTTTGGTCTGTGGGGAAGGGGATGTCAGCCCAGTAAAATAAAAATACTTATTTAAATGTATGCACACTCAGCTATGCTTCACAAGTAATACAACAACAGATATATTATCGGTGTGATCATATAGCTCACCTCAAATTTTGAAATATAATTTTTAAAAATGGCCCAAACAACAATACATTGGCAGGGCAATTCAAGCAAAGTCAATATGCGGTGATAATGTATTGGGCTTCTAGCTTACTGCACAAACCTCATTGCTACAGTACTGTTTTTAATTGGTTAATGTTGCATAAGCAATGTGTCTATTTCACAATAATCTATGATACTGGGTTCGTTACATGAGCTGAAAGATCCCAGAAATGTTCCATGTGCACAAAAAGCTTATTTCTCTTAAAAATGCTGCACACATTTGTTTAAATCATAGCATTTATCCTTTGTCAAGATAATCCACCCACTTGACAGGCGTGGCTGATTAAACACCATGATCATTACACAGGTGCACCCTGTGCTGGGGACAATAAAAGGCCACCCTGAAATGTGGATTTTTTTCACACAACTGTAGCATGTGTGGGCTGGGAGTCGGGAAGCAAGTTCAGGGAGTGCATAATTTAATAAACAAATGAACAAAACAAGAGACACGAACAACGCACTGACATGACACTGGAACAGAAACAATGACGCCTGGGGAAGGAACCAAAGGGATTGACATATATAGTGTCAGGATTTGGCCAGGGTTGTTCCGGGTTTTGGTCACTAGATGCCCCCATTGTGCTTTTTGACCTTATGTTTTTTCCCTTGTTCCCCATTATTATTTGCACCTGTGCCTCGTTTCCCCTGATTGTATTTAAACCCTTAGTTTCCCTCAGTTCTGTGCTCTGTGTTTGTATGTTAGCACCCAACCCTAGTGTTCTGTGTATTCTTGTCGATTCCGGTGGATGCTCTTGTGGAATTCTGTTTTTGTTTTTGAGTATCTCTTGAGGCTTTTTTGTGCTATTCCTACCACCTTTTGGATTTGCCATTTTTGTATTGAAGGACTTCTCCTTTTTTACTTTATTAAATACACCGTCTTAAGTACTGCTGTGTCTGCCTCATCTTCTGGGTTCTGCTGACTATTCGTGGCTCAGTTGGTTAAGTGACTGTTTCTCACTCCGGAGACCCAGGTTCGTAACCGGGTCCTGACATATAGGGAAGGTAATCAGCGAAGTGATGGAGTCCAGGTGAGTCTGACGAAGAGCAACGATGGTGACAGGTGTGCACCATAACGAGCAGCCTGGTGACCTAGAGGCCGGAGAGGGAGCACACGTGACAGTACCCCCTCCCCGATGTGCGGCTCCGGCCGCAGGACACCAACCAAAAATGACAATCCCGGGGATCAGGAGCGGTCACCTCTGCTGAGGCGCGGGAAACCTGTCAGTCCTGCTGAGACGTGGAAGCATGGCTACCTAGAGCACCGGAGAGAGCATACGTGACGGTGTCCCCTCTCGGTGCATTCGGCTCAATCAAAGGGACGATCCCGGGGATCAGGAGCAGACTGGTCACCCCTGCTGATGCGTGGGAACCTGACAGAGCGGCTGAGGCAGGGGAGCCTGGCGATCCGGCTGAGGCATGAGAACCCGCTCTGTCAATGTTCCACATCTAGTGGAAAGCCTTCCCAGAAGAGTGGAGGCTGTTATAGCAGCAAAAGGGGGACCAAATCCTTATTAATGCCCATGATTTTGGAATGAGATGTTCGACGAGCAGGTGTCCACATACTTTTGGCCATGCATTTGGTCACTGCTCCTCCAAAGTGTTCTTGTGGGAAAGCCACTTTCTCTTCACCAGAGCTCAGATTAGGACACTGTTAACGATGCTATCCTTCAGGCTTATGAGTTGATTTCTGAGGCACGACAACAGTTCTGTAAATTACAAAATACAGAATCACAAAGCCATGTTGAATTCGCAATCAACCAGTCAATCAAATTGATTTATAAAGCCCTTTTTACATCAGCGATGTCACAAAGTGCTGTACAGAAACCCAGCCTAAAACCCCAAACAGCAAGCAATGCAGATGTAGAAGCATGGTGGCTAGGAAAAGTTCCCTAGAAAGGCTGGGAACAAGCATGACTTTTTGATCGGTATGTCTTTTTGATCGGTGGTTTGGTTCTCAAGAGGTCGAAGGAATTAAAGACACTCATCAAGCACTGCAGCAGTAATGAAAGTAGGAGTGTTTCAATGGGCCTGCGTTGTTATTATTAGTGGCTTGGGTCTTTTTTAATTGAGAAATATTTAACTTTTTCGGTTCATCGGAGTAACAACATGAATTTCTGCATGAGGCACAAATAATGCAGTGCGACTCGAAGTTTGCCTTCAGCTTTTTTGGTCTGTGGGGGAAGGGGATGTCAGCCCAGTAAAATAAAAATACTTATTTAAATGTATGCACACTCAGCTATGCTTCACAAGTAATACAACAACAGATATATTATCGGTGTGATCATATAGCTCACCTCAAATTTTGAAATATAATTTTTAAAAATGGCCCAAACAACAATACATTGGCAGGGCAATTCAAGCAAAGTCAATATGCGGTGATAATGTATTGGGCTTCTAGCTTACTGCACAAACCTCATTGCTACAGTACTGTTTTTAATTGGTTAATGTTGCATAAGCAATGTGTCTATTTCACAATAATCTATGATACTGGGTTCGTTACATGAGCTGAAAGATCCCAGAAATGTTCCATGTGCACAAAAAGCTTATTTCTCTTAAAAATGCTGCACACATTTGTTTAAATCATAGCATTTATCCTTTGTCAAGATAATCCACCCACTTGACAGGCGTGGCTGATTAAACACCATGATCATTACACAGGTGCACCCTGTGCTGGGGACAATAAAAGGCCACCCTGAAATGTGGATTTTTTTTCACACAACTGTAGCATGTGTGGGCTGGGAGTCGGGAAGCAAGTTCAGGGAGTGCATAATTTAATAAACAAATGAACAAAACAAGAGACACGAACAACGCACTGACATGACACTGGAACAGAAACAATGACGCCTGGGGAAGGAACCAAAGGGATTGACATATATAGTGTCAGGATTTGGCCAGGGTTGTTCCGGGTTTTGGTCACTAGATGCCCCCATTGTGCTTTTTGACCTTATGTTTTTTCCCTTGTTCCCCATTATTATTTGCACCTGTGCCTCGTTTCCCCTGATTGTATTTAAACCCTTAGTTTCCCTCAGTTCTGTGCTCTGTGTTTGTATGTTAGCACCCAACCCTAGTGTTCTGTGTATTCTTGTCGATTCCGGTGGATGCTCTTGTGGAATTCTGTTTTTGTTTTTGAGTATCTCTTGAGGCTTTTTTGTGCTATTCCTACCACCTTTTGGATTTGCCATTTTTGTATTGAAGGACTTCTCCTTTTTTACTTTATTAAATACACCGTCTTAAGTACTGCTGTGTCTGCCTCATCTTCTGGGTTCTGCTGACTATTCGTGGCTCAGTTGGTTAAGTGACTGTTTCTCACTCCGGAGACCCAGGTTCGTAACCGGGTCCTGACATATAGGGAAGGTAATCAGCGAAGTGATGGAGTCCAGGTGAGTCTGACGAAGAGCAACGATGGTGACAGGTGTGCACCATAACGAGCAGCCTGGTGACCTAGAGGCCGGAGAGGGAGCACACGTGACAGTACCCCCTCCCCGATGTGCGGCTCCGGCCGCAGGACACCAACCAAAATGACAATCCCGGGGATCAGGAGCGGTCACCTCTGCTGAGGCGCGGGAAACCTGTCAGTCCTGCTGAGACGTGGAAGCATGGCTACCTAGAGCACCGGAGAGAGCATACGTGACGGTGTCCCCTCTCGGTGCATTCGGCTCAATCAAAGGGACGATCCCGGGGATCAGGAGCAGACTGGTCACCCCTGCTGATGCGTGGGAACCTGACAGAGCGGCTGAGGCAGGGGAGCCTGGCGATCCGGCTGAGGCATGAGAACCTGATGAGCCGGGGGAAGCAGGAGAGCCTGGTGATCCGGTGAAGGCATGAAAGCCAGACGAGCCGGCTATAGCAGGGGAGCCTGACGAACCGGAACCAGGGGAGCCTGGCATCTGTCTGAGGCATGAGAGCCTGTAGCGGCTCCCGGACCTCAAAAAACACTCAAAAAACAATGCTTCCCTTTGATGAGGCGTCATTCTGTAACGTGTGCGCTGAGAGTCGGGAAGCAAGTTCAGGGAGAGCATAATTTAATAAACAAATGAACAAAACAAGAGACACAAACAACGCACAGACATGACACTGGAACAGAAACAATGACGCCTGGGGAAAGAACGAAAGGCAGTGACATATTTTGGGAAGGTAATCAGGGAAGTGATGGAGTCCAGGTGAGTCTGACGACGCGCAAGTGCGCGTAACGATGGTGATGGGTGTGCACCATAACGAGCAGCCTGGTGACCTAGAGGCCGGAGAGGGAGCACACATAACAACAACACAACGCCACAGATCTCTCAAGTTTTGAGGGAGCATGCAATTGGCATGCAGACTGCAGGAATGTCCACCAGAGCTGTTGCCAGATAATTGAATGTTCATTTCTCTACCATAAGCCACCTCCAATGTCGTTTTAGAGAATTTGGCAGTACGTCCAGCCGGCCTCACAATCGCAGACCACGTGTAGCCACGACCTCCACATCCGGCTTCCTGTGGTATCATCTGAGATCAGCCACCTGGACAGATAATTAAACTATGGGTTTGCAAAACTGAAGAATTTCTGCACAAACTTTTAGAACCCATCTCAGGACAGCTTCCCACAGCTATTGAAGAGGAGTGGGACAACATTCCACAGGCCACAATCAACAGCCTGATCAACTCACTGTGAAGGAGATGTGTTGCACTGCATGGGGCAAATTGTGGTTACACTGGATATTGACTGGTTTTCTGGTCCACGCCCCTACCTTTTTTTAAGGCGTCTGTGACCAACAGTATTCCCATTCATGTGAAATCCATAGATTAGGGCCTAATGCATTTATTTAAATGGACTGACTTCCTTATATGAACTGTAACTCAGTAATATCTCTGAAATTGTTGCATATTGCATTTATATTTTTGTTCAGTGTAATTATAAGTGATGATATTAATTGGCAGGGGTCTCTACTTCAACATTATTGTGTTTGGATGTATTTCTAATAGCTTTTAAGTTTCCGGAAGCTGTTGTCTCAGACCCCTTTTCATTTGATTGGCCAGAAATCAAAGGCTTCACTTATTTCACATTTTTAGGATGAAAAATGGTTTTAAAATGTACATATGCCTTAATATAAACAAATATGTATATAGAGAGAGACTCTTATCTTTCATTTGACACCCAATTTGACATGATCCTATGAACTTTACATGTTGGTGCTCATGGATCCTTTTAGATGGAAATGTCCATATGTTGTTTCAAGCTGGGTGAATGACAAACTGATAACAGTTGCATCCTCTGCCCAAACGCAGTAGACGCTCTGCATCATGCGCCTCGGGATTGATCTGTGTCATGCAGGACGCCACTCAAAGGAGTGATCAATGGGGTAGCATTGAGTGTAATATTTCCTGGTGTTTCTGATGCGTGCCTGTTCCCCAGACCTGAATCCAATTGAGCACATCTGGGACATCATGTCTCGCTCCATCCACCAATGCCACGTTGCACCACAGACTGTCCAGGAGTTGGTGGATGCTTTAGTCCAGGTCTGGGAGGAGATCCCTCAGGAGACCATCCGCCACCTCATCAGGAGCATGCCCAGGCGTTGTAGGGGGTTCATACAGGCACGTGGAGGCCACACACACTACTGAGCCTCATTTTTTCCTTGTTTTAAGGACATTACATCAAAATTGGATCAGCCTGTAGTGTGGTTTTCCACTTTAATTTTGAGTGTGACTCCAAATCCAGACCTCCATGGGTTGATAAATTTGATTTCCATTGATCATTTTTATGTGATTTTGTTGTCAGCACATTCAACTATGTAAAGAAAAAAGTGTCTAGGATGTGTTATTTTTGTGTTCCCTTTATTTTTTTTGAGCAGTGTATTTGCTATTCAAATCAAATTCAAATAAAATTTATTTATATAGCCCTTCGTACATCAGCTGATATCTCAAAGTGCTGTACAGAAACCCAGCCTAAAACCCCAAACAGCAAGCAATGCAGGTGTAGAAGCACGGTGGTTAGGGAAAACTTCCTAGAAAGGCCAAAACCTAGGAAGAAACCTTGAGAGGAACCTGGCTATGTGGGGTGGCCAGTCTTCTTCTGGCTGTGCCGGGTAGAGATTATAACAGAACATGGCCAAGATGTTCAAATGTTCATAAATGACCAGCATGGTCGAATAATAATAAGGCAGAACAGTTGAAACTGGAGCAGCAGCACGGCCAGGTGGACTGGGGACAGCAAGGAGTCATCATGTCAGGTAGTCCTGGGGCATGGTCCTAGGGCTCAGGTCCTCCGAGAGAGAGAAAGAAAGAGAATTAGAGAGAGCATATGTGGGGTGGCCAGTCCTCTTCCGGCTGTGCCGGGTGGAGATTATAACAGAACATGGCCAAGATGTTCAAATGTTCATAAATGACCAGCATGGTCGAATAATAATAAGGTAGAACAGTTGAAACTGGAGCAGCAGCACGGCCAGGTGGACTGGGGACAGCAAGGAGTCATCATGTCAGGTAGTACTGGGGCATGGTCCTAGGGCTCAGGTCCTCCGAGAGAGAGAAGGAGAGAATTAGAGAACGCACACTTAGATTCACACAGGACACCGAATTGGACAGGAGAAGTACTCCAGATATAACAAACTGACCCCCGGACAGGGCCAAACAGGAAGGATATAACCCCACCCACTTTGCCAAAGCACAGCCCCCACACCACTAGAGGGATATCTTCAACCACCAACTTCCCATCCTGAGACAAAGCTGAGTATAGCCTGCAAAGATCTCCGCCATGGCACAACCCAAGGGGGGGTGCCAACCCAGACACGATGACCACATCAGTGAATCAACCCACTCAGGTGACGCACCCCTTCCAGGGACGGCATGAGAGAGCCCCAGTAAGCCAGTGACTCAGCCCCTGTAATAGGGTTAGAGGCAGAGAATCCCAGTGGAAAGAGGGGAACCGGCCAGGCAGAGACAGCAAGGGCTATTCTCTGAGAGCCTATGTTCTGAAACCCTACTGTGCTGTAGGTGCCAAGGATTTGGTGCAGTATGTAGGAGGGAGATCCCAAAATGTGAGAAGAGTACCCAAGCAGGATTTATTCTTGTTGAATATATCAATATATTTAACTATATAGAAGTATGTCTGTGATTTTTTTGTACTTAGGTATATTCTTAGTATATTAGATAAATAGCAAAACAAATATATTTTGAATACAGCTAGACACCAAATGCACTTCAAACAACTATTATATGTAATTATATTAAAGAACCCCGTTAATTTCAGTATCAATTTTAGTTTTAGTAATCATATTAATGTTACTCTTTCTGTTTAAAGCATTGGATTTTGCAATCACATGAAAACTGTTTCCACACCATAACATAGAGAGAGATACGAAATGTTATGAGGTTGCAGTACACAATCCAAGATCTCCATAAAAAAGTCTGACAACAATATCTACGAATTTCACAGAATCAATGTCAATGTGTAATTCAATTGGTAAATCCTTAGTATATGATATAACAACAAACAACTGTATCATAAATGTAAGGAAAGAAAGGTGGTGTTTTATGTCACATGATTTTTGCCGAAACTGTGAAGACTCCCAAGCATGAAAAAGGGTTTAAACATAAGTTTGGTTCAACTCATGAATTCAATTGAATGTATCTATATTCCCCCTTTTATATCATAATGTATTCACATGGAAAAAAATGCAAAAGTTTATTAATGACTTGGTACCCTTGTTTTTAGAAAGATCCATATACACTGAGTATACAAAACATTAGGAACACCTGCTCTTTCAAATCAAATCAAATGTTATTTGTCACGTGTGCCGAATGCAACAGGCGTAGACCTGAGGTAATATGTACATATAAAATAGAGTTATTAAACTCCTCTGACACCGCCTGGTAGCCTCAGTGATGTACTGGGCCGTACTCGCACCCTCTGCCTTGCGGTCGGAGGCCGAGCAGTTGCCATACCAGGCAGTGATGCAACCCGTCAGGATGCTCTCGATGGTGCAGCTGTAAAACCTTTTGAGGATCTGAGGACCCATGCCAAATCTTTCCAGTCTCCTGAGGGGGAATAGGTTTTGTTGTGCCCTCTTCACGACTATCTTGGTGTGCGTTGACCATGTTAGTTTGCTGTTGATGTGGACGCCAAGGAACTTGAAGCTCTCAACCTGCTCCACTACGGTAGTATACTTAGAAAAACAATGCATTTAAAATGTGTGTTAAGTGTAATGATAGTAAAGATAGTACTAGATATACTAAAAAAGTGCTATACTAGTACTATATATTTGTAGTATATTATGTGAATTTGTAGCATATTTAAGTATACTTCAGTATTTTGTTTCTCAATTGAATAGTCAGAGTGAGTGTAAAGTTGGGATAGAGAAAGCACTGTGTGTGGGCGCCCATGCAGCTGGGGATCTGAAGTGCCCTGTGAGAGAGAGACAGGTTGAGATTTCCAGAGTTTGAGTGGGGAAGAAAGGGTCCTATGCTGAGGCAGTGACAAGAGTAGCGGTTAGCCCAAGGGTGAGGGATTCGACTGGGAGCCCCCCAGGGAGTAGGCCTGAAGAGAGGGATCCAGAGAGGATGAGTTTAATAAGGTAGGGTTTCTTGCATTTATTGCTATGGTGGCGCTTGAATCAATTTGCAGTGGAAATTAAGAATGGACATTTGTCCAAACAAATGGAAAAATAAGCTAAATTGATGTGGGAAAGGAAAAGGCTAGGGTTGATAATTCCCCATCGTATCTTGGTAGAAGTATGTTTTCTGGAACTATGTACACCCAAGTCGGTAAATCCATTGAAGATATCCAAAGTGGTGGAGAAAGCTTTGGGTAAAGTCAAATCAGAGCAGGGCACTTATTAAAGGAGTCATTTCTGGAGTTGCATAATAAGTTGATATTAATATGCTAAAGTAAATTCCTGGAGTGGTTGATGTACGCTGGATGAATGGTGTGGTTCATCGCAAGAAGGAGAAGAGTTCGTCTCTCCTGTTTTTTTTAAATGTGGAGTCCCTCCCAACCTGAGTGCAGTTGGGATATGTGTATTATCCTGTCAGAGCCTTTATATCCAGGCCTTTGCAGTGTAACAGATGTAAAATGTTTGGACATGCAGAAGGTGTCTGCAGACGGAACGAGCCGAGATGTGGGACGTGTGGGGGAAACCACTTTGATGGAGACTGTATAGCAGAAGAGTAATAAAGTATTGTAACTGTGGTGGAGAACATGAGGCGACATCCTTGGAATGCCCATATAGGGTGAAAGAGATGGAGAGACAAAATCAGGAAATTCAGGCTGTCTCCTATGCGGAGGCGGTAGAAAGGGTAGATAAAGTCAAATGCAAAGTTGGCCTCCCACCAGCAGGATCCAGATATGCTGTATGTAAAGAAGGTGGACTTTGTGTTTTTAATGTCAGTGATGATGGCACAGCTAATGTGGAGGGAAAGTCAAGGAAGATGGGCGTTATTGTGGATGCGGCAGAGTGGTTTGAAGAACTGAAGGAGAGAGAGATAAAATCAAAAAGTATCTCCCACTCTCACCGTATGCAGTTTCCTTTTTTCACCCCTGTACAGTTGGTGGCGGTAATGCACCGTCAATATTGGATGCCAACCGCAGTTAAACCCCACCTAAGAAGAAGAAGTAAACGGAAGTGAACCACAATGACCATGAAGAATTTCTTAGACGTTCATTAACACCCTGGATTTCAAAATATGAGTAGTCATAACTGCGCAGCATCACATTCTCACCCCATATAGAGTATAATTCGTGTTGGAGACGACTTAGTTGATAGAAGGTATATTGGTAACGCTAGCTACTAACGTTCGCAAACAATGGCTAACTGTATGGTGTTTCACACTCAAATAGCCTCCATCATGGAGGTGCTAGCGAATGCAGCCGTTGCAGAAATCTGTAAACTCGTAGACGACGACTATGCAGTGTTTCGTTTGGAAATAACCCAAAGCCAGAAAGAAAACAGGACATTACGGAGGAAACTACTGGAACTAAAGGTGGCACGGGAGCGCGCAGAGAGGACAATGCCAGAACGCGTCCTCGCCAGTCGTCCCAGTAGTGTCAAGATCCTCGACCGATACAGAGGAATGGCAAGAGGTACATTTTGCAGAAGGCCGAGGATGCGCGGCCTGTCGCACCATTCCCCTCTGGACATCTGTTCAGATGTGTTACCCAGAATTTAGTCTTGGTCAGTTTTTGGATAGTATGCAATAATTTCCCTGATTACTTAGCTATTTTGCGCAAAAACACTCATTCTAACCAGATTATTAATTGACTGCATATCCTGTTATTTACTCAATGAAAACAATGTAACACATGGAAAATAATACATAGATCAATAAATAGTAGTTCAAGAAGTTATGAGATGTTACCTTGGTGTACAATATACAGTTGAGCATTGACAGTACCTAACCTATCTACCTCTTTTTGCCCAATCACTCTCTTAGGTGAAGGACATCGCACTGGAGGCTACAGAAGCTTTGTTAAGCCAGTGGGACACAATACATGGAGAGATGACCAACCAATCACTGATGATGAGGAGAGTGGAACCTCAACCCAGCACATTATCATGATAGAGGTTAGTGTAATAGTATTACATCAAAATTACGGTACATCAAATGTTGCCAATTTATTTCAGAAAGGCTCCCCTCAGCTAATAATTTGCTTACATGTACAGCCTCATTTATCTGCTATAGGGAAGCTTGTGAGACTTCCCTATGACATTGTTATCCAATAACCTCCTCTCTTCTTTGTCAGTCTGCAGAGGCTGCAGGTCCTGTGGTCAAGCTGGAGCAGTCTGAAGGAGAGGAGGACCCACGACACAGCACAGACATCCAGACTGGAGCGGCTGGAGCGCCCCCTGTAGCTACGGATGACCCCACCACTGCCCCAGCACAGCCCAGGACCCGACACAGCATCACGGAGGTCAGTGGAACACCAAACGCCGCACTCAAGTCAGAGACAGACACCGAGACTTTAACGAGGCTGGGGCGACTGGGCTGTCGTCGTGCTTCCCACTCAGAGTATTTACTTTACACTAACCCGAGGACAGTTTTATCCAATCGGGACTCAGGTGATGCATTACAGACTCACAATGATCCGTCCTGTTCATACGCTACAGAGACACAGATTATATCTGGTGACATGCCTGTGGGCTTAGATACACAGACTAATCCAATGAGAGGGAACTGGAACCAGTACAGTAGTAGTGTATACTCTGAAAGGTACCTAGATAAGAAAGGGGAAGGTCTTGTCGTAGATGAGGTTAATGTGAAAGTTGAACGCAACTCTCCTCAGACATGGAATGCAGATGAGTCTCACTTAAGAGAAGGACTCTCGCTGGACAACACCAGTGACTTCTTAGATTACAGGGAAAGCTTGGAGACAAATCGAAATGTTGCGACCCACTCCCCTTTACGTGCGTTCAGAGATTGCGACCCAGTGTCCACGTCGATGGAGCCATCTGATTCACACGGCCGAGTCCATTTTGATCAGGTATTGAACTCAAATGACAGGACTAGAGCCCAGACTCAGAAAGGGGACTCTACATTGTGCAATAGTAAAGAGAAACGGTTCCTCTGCATGTTCTGTAAAAAAGGCTTCAGCTGCCCCCATAATGTGGAGATCCACCAGAGGATCCACACCGGAGTGAAACCCTACAGCTGTACACAGTGCCACATGCGCTTCGCCCAGGCTGGCAACCTGAAGAGGCACCAGAGGGTCCACACAGGGGTGAAACCCTTCAGCTGTACACAGTGTCACATGCGCTTCGCCGAGGCTGGTGACCTGAAGAGGCATCAGAGCGTCCACACAGGGGAGAAACCCTACAGCTGCCCCCAGTGTGAGAAGAGGTTCTCTCGTCAGCACCAGCTGAAGATGCACCTGAAGATCCACACAGGAGAAACGCTGTTTGCCTGTATGCACTGCGGGAAGAGGTTCTCAGAGAGGAGCTACCTCAGAATACACCAGCAGAAAAATCATTCCAATCTATAACATCGAAAGAAACCATTTCATGCGATAGCTTCTGACGTTTAGATCAAACCCTGCATTAAAGACAAATTTATACATTGTCATTGTTATCACCAGAAAAGATCCACAGGTGCATTTGGAATAACGAGTAACAGACTTCAGTGCTGAATATTCCTGGGTAGAATTTTGCATCCAGACATTGTGTGATATATAAGCCTAAAGTCTGTTACATGTTATGTTTGTACTGTGTAGGATATATGTTTACAAATGCCTGGATTACCTCCATTCACCTACTGAATATTTTCCCAAGACACTTTTATGAGAAAATAAATGCAGTTCAACAAGTTAATACTGATATTTAGTTGGGACATGTGTATATGTGGTTTTCATATGGTGTATTTAAAACGTGTTTATGTTTAATAAACACGAAATGGGACTTTTATTGAGATTCTCTTTAATATTCATCACATATGATTTCACCCTATTCTGCATACACACAACAGTGCTTTATAACCAATATACACTTACTAAATAGTTCTACTAGGGCCATCGTTTAACGTGTGACGTGTTTAATTCTGTACATTTTTTGGATGCCGTGAATTGCTTTTCCATATCTTCACCACATGGAACCTTCTTTGTGTTTCCGCACCGGCGCTTTTAAATGCAGAACACAACAGGGAACACAGCTACAGTCAACGCTTGCACGTTTGCATAGCTGAAGACTGTGTGCCTCTAGCCAAAACCATGTGAAAGTTATACCCAATAGTACTGGAGCTATGTTTTTTCTTTCAGATGCGGATTGGTTTTAAACTACTCACAAGCTGCTGTTTTTGATTTGACAACAAACACCATTGGTTAGCTAGCTAGTCATGTTACCTAGCAACCTGATAACTTGACCACTGCCTAGGCTATGCACATTTGGATGGCACAGGAAGAACTGAAAAGGAATAGGCTCCTCAAAAATATCAAAGTTAGGCTGCATATGCAAGAGTGGGGTGTGTATGATTGTGTGTATGTGTGAGAGAGAGGTTGGGTGTTTCTCATTTTTATTCATTCACATGTGCACTTGTCCAGTGAAATGCCGTTCTTTCTCTTTCCCAACAAAGCAGTCAACAATATCATAGTCAATAGTGTGAGAGTGGGAGGGAGACTGCGTAGGACTATGTGAGTAAAGGTATCTGAACAGTACAGATGGTTATAATGCTTTCATCAGTTTAAAATATCTTTTGTTCTTTTGTATCCAAAGAGACAAGTTCTTTTTACCTAGAATGCTTTAACAGTACTTAAAATGGTGTGTGTAAGAGAAAGAGAGAGTGTGTCTGTACTATGTACAAGTGTTACACTTCAAGAACATTGATAAGGGGGAGTGGGCCTACATAAATATTGGGAGCATTACAAGCTGTAGCTATGTTTGTGACTTTTGTGTTGTTTATGGTGAAAATACTATTAAAAGATTCTGATGTAGATCAGTTTGTGTTTCCTTCCCTTACAATCAAAGCATCGTATGGCTGTACCTCAATGCACTACTTTTTAAATGGAAAAATCTTTCTTTGGGGACAAATTTGAGCACATTTAAAAATGTTGACTAATTTCGATTGATTAATGCCATTAACTTGATTATTGTTATTGTTTGACAGCCCTAATACCTACACATACCCAGGCACTAACAAACACCTACTGTACATGTTAAAGTAGTTTAGACGAGTTTGTCTGATGATGACTTCATCATATCTGACTTCTATTTACCCACAACATATTTATGTCCACCATGATGGGTTTAAAAAGTATGAAGTCATTCTGCAACTACAGTATAGGACTCAAAAATAGTGGGGATGGATAACTCCATGCTGAAAGTGTGTTTTATTATCTGTGTGTGTATGTACCTGAAGGAGTGTAATCTGTATCACCTCTCTTCAAGGAGAAGGAGGAGGGTCCAGATGTGCTGCTGGTGAAGGAGGAGGGCCTGGGGAACCCTGAGGAGACCATGGTCATGGAGGACAACCAGACAACTCCTCCTGAACCCAAAGAGGAACCAGCTGAGCTGTACAGGACCACACACAATCTCACTGAGGTGAGCCCACTGTGAACTGGGTTGTTCCACGAAATGAGTGCCTTTTAAAAAATATTTTAAGTTGAAATTCTCCACCAATATTACATTTTAAAAGCCTGTTATGGGGCCTCCAGAGTGGAACAGCTGTCTAAGGCATTGCATCGCAGTGTTGAGGTGTCACTACAGCCGGAGGTTCAAGGAAGCATGACTCGACCTTCACCCCGTTGGGGAGTTGCAGCGATGAGACAAAATCGTAACTACCAATTGGATATCACAAAAGGGGGGGGGGGGAAATTACAAAAACAAAAATATACACTATTTCCGATTTTCTGGAACCCAACTTGCCGTGGCTATTGATAGAGATTTCTGTGCATGTGCTGGATTTTCTTTTATGTAGCTGCTGCCCACTCTGCTGCCTACGTAGCTAAAATTGTATTGTTTTCCTCGTCAATCGGCACATAATACCCCATAATGACAAAGTGAAAACAGGTTTTTAGAAATGTTTGCAAATTAAAAATGCTAAAAAATAATAATAATAACTTATTTACGTAAGTATTCAGATCCTTTGCTATGAGAAATTGAGCTCAGGTGCATCGTGTTTCCATTGATCGTCCTTGAGATGTTACTACAAATCAATCTATAGACAATACCCCATAATGACAAAGCAAATCAAGCTTTTAGAAATTTTTGCAAATGTTTTAAAAATTCAGAGCTGGAATATCACATTTACATAAGTATTCAAACCATTTACTCAGTACATGAAGCACCTTTGGCAGTAATTACAGCCTCTAGTCTTCTTGGGTATGATGCTACAAGTTTGGAACACCTGTATTTGAGGAGTTTCTCCCATTCTTCTCTGAAGATTCTCTCAAGCTTTGCCAGGTTGGATGGAGAGCGTCGCTGCACAGCTGTTTTCATGAAAGGGTCTCCTGAAAGGGTCGTTGTCCTTTTGGAAGGTGAATTTTCGCCCCAGTCTGAGGTCCTGAGCGCTCTGGAGCAGGTTTTCATCAAGGATCTCTCTGTACTTTGCGTTGTTCATCTTTCCCTCGATCCTGACTAGTCTCCCAGTCCCTGCCTCTGAAAAACATACCCACAGCATGATGCTGCCAACACCATGC
The DNA here is from genome assembly GCF_036934945.1 of Oncorhynchus masou masou. Lineage (NCBI taxonomy): Eukaryota > Metazoa > Chordata > Actinopteri > Salmoniformes > Salmonidae > Oncorhynchus > Oncorhynchus masou. Next base: position 6,030,018 of record NC_088232.1, on the reverse strand, counting down.
TTCGCTGTTGAGATGGTGCCAGGTTTTCTCCAAACGTGATGCGTGGCATTCAGGCCAAAGAGTTCAATCTTGGTTTCATCAGACCAGAAAATATTATATATATATATATATATAAGGCACATGACAGCCTGCTTGGAGTTTGCCAAAAGGCACCTACAGTAAAGGACTGACAATTAAAAATTATATATATATATCATATAGGTCCGTTCTGTCACTTTTCAATCTCATAATCATAATTTCCAGAACCAAATCAGTGTCTACATATGCGAAAACAAGACCGTTTCTATGATCTGTGGTTAAAAAGATAAGGTCTAAAAAAACACTTCTCTGTGACATCTCTGGGTAGGTTTGAAAGTAAACAAAACATTCATTTTCAAAACCTGTACTGAGTTTCTAGCCCAAGGGGAGGGTATTTTCTTGCTCCCCACATCACCGTGAATCTTAGTGTTTGAAAATCACCTTTTTTTTATGTCATCTGGTAGAATGTTTTTATTTTATATTTATTTTTTTCTACTTAACTTTAGAAATGTGCCGTTTCCATGGTCAAGCAGCTGCACACAAGCAGATCCCCATGCGCAATGCCAAGCATCGGCTGGAGTGGTGTATAGCTCGCCGCCATTAGACTCTGGAGCAGTGGAAACGCGTTCTCTGGAGTGATAAATCATGCCTCACCATCTGTCAGTCCAACGGATGAATCTAGGTTTGGTGGATGCCAGGAGAACTCTACCTGTCCCAATGCATAATGCCAACTGTTAAGTTTGGTGGAGGAGGAATAATGGTCTGGGGCTGTTTTTCATGGTTCGGGTGAGGCCCCATAGTTTCAGTGAAGGGAAATCTTAACACTACAGCGAAACAGATACCGGCCAGTCCCAGATCCCCATCATTCCCTGGAGAAGGAAACTGAGATTTCGAAGAAAAAGTTCAGGTTGCCTTGTGAGGTTTAAGTGACAAATGGCTAATCTGCCTTTGCCTTCCGTCCTGTTAGCTTCAATCGCTGGAAAATAAATGGGACGAACTGAAAGCACGTATATCCTACCAACGGGACATTAAAAACTTAATATATGATGTTTCACAGAGTCGTGGCTGAACGAAGCTCTCCCTCGCCCTCCATTTGGAAAATATGACCAAAATTCTATCCTCCTGATTCCTGCTTACAGGCACAAATTCGAGCAGGAAGCACTAGTGACTGTCTATAAAAAAGTGGTCAGATGAAGCAGATGCTAAACAACATGACTGTTTTTCTAGCACAGACTGGAATATGCTCCGGGATTCTAACGATGGCTTTATCAATAAGTGTATTGAGGACGTCGTCCCCACAGTGACTGTACGTACATACCCCAACCAGAAGCCATGGATTACAGGCAACAGTCGCACTGAGCTAAAGGGTAGAGCTACCGCTTTCAAGGAGCGGGACTCTAACCCGGAGGCTTATAAGAAATCCCGCTATGCCCCCAGACGAACCATCAAACAGGCAAAGCGTCAATACAGGACTAAGATCGAATCGTACTACACCGGTTCCGTTGCTCGTCGGATGTGGCAGGGCTTGCAAACTATTACAGACTACAAAGGGAAGCACAGCCAAGAGCTGCCCAGTGACAAGCTACCAGACAAGCTAAATATGCTCGCGTCGAGGCAAGTAACACTGAAACATGCTTGAGAGCATCAGCTGTTCTGGACGACTGTGTGATCACGCTCTCCGCAGCCAATGTGAGTAAGACCTTTTAAATAGGTCAACATTCACAAGCCCGCAGGGCCAGACGGATTACCAGGACGTGTACTCTGAGCATGCGCTGACCAACTGGCAAGTGTCTTCACTGACATTTTCAACCTCTCCCTGTCTGAGTCTGTAATACCAACATGTTTTAAGCAGACTACCATAGTCCCTGTGCCTAAGAACACTAAGATAACCTGCATAAATGACTACCGACCCGTAGCACTCACGTCTGTAGCCATGAAGTGCTTTGAAAGGCTGGTCATGGCTCACATCAACACCATTATCCCAGAAACAGCACGAACAGATCCAGACTCCACACTGCCCTTTCCTACCTGGACAAAAAGGAACAACTATGTGAGAATATTTCCTCCAAACGTGACGCGTGGCATTCAAGCCAAAGAGTTCAATCTTGGTTTCATCAGACCAGAAAATATTTTTTTTCATGGTCAGTCCTTTATTTATTGACTACAGCTCAGCGTTCAACATCATAGTGCCCTCAAAACTCATCACTAAGCTAAAGACCCTGGGACTAAACACCTCCCTCTGCAACTAGATCCTGGACTTCCTGACGGGCCACCCCCAGGTGGTAAGTGTAGATAACAACACATCCGCCACGCTGATCCTCAACACGGGGGCCCCTAAGTGGTGCATGCTCTATCCCCTCCTGTACTCCCTGTTCACACGTGACTGCACAGCCAGGCACGACTCCAGCACCATCTTTAAGTTTGCTGATGACACAACAGCGGTAGGCCTGATCACCAACAACGATGAGACCTGACAGAGACCTGACAGTGTGGTGCAAGGACAACAACCTCTAACCAACGTGATCAAGACAAAGGAGATGATTGTGGACTACAGGAAAAGGAGGAGCAAGCACACCCCCATTCTCATTGACAGGGCTGTAGTGGAGCAGGTTGAGAGCGTCAAGTTCCTTGGCATCCACATCACCAACAAACTAACATGGTCCAAGCACACAAGACAGTCGTGAAGAGGGCACAACAAAACATATTCCCCTTCAGGAGACTGAAACGATTTTGCATGGATCCTCAGATCCTCAAAAGATTTTACAGCTGCACCATCGAGAGCATCCTGACGGGTTGCATCACTGCCTGGTATGGCAACTGCTCGGCTTCTGACCGCAAGGCACTACAGAGGGTAGTGCGTATGGCCCAGTACATCACCGGGGCCAAGCTTTTTGCCTTCCAGGACCTCTATACCAGGCAGTGTCAAAGGGAGGCTCGAAAAATGGTCTCTTCTACGCTGCTGTAACTCTCTGTAATTATCTATGCATAGTCACTTAGATAACTCTATCTACATGTACATATTACCTCAATTACCTCGACACCGGTGCCCCTGCACATTGTACCGGTACCCCCCTGTATATATCCCCGCTATTTGTTATTTACTGCTGCTCTAATTATTTGTTGTTCTGATCGCTTACTTTTTTTTTAGGTATTTCCTTAAATCTGCATTGTTGGTTAAGGGCTTGTAAGTAAGCATTTTACTGTAAGGTGTTCCCTTTGTATTCGGCGCATGTCACAAATAAATTTTGATTTGACAATGACATTCCAGAAGATTCTGTGCTTCCTCCTTTGTGAAAACAGTTTGGGGAAGGCCTTTTCTTGTTTCAGCATGACAATGCCCCCATGCACAAAGTGAGGTCCAGACAGAAGTGGTTTGTCGGGATCGACGTGGAAGATCTTGACAGGCCTGCACAGAGCCCTGATCTCAACCTCATCTAACACCTTTGGGATGAATTGTAACGCCGACTGCGAGCCAGGCCTAATCGCCCAACATCAGTGCCCAACCTCACTAATGCTCTTGTCGCTGAATGGAAGCAAGTCCCCACAGCAATGTTCTAACTGCTAGTGGAAAGCCTTCCCAGAAGAGCGGAGGCTGTTATCGCAGCAAAGGGGGGACCAACTCCATATTAATACCCATGATTTTGGAAAGAGATGTTCTATGAGCAGGCGTCTTCATACTTTTAGTGTATGTTGACACTGGTATTGTGCTGGAGATAATGAAAGTGAGGTTGAAAAGTGGTGGAGTTGCCCTTTAAGTGTGAGACGATGCCTTTGAAATATCAAATCATTGGAGAGTGTCACGTAATCAAATCAACCAATATGTTTGCATAATACTCATAGCAATCTCAACCAATCCCCCAATCAGAAGATGCTCCATAGCAGGGTTCTGATATCAGATTTCTTGATCCAGCATCCTCTCACTCTGTATCTCTTACAGTCAGTAGACATGGAGGATGGGAAGCCTGATCTGCTGCTAGTCAAAGAGGAGACAATAGAGGACAGACCAGAGAGCATTGATCTGCTGAGTGCACTAAAGATTGGGGAGCAAGGTAAGGGAGACATGCATATTTACATTTTAGTCATTTAGCAGACACTCTTAACCAGAGCAATTAGGGTTAAGTACCTTGCTCAAGGGCACATCAACAGATTTTTCAACTTGACGGCTCGGGTATTCGAACCAGCAACCTTTGTTTACTGGCCCAAAGCTCTTAACCGCTAGGCTACCTGCCTACATACAGTAATAGATCTTCATTGGGAATTGTGATGCGCCTGGCTATTTTCTTTTCGTCTATAATGTCTTCATTCATGAAATTAAATCAAAATCAAATCACTTAAATCACTTATGCTTACGTGTAAAAACAGACATTATAATGTATGAACTTACCCAGGTAATTGACACACAAAAAAAACTCCATATGTAGAGTTCTCTGCCATGTTTTTAAAGTATTTCCTAACCTCTTCCTGCAGGTGGTTGGCTGGAGGCTAACAGAGGAGACTGGACAACAATTTTGGATTCCCAGACCCAGACTGGTGCAGCCAAGAGCCCAGGGGACAACGTCACTGAGCAGGCCAGGACCAGAAGCGACATAGTGGAGGTCAGTGGTTGGGACAGCATCCTCAACTCTGGGCTGGGGAACAACACTGTTAACCACAACCATAAACAGACAGTCGAACACAAAACAATCACCGAACTTGACAACAGTGCGAGGTGTAGATTTGGTCCACGGGGACTGGTAGGTATCCATATGCGGCAGGAGAGAACACAGACAGACTCTGCAAACGATGCTCCGTCCTGCTCCTATAGTTGTGATTCAGAGAGACTGATGGCGCCTCAGGTTGACCTCCTAACGGGTGCTTCCTTCAGCATACCTTCTATAGGATCTATCAACTGGAACATGGAATCTGCGACAACACAGACCCTCCCTGGCCTTCGTCCTCCTCACACTCTCCTAATGTTAAACCAGACCTCAGACAAAGCCAGTGCTTCAACACTAAATGGCTACACAAGCCCATTGACAAATGAAAGTAGTAGTGATGCTATCAGTAGGTCCGGTGGCAAAGAGAAGCTCTTCCCATGTTCGTTCTGTGGGAAAGCCTTCAGTTTCTGCAAACAGGTGATCCATCAGAGGGTGCACACGGGGGAGAAACCATTCGGCTGCCACCTGTGCCAGGCCAGTTTTTCACAATCGTCCAGCCTGAACAGGCACCAGAGAGTCCACACGGGGGAGAAATCCTACAGCTGCCCCCAATGTGAGAAGAGATTCTCCCGCCAGCACCAGCTGAAGATGCACCTCAAGGTCCACACGGGAGAAAGGCCATTCGCCTGTACTCAGTGTGGGAAGAGGTTCTCGGAGAGGAGATACCTCAAGATGCACCAGCAGAAAAAACATTCCACTATAACATAGAAAGTAACCATTCCACTTGATAGCTTCTGACGTTTAGATCAAACCCTGCATTACAGGTAGACGCAGCAAGATGACATAGATGCAGCCAGTAAACAGTAGTTGTGGGTCAATCGTTGAAGTGCAAGGCCCATACATTGTGTGATATATAAGGCATGTAATACAATATTGTGTTACAGCCTGAATTTAAGATGTATTTAATTTATATTTTTTTGTCACTCGCCTACACAATACCCCGTAATGTCAAAGTGGAATTATGTTCTTCAAAAGTTTTACAAATGAAAAGCTGAAATATCTTGAGTCAAAAAGTATTCAAACCCTTTGTTATGACAAGATTAAATAAATTCAGAAGTACAAATGTGCTTAACAAGTCACATAATAAGTTGCATAGACTCTGTGTGCAATAATAGTGTTTAACTTGATTTGTGAATGACTACCTCATCGCTGTACCCCACACATACAATTATCTGTAAGGTCCCTTAATCAAGAAGTGAATTTCAGACACAGATTAAACCACAAAGACAAGGGAGGTTTTTCAATGCCTCACAAAGAAGGGCCCCTATTGGTAGATGGGTAAAAATGAAAAAAGCAGACATTGAATATCCCTTTCATTACACTTTGGATGGTGTATCAATACATCCAGTCACAACAAAGATACAGACGGCCTTCCTAACTCAGTTGCTGGAGAGGAAGGAAACCACTCAGGGATTTAAAACGGTTACAGAGTTTAATGGCTGTGATAGGAGAACACTGATACAACAACATTGTAGTTACTTCACAATACTAACCTAATTGACAGAGTGAAAAGAAGGAAGCCTGTACAGAATAAACATATTCCAAAACATGCATAATGTTTGCAACAAGGCACTAAAGTAATACTGCAAGAAATGTGGCAAAGCAATTCACTTTTTGTCCTGAATACCAGTGGTGGAAAAAGTTTCCAATTGTTATACTTGAATAAACTATAGATACCTTAATAGAAAGTTACTCAAGTAAAATACTACTTGAGTAAAAGTATTTGGTTCTAAATATACTTACCTATCAAAAGTAAATGTGTAAATCATTCCTTATATTCCTTATATTATTCCTTATATTAAGCAAAGCACACAGCACCATTTCCCTGATTTTGAAAATGTATGAATAGCCAGGGGCAAACTTCAACATGATTTATTAACGATGCATTTGCCTTCAGTGAGTCCGCCAGATCAGAGGCAGTAGGGATGACCATGTATTATCTTGATAAGTGTGTGAATTGGACCATCTTCATGTCCTGCTCATCATTTAAAACATAACGATTACTTTTGGGTGTCAAGGAAAATGTAGGGAGTAAAAAGTACATGATTTTCTTTACGAATGTAGTGAAGTAAATGTAAAAGTTGTCAAAAATATAAATAGTAAAGTACAAATACCCCCCAAAACTGCTTAAGTAGTACTTCAAACTATTTCTACTTATTAAGTACTTTACGCTACTGCTGAATACAAAGTGTTATGTTTGGGGTGATGGGGTTCACCTTGGGGTCATGATAGGGGCTGCACCAAATGATTGATGTATTATAATAATTGATTATGCTTATGTTGTATTAATAGAAGGGGAGGGCTATAAGACCCCTCCACTACACATGTAGGGTCTTGGAATACAGATTAGCAATATATATGCATTATAAGGTTTAATATTGTTCCACGGTTCTTTTCTAGTCTCTGCTTCTTATAAGAAGCTGTCTGAGAGATGTGTGAGTTATTGCAGTCAAAACAGGGTGTCTGTGAGAAAGCGCCTCAAGACTAAAAGAGATTCATAGACACAGAACCCTGCAGGGTAGTGAATGGGATAAGACTAGTCAGACATACCACTATAAAGCAACTGGAGGAGTGGACAATTACTGCTGAGCCCTTAGAAAACACTGGAACTATTGTCTCTCCTGCAGGTTTGTATAACTGTGTATGCATGGGCTTGGTCTCATGAGTTGAAGGTGTTGACGTAGGCAGTTACATCACGAGAGGTTGACTGTAAGAGTATTAAAGCAACTTGGACCCTTTCCTATTTTGCAGAACTTACTCGGAAACATGCATGCTATGTTCCCGTTGTCAACTTCTGTCTGCAATTGCATTAATAAAGGTTTTTGATTGATTTACTTAAAGATACTGTCTGATTGCTAATTTCACCAATAAGCAAATAATTGACAAGGAACCTACCCCAACATTGGTTGGAGGAGATTCTACACCATGGTGCCGGAGCTCCAAAATAAACAAGGTAAGCAGACATCTGTTTAATCTAAGTCTGTAATTAATTGGCATTCACTGGTGTGGTTTCCCTCTAACAAGTAAGTGGCACCTCACTCACTCTAAAATATATACATACACTTTGAATATGACGTAGTCGAATTCTAGATTGGAGAAATTACATAACGGGCTATTGGTGAAATGCGTGATGTCAATATATGATGAATAAAATTAATGATTGATGATTTTAATTTTTAGTTCGGGTGGTAATGCAGCGACCATTACTGAATAATAGTTATTTTATTTTGGAGAGGTGGTTCAGTGACAATTACCCAATACTAGTTATTTTGGTTTTGAAGAGGTGGTTCAGCGATCATCATCTATTTTATTTTATTTCGGGTAGTAATGCAGCGACCATTACTGAATATAAGTTATTTTTTATTTTGTAGAGGTAATTCAGCGACAATTACCCAGGCCACCTTGACCTATGGGAGGGTGGTTTATTTTTTATTTTTGTAGAGGTAATTCTATGTGAAATTTACCCAGTGAATGTTGAGTTGTTTATGAATAGTGCGTTGTATGTTTCATTTGTTTGTTTGTCTGTGGATTATGGCGGGGTTTTTGGGTAATAAAAGGTCATTTGAATAAAAGGCTGAACATATTTGTTAGTGACACTTTCTTACCATATGACAGTATAAAAACCCCTTAGTATATCAATAAAAATATTACATGGAAGTCCTGAAGATATTTTCATTGAAAATAACTTTGTGACGCTATCACTAGGGAGCACTGGTGTATAACATATTACTGTTACGCTACACCCTTAAGATAGACTTTAATTTCTAATATTATATCCTGCGGTTGTCTCTGTGAGGCCCGTGTGTGAAATATATTTGAGTTTAGTAGAACCATTTACTATAGCCTGGATTAAGTGAAAGTAGAATTAGGATTACAGTATCATCCACTGTTGTTTAACACATACTGCAAGGAGATAGAGAAGAATTTATATAGGCATATGTCTACATATTACACCCACTTTAGGATAACCCTATAGAAATTGGGAAAACACATTACATGCAGACTATCTAAATAAAAAGCAGGAGCACCATGGCACAGTCAAACCAGAATGAGGAGATGGGAGCAATGAAGCCTGTCACGCCTGTTGAATATATGCAAAAGGAAGTTTCCCGCTGTGGAATTTACATTCACTTTTAACCTCTCTAGGGGGTGTGGGATGCTATCGTCCCACCTGGCCAACATCCAGTGAAATTGCAGAGCTCCAAATTTCAAAAACAGTAATACTCATTATAAAAATTAATGTAACATACAAGTGTTATACATCGGTTTAAAGATGGACTTCTTGTTAATCCAACCAAGGTGTCAGATTTAAAAAAAACTTTATGGTGAAAGCAAACCATGCGATTATCTGAGAACAGCACCCAGCAGACAATTCATTACAAACAGTAACCAGCCAAGTAGACGAGTAACAAAACTCAGAAATGGCGATAAAATTAATCACTTACCTTTGATCTTCATATGGTTACACTCACAAAACTTCCAGTTACCCAATACATGTCAAACAATGTTTATAATAAATCCTCAGGTTGTTTTTGTCAAAAATAATCCATCATATTTCAACCGGACAAAAGCTTCGTCAATAGAAAAGGAGCAACAAGAAAGGTGCGCTCCCAGTCACACGCTGGACTCATGTCTCGAAATTTCCACTGTCCTCTCATTTAAAGTGCTGTTTCTCTCTCATTTTTCAGTGTAAAAGCCTGAAACAATGCCTAAAGACTGGCCACATGTAGTGGAAGCCATAGATATCGTGAACTAGGTTATAAGTCTTTGTATGGTGGATAGGCTTTCAATGGAAAAACAGGCATTTCAAAATAATAGCACTTCCTGGATGGATTTTCCTCAGGTTTTCGCCTGCCATATCAGTTCTGTTATACTCGCAGACATTATTTTAACAGTTTTGGAAACGTTAGTGTTTTCTATCCAAATCTACCAATTATATGCATATCCTAGCTTCTGGACCTGAGTAGCAGGCAGTTTACTTTGGGCATGCTTTTCATCCAAAATTCCGAATGCTGCCCCCTAACCCTAATGAGATTAAGAAATGGCATGTCGGAACAGAGATGGCAGGAGAAAATAGATATCCAATGGATGGTTCATTCAACAAGACTAGGTTGGATTTAGTCAAGGAGATAATTCAGACAAGAAAAATTGACAAAACGAAGGGGAAGAAGAAAAGTCCTCTTGTATCAGAAACTGTGATAGGAATGATGATGCTGGAAGGACAGATCTTCATGAACAAGGCTACCGTGACCAAACTAAAGCTGGAGAGAACAATTAGAGTGCGGGAGGGAAAGAAATGAGTCTTGACAGAGGCAGAACAGGAGTACTCCCCACCTCCCTGCGCCGTGTGAATATCAACCCAAAGGACCCCCGGGTGACTATACACAGATCTACCCTCTCATACCACTGACAGAAGAAAATGGAGAAGCAACCGCAATTATCCTCAAGGGGACTCTGATGAGGGAGGTGGATGACACAACAGCAGCAACAAAGCGGCATGAGAACAACAGTTCCTGGAGAGAATTTCCCTCGACACCCCAACTCACTCCACAAAAAGGAACAGACTGGAAGACCCTAGACATATGGCCGCCTGTATAAAACAAACTAACTACTGTAATATTAATGTGTAAACATACTGAATTATAATTGGATGCATTTTACCACCGTATCATAGTGTGCTATGATTGGTTAAGACCAACCAGATGGTTAGGTCATGGCAGTTGATCATGGTTGGAGATACGTGAACATGCAAGTTATAGCTAGCTAATAAAGAGCTACGTTAAGAAATATCCTGTAGGACTGCATTTTATTATTTTGTACAAAGCGTGCAAAACAAGACAACTACTAAAGAAGTTCAAGAAAAGTACAGTACAGAGAAAGGGAAGAAAGAAAGAAGATAAATACAATAAGTTGTATACATTTCGAGAAGAGAAAGAGAGAGTTGAAGATCTGCAGATGCTAATTGCTGATAAGATTAAAGAGACAATGGACATAGATGATGAGGACGAAAGTAAAAAGCGAAAAGAGTAGGTGGGCCCGACAGAGCCCCTCGTGACTGGAACAACACTCAATGTTGGACCTGTGGGCAGTTGGGGCATGTGAGTTCGCAGTGTGGGGGAAATGAAAGAGGAAGAGGTTACAACAGGGGCAGAGTAAACTTTGAGCCTGAAAGAGGAAACTTTGCTAATGACATAGGACAGCCATAGCCAATGTGAGATCAGAACACCGCAACAGTTCTTATTTCCCTCAGAATCAACAATGAAGGCGCCCGACTCACCTGCTCCAGTGTCCCCAGTATGAATTCAATGATGGAAGAGCCAATGGTTACTCTTAATGTTAATAATGGATATGACCTACTATTTCTAATAGACACTAGAGCTCACTGTTCCTGTTTAGGTAAACCTGGACAAGTTGTTGGGGCTTCCCTGAGCAAATCATCAGTAACAATAACAGGGACATTGGGACAGCTCGGGAATGTGTACTGGACAAAGACTTGTTTGATGAACCTCTGCTTGACTCTGACATGGTGCTGTTCGTTGATGGTTCTGCTTACATAGATCAAAGCACAGGGAAGAAACATGTAGGATTTGCTGTAGTAGATGTGGAAGGTGATATTGAGGTTATACAGCCCCTATCAGAACATTTATCCACGCACCAGGCAGATTTATTAGCTCTGAACACAGCTGGTGAATTAGGGGAAAGGAAGGTCCTTACTGTCTACTCAGACTCAGCATATGCTATTGGGGTTTGTCTGTCCTGGTGTGGGATTTGGAGAGCAGGAGGGTATACTTATACCACAGGCACACTGATTAAAAACAGACCTTTTGTTGAACAGTTGATTGAAACTATGTGAAAACCTAACAAATTGGCTATTGTTAAGGTTGAGGAGTGATTATGTTAGTATTGGTAACAGCATAGCTAATGAGGCGGCCAAATTGGCTGCTTCCCGCTGTCTCACACACGCATTCTATTTTTAGTCGTTTGTGTCATCTGAAGCTACTGATCTTGAGAAACAGCAGCAGGCTGATATTCTTAATCACCATGTGTGGAGGGAGAGAGGGTGTGCTCTCTGTCCTAGGTCTGGCTTATGGCTACATCTTTTGTCTGGCATGCCCTGTTTACCATCAACCATGATCTCTACTATTTGCTGATTGGCTCATGGAGTGAGCCATTCATCAAGGGGGGATATGGAGGAGAAGATTTAGGAGGAGAAGATTTCAGATATGGAGGAGGAGAAGATTTCGGCCCAATGGTTTTGTCAAAATTTGAATCTGCACGTAAAAAACAGTTCATTTATCGTTGCACGACATGTTTGTTATATAACATAGACAAGGGAACTCCACTGCAACCAGGGAAGTTCTCCACTCCAAAAGGACCATTTGTCCACCTTGCTATGGATTTCATAGACATTGTAGAGCGAAAAGAAAGAAATAGATACTGCCTGGTGATAATTGACAGGTTCACCAGGTGGGTGGAAGCATTTCCCACCACCAACTGCGATGCGTGAACAGTTGCAAAATTGCTAGTCAGGGAAATTATACTCCGGTTCGGCGTGCCTGAGGTTTTGTCTGCAGACAATTGGACCCATCTCATAGGAGATATGGTTGCCCAAGTGGCCAAAATGATAGCTGTTGACCAGAAGTTTGTGTCCATCTATCACTCGCGGAGTAACGGGAGTTACTGAGGGCTAATTAGACCCTGAAAGGCTCCCTTGCCAAACAGCCATTCAGGTGATGAATGACATGGGTAGAGGGATTGCACATTGTCCTCATGAAAATGCACAGCAGCCTTAACAAAGGTGTTGAGTGTACACCTTACGAGATGTTAACAAGATGACCCATGAACACACCAGGTGTGCGAGACCTATGACTGACTGACAGACAACTGAGGCACAGTGTGATCACATTGAGTACATGAAAGAACTAACTTCTATTGTCAGTTTTCTCCACTCTCACACTATGAAAGCAGCAGAACCAATCACAGGTGAGGATCCAGATGCTCTGATCATCTCCGTAGGAAACTGGGTGAAAAAAGAAAATGGAACCAGCCAAGATGGATGGGACCCTTCCAGGTGACCATGGCAACACCAACTGCAATCCGGGTAGCGGAGAGGTCTGGCTGGCATCATATCTCCCAAGCTGGATGCCATTGATGAGCGACTAGAGGGAGGGAGAGCAGGGCCCCGAGAATGGTACATTTCTGGTTTCTCTTAATCCTATTGTCTATCTCTTCTCAGGTGGAATGGGAGTATAGACAGACTCACCCAACCAGCATTCCAGGAACCTCAGGAGTAGTTTCCTCCCTGTAGCAGGCCATCCCTGGGATCAAATGGATCTGGGGGATTTGCCTAATCTGTTTGATTTGAGAGGAGAATATTATGATTGAAGCTGTGAGACTAATTAGTCTCAAAAGGGGGAAATTATGGGGTTCACCTTGGGGTCATGATAGGGGCTGCACCAAATGATTGATGTATTATAATAATTGATTATGTTGTATCAATAGAAGGGAAAGGCTATACGACCCCTCCCCCACTACATTTATAGGGTCTTGGAATACAGATTAGCAATATATATGCATTATAAGGTTTAATATTGTTCCACGGTTCTTTTCTAGTCTCTGCTTCTTATAAGAAACAGTCTGACAGATGTGTGAGTTATTGCAGTCAAAACAGGGTGTCTGTGAGAAAGCGCCTCAAGACTAAAAGAGATTCATAAATGCAGAACCCTTCAGGGTAGTGAATGGGATAAGAGACTAGTCAGACATACCACTATAAAGCAACTGGAGGAGTGGACAATTACTGCTGAGCCCTTAGAAAACACTGGAACTATTGTCTCTCCTGCAGGTTTGTATAACTGTATATGCATGGGCTTGGTCTCATGAGTAGAAGGTGTTGACGTAGGCAGTTACATCACTAGGGGTTGACTGTGAGAGTATTAAAGCAACTTGGACCCTTTCCTATTTTGCAGAACTTTTTCGGAAACATGTGTGCTATGTTCCCGTTGTCAACTTCTGTCTGCAATTGCATTAATAAAGGTTTTTGATGGATTTACTTAAAGATATTGTCTGATTGCTGATTTCAACAATAAGCAAATGATTGACAAGGAACCTACCCCAACAGGGGCAAATCCAATACAACACATTACTGAAACCTCCATATTTTCAAGAATAGTTGTGGCTGCATCATGGTATGCTTTTAATTGTTAAGGACTGGGGAGTTTTTCAGGATAAAAAATAAATGGAATGGAGCTAAGCACAAGTAAAATCCTAGAGGAAAACCTGGTTCGGTCTGGTTTCCACCAGACATTGGGAGATTCATTCACCTTTCAGCAGGACAATAACCTAATTCACAAAGCCAAATCTACACTAGAGTTGCTTACCAAGATGACAGTGAATGTTACTAAGTGGCCGAGCTGCAGTTTTGACTTTAATCTACCTGAAATTTGTGACAAAACCTGAAAATGGTCTAGCAATGATCACAACCAATTTGACAGAACTTGAAGATTTTAAGAATAATGGGCAAATGTTGCACAATCCAGGTGTGGAAAGCTCTTAGAGACTCACCAAGAAAAGACTCTCAGCTGTAATCCCTGCCATAGGTGCTTCTATGAAGTAATGAATAGCAGCACCTGGCCGTGCTGCTGCTCCAGTTTCAACTGTTCTGCCTGCGGCTATGGAACCCTGACCTGTTCACCGGACGTGCTACCTGTCCCAGACCTGCTGTGTTCAACTCTCTAGAGACAGCAGGAGCGGGAGCCAACTAACATTTACTCCTGGGGTGCTGACTTGCTGCACCCTCGACAACTACTGTGATTATTATTATTTGACCATGCTGGTCATTTATGAACATTTGAACATCTTGGCCATGTTCTGTTATAATCTCCACCCGGCACAGCCAGAAAAGGACTGGCCACCCCTTATAGCCTGGTTCCTCTCTAGGTTTCTTCCTAGGTTTTGGCCTTTCTAGGGAGTTTTTCCTAGCAACCGTGCTAATACACCTGCATTGCTTGCTGTTTGGGGTTTTAGGCTAGGTTTCTGTACAGCACTTTGAGATATCAGCTGATGTAAGAAGGGCTATATAAATACATTTGTTTTGATTTGAACTCTGACCTATACATTGTGAAAGTTCTTAAAGTTACAATGTTTCCATTATGACGTCTTTAGTGATATCACCAAATAATAAATGATCTGACATGATTGTTCTTTAAGCCCCCTCCCCCTCCCACCGTTTCCCACATTCTTTGTGTAGAAATATTGTTTCAATGTCCAACCTTTTGATGTTAAAGTTGTGGGGCAGTCTCTCTCTACACACAAAGGATTTTTGACTTTTCCATACTGCAGTGCACGAGAGAGGAAGTTTACGACCGGTCGTTAAAGTCCTAGAACTGCCCCCACCCCCCCTCCTCCTCTCTGATGGGAGAGAGAGGGGAGGGGCTCTCTTTGATCCTAACCCAGGAGGGAAAGTCATGACAAAGGGTTGTATTTGCACTAACAAATATATTTTAGCACTTAAATGGCATGTACAAAATCTGGTATATGTTTTGCCTCATTGTCGACTGGTATAATTTTGAATTGAGAACTTATAGCTCAACATGTAAACAATGTGTGAGTTGAGCTATTCTCTGATTCAGATGACAGATGCCCATAAGGCCAGTAATGCCATCATACTCTAGGCCTGTGGTTGCACTGGTGATGCATGCTAAATGGATTTAGATAGCTGATATACTGAGGCAGAGTGACAATCAAATAAAACAGATTGGGGATCTTACAACTATACAAAAAGGAAATGTTAATTTGAGAATGCACAGAAACTTTACAGACAGAACCCCTTCCCTTCTTTATTGCAGGATTGTGATTAACCAACATTGACACTAGTTCATTTTGAATAATAGTTTACCACTTAAAACAAGTTTAAACACTTCAAAGAATCAACACTTCATCACAACAAAATGTACAAATAAGCTAACTCATATGCAAAGATTAGACAGCATAGTCTAAACAAAAATGGATTTGCATTAAAACATTTAGTCATTTAGCCGACACTCCAGAGAAATTAGGATTACGTGCCTTGCTCAAAGGCACAGACAGATTTTTCACCTAGTCAGCTTGGGGATTTGAAACAGCGACCTTTTCTAACCAGTTCTTAATCGCTAGGCTACCTGCCGCCCTAGATGATTGAGTAGTAACAAGAAGTGGGCTATTATTACTAAAGAATCATTTTAGGTGAACAAAAAAAACCTTGCTCCACTGATCCCTGATCTACTGGGTGAGCAGACTTCTATTCCAGCTGAGCAATAGCACACTTGATTATGAACTCATTAGATTTGATAAATTGAATCAGGTGTGTTATTGCTGGGCTGAAACAGAACCCTGCACACCCAGCAGACATCCAGCAGGGTTGGCCTGCTCCAATTGTAATAGGTTTATACATTATGTTTGATTTGTAACTGTATTTCTGTATACAATATGTGCTAACATACTTTAGCTCAATGTAAGCCAGTTGCATGGTAGGAAACGGGAGGGAAAAAAACTGCCCAATCAAAACCATCTAATCTATAGCAGAGCACTTTCCACGCAGAGCACTTTCCACACAGAGCACTTTTCCCACTACTTTCCTTTTGACACACCCACCACTTTCCAAATGCCCACTACTTTCCTTTTGACACCCAGTCGCCCATATTGGGATGCAGCTACCCTCTTCTCGCTGGGACAGGGAGGTCCATTTGTGGCTGGAGATAACACTCAGCTAGCGTTCAGGGGTGTAGTGCTGTAAGAGCGTGGAGGAGTGGCACTTCCTCCGTTTTTTCAATTTGAGAATACACTATTTCTGGAAAATTTATTCTGATAAATTCTAAATACATTGTATTTAATTACCACTAAAATTACATGAAAAATTATAGAATGGCAAACCAATATTATATGTATAGCAGCCTAGAGATAGGGAAATTGTGGTTTCTTCCTTGTCTTCTTTCTCCCTTGTCTTCTCGACAGAAAGGGCAGGCTCATTCCTCTCGCATTCACATCCATATAAGGAGACAATGGAAAACGGAGCCTCAAAAATCCTGCTGATTTCCTGGATGCCGTTTCATCTTGGTTTTGCCTGTAGCTCACGTTCTAGGGCACGCACAGAGAATATCTTTGCAGTTCTGGAAACGTCAGAGTGTTTTCTTTCCAAAGCTATCAATTATATGCATAGTCGAGCATCTTTTTGTGATAAAATATTGCGCTTAAAACGGGCTTTTTATCCAAAAATGATATAGCGCCCCCAGAGTTTCAATAGGTTAACAAGAAAATTGTGCAGTCTGGTATGTAAAATTATTAAGTGACTTTCACTTTTACTTGAGTCATTTTCTATTCAGTTATCTTTACTTTTACTCAAGAACAACAATTGGGTACTTTCCCCACCACTGGCAGTCCCATATTTCAAAGACCAGCATGCATAGCTTTATAATTTAACCACACACTTAGAGCTATGATGCCAACCAATATCATCCTTTTCTTCAGTGTAAACGGGGCTTGCCGTTTGGTGTGATGCAGAATCGGTAAAGAGCGAAAGACTGAAGTAAACCCTGTCTGTACTTTTTCCCAGTGTTTAGACGATAAAGTCATGTTAGAATATATAAGTTATCAGTTGAGAGCTTTTGTTTTCCGAACCACCTACAGTGTTTTAGTTGTCAAACTTATGGTCATGTTGCGGCAGTGTGTAGGAAGAATATTCTGAGATGTGAGAAGTGTGCAGGAGGGCATGTGACAAAAAAGTGTGTTTCAGCGGAAAAAGCTCTGTCTATTGCTGGGGATCAGAAGTGTCTGGTGTGAGAGAGACAGTTTGAGGTTGCCAGGGTTCAAGCAGTGCAGAAAGTTTCATGCTGAAGTAGTGAGGAAATTAGATGATGATGTGCAAAGGGTGAGGGAGTCTGAGAGTATCCATGTGAGTAGTAGGCCAGTACAGAGTGATCCAAACATTTTGTGCTTTAGTAAGGTTGGCTACTTGGCATTCATTGCTCTGGTCATTAACCCCTGACATGATACCATTTTAGATAGCTTAAGAGCTCTACTACACTATACAAAGAAAAAAAAGAAAAATGTGTATCCTCAGATCAGCTGTACAGGGGGCTGGTTTGGGCATGTGTTTTCACCTCTCTTTTTCCTCCCTTCCATCCCCTCCCTCTCTTTTCTCCTGTCATCTGCCTGATGCCTCTCATGTGTCTGCACCTCATAGTTCCGCTAGGAAACCTGTAAGGGAGAGGGAAATGGAGAGACAGGAGAGGTTCATCTTAGGGACAGTTCCAAGAGGCAAGAATGGAAACGAACACCACGCAAGAGGCTACATAGAATTGGTGTGTCCTTTCCTCACTGAGTTGGTTCTGTCTTCCAGCAGTCAGGTTGGAGTCTCTTCTGCTCCTCTTCTGTTCGTTGGCTTCAATGGTGTACATCCTCCTCTCATCTTCTTCCCCAAGATCACAAATAAGCAACGGTGTGTCCTGTTAATCACTCTATTATTGATCTACTGGTGTCATGTGACAAAATGTTTAAATTGTGTTGAAATTGAATTATAATCCCTCAAAGTTTCCTGTAATTAAGCTATAAGGCACCTCGGGGTTTATGGTATATGGCCAAAATTCCACGGCTAAGGGCTGTTCCTACGTACGACGCAACGTGGATTGCCTAGATACAGCCCTTAGCCTTGGTATATTGGCCATATACCATAAACCCCCGAGGTGCCTTATTACTATTATAAACTGGTTACCATCGTAATTAGAGCAGTAAAAAGAAATGTTTTGTCATACCTGTGACATGGGTACGGTCTGATATACAGTGCCTTGCGAAAGTATTCGGCCCCCTTGAACTTTGCGACCTTTTGCCACATTTCAGGCTTCAAACATAAAGATATAAAACTGTATTTTTTTTGTGAAGAATCAACAACAAGTTGGACACAATCATGAAGTGGAACGACATTTATTGGATATTTCAAACTTTTTTAACAAATCAAAAACTGAAAAATTGGGCGTGCAAAATTATTCAGCCCCCTTAAGTTAATACTTTGTAGCGCCACCTTTTGCTAGTTAAAAAAAATATATAATAATCGTAATATATACCGGATGTTACCAGTGAATGTAGTTTTTGTATCAATAAACTGAATCTATTGAACACTTATTTAGTAATTGTTTACATGGTGAGGTGTTCTGGACTGATGTGAAATGATATATTGGCAAAGAAATGCATACAACCATTGAAATATCTAAGTTTGACATATTATTTTACTACACTAATTCCACAATTGAATGTCAGTATGTCATAAATCTCTATTTTATAAGGAATATTTTTCATACAAATTAAAAATGTATGAAGAAAAATACCCCTTTTTCAAAATTGGATTTGGACAAATATTTAGAATCATTCAAACGTATGCCAAACAAAATGTCAATGTATTCGGTACATGTCTGTATTTGATTTGATATAATGTGGATTTGTATTATTATTTATTTGTGTAATCCTTCTGGCTGTTCTGTTTTTTTGTGTTTTGCATGTTACTGTTTAAACTCTTTTGGGATAGGGGGCAGCATTTTAACTTTTGGATAAATAGTGTGCCCAGAGTGAACTGCCTCCTACTCTGTCCCAGATGCTAACATATGCATATTATTTTTCACATTGGATATTTTTCACATTGTTTGAATGATGTCTGTGAGCATAACAGAACTCATTTGGCAGGCGAAAACCTGAGAAAAATCCAACCAGGAAATAAGAAATCTGAGGTTTGTAGTTTTTCAAAGCTTGGCCTACCAAATACACAGTGTATATGGAGTCAAGTTGCACTTCCTACGGGTTCCACTAGATGTCAACCATCTTTAGAAACTTCAATAAGGATTCTACTATAAAGGAGGGCTCATGAGACCTGTTTGAGTCAGCGGTCTGGCAGAGTGTCTCAGGCTCGTGACGCTTGCTCCCGACAGAGTTAGCTCTCGTTCCATGGCTTTTCTTCAGACATAGGAATTCTCCGGTTGGAACATTATTGATGTTTTATGTTAAAAACATCCTAAAGATTGATTCCATACATCGTTTGACTTGTTTCTACGACCTGTAACGGAACATTTTTAGTTTTTGTCAGGACGAAGTGCTCGCCCCTCATGAAGATGGATTACTGGGCTGAACACGCTAACAACAAGTGTCTATTTGGACATAAATTATGGACTTTTTATAGAACAAATCAGTCATTTATTGTCGAATTGGGATTCCTGGGAGTGCCTTCTGATGAAGATCATCAAAGGTAAGTGAATATTTATAGTGCTATTTCTAACTTCTGTTGACTCCAAAATGGCAGATATTTCCCTGGCTAGATTAGGCTCTGAGCGCCGTTCTCAGATTACGCTTTTTCCGTAAAGTTTCTTTGAAATCTGACACAGTGGTTGCAGTAAGAAGAAGTCTATCTTTAATTATTATGAGTATTTCTGCAAAATCACCGGATGTTTTGGAATCAAAACATTACTGTGCGTAACGCGCCAATTGTAAACTGAGATTTTTGGATATAAATATGCACATTATCGAACAAAACATACACGTATTGTTTAACATGATGTCCTATGAGTGTCATCTGATGAAGATCATCAAAGTTTAGTGATTCATTTTATCTATATTTCTGCTTTTTGTGACTCCTATCTTTGTTGGAAAAATGTTGGTGTGTTTTTTGACTTGTCGGTGATCTAACATAATCATATGTTGTGCTTTCGCTGCAAAGAATTTTTGAAATCGGACACGATGGGTAGATTAACAAGAAGTTTATCTTTCATTTGCTGTATTTGACTTAATGTGTGAAAGTTACATATTTCAAAAAAATATTTTTGAATTTGCGCACTGCCTTTTCAGCGGAATGTTGTCGAGGGGTTCCTACTAGCGGAACGCCTGCCCTAGAAAGGTTAATAATAATTTTAAGGCCTGGGACCACAGGCTAATAAGGATATTTTTACTTTACTCTCATCAGACTGAAACTTTACCAGTTGAAAGTATACATAAATACAAGATATTATATTACAAGTTTTATTTATTTAAAATTTAAAATATGCAAATTGTCCTTAAATATGCGCCAATTTGCATATTATGATAATCTGTTTTTCAACACATTGCTTCAAGGCAGAATGTTTTTTTTGTTTTATTGTGTTAAGACACTCAATGGTCAGTCTTTTACAGATCAGTTTATTAAAATATTGCCAATTCATGGAATTATTTAAAATACACTTCAGTATAACGGATGCATATTTTGCATATATTTACACATAAAATGACGATACAAGATATATATAAAAAAGCCTCTGTAAAAGTCTGACTATAAGACCTAAGAACTTGTGTGTGGAATAATGGGAATGTACGTCCTTTTGAAGACTGAGAGAAATTAATTGGTGCACTGTCATTTTGAGGAAATGGCCGATAAATGCAATTAGAATGTACTTTCCAAAAATATTGACAATTTATGTCACATTAATGAAACTCTTATTCATATATCACTACTAAACTGAAAAGTAAACATCAAATATACATTTTACAAATATATTAGCACGTTTAATACATTTGTTTCAAGCAATAGAGCATTTGCTTTGAATACTCGACTGTTGGGCAAATATGCAGTTTTAGGGCAAATTCTCATATCGCTTTGCTCAATTTGTCACATACAAGGATTCTGTATGGCTGTTGAAATGTGCAGAACATTAATCAGCAATGCCTGCCCCATATGTAAGGCCCTCTTTGAGTTATTGCTGGTGACACTTTACTTTTTTGACTGTGTCATGGGATTTACGCCTAATCTTGGCACACTCCATTGAAGCAGCATCAGCTCTCACATCTCCTCTCTGATTGCTCCAGTGTCACCAAAGTGCTTTCAAGCCACAATTTGTTCATCAACTTTGTTATAGCAGTGGCTCCCTCATTGAACGTGGGTATTGCCGTACTGGCTGTTCCGTCAATGCGGCTTTTGCCCACGAAGACAGTTTTGGGGCATCGCGACCATATTTACAGAGTTCAGACATTCATTTGCATTCTGGATTCCTCCGTGCTACATTCTTTTGAGGACGTTATCATTTGACATCATATGATATACAGGTGCCATTTTCTGCGCAACTTCTCTATTAAAAATGTATGGCCTCCAAGGTTTTTTTTACAGGGTCGATCTTCACCATTTTCTATGGCTCGCTGGTACCAGCACCAATGCACACACCTATCCCGTAGTTGGAAGTGAATCATCTCTTGTTCCAAGTGCCATTGAAGGATACATTAATGTCTATGATGGCATCCTCATTCAGAAACTTTGCTATGTCTGGGTCTATATCTGCGTATGCTCTTCTAATTATCTTTGAAGCACTCTCCATTGACTAGTAGCCCTCTGTGAATCTCTGCAACTAAAGTAGGGGGAAAAGTACTTATTATGTCTGTCGACATTACAGACATAACTGCAGGACTAAATATCAGCATGTTACCCATGTAAATATGAGCATATCAGCATGTATTTACTTTATGTTAAGCTAATTTCTCACCAATCACATTAGGCTACAGCCCTATGACACTGTAGGCCTACTGTGGCAGTCTCGTTGGATAGTTATGTTTTCATATTACTCTGTTTTCTTAACTTTGAATACAGCAAGTCACCTGACAATAATGGCCTACTCTCCCTTTTTATTTACCTGTCATGTCTCTGATATGAGCTGAGAAGCAAGGAAGGAATCCCTAGGACTTTGCTTATTTTCTTTAGAGCTGCATAACCAAGTCCAAGTTTGTGGGCTAGGAGAACCATCCTCATATTCATATCAAATGCCACATCTCCCGTGGAGCACTCCTGCAGCCTGTCAGGAAATGACTAATCTTTGTGTTAGTAAGAATACAGTAGAAAATAATACAATACAATTAATTTATTCCATCTACGTCAACCTCAGTACGGTAAATACTCAACTGTCCATGTTCTAGACTAGGTTTAGGCTATTGTCTCTCTAAAAACAGGTATTTACAAAGTTAACAAAGGGTTTTAAGGAGAGTGATTAATTAACCTCTTGCCCCAAGACATTTCACATGATAATTATATTATGTCAGCTAAAAAATGGTTCTCAGATATCCCCTTTTGTACATCTCAAACCACAATGCTACAATTTCTTCCCATTGTGGACACTCTTATGTCTGATAAGGTTACTCAAGAAGGCAAAGCTCTTGTAACACAATTTACACTTGAAGGGCCTCTCCTTGGTGTGAACAGTCTGGTGCCTCTTCACATAGTTCGCCTCAGTGAAACGCTTCCCACATGTGGGACATGCATGCGGCTTGTCTGCGTCCGACCTAACGCTTGGCCTCCCACGTTGTGAGCCAATGACACCGGAGGTAGAAGCAGGAGCCACCACCCTCAGTTGGTTAGTCTTTGAGCTCCTTCTTTGACCTCTAGCCATTGTATGGGTGTTGTTGGGATTGTGTTCTGTGTTATGGGCTTGGTACCTCTTGTGGTGAACGC
The DNA here is from genome assembly GCF_036934945.1 of Oncorhynchus masou masou. Lineage (NCBI taxonomy): Eukaryota > Metazoa > Chordata > Actinopteri > Salmoniformes > Salmonidae > Oncorhynchus > Oncorhynchus masou. Next base: position 6,006,828 of record NC_088232.1, on the reverse strand, counting down.
CCATCTTGACCATGTCTGTATTGGTGTGGTAAACCTGAGGTAGCTGAGGAAGGCTAGACCCAGGTCTTCTATGATGAGATCCTGAAGGAGAAGAGAGACTTCCTATTAGACTACCACCAGAGGGGTCTCCCACTACTCTCTGTGAAGGCTGAAGCCCAGGGTGACCTGCTCTGTTCATCATGGATACTGTGATGTTTGTATCATAGGAACAGGAGGGTCTATCTCTGTCTCTATCAGCTCCAGGCCCTGCTTCACCCCTGCACTGAGACTGTGAAGAGAAGGGTCTGGGCTGCAGACTGGATCCCTGACTGGAGCCTCTGTCTCTCTGATGACCACCAGGACTGAGGTTGTTCAGTCCACCTGTCCACTGGTTGTGTTCTGTGTGGTGGAGTCTCTGTCCCTCATGGTTCGGTCCTAGTTCCAAATCGGGAAGGAAGCGCGATGGTTCCTGATCCAGGGTTCTGATCCAGGGCCAGGGTTTGTGACCAGCCACCTCAAAGTTCCAGTCTCTCCCGCCAGCAACACCTGATATCAGCAGGTCCTCATGGACTGCAGACTGTAAAAACAAATTGCACAGAAGAGCATAAAGGTTAAGCATAAAGGTTTATATAAGAAACTCCTTGCTGTACAAACAGAAACATGATATTATTAAATGTTAACCAGTCAAGCCCATCTCTAACACTGTGATTCAAGTACGTAACAATATGGAGCCATTGGAGTTTATTATAAAAAAATGTCCATTTGTGTTGATTCAAGAATTAAGTATAATGTTTTGGTTTGACTGAGTTAAGGGAAACTCAGTCCCTGCAATGATGCAAAAATAACCAAGTCAGTCAGCACAGAGTTGAATATGTATTTAATTTCAACAAAATAGTCATACACTAACATAACTTTGAAGTACAGTACTTTTATTGCACAAAACAATGTGACAAGTAGAATAACTTCTCACTATGGTAAAACTTGACCTTTTATTGTAAATCTGGTACCCTCACTTTGATAAAATACATTTTAGAATACTTTGGAAAAGGTTCAACGTTACATTGCACACATCTTCACTACTTCATGTTAAGTCAACATTAATTAAGGCACTATCCTTACCTCACTATAAAAGCTAAAGCAGGGATGGGCAACTCCAGTCCTCGAGGGCCTGATTGGTGTCACACTTTTTCTCCATCCCTAGCAAACACAGCTGATTAATCAAATTGCATTCTAAAATGAAGATCATGATTAGGTGATTATTGGAGTCAGGTGTGTTAGCTGGGGCAAAACTGTGACACCAAACAGGTCCTCAAGGACAGTCATTGCCCACCCCTGAGCTAAAGGGACATAGTTGTCACTTTTCATCAGTAAAGCATTTTTACAGACAACATAACACCAACCATATAATATATTCTGCCTCATCATACTTATTCTTTCCTCAGTTCACCTCATCTAGTTCCCCACTACATCCAAAACCAACAGAATTAACTACAAAGACTAAGGTAGCTCCTCTCTGAGAACCTCTTCCTGCAGTGCGTACAGGCGCATCTTGGTGCTGGTGGGAGAAGCTCTTCTCACTGTAGGGTTTCTGTAGGGTTTCTCACCTGTGTGGTGCCTGTTCAGCTTGGACAAGTGAGAGAAACTTGCTTGGCACAGATGGTAAACAAACAGATTTTCCCCCGTGTGTATCCTCTGGTGGATCTCCACCTGTTTGGGGAAACTGAAGGCTTTCCCACAGAACAAACACAGGAAGTGCTTATTATGGCCACTGGATCTACTGATAGCGTTACTACTACTGTCATTTGTCAATGGGCTTGTGTAGCCATTTAGTGTTGAGGCACTGGCATTGTCTGAGGTCTGGTTCAACATTAGGAGAGTGTGAGGAGGATGAAGGCCAGGGAGTGTCTGTGTTGTCGCAGGGTCCATGTTCCAGTTGATAGATCCTATATAAAGGCAGGCTGAAGGCGGCACCTGTTAGGGCAGTGGTCACCAACTGGTCGATCGGCAAACATTTCTGTAAAAAAAACAATGATAATCCTTGCGTTCCTATTTATTTGTATTCGTCTCGCGCTGTTGGTGGTAGGTGCAACTGATTGAGCTGTGTTCCCACTGTACCTTCAGACACATGAAATGGGTCAACTCTGCTATCCCGGCAGGCCCGGAGAGCAAATCCAGAGCACTATAGGCCTACCTCCGGCCAATCGGACGGCTCAGATTACTGTGTCTGCAGTAACGTGGCAATCGTAAAAGAAAGCTTCAGCCAAGTTGATACTGTGAGATTTCAAAACGTTTAAAACCATGACTAGAGAAAGACTGTCAACGAATACAGCAAAGAGCTGCTGGTTATATGAGTGAGTTCATGTTTAAGTTCTTACTCAGAACTGTCAACACTTTGTGCATTTTATGGCTTATAAAAGTGTTGAATACATTCTTACTACTTCCACTGGCACTACAACCAGCACTGTAGTTGTAATGAATGAGTAGGAAAGTGTGGTAGGCTTGCGTTGTTGTTGTTATTTGCGGCTTGTTTTGTTTTTTCATATCGAAGAATATTTCACCTTCTCTGTTCATAGGAGTAACAACATGTGCATGAGGCAGACATAATGGGGTGCGACTCCAGACCTTTTTAGTCAGTGACAAGAGCGGAAAGAGTGAGTGGCAGGACACTGGGAGGCAGAGCCCATCTGCTGCTCTCTCCCTCAGCTGAGACTGACCATCAGATGCAGGCACCATCAGCCCAGTAAAATAAAAATATACTATTTAAATGTATGCTCACTCAGCTGTGCCTCATAAGTAATACAACAACTGATCTTTTACCGGTGTGATCATATAGCCTATCTCAAATGTTGAAATATAATTTTTTACAAATTGTCCAAACAATGTATTGGCAGGGAAAGTCAAGCAAAGCCAATATGCGGTGATAATGTATTGGGCCTATAGCCTACTTCACAAACCTCATTGCTACAACACCGTTTTTAATAGGTTCATGTTGCATAAGCTTGCATTTTGACTCAGAAAGTGATCTTTACTCAGAAAAGGTTAGTGACCACTGTGTTAGGGGGTTAACCTGAGGCGCCATCAGTCTCTCTGAATCACAACCATAGGAGCAGCGCCTGTTCTCTCCCGCCGCATACGGACACCTCCCTGTCCTGGATGGAATCTATGCCTTGTCCTGGTCTCAGCCAGTCTGTTGTCATGGAGACTAAGTTCGGATGTTGTTTTGTGATCAACTGTCTGTTTCTGGTTAACAGTGTTGTTCCCCAGCCCAGAGTTGAGGACGCTGTTCCATCCACTGACCTCCACTATATCGCCGCTGGTCCTGTCTTGCTCAGTGATGTTGTCCCCTGGGTCCTTGGCTGCACCGGTCTGGGAATCCAAGATGACTGCCCAGTCTCTTCTGTTAGCCTCCAGCCACCCACCTACAAGAAGAGGTCAGAAAATAGACTAAAAACATGGCAGAGAAAACTCTACATATGGAGGGTTTTTTTGTCAATTACCTGGTCAAGTTCATACATTATGTGTATGTAAACATAAGTTGTATTGATTTAATTTAATGAATGAAGAAAATTCAGACAAGAAAATTGTCAGGCGCATCAGTTTTCCCATTGAAGATCTATTACTGTATGGAGGCTATATGTAGTTCTCCCTTACCTTGCTCCCCCATCTTAGGTCCACTCAGCAGATCAATGCTCACTGGTCCGTCTTCTATTGTCTCCTCTTTTACCAGTAGCAGATCAGGCTTCCCATCCTCCATGTCTACTGACTGTAAGAGATACAGAGTGAGAGGATGTTGGATCAAGACATCTGATATCAGCACCCTGCAATGGTGCATCTTCTGATTGGGCAATGAGGGATTGCTATGAGTACTATGCAACATGTAAGTTAATTTGCTACTGGTTAGATAACTCAAACACCTTGTCCCACACTTTTGACAAAATATATCAAGACCTGGGCCCATATCCACAAAGTCTAATATCATTCAGACAGTAGTTCAGTGGGCTCACCTCAGTGAGACTGTGTGTGGTCCTGTGTTGCGCAGCTGGGTCCTCTGTGGGTTCAGGAGGAGGTTTAGGCTGGTTGTCCTCCATGACCATGGTCCCCTCAGGGTTCCCCAGACCCTCCTCACACCCCTCCTCCTTCACCCGCAGCACCTCTGGACCCTCCTCCTCCTGGATGAGACAGGTGATACAGATTACACAGACATACACTCCCTCAGGTACATACACACACACACACACGGATAATAACACACTTGGAGTGTTTACCCATCCCCACTACGTTTGAGTCCTATACTGTAGTCACAGAATGACTTCATTGTTATTAAACCCATCATGGTTGATGTAAATATGATGATGTGGGTAAATATAGGTCAGCTATGTCATCATCAGACAAACCTGACTAAACTATTTTGACATGTACAGTAGGTGTTTGTTAGTGTGTGGATATGTGTACGTATATTTATTATATTTAAGTCTATATTGATTATAAAGCGCTTCCTTAATGAAAGTCTAAGAATGAAAAGTCCAATTATGTTTATTGAACAAGTGTCAAATACACCATATGAATACCACAGGTAAAAATCTGCATGAACTTTTTTTATTAAAAGTGTCTTGGGGAAAAATGTATTGACGATGGAAGTAATGAAACATGCATTTGCGGACATCATATATCCTACACAGTACAAACACAATATGTAACAGATATATATATATATATATATCACACAATGTCTGGATGCAATATTCTACCCAGGAATATTAAACACTGAAATCGGTTACTCTCGTTATTCCAAATGCATCTGTCGATCTTTTCTGTTGACAACAATCAAAATGAATCTTTGTCTTTAATGCAGGGTTTGATCTAAATGTCAGAAGGTATGGAGTGGAGTGGTTTTTCTGCTGGTGTATCCTGAGGTAGCTCCTTTCCGAGAACCTCTTCCTGCAGTGCGTACATGCAAATGGCCTCCTCACGTGTGGACCTTCAGGTGCCTTTTCAGGTCACCTGCCTGGGCGAAGCGCATGGGACACTGGGTACAGCTGTAGGGTTTCTCCCCTGTGTGCACCCTCTGGTGCCGCTTCAGGTCACCAGCCTGGGCGAAGCACATGTGACACTGGGTACAGCTGAAGGGTTTCACCCCTGTGTGGACCCTCTGGTGCCTCTTCAGGTTGCCCGCATGAGCAAAGCACATGTGACACTGGAGACAGGTGAAGGGTTTCACCCCTGTGTGGACCCTCTGATGGATCTCCACCTTCTGGGAACAGCTGAAGCCTTTGTTACAGAACATGCAGAGAAACCGCTTCTCTTTACCACCCGTTGTTGTTGCCCCTTCCCGCTCCTTGGCCTTTTGATCATTTGAGTTCGATACCTGTTCGAAAAGGACGCTGCTTTGTGAATTGGAAGGTGCCATCAACATGGTCACTCGGTGTAAAGGGGAGTGGGTTGCGACATTTAGATTGGTCTCTAAGCTTTCCCTGTAGTCTAAGAAGTCACTTGTGTTGCCCTGCGAGTGTCCTTTTCCTAAGTGAGTCTCGTCTGCATTCCATGTCAGGGGAGTGTCATCCTCCACTTTCACAGTCACCTCATCTACGACCAGACCCTCCCCTTTCTTATCTAGGAACCCTTCAGAGTATACACTACTACTGTACTGGTTCCAGTCCCCTCTCATTGGATTAGTCTGTGTATCTAAGCCCACAGGCAAGTCACCAGACATCATCTGTGTCCCTGTAGCATATGAACAGGACGGATCATTGTGAGTCTGTAACGAGTTACCTGAGTCCTGATGGGACAAAACCGTCCTCGAGCTACCGTAAATTATATACTCTGTGCAGGGAGCAGGGGGACAGCCCAGTCGCCCCAGGCCCGTTAAAGTCTTCGTGTCTGACTTGAGGACGGCGTTCGGCGTTCCACTGACCTCCGTGCCGCTTCGTTGGGTCCTGGGCTGCACTGGGGCAGTGGTGGGTTCATCCGTGGCTACAGGGGGCTCTCTAGCCGCACCAGTCTGGATGTCTCTTCTATGCTGTGGTTCCTCCTCTCCTTCAGACCTCTCCTGCTTGACCCCAGGACCTGCAGCCTCTGCATCTGCAGACTGACATAAGAAGAGAGGAGGTTATTACCGATACACGAGTTGAGTTGGATAACAATGTCATAGGGAAGATAACAATGCCTCCATGGCAGATTAATTAGGATGTACATGTAAGCAAGTGAATAGCTGAGGGGATCCTTTCTGAAATAAACAGGCCACATTTGATTTACAAATAACACCATTTTTATGCAACACTAGTAAACTAACCTCTATCATGATAATGTGCTGGGTTGAGGTTCCACTCCCCTCATCAACAGTGATTGGTTGGTCATCTCTCCATGTATTTTGTCCCGCTGGCTTCACAAAGCTCCTGTGGCCTCCAGTGAGAGGTCCTTCACCTGAGAGCGTTTGGGGAAAAGAGTTGGTTAGGTTTGCTACTGTCAATGTTCAACGGTATATTGTACATTATTGACAATGTCTAGAAATGGCAAGGACATAAGGTAATTTATCTTGATATACAGGCCGGTACGTAGCCTAGCGGTTAGAGCCTTGGGCCAGTACCCAGATGGTTGCTGGTTTGAATAACCAAGCCAACAGGGTTTTTACTATCTATGTATTATGTTCCATGTATTACATTGTTTTCATTGATTAAATCATAGGCAATGCTGTAAATTAATAATCAGGTTAGAATATATTGGTTCTTTGCTAAATAATCTGTGGAATTATTGCATACTATCCAAAAACGGACCAAGACCGAATTCTGGGTAACACCTATGAACACATGTGCAGCTGGGAACGGGGCGACAACCCATGCCTTCTGCTAAATGTAACCTTACCTCTTGACATTCCTCTGTATTTGTCAAGGATCTTGACACTACTGGGTCGAATGGCGAGGACGCGCTCTCGTGACACCTTCAGTTCCAGTAGCTGTAGTTTCCTCCGCAATGTCCTGTTTTCTTTGTGGCTTTGAGTTATTTCCAAACGAAACACTGCATAGTCGTCGTCTACGAGTTTACAGATCTCTGCCACGGCTGCATTCGCTAGCACCTCCATGATGGAGGCTATTTGAGTTTGAAAAACCATACAGTTAGCCATTGTTAGCAGCTAGCTAGCTAGTGTTACCTAGATAACACCTATCAACCAAGTCATGTCTCCAAAGCGAATTAAAGACTAAATGTCGTAAGTATGTGATGCTGTGCAGTTAAATTATTCATATTTTGTATTCCAGGGTGTTAATAATTAATAAAATCTAAATAACAACAAAAACGCTAACGTGGAAAATGTTCTTAGTGTTCACTTCCGTTTACACTCTTCTTTGTGTGGTTTTCCCGGCCAACTAGACGCTTAGTTGCGTATTGCTGTCTTTCACAGGTCGTAGTGTGAATTTCACATTTTGTTCACAGAAAAGTAGATTGGGGGGATTTAATTGCACCACCATCTTACCCTACATACACGCCACTATTCCCAACAAACCCACCACTTCTTCCCACTACTTTGGCCCTAAAAGTTATCTGCTACTACTACCAAATCAATCTTCTGGAATTTCTGTTCCATCTGTGCAGTGCAAATAAGACAATGAGATGATTCTGTTAAACATGAATGGAGATCAGGGATTTATTGTGGGAATTTAGGTCATCAAAGTATTATTACATTTCACTTGTTTTTCTTACAATGTACTCATATATACATTTTATTTTTGTATCGTGTATTTAAAAAATAATTTTGTGTTAAAATAAAGCAAATGTTATGTATTTTTTTGCATAAATAAACATTTATTGAATATATTAATATATTAACATAAAAGGGAGGAACAAGGCTGCAACCACCAATCGCTTGCTCCGTCTACCCAACCTGTACTCACCTAGACTGTCTAGACTGACTCAATAATTACTTGTTGTCACGTTCTCTTGCATAATTCAAAGAGCGAGTTAAAAATCAACATGCTTAGCTCTAGATTACACCTATCTAAACATACATTACATTGGAAGATCAGACGTAATATGACTATGCAGAAAAATGTATCCATGCTTTTGTTACTTCTATGTTAGACTACTGCAATGCTCTACTTTCCGGCTACCCGGATAAAGCGCTAAATAAACTTCAGTAAGTGTTAAATACGGCTGCTAGAATCCTGACTAGAACCAACAAATTTGATCATATTACTCCAGTGCTAGCCTCCCTACACTGGCTTCCTGTCAAGGCAAGGGCATATTTCAAGGTTTTACTGCTAACCTACAAAGCATCACATGGGCTTGCTCCTACCTATCTCTCTGATTTGGTCCTGCCGTACATACCTACACGTACGCTACGGTCACAAGATGCAGGCCTCCTAATTGTCCCGAGAATTTCTAAGCAAACAGCTGGAGCCAGGGCTTTCTCCTTTAAAGCTCAATTTTTATGCAATGGTCTGCCTACCCATGTGAGAGACGCAAACTCGGTCTCAACCTTTAAGTCTTTACTGAAGACTCATCTCTTCAGTGGGTCATATGATTGAGTGTAGTCTGGCCCAGGAGTGTGAAGGTGAACGGAAAGGAGCCTGAGTAGGCCCCATCACCAGCAGCAGGACCCAGAAATGATTAATGTGAAGAAAGTGGATTTTGTGGATTTTTATAGTGATGGGAGTAAATGGCACTGCACAAGTTGAAAAGAAGTCAAGAAAGATAGACTTCAATTCTGCAACGGAACACTTTCTAGGATTAAAATATTTGACGAGGCTCTACATGGAGTACTGCTCATGCAGTCCCACCCTCTCAGGCCCCAGAGCCCGAACTGGGTATTTTGTTTTTCATGACTGAAGGAAATGGGAATGTAGTTTTGTAAATGTTTTGTAAAATGTTATTTTCCCATCCCCATAATGGAATTCACATTTATTTTATGATTTTTTTCCCCCCCCACCCCCGTCCAGTTGGTGACGGCAGTACACCATTTGCGTGTAGTTCGCCATAAAACCTCACAGAAGAAGAAGTTAACGGAAGTAAGCGTTGACCAATAACAATTTTCACGTTAGCGTTTTTGTTAGATTCATTAACACAATGGAACTCAAACTATGACTCATTTAACTGCACACCATCACATATTTGCCCAAGGTAGTCTTTAATTTTGCGTTGGAGACAAGACTTGGTTGATAGATGTTAGGTAACGCTAGCTAGTAGCTGATAACAATGGATAACGGTATGGTTTTTCACACTCAAATAGCCTCCATTATGGAGGTGCTAGCGAATGCAGCCGTGGCAGAGATCTGTAAACTCGTAGACGACGATTATGCAGTGTTTCGTTTGGAAATGTCCCAAAGCCAGAAAGAAAACAGGGGATTGCGGAGGAAACTACAAATACTGGAACTGAAGGTGGCACGGGAGCGCGCAGAGAGGACAACGCGAGAGCGCGTCCTCGCCAGTCGTCCCAGTCGTGTCAAGATCCTCGACCGATACAGAGGAATGGCAAGAGGTACATTTAGCAGAAGGTCGAGCTGCGCGGCCTGTCTCCCCACTGCACTTGTGTAACTTTAGATGTGTTAACCAGAATTGGGTCTTGGTCAGTTTTTGGATAGTATGCAATAATTCCTCTGATTACTTAGCTATCTTGCACAAACACACCATATCATATTCTAACCAGGTTCTTGATTTACTGCATTTTCTATTATTTATGCGTTGAAAACAATATGATGCCTAGAACATCATCAATTGATCTATAAATAGTATATCAAGAAGTTATGCAAAGTGTTACTTTACATCCTTGCCAATTCTAGACCGTGTCAATAGGTTATAATATACCGTTGAGCATTGACAGTAGCTAACCTAACCACTTCTTTAATTAAGCAATAAGCCCGAGGGGATGTGGTATATGGCCAATATACCATGGTGCCTGGACTGTTCTTAAGGACAATGCAACACGGAGTGTCTGGATAAAGCCCGTAGCCGTGGTATATTGGCCATATACCACAAACCCCCAGAGGTGCCTTATTGCTATTATAAACTGGTTACAAATGTAATTACAGAAGTAAAAATAAATGTTTTGCCATACCTGTGGTATACAGTCTGACATGCCTTGGCTCTCAGCCAATCAGCATTCAGGGCTCAAACCACCCAGCTTATAACCCCTAATAATTCTCTCAGGTGAAGGACATCTCACTGGAGGCCACAGGAACTTTGTGAAGCCAGCGGGACACTGTACATGGAGAGATGACCAACCAATCACTGTTGATGAGGGAAGTGGAACCTCAACCCAGCACGTTATCATGATAGAGGTTAGTGTAATAGTGTTGCATTAAAAATTAGTTACTTTGTGAATAAAATGTGGTCTGTTTATTTCAGAAAGGCTCCCCTCAGCTTTTCACTAGTTTCCATTTACATCGTAATTTAACTGCCATCGGGGAGTTTGTTAGACTTCCCTATGACATTGTTTGTTATCCAATTCAGCTCGTACCTGTAATAACCTCCTTTCTTCTTGTCAGTCTGCAGAGGCAGCAGGTCCTGCAGTCAAGCTGGAGAGGTCGGAAGGAGAAGAGGACTCATGGCACAGTAGAAACATCCAGACTGGAACGGCTGGCGTGCACCCTGTAGCCACAGAAGACCCCACCACCGCCACAGTGCAGCCCAGAACCCAACACAGCATCACGGAGGTCAGTGGAACGCCGGAGGTTAGTGGAACGCAGAACGTCTTCCTCAAGTCAGAAACAGATATCGAGACTTTAACGGTGCTGGACCGACTGGGCTGTCCTCCTGCTCCCCACTCAGAGCATTTACTTTATGGTAACACGAGCCTGAGGACGGTTTTGTCTCATCAGGACCCAAGTGACTCGTTACAGACTGGCAATGATCCATCCTGTTCATACTCTACAGGGACAGAGATGATACTTGGTGACATGCCTGTGGGCTTAGATACACAGACTAATCCAATGAGAGGGAACTGGAACCAGTACAGTAGTAGTGCATATTCTGAAGGGTGCCGAGATAAGAAAGGGGAGGGTCTGGTCGTAGATGAGGTAAAAGTGGAGGGCGACACTCCTCTGACATGGAATGCAGACGAGACTCAGTTAGAAGGACACTCGCAGGGCAACACTAGTGACTTCTTAAACTACAGGGAGAGCTTAGAGACAAATCTAAATGTCGCAACCAACTCCCCTTTACATGCGTTCAGGGATCGCGACCCAGTGTCTAAGTCGATGGCACCTTCCGATTCTCACGGCCGCATCCTTTTCGATCAGGTATTGAACTCAAACAACAGGGCTCGAGCTCAGGCTCAGGGAGGGGGAGCCACATCAGACAATAGTAAAGAGAAACGGTTCCTCTGCATGTTCTGTAACAAAGGCTTCAGCTGCCTCCAGAAGGTGGAGGTCCATCAGAGGATCCACACTGGGGTGAAACCCTTCAGCTGTACCCAGTGTCACATGTGCTTCACCCAAGCTGGCACCCTGAAGAGGCATCATAGGGTCCACACAGGGGAGAAACCATTCAGCTGTACCCAGTGTCACATGCGCTTCGCCCAGGCTGGTGACCTAAAGAGGCACCAGAGAGTCCACACGGGAGAGAGGCCCTTCGCCTGTATGCACTGCAGGAAGAGGTTCTCAGAGAGGAGTTGCCTCAGGACACACCAGCAGAAAAACCATTCCACTGTATAACATAGAAAGTAAAAATTCCACCCAACAGCTTCTGACTTTTAGAACATTTACATTTACATTTAAGTCATTTAGCAGACGCTCTTATCCAGAGCGACTTACAAATTGGTGAATTCACCTTCTGACATCCAGTGGAACAGCCACTTTACAATAGTGCATCTAAATCATTAAGGGGGAGGGGGGGGGGGTGACAAGGATTACTTATCCTATCCTACATTAACAAACCCTACATTAAAGACAAAGATTTATTGTCATTGTTGTCAGCAGAAAAGATCTACAGATGAATTTGGAATAATGAGAGTGACAGATTTCAGTGTTCAATATTACTGGGTAGAATATTGCATCCAGACATTGTGTGATTATAAGGCATATATAAGCCTAAAGTTTGATACATATTGTGTTTGTACTGTGTAGGCTATATGTTGTTCACAAATGCCTTTTTCATTGCTTCCATTCAACAACTTATTTTTTCCCCTCCAAGACACTTGAATGAATGCAGTTGTTTTTGCTGATGTGTATGTGTGGTTTTCATATGATATATTTAACACTTGTTTATGTTTAATAAACACAAAATGTGATTTTTCATTCTAAGACTTTCATTGAGACTCTCTTTAGTATACATCACATCTGATCTCACCCTATTCTGCATACATACAACAGTGCTTTATAACCAATATACACTTACTAAATATACCTACACATACCCACACACTAACAAACACCTACTGTACACGTCATTATAGTTTAGTCAGGTTTGTCTGATGACTTTTGACTTTTGACTTATCATAGCTGACTTGTTTTTACCCATATTATCATATTTATGTCCACCATGATGGGTTTAACAACAATGAAGTCATTATATAACTACAGTATAGGACTCAAATAGTGGGGATGGGTAAACACTCCATGTTGAAAGTGCGTTTATTATCTGTGTGTACATACCCGAAGGAGTGTATGTCTGTGTGATCTGCATCACGTCTCTCTTCCAGGAGGAGGAGGGTCCAGAGGTGCTGCGGATGAAGGAGGAGGGGTGTGAGGAGGGTCTGTGGAACCCTGAGGGGAACGTGGTCATGGAGGACAACCAAACTACACCTCCTCCTGACCCCAGAGAGGAACTAGCTGAGCAGCACAGGACCACATAACGAGCCCACTGTGAACTACTGTCTGTATGGTATTAGGTCAGGACCCATATCCACAAAATGTGTCAGAGTAGGTTTGCAGATCTAGGAGCAGTTTTGCCTTTTCTATTTGGAAGGATCCTAGATTATCACTTGTACTCTGAGACTAGGTGCCCAGGTCTTGATTATTTTTGTTTTTAGTGTGGGACGATGCCTTTGAATTATTCATTGATTTTATTACTTGACACTCTTAAAGTTACATGCTAGCTGTACCTGAAGACTTCCAGTCTTTGCGCTAAGCTGGTTTGCGAAATTGCCTCTAACTTCTTGCATACTGGATGCAGAGACGTAAAAATGTTATCCACAGGTTAATCTGACTGAAGAAGTAGATAATTGCCAAAATCACAAACTATCCCTTTAAAGACTGTCAAGTAATCAAATCAACTAACACGTTTGCATAGTATTAATTGCAATCCCTCATTGTCCAATCAGAAGATGCTCCACAGCAAGGTGCTCATTTCAGATTTATTGATCTAACATCCTCTCACACTGTATCTCTTACAGCCAGTAGACATGGAGGATGGGAAGCCTGATCTTCTGCTAGTCAAAGAGGAGACAATAGAAGACGGACCAGTGAGCATTGATCTGCTGAGTGGACTAAAGATGGGGGAGCAAGGTAAGGGAGAAATACATATAGCCTACATACAGTAATAGATCTTCAATGGAAATACTAATGTGCCTGGCTATTAATTTTCTATTAAACTCATATGAAACAATATGAGTACTTAATTTATTAAACAATATCAATTCAATTTGTATAAAATACAAAACTGAAATGTGTACACCAAGAATACAAATCATTAGGAACACCTGCTCTATCCATGATATAGACTGACCATGTGAAAATTAGGATCCCTTATTGATGTCACCTGTTATATCCACTTTAATCCTTGTAGATAAAGGGAGGAGACAGGTTAAAGAAGGGTTCTTTAAGCCTTGAGACAATTGAGACATGAATTGTGTATGTGTGCCATTCAGAGGGTGGGTAAGACCACATTTTTAAGTGCCTTTGAACAGGTTATGGTAGTAGGTGCCAGGCGCACCGGTTTGAGTGTGTCAAGAACTGCAACGCTGCTGGGTTTTTCATGCTCAATGGTTTCCTGAGCATATCAAGAATGGTCCACCACCCACAGGACATCCAGCCAACTTGACACAACATTGGCGTCAACATGGGCCAGCATCCCTGTGGAACGCTTTCGACACCTTGTAGAGTCCATGCCTCAACAAATTGTGGCTGTTCTGAAAGGAAATGGGGGTGTCACACAATATTAGGAAGATATTCCTAATGTTGTGTACACTCAGTGTATCTCAACATAAGTCAGACATCACCAGGAAAATAACACACAAAAAATCCATGTCTAAAAATCTATCCATATGTCATGTTTGTTAATTCTGGACAGTAACATTTTCCTGTAGATGGTTGGCTGGAAGCTAACAGAGGAGACTGGGAGGCCATCTTGGATTCCCAGACAGGAGTAGCCAATGGCCCAGGGGTCAACATAACCGAGCAGGCCAGGACCAGAGGCGACATAGTGGAGGTCAGTGGATGGGACAGTGTAATCAACTCTGGGCTGGGGAACAACACTGTTAACCACAACCAGAAACAGACAATCGAACAGAAATCAACATCCGAACTTACTCTCCATGATAACAGACTGGCTGAGATCAGGGCGAGGCGTAGATTTGGTCTGCGGGGACAAAGAAGTGTACGTATGCAGCGGGTGAGAACAGACACAGACTCGGCTAGCGATGCTCCGTCCTGCTCCTATAATTGTGTTTCAGACAGAGTGATGGCGCATGAGGTTGACCCCCTAACAGGTGCTGCCTTCAGCCTGCCTTCTATAGGATCTATCAACTGGAACATGGACCCTGTGACAACACAGACACTCCCTGGCCTTCGACCTCCTCACACTCTCCTAATGTTTAACCAGACCTCAGAAAATGCCAGTGCATCAACACTAAATGGTTAGACAAGCCCATTGACAAATGACAGTAATACAGAGGGAATAAGTAAAGGTGGTGGCACCAAAGAGAAGCTCTTACCGTTTTAATTCTGTGGGGAAGCCTTCAGTTTCCCCAAACAGGTGGAGATCCACCAGAGGATGCACACAGGGGAGAAATCGTTCAGCTGCCACCTGTGCCAGGCTAGTTTCTCAGACTCAACCAACCTGAAGAGGGTCCATCCAGAGGAGAAATCCTAGACCTTCCTCAGCTTCCCCACCTGAAGATCTACACAAGAGAGAGGCCATTTGCCTGTGTTCTCAGAGAGGAGCTACCTCAGGATACACTAACAGAAAATGCACATGGCCCATGTATAGTGAAATGTTATGTAGTACTAGTTATACTGAACAAAAATATAAATGCATCATGCAACAATTGGGTGCGTTAGTTTATATAAGAAAATCAGTCAATTGAAATGAATTCATCAGGCCCTTATCTATGGATTTCACATGACTGGGCAGGGGTGCGGCCATGGGTGGGCCTGAGAGGGCATAGGCCTCCCTACCTGGGAGCCAGGCTAATCCTCTGGGGTGCCAGGCCCAGCCAATCAGAAAGAGCTTATCCTCACAAAAGGGCTTTATTACAGACAGTAATACTCCGTTTCATCAGCTGTCCGGGTTGCTCGTCTCAGACGATCCCGCAGGTGGAGAAGATGGATGTGGAGGGCTGGCGTGGTTACACGTGGTCTGGTTCAGGCCAGTTGGATACAGCCAAATTCTCTAAAACAACATTGGAAGCAGCTTATGGTAGAGAAATTAACATTAAATTCTCTGGCAACATCTCTGGTGGACATTCCTGCAGTCAGCGTGCCAATTGTATCTTCACTCAAAACGTGAGATATCTGTGGCTTTGTGTTATGAGACAAAACTGCACATTTTAGAGTGGCCTTTTATTGTCCCCAGCAAAAGGTGCACCTGTGTAATGATTATGCTGTTTAATCAGCTTCTTGAAATGCCACACCTGTCAGATGGATGGATTATGTTGGCAAAGCAGGAATGCTCACTAACAGGGATGTAAACAAATTTGTGCACATTTTAGTGAAATAAGCTTTTTGTGTGTATGGAACATTTCTGGGATATTTTATTTCAGCTCATGAAACATGGGACCAACACTTTACATGTGTGTTTATTTTTGTTCAGTATAGTTTGTTGGTAGTACATTATTTTGGTTTTTGATATCGTAGGGAACTTGTTGAGGTGACATGAGGAAAGAATTAGTATGATAAGGTGATGGTGTCTGTAAAAATGCTTCACTGATGAAGTGACAACTAATTCCCTTTAGGTTGATGGTGTTTCATAGTGAGATAAAGATAGTGCCTTATTTCATGTTTACTTGACATGAAGTAGTGAAGATGTGTGTCGTGTTGAACCTTTTCCAAAGTATTCTAATAAATTATTTATGTAGTAGTGAAATTATTTAAGTCTCGTGTGAGAGTGCATGACAGTTTTGCTCAAATTAAAGACTAAATTGACTGTGCTGACTGATTTGTAAAACACAAAAAAATAATAATAATCTGGGACTGAGTTTCCCTCATCTCAGTCGAACCAAAACATCATACAGTGCATTCAGAAAGTATTCAGACCACTTTACTTTTTCCACATTTTAAGTTAAAGCCTTATTCTAAAGTGGATGAAGTTGTTTTTCCCCCTATCAATCTACACACACTACCCCATAATGACAAAGCGAAAACAGGTTTTTAGTCATTTTTTGCACATTTATAAAAAAAATATTCAAAACAGAATTATCTTATTTACATAAGTATTCAGACCATTTGCTGTTGGACTCGAAATCGAGTCAGGTGCAACCTGTTTCCATTGATCATCCTTGATGTTTCTACAACTTCCACCTGTGGTAAATTCAATTGATTGGACATGATTTGGAAAGGCACACACCTGTCTATATAAGGTCCCACAATTGACAGTGCATGTCAGCGCAAGATTCAAGCTATGAGGTCGAAGGAATTGTCCGTAGAGTTCCAAGACAATTGTGTCAAGGCACAGATCTGGGGAAGGGTACCAAAAAATATCTGCAGCATTGAAGGTAACCAAGAACACAGTGGCCTCCATAATTTTTAAATGGAAGGAGTTTGGAACCACCAAGACTTTCTAGAGCTGGCCACCCGGCCAAACTGAGCAATCGGGAGAAGAGCCGTGGTCAGAGAGGTGACCAAGAACCCGATGGTCACTCTGAGAGAGCTGCAGAGTACCTCTGTGGAGATGGGAGAACCTTCCAGAAGGACAGCCATCTCTGCAGCACTCCACAGAAGCCAGTCCTCAGTAAAAGGCACATGACAGTTACCCATGAGAAACAAGATTCTCTGGTCTGATGAAACCAGATTGAACTCTTTGGCCTAAATGCCAAGTGTCATGTCTGGAGGAAATCTGGCACCATCCCTACGGCGAAGCATGGTGGTGGCAGCATCATGTTGTGGGGATGTTTTTCAGTGGCAGGGAGTGGGAGACTAGTCAGGATTGAGTGAATGGAGCAAAGTACAGAGAGATCCTTGATGAAAACCTGCTCCAGAGTGCTCAGGACCTCAGACTGGGGCGAAGGTTCACCTTCCAACAGGACAACGATCCTAAGCACACAGCCTGCAGGAGTCGCTTCGGGACAAGTCTCAATGTCGTTGAGTGGCCCAGCCAGAGCCCGTATTTGAACCTGATATAACATCTTTGGAGAGACCTGAAAATAGCTGTGCAGGGACGCTCCCCATCCAATATGACAGAGCGTGAGAGGATCTGCAGAGAACAATGGGAGAAACTCCCCAAATACAGGTGTGCCAAGCTTGTAGCGTCATACCCAAGAAGACTCAAGGCTGTAATCGCAGCCAAAGGTGCTTCAACAAAGTACTAGTCTGAAAGCTTATGTAAATGTGATATTTCAGTTATGTTTTTTATTTTAAAAAACAAATGTTTTTGCTGTGTCTTTATGGGGTATTGTGTGTAGATTGATGTGGAAGAAAATAAAACGTAATCAATTTTAGAATAAGGCTGTAACGTAACTGTGGAAAAAGTTAAGGGGTCTGAATACTTTCCAGATTCACTGTATGGTGCTGTCACGACTTTCGTTGTGGGAAGGAGGAGCGGACCAAAATGCAGCGTAGTTGTGATTCATTTTGTTAAATACGGAAACTATACACGATAAACTAACAAAATAACAAACGTACGAAAACCCGAAACAGCCCTATCTGGTGCAAAACACAGAGACAGGAACAAACACACAGTGAAACCCAGGCTACCTAAATATGGTTCCCAATCAGAGACAATGACTAACACCTGCCCCTGATTGAGAACCATATCAGGCCAAACACAGAAATAGACAAACAAGACATCCAACATAGAATGCCCACTCAGATCACACCCTGACCAATCAAAACATAGAAACATACAAAGTAAACTATGACCAGGGCGTGACAGGTGCATTTTATTTTTTATAATAATTTCCAATGGCTCCATATTGTTAGATACTTGAATCACAGTGTTATAGTTTGGCTTGACTGTGGTTAACATTTTATAATATAGTGTCATGTTTCTGTGTGTACAGCAAAAAGTTTCTTATATAAACCTTTGTACAGAAAATTATAATCTTTATTTGCAGTCCATGAAGACCTGCTGATATCCCGTGTTGCTTGCGGGAGAGACTGACTTCTGAAGCTGCTGATCACAAATCCTGGTCCCGGATTGGACCCTGGGTCAGGAGCCGTTTCTCTTCCTTCCCAAGTCGGAACCAGGGCCCAATCGTGAGGGACAGAGACTCCACAACAACCACTACACAGAACACAACCAGTGGACAGGTGGAGTGAACAACCTCAGTCCTGGTGGTCATCAGAGAGACAGAGGCTCCAGTCAGGGATCCAGTCTGCAGCCCAGACCCTTCTCTTCACAGTCTCAGTGCAGGGATGGAGCAGGGCCTGGAGCTGATAGAGATAGACACTCCTGTTCTTATGATACAAACACCACAGTATCCATGATGAACAGAGCAGGTCACCCTGGGCTTCAGCCTTCACAGAGAGTAGTGGGAGACCCCCCTGGTGGGAGTCTAATAGGAAGTCTGTCTTCTCCTTCAGGATCCCGCCTAATGCCTGGTGACTGGGTTCATAGAAAGCCTGGATCTGGGTCTAGCCTTCCTCAGTTACCTCATGGTTACCCCACAAATACAGACAGGGTCAGGATGGGCATTCATCACAAGAGGTACCTAGCCTATAACACAGCACACAATCCCAACAACACCTAAACAATGACTATAGGTCAAGGAGGGAGCTCAAAACTAACCACCTGTGGGCGGTAGCTCCTGCTTCTACCTCTGGTGCCACTGGGTCAGAGCTTGTGAGGCCGAGCATTAGAACGGACGCCGACAAGCCGTACGCCTACCCCACCTGTGAGAAGCGCTTCGCTCATGCGAACTATGTGAAGAGGCACCAGGCCGTTCACACCAAGGAGAGGCCATTCAAGTGCAAATTATGTTACAAGAGATTCTCCTTCCTGACTAACCTGATCAGACTAGGAGTGTCCACAACGGGGAGAAATCGTAGCAGTGTGGCATGTTAAGTGTCTTGGGGTAAGAGGGTAATTAACCACATACCTCTCATTAACCCTTTGTTAACTTGCTATTTGAAATTGGATTGTGAATACCTATTTTTATGAGAGTTGCTAACACACTTTTCTTTCTAAACGAGTGTGCTCTCAGCTTTAAAGACAGTGATAACACATAATTTGATGTGTAATGTTATATGCAGTATCTTATTTCAAAGAACAGCGCAAGTACGTTTTTCAATGAAAAGTGACCAAGAACAATTTCCACATTAGCGTTGTTATTTATGAACACCCTGGAACTCAAAATATGACTAATTTAACTGCACAGCATCATATATTTACCCCAGTTAGCGTTTAATGCGTTCCAGTAACTCAGAGCTCACCAGGTCATCCACCTCTCCTGCATATTTTTTGTTCCGGCACCTCCCGATTTACAAAGAAATCACTGATTACATGATTAAATAACCATAGTTATTCTATAACATTGCCTAATTTTTTGCATCTTGTTTTCGTTATATTGTAAGGCCTAAATTAAATGTACAAAACATGTTTGTATGTAATAATTCTTGAAAACACTTATGGCCATTTAAAAATAAAAATAAACTCCAATGGCTCCATATTGTTAGGTACATGAATCACAGTATTAGAGGTGGGCTTGACTGTGATTAACATTTTATAATATTACGTAATGTTTCTCTGTGTACAGCAAATAGTTTTTTCAGGTAGCCTAGCGGTTAAGAGAGTTGGGCCAGTAACCGAAAGGTCGCTGGTTTGAATACCCGAGCTGACTCGGTGGGGAAAACCTGTTGATGTGCCCATGAGCAAGACACTTAACCCTAGTCGCTTCTGTAAGTCTTTCTGTATCAGAGCGTCTGCTAAATTACTAAAGCGCAAATGTAATAAACCTTTATACTTTTCTGCACGATCTTTGTTTGCAGTCTGCAGTCCATGAAGACCTGCTGATATCCAGTGTTACTGGTGGGAGAGAGTGGACCTCTGAGATGGCTGGTCACAAAGATTTTCCCCGGATCACGAACATGGATCAGAAGCAATCACTCTTCCTTACAGAGTTAGAACCAGGACCGAGCCACACAGAACACATCTGGCGGGGAGTCCGGTTGCCGGCATCAACATCTCAGGTGCCACCTACCACTGATGTTCCCTTGAGCAAGGAACTTAACCCCCTAAACTGCTCATTGGACGGTGCACTGTGGCTGCTCTCTGCTCCAACCTCTACAACTTAGTGTGTGTGTGTGTGTGTGTGTGTGTGTGTGTGTGTGTGTGTGTGTGTGTGTGTGTGTGTGTGTGTATCAGGTGTTGGATAAAAGCAGAAGACACATTTCCATCACACAATCCCAATAACAATGGCTAGAGTTCAATGAGGGAGCTCAAAGACTGGCTCCTGCTTCTATCACCTCACAACGTGGGAGGCCAATTATTGGGATTGACGTCGACGAGCCGTGCACAGGGGAATCCTTCACTGAGGCGAAGTATGTGAAGAGGCGTTCACACCAAGGAAAGGCCCTTCAAGTGCAAACTATGTTAAAAGAGCTTCTTCCTGACTATCCTTATCAGACAGTGCTCAAAATGGGGAGAAATCGTAGAGTGTGGCTTGAGATATACACAGTGGATATCTGGGAACCTTATTATAGTTATCATGTGAAGTGTATTGGGGGCAAGAGTTTTTTTGTATTACTAAGTCCCTCAGTTGTGCATCGGAGGGGTATACTATGATTGAAGCTAGATCTACTCAAGGTTTTCTAAAGCTCGCTTGCTTCAGTTAGCTTCACACTTCAGCCCAGGCTTCATCCATACTATGACAGTTGATATTGCTCGTCCGCCTGCGGCTGACTCTAGCAGACTTGCAACTGCGCGTGCATGTCGCACATTTTCATGTGTGCCTAAATCAAAATGAAAGAAAAGTTATCTTGCAAATTCAGCAGGCCACGGTGCGAAATAGGCTTGTTGATGTGCCGTCTTTATTTTAATACCAAATCGTTCATTTAAAAAACATGTATATTTTACCTTTATTGAACCAGTAGGCCAGTTGAGAACAAGTTCTCATTTACAACTGCGACCTTTTCACTTCTATCAATACAAATAATTGTATTAAATCAAACACAAGTTTTACTGTGCGTGAAGTTTCAAATACATTGTCATTACTATATGTGTAATATGATTGGTATTATAACATAACTTATTTCTTTTTTTTACAAAACATTTTTTATTAATAAAATATTTAATCTGTCATATTCCTCAAATGAAGGGGATGCTGACGCAATCTTTGTGAGAGGTAGGAAATAAAAGTTAATTGGTGCTCAACTCGCAGCTCATTCATCACAAATGGAGTTAGCCCTGAGTTAGCCTGCCCGGGAACAGGTTAATTCTGAAGGAGTCGTTGCATAGAAATGCACATGGCTAAAAGGTGAGCCACTTTCGTTGTACCTGTTATCCCGAATGGAACTCAAGAGTTGACCAGTTACCTCGCTAACTCCTCAAACCATCTAGTATAGGGCTCAAGGTACGCTTACGTTCTCACACGATATACAGGCCTGTTGGCATGGCCAAAACACTGTAATTGAAGTGTAACACAACATTTCTCCGAATTTGGTTTTGCTTATGTTCTATTCATAAGAAATATGTCCCCCTCTTTTTACAACACCGTTTAAACAGTGGTACCTGTTCCTTTCCTACGGTGATAAAATCTGTTAAATGGTGCTGTCCGTTTGATATGTTTACTTTTATTTGCTTGTTTATTATTTAAAATTAAAATTGGTCTTCGGGAAGGGTGGCCGACGTCCCAAGGATTCCAGATAGCAACGACAAATCATGACTCGTTGGTTTGATGTAGCATTACCCGTTTCCTTTTCATTTAGCCACACCCGATGAGCTATGACGCCAAAAACGTCCTTTCTCTTCAGTGTAAACGGAAGTTAGCAATGACCAAAAACTATTTCTACGTTAGCTTTTTCTATTGCTGTTATTTATACGTTTATTAACACGATGTAACTCTAAATATGACTATTTAACTTAACAGCATCACATACGAATTGGAGACGGGACTTGGTTGATAGATGTTATCTAGGTATAGTTAGCTAACAATGGCTAACTGTATGGTTTTTCAAACTCAAATAGCCTCCATCATGGAGGTGCTAGCGAATTCAGCCGTGGCAGAGATCTGTAAACTCGTAGACGACGACTATGCAGTGTTTCGTTTGGAAATCACTCAAAGCCAGAAAGACAACAGGGGATTGCGGAGGAAACTACAACTACTGGAATTGAAGGTGGCACGGGAGCGCGCAGAGAGAACTTTGCGACAGCACGTCGTCGCCAGTCGTCCCAATAGTGCCAAGATCCTCGACCGATACAGAGGAATGGCAAGAGGTACATTTAGCAGAAGGCAGAGACTGCGGGGCCTGTCGCCCGGTTCCCGTTGCGCATGTGTTCAGATGTGTTATCCAGAGTTGAGTCTTGGTCAGTTTTTTTTTAGATAGAATACAATACTTATGTTGTATTTATTTTACCTTTATTTTACCAGGCAGGTAACAAATTATTATTATAATTTAACAAATTATTCTTGCACAAAGAAACAATATTCTAACCAGATTCTTGATTTACTGAATATCCTATTATCATACTCAATAAAAAAAGAATGTGATGCATGGAACATCAATCAATCAATAAATAGTATATCAAGAAGTTGTGATACATTTTACTTTGCCAATTGTAGACAGTGTCAAGAGTGTACAATATAGTGTTAAGCATTGAAAGTACCTGACTTTACCACCCCTTTTGCCCAAATCACTTTCTTAGGTGACGGACATCTCACTGGAGGCCACAGGAGCTTTGTGAAGCCAGCGGGACACAACGTGTGGAGAGATGACCAACCCATAGCTATAGATGAGAGGAGTGGAACCTCAACCCAGCATGTTATCGTGATAGAGGTTAGTGTCATAGTGTAACATACAAATTACACTATGTAAAATGTGACACGTTTATTTCAGAAAGGCTCCCCCAGCTATTAATTTGCTTACATGTACATCCTTATTGATCTGCCATAGGGGAGCTTGTGAGAATTCTCTATAATATTGTTATCCAATTCAACTCAAGTACCGGTAATAACCTCCTCTCTGCTTATCAGTCTGCAAATGCAGATGCTGCAGCTCCTGGGGTCAAGCAGGAGAGGAATGAAGGAGAGGAGGACCCACAGCACAGCAGAGACATCCAGTCTGGAGCAGCGGCTGGAGTGGCCCACCCTGTAGTCACGGAGGACCTTGCCGCTTACGCTGCGCCCCAGGCCAGGACCGGACGCAGCATCACGGAGGTCAGGGGAACGCTGAACGACGTCCTCAAGTCAGAGACTTTAACTGTAACACAGAGGCTCTTACACACAGGATCTGACCACAGATCAGACCCAGAAAGACTGGGGTTGAGGTCACTGGCTGCTCCTGGCACAGAGTACTTACCAGTATTTCACCAGAGCCAGAGGACGGTTAATTCCCATGGAGATGGTGATGCGTTCTACACTGGCATTGATGATCTTACTTGTTCTTACGCTACAGAGATGGACCCTGGCCACATATCCTTGGGTTTAGAGACACAGACTGATTTGTTTAGAGGGGACTGGAACCGGTACAGTAGTGTATACTCTGAAGGGTGCCTAGATAAGAAAGGGGAGGTTATAGTGGTAGATGAGGTGACTGTGAAAGTGGAGGGTGATACTCCTCCTACATGGAATGCAGATAGTCACCTAGGAGATGGACAGTCACATGGCAGAGATTTCTTAGATTGCAGGGGAAGCTTAGAGACAAATCTAAATGTTGACACTCACTCCCCTTTACACGTGTTCAGGGATCGTGACCCAGTGTCCACGTCATTGGGGCCTTTCGATTCACATGGCTCCGTCCTTTTCGATCAGGTATTGAACTCAAAAGACCAAAGTGCCAAGACGCAGGGAGTGGGAGCCACATCGGGCAAAAATAAAGACAAACCGTTCCTCTGCATGTTCTGTAACAAAGGCTTCAGCTGCTCCCAGAAGGTGGAGATCCATCAGAGGATCCACACAGGGGTGAAACCCTTCAGCTGTACCCAGTGTCACATGCGCTTCGCCCAGGCTTGCAACCTGAAGAGGCACCAGAGGGTCCACACAGGGGAGAAACCCTACAGCTGCCCCCAGTGTGAGAAGAGGTTTTCCCGCCAGCACCAGCTGAAGATGCACCTGAAGGCCCACACGGAAGAAAGGTCATTCACCTGTACGCACTGCGGAAAGAGGTTCTCGGAGAGCTGCTACCTCAGGATACACCAGCAGAAAAACCATTCCACTGTAATGTAGAAAGTAACCATTCCACTTGATCGTTTCTGACATTTTAGATCAATCCCTGCATTAAAGACAAATTGGAATTGTTTTCAACAGAAAATACCCATAGATTAATGAAACCCATTAGGCTACAATGCCTCTTATTCTCTGGCTATATGCAAAAATCTATACCTCTCCGAATGGATCCAATAATTGATAATGCAGTTAAAGTGTGGAGACAGGCCAACAGACATCTCATGATCTCATTCCCTTTTCAGAGCCATTCTCCATTATGGACAATAACCTAAACTTATCGGGCTCAAAACCCTTTGTTTTTCATCAATTGTCTAGGAGAAATATTTTCATCCTCAGTGACATCTTTGACAATTCAGGTCTTCATACTTTTCAAGACTTCAAAGAATCATATAATCTCCCAGGGACCCCCCCCCTTATGCTCCGCTTGGCTTTCAAAGAATACGGAGTATCCTGGGATTCCCTTATTGCCACCCATCCCCTAGTTGAGACTCTTTTGAATACTCCCAAATCTGTTGGCCTGGTCTCCACTTTCTACTCCAAACTTAACTCGATCGACAAGTGTTCACCTGCGGTCACTTCCATCTGGAACAGAGAACTAATAGGTTTTGGAGAACAGTTGAACTGGAAGATGATGTGGAACAATGTTTTCTCATAAAACATCTCACAAGTTGATTAATTTAAAATGTATTCACAAATGTTTTTCTACACCATATCGCCGCTTCCAGATGAAACTCTGGCGATAATCTTTGTAAACGGTTGCCCTCTTGGATCAGTCGGGATTTATATACATATGTTTTGGGAATGCCCAGTAAATCTGTGCTTGAAATTCACTGTTCGACTGAGAGACCTTACAGATAATTGTATGTGTGGGGTACAGAGATGGGGTAGTAATTCAAAAATCATGTGAAACACGGTTATTGCACACAGAGTGAGTCCATGCAACTTATTATGTGACTTGTTAAGCCCATTTCTACTCCTGAAGTTATTTAGGATTGCCATAACAAAATACTTATTGAACCAAGACATTTCAGCGTTTCATGTTTAATTAAGTTGTAAAAATGTCAAATAACATAATTCCATTTTGACATTATTGGGTATTGTGTGTAGGCCAGTGAAACAAAATCTAAATTTAATACATTTTAAATTCAGGCTGTAACAACAAAATGTGTAATAAGTCAAGGGGTGTGAATACTTTCTGAAGGCTCTGTAATAGTCGACGGGGGTTATCCGAGGATAAACGATTTTTAACAAACCCACTTTTATTATTAAATGAAGTTCTGTCTTGACTTTGGAAATAGTAATCGCTACCTGTTCTGAAAATAGTTTGTGTTGAGAACGCTCTAATGCAGTTAACATTTCCAATTCGGATGTTTGTTTTTTTTCATTGTGATTTATTCAACCCAGATGCAAATGCAGCTGCATCAAAGGTTTTCTTTAAAAAATGATGTCCATCCCATAGAATCGGTGGTCAGAATCAGTGAATTTGTATTGATCATTATGAATTAATTTGGTTCAATTTCAAATTGATCACAGAATGTAGGATAACCAGATGGAATTCAGTTATATCTAACAATATACTGTTCAGGCAATCAAGAAAACGTTAGATCTTATGAATTTGGAGCTTATGCATTAATATTTTTTTTGGGGGGGGGAGTGTACACATTAATAAATTGTTTCTTTCCATTATGGATACATTTATGGAAAGTGATTCTGCCTTCTTAAGTCTGGGTCTTTACCCAAGATGGTGATTTTGAGTTTATGTATTATAATGATTACACCTTTAGATTTGTTTGGGGCTGATGAAAAAGCAGACAAGTTGGTACAAATGGTTCTGCATTCTATGTGAGTCCTTATAGAGCAGGTGTGTTTCTGGGAGCGTTGCTATATCAATATGGTTTCTTGCTAGAATATCAAGACGGCGAGACCGTTTGATAGGAAAATGTATCGGTTTCAAATTCCATGAGAGAATAGCTAGCGTTGACATTTGTTTTTCAGAAAGGAATGTTTTATTGATGATAAAATGGTTCTTTAGTGTTGATAAGCCCATGGATGTGTAACAAAAAAGCAGGATCCACAGGGATCCCCCTTCTTGGAATAAAGACGAATAGCAGCAAACGCTTGTGGGTGTGCCCGCAGCATATAGCAAGCAGCACGTTCGATTTAAATAGTTTAATCCATTCTCCATTTCATACATTTATTCACAGGTAAATAGTAATATGCTCTAAACCGCCCTGGTGACAAACACACTTTGCTGCCCCGTTTCCAATCGTCCACATGGCTAGGGGAACCTATTCAAGTAAAGGCATTTCGAAAAGGTAAAAAATAAAGATTTATTTTTTAGCTTGCCAGCTACAGTGTAGATTAACTGAAATAAGCTGCTAACGTAGCTAGCTATCTACCTAGCCAACTTTACATACTGTATAGTTAGCTAGCTGAATTAAATATCACCAGCTACCAAACTTCATATTAGCTATCTGTCTTTATGTATTTGTCATTGTAAAAAACTCCAAATGCATTTGTGGGTAGCTAGCTAACAGCCATTGAGGAGGGTGAAAGGATAGCAGCCCCAACTGTCAAAGTGAGAGAGTAGGCTATTCTGGATAGGGCAGGTACTTTTGTTTAGTTCCAGTCCCTAGAAGGGAGGACAGAGATAATAGTAACATAATATTCAGTTCTGTCTAGTTTGAGCATATTGAAGTCTGTTTCTTGTGATGTTTTCTACCCTCAGACACAGAGAGCAGTGCCTGTCTGCAGATGAAGAACAGTGGTTCTCAGTCCTGGTCCTGGAGACTCAAAGGGGTGCAACATTTTAGTTTTTGCCTTAATATTATACAGCTGATTCAAATGAGCAACTCATCGTCAAGCTTCAATGGGTATTTATGTATTCATTTGTGACGCTATCCTTGATATGATCCTGCTGTTGTCACATGCTACACGTGTGTGCACATGCATCTATCTATCTGATGTTATCAAATAAAATAAAATGTCACATGCTTATTTCCAAGCCCTTAAACAACAATGCCGTTTTAAGTAAATAGAGTTAAGAAAATATTTACTAAATAAACTAACATTTGTGTTTAAAATAACACAATAAAATAACAATAATGAGGCTATATACAGGGGGTACCAGAGTCAATGTGCGGGTTACAGGTTAGTCAAGGTAATTTGTACATGTAGGTAGGGGTCAAGTGACTATGCATAGATAATAAACAG
Source organism: Oncorhynchus masou masou (assembly GCF_036934945.1). Classification (NCBI taxonomy): domain Eukaryota; kingdom Metazoa; phylum Chordata; class Actinopteri; order Salmoniformes; family Salmonidae; genus Oncorhynchus; species Oncorhynchus masou. The sequence continues at coordinate 5,978,957 of NC_088232.1, read as the reverse complement.
CGAGTAGCAGCAGTGTAAAAACAAAAAGGGGGCGGGGGTGTCAATGCAAATAGTCCAGGTGGCCATTTGATGAATTGTTCAGCAGTCTTATGGCTTGAGGGTAGAAGCTGTTAAGGAGCCTTTTGGACCGAGACTTGGCGCTCCTGTACCGCTTGCTGTACGGTGGCAGAGAGGACAGTCTATGACTTGGATAACTGGAGTATTTGACAATTTTTTTTGGGCCTTCCTCTGACACCGCCTGGTATATATGTTCTGGATGGCAGGAAGCTTGGCCCAGTGATGTACTGGGCTGTACGCACTACCCTCTGTAGTACCTAGTACCTCAGTGTGGCAGATATGTTGTTGCCTACCCTTACCACCCGACTGACAGCCAGGAGCCAATATTATTATCCCTTACGACATGCATTTGTCAGCTAAATTGCACTTTCATTCTGTGCCACTCAACTCCCATTTATAATGAGTCTCATTTGTAATAAGAGGGATATAGCTGGATATTGGCCTAGTTAAGTAAAGGATACACACACACACACACAACCACTCTGACCAAAAAGTTATTTTGTTTGTATTTACATTAGAGGTCCACCGATTAATCGAAATGGCCGATTCAATTAGGGACGATTTCAAGTTTTCATACCAATCAGAAATCGGTATTTTTGGATGCCGATTTTAGCCAATTATTTTTGTATTTAATTTTTAAAAATAAAAATATATTTTTACACCTTTATTTAACTAGGCAAGTCAGTTAAGAACACATTCTTATTTTCAGTGACGGCCTAGGAACGGTGGTTTAACCGCCTTGTTCAGGGGCAGAACGACAGATTTTTACCTTGTCAGCTCGGGGATTCAATCTTGCCACCTTACAGTTAACTAGTCCAACGCTCTTAACCACCTGCCTCATGAGAAGCCTGCCTGTTACACGAATGCAGTAAGAAGCCAAGTTAAGTTGCTAGCTAGCATTAAACTTATCTTATAAAAAACAATCAATCATTCATAATCACTAGTTATAACTACACATGGTGGATGATATTACTAGTTTATCTAGCGTGTCCTGCGTTGCAAATAATCGATGCGGTGCGCATTCGTGAAAAAGGACTGTCGTTGCTCCAACGTGTACCTAACCATAAACATCAATGCCCTTCTTAAAATCAATACACAGAAGTATATATTTTTAAACCTGCATATTTAGCTACAAGAAATCCAGGTTAGCAGGCAATATTAACCAGGTGAAATTGTGTCACTTCTCTTGCGTTCATTGCACGCAGAGTCAGGGTATATGCAACAGTTTGGGCCGCCTGGCTCTGCGAACTAATTTGCCAGAATTTTAAGTAATTATGACATGACATAACATTGAAAGTTGTGCAATGTATCAGGAATATTTAGATTTACGGATGCCACCCATTAGATAAATTACGGAACAATTCTGTATTTCACTGAAAAAATAAAAAAATTGTTTTCGAGATGATAGTTTTGCGATTCGACCATATTAATGACCTAAGGCTCGTATTTCTGTGTGTTATTATGTTATAATTAAGTCTATGATTCGAGAGAGCAGTCTGACTGAGCGATGGTAGGCACCAGCAGGCTTGTAAGCATTCATTCAAACAGCACTTTCGTGCGTTTTGCCAGCAGCTCTCCGCAATGATTCAAGCATTGCGCTGTTTGTGACTTCAAGCCTATCAACCCCCGAGATTAATACTGTTACAATACTGTTACACTGGCAATACTAAAGTGCCTATAAGAACATCCAATAGTCAAAGGTATATGAAATACAAATCGTATAGAGAGAAATAGTCCTATAATGACTACAACCTAAAACTTCTTACCTGGGAATATTGAAGACTCATGTTAAAAGGAACCACACACAGAGCAAGGAACTTAAATGTTAGCTTTCTTACATGGCACATATTGCACTTTTACTTTCTTCTCCAACACTTTGTTTTTGCATTATTTAAACCAAATTGAACATGTTTCATTATTTATTTGAGGCTAAATTGATTTTATTGATGTATTATATTAAGTTAAAATAAGTGTTCATTCAGTATTGTTGTAATTGTTACAAATAAAGAAAACAAATCAGCCGATTAATCGGTATCGGCTTTTTTTTGGTCCTCCAATAATCTGTATCGGCATTGAAAAATCATAATCGGTCGACCTCTAATTTACGTGTCCCCATTACCAGTAAAACACAATCAAAACCTATTTCTTTCACTTACTTGCTGTGCTGTTTTGTTGTTCATTTGTTCAGTCGTTTCATTCTCAACCAGTATTTCATCATACATGTCAAGCAGTGATGTTTCAGCTCTGTCTGTCCGTGGCATCTCTTCTTCGGTGCACACTGTCACTGTGTCCGTTTCCATCTTGGCCAGCTGTGTATGTAACATTTCACGTAAACCCTGTTTCTTGTCTGCATCGAAGTAGCGGTCTTTGTACCTAGCATCGAGCATGGTGGTGACACCGTAAAGAGGCTCAGAGATAATGCCACCAAATCACTTGTTCACAGCCTCGAGTACTTTTGTAAGTTTTAACCCCACGGTCTGTGTCGGCAGTTTTGTTGAGCAGGTGTTTCAGTGCCATGACAGAGGGTATCATGTCTGCTGCAGACGCAGTTGATGAGCTTATTTCTTGAGTCAGTTGTTCGAATGGAGATAGCTAGTGTGTTTCAAACATGTTCTCAAATTCATTGAAATGGCAGCAGCGGTATGTGAACTGGCACATTCTTGAGCATGCAATACAGCTTTCCTCAGTACGAAATCCTTGTTGACCCACTGTGCTGTCAGACTCCTCATGCCTATGGGGCTGACATTACTGGTCCAAATGTCAGTCGTGAAGCTAATAGCAGTAACGCTCATAGCAAGTAGCTCATAGATGTACGTTTCAACAATACTGTGTAACTCCAGTAGGGCAACATCTGAAAAATAGTGTGTACCGGGGCTCGACCAGTCGGCGAAAGCCAACTTCATCCACGACAGAACGGTTGATTGTCAAGGGCAATGAATTCCATTATCTTGACGTTAATGGATTTTGCCTTTGAGTTGTCTCGCTGAAATGTTCTTACTCTTTCAAATGACTGCTCGACTTGAACTTGTTTAGTTGTTGGAAGTGTGCGCTTAGTATTTTTCTGCTTTTGTTCTGTGTAGCGCTGTATTTTTCGCGGCGTCATTACATCATCTAGGTATGCAAGTCAGCTTTGACATCGGTTTTGCACATCGGCTTTAAACGAGATATCGGGCCCGATGTTGGCATTTTTAGCTAATATCGTCTGATTCTGATATGCTCACCGATATGTTGTGCATCTCTAACTTATATATATCTACCAACATTAAACCAGGAATTAAATTCCACTTAAGTTTATCTAAGTGTTAAAGAACTAAATTGAGCCATTACATCATTTTTTACAACCATGGATGAAACCATGTGGTTATCTAATTTAATAACTTAATTGTATCCCCCCCCCCCCCCCCATAAATCACAAAGTGTGAACCACATTTTGACAGATTGGACCCCATAGGAACTACTGATGCATCATGGGTGAATAAACTTCATTTAAAAACTGATTGGAGATTTTACAGGAACTTGAAACGTTTTTACAGTAATGACAAATGTGTTTTCCGTGATAAATATAATGGTTTTATGTCAACTTCATATAATATATCATTTTTATGATTTAGGGTCAATTCGTAATTAAGTGGGACACTTTTTGCATTTCCATCTTCTGTAACCTCTTTCGACATCTATCCAACATATTAGCCCAATACATGATACATTTCTGAAATCCTCAAGATGTTTTCTAATCACACAAAAATGACAAATGTTGATATCATATTCACAGGAGGCATGACACACCCATTTGTGTACAATGAGCCAAAACCATATTTTCAGTTTGCATTTGGTAAACTAGGACAGCAGGTTAGATAAACTGGGATAGTTGTAATTGTACCCCAATGACAATTAATTTCAATTTTGTGTGAATAGGAAACATCTTGAGGATTTCAGAAATCTATCGAAAGAGGTGACAGAAGCCGGGTATGAAAAAAGTGTCCCGCTTTTTCAGAATTTACCCACCGATAGTTCTACTTGGTGCCAAAAATGAACAGGATAACAGTACAACAAGTACTACAAGAACCAGAGCCCTGCCTAACCAAAGTACAGGTTCCAATGTAAACCGGATGTCTTTCCTCCATTGGAAAAGCCTATAAAGACTGTCCCACTTTAACTACTCCTTGCTGTACAACTTTAGCTAGCTTCAGTTGGTAAAGCAGGACAACTAAAAAATTGACTGAATCACTCAATTGAAATATAATATTGCAACTTTTATTTATTTTGATGTACCAGTACATAGTATGCACGGTGATTACATGATTTTGCACAGTGCATTATTTATGACAGTTTTATAACCTCAAAGGGATACTTCAGGATTTTGGCACTGAGACCCTTAATCTATTTCCCCAGAGTCAGGTGAACTCGTGGATGCCATTTGTATCTCTCTGTGTCCAGTATGAAGGAAGTTGAAAGTAGTTTCACAAGCCAACTAGCATTAGTGCAACGACTGGAAGACTATGGGTATCTGCTAGCATGCTAGAAGATACCTGACTTGACCAAAGGGATCTGCTCAAACGTGCACATTAGTTTTGATTTTCACTTGTCAGAACAATAAATATTATTCAGGATTAACCCTTTAAAGCCCAATGTTATATATCTGTAACATTGTCTTTAAACACCTGGTTACGCGTCTGTACATGATCAATACATAAAAGGAAACCACTATCTTCAAGACATCCCCATAAACACCTTTGGCACCCGCTGGTGGCCAATCGTTGTAATTACACTATCAGAGATTTGCGCTGAAAATCCCAAATCCGCCTCCGAATAGTCTCGGACCTTGTCAAAAAGTTGAGTTTCTGAAATTCAATGCATGCAAAATGCTTATACAATGTCCAGAGACGGCTGAGTACATTTTCTAAGAATAATGTTAATTTTTAGGTAAGTAAAGCCACTTGAAAGTGTGTTACCTATATGTTACATCGCGGTTTAAGTGATGCAAACCAAACCCCACAGAAATATGTTATTTGGGGTCTCCTTGAGCATTCCTATCACTCTTGGTGTTTTTTGTTGCAAGGAAACTGGATCTAGGTACTGAAAGGTTAAACTGTCGCAGTTTGTATGATGCCCCATGTTTTTTTGTATAAAATTTGAACGCATTTCGGTGAAAATGTACAACATTCTGGTTAAAATGTAGACACAGTGCCATAAACTAGGCATCTTAGACTTCAGAATGACAGTTGATTTTTGCAGATGCATCATGGTTTTGTAACTCAATTTGTTACCATGATTAAAACTGGGCTGCGTTCAGTATTTTTGATGGATAATTGCTGTACTGAATGACCAATTGAAAACGTGGAGGGGGTGAGGTTATGGTTTGGTGAACACTGTCAGCATGGCCACTGCCCTTTAAATACAGTAACACGCTTATTGCTTAAAGGCACACCTCGTCACACCCACCAAACCGGAGCAAACGTATCTCAAAGTCTGTTCAAGAACGTTTTGGGGAAACGTGTTGTTCAGTACAATCCCTTCCGCAACGTAGCAAACGTGCAGCAAACTGTACGCTCCTCTGGTTTCATGAGCATCACCAGCGCAACCCCTTTTAATTTAGCCATAACCTTTGAACTATGACGCCAATCATCCATGTAAGCGGAAGTAAACGACCAAGAACAATTTTCACGTTAGCGTTTTTATTTAGACGTTTATTAACACCATGGATCTAAGATTATGACTAATTTAACAGCACAGCATCACATATTTACCCCACGTAGTATTTAATTCGCGTTGGATACCAGTCTTGGTTGATATACGTTATCTAGGTAATGCTAGTTAGCTGCTAACGTTAGCTACAATGGCTAACTCTAACTGTATGGTTTTTCACACTCAAATAGCCTCCATCATGGAGGTGCTAGCGAATGCAGCCGTGGCAGAAATCTGTAAACTCGTAGACGACGACTATGCAGTGTTTCGATTGGAAATCACTCAAAGCCAGAAAGAAAACAGGGGATTGCGGAGGAAACTACAACTACTGGAACTGAAGGTGGCACGGGAGCGCGTCGTTGCCAGTCGTCCCAGTAGTGTCAAGATCCTCGACCGATACAGAGGAATGGCAAGAGGTACATTTTGCAGTAGGCCCGAGGTGCGCGGCCTGCCGCGGTTGATGGCTCAGTGCCTCTCGCCCCATTCCCCTCTGCACATGTGTGACTGTAGATGTGTTTACCACATATGGTCTTGGTCAGTTTTTGGATAGTATGCAATAATTTCTTGCACAAAGACACGATCATATTCTAACTAGATTCATATTTAATGCATTTCCTATGATTTAATAATTTAATACAATGAGGCATGATATATGAAGTTATGTGAAGTTACTTTACATCCTTGCCAATTCCAGACGTGTCAATAGTGTACAATATATAGTTAAGCATTGACAGTCCCTAAACACTTCTCCCCCCCCCCCCCCCCAATTTACTCTCACAGGTGAAGGACATTTCACTGGAGGCCACAGGAGCTTTGTGAAGCCAGCGGGACACAATACACGGGGAGATGACCAACCAATCACTGTTGATGAGGGGAGTGGAACCACAACCCAGCATGTTATCGTGATAGAGGTTAGTATAATAGTATTTAGATCAAAATTACATCAAATGTACATCCAATGTAGCCTCTTTATTTCACAATGGCTCCCCTCAGCTATTCATGAACATCTTTATTTATATGCCATGGGAGCTTGTGAGACTTCCTGACAACATTGTTATCCAATTAAACTCCTGTACCAGTAATAACCTCTTCTCTTCTTGTGTCAGTCTACAGATGCAGAGGCTGCAGGTCCTGGGGTTAAGCAGGAGAGGTCTGAAGGAGAGGATGACCTACGGCACAGCAGAGACATCCAGACTGGAGAGGCGGCTGTAGCCATGGAGGACACCGCCCCAGCGCAGCCCAGGACCCGGCGCAGTATCACGGAGGTCAGTGGAACGCTGAATGCCATCCTCAAGTCACAGACAGACACCAAGACATTAACTGTAACACACAGACACATACTCTTACACACAGGATCTGACCACAGATCAGACCCAGAGAGGCATATGTGCTTTCACCAGAGACAGGGGACGGTTAATTCTTGTGTGGATGGTGATGGTGACGCGTTAGACACTGAAGGTGATAATCCACCTTGTTCTTACACTACAGAGATGGACCCTGGCAACATGCCCTTTGGTTTAGACACACAGACTGACCTGTCTAGAGGGGACTGGAACCAGTACAGTAGTTGTGTATACACTGAAGGGTGCCTTGATGAGAAAGGGGAGGTTATAATGATGAGGTGACTGTGAAAGTGGAGGGTGATGCTCCTCCTGCATGGAATGCAGATAGTCACCTAGAAGACAGACAGTCACAGGGCACAGATTTCTTAGATTACAGGGGAAGCTTAGAGACAAATCCAAATGTCACTACCCTCTTCACTTTATACACGCTCAGAGATCACGACCCAGTGTCTACGTCGATAGGGACTTCCGATTCACACGGCCGCGTCCTTTTCGATCAGGTATTGAACTCAAACAACATGGCTAGAGCTCAGGCTCAGGGAGGGGGAGCCACATCAGGCTATAGTAAAGGGAAAAAGTTTATCTGCATGTTCTGTAACAAAGGCTTCAGCTGCCACAAAAAGGTGGAGATTCACCAGAGGGTTCCCACAGGGGTGAAACCCTTTAGCTGTACCCAGTGGCATATGTGCTTTGCCCAGGCTGGCGACATGAAAAAGTACCAGAGGGTCCACACAGGGGAGAAACCACACAGCTGTACACAGTGTGAGAAGAGGTTCTCCCGCCAGGACCACATGAAGGTCCACACAGGAGAAAGGCCGTTCGCCTGTACGCACTGCGGAAAAAAGGTACTCTGAGAGGAGATATCTCAGGATACACCAGCAGAAAAACCATTCCACTCTATAACATCGAAAGTAACCATTCCACTCGACAGCTTAGATCTAACCCTGAGACAAAGATTAATTTTCATTGTCAGTAGGGAAGATCCGCATATGCATTTGGAATAACGAGAGTAACAAATTTCAGTGTTGAATATTCCTGGGTAGAAATTGCATCCAGACATTGTGTGATATATAAGGCATATATAAGCCTAAAAAGTCTGTTACATATTGTGTTTGTACTGTGTAGGATATATTATGTTTTCCTATGGTTTATTTAACACTTGTTTATGTTTAATAAACATAAAATGGGACTTTTCATTCCAAGACTGTAATTAACAAGGTTTCAATCCAATCTTTTTATGTGAGAAAAGTACATGTCGGATAAAAAATGTAACGACAGGCCTGATGGAAACAGAAACATTTTCGGTAAAGTTTCCAAATGTCGACAAAACAAAGTACGCTAGACAAGATGGGATCTTTTTGTGACTGATTAAAGTCAATTATGCGAGAAATGTCGGTGGAAACATTTATGTTGTGTGGTCCTCCCGCTACAACCTGTCAGAAACAGTTTAGGCAAAATATGAAATAAATAATGATGGATTTCACAGGGTGGTGAAAGTGCATGGTGATGAACTAGATGGTCCTTTCCGATAAATATTGAGAGTCTTATTCTGGTGACATGATGATGGATGCTTGGCTGCCGTTTGACAAATACAAATAATATCGCTCTTTTGTCCATAATATTAATCTCATCATGTAGGCTATATGTGCGATCTAGCCAACACTGTGCAGATAGCACTGTTGGCTAGAGCACACTGCCAATACCAGAGTGGGCATACTGCCTAAATTATTTTTTTGAGAAAAACATCAATAGAGTTGAAAATGTGATGGAAACCCATTTAACTTGTATTTTTTATTCGTAGTTGGATGGAAACATGGCTACGGAGACACTCTTTAATATCTGATCTCACCCTATTCTGCATACACACAATGAGGCTTTATAACCAATTTACACTTACTAAATATATCTACACATACCCACACACTAACAAACACCTACTGTATACGTCAAAATAGTTTAGTCAGGTTTGTCTGACTTTTGACTTATGATAGCTGACTTGTCTTTACCCACATCCTATTAATGTCCACCATGATGGGTTTAACAACAATGAAGTCATTCTGTATCTACAGTATAGCACTCAAAAATAGTGGGGATGGGTAAACACTCCATGTTTAAAGTGTGTTTATTATCTGTGTGTACGTAAATGAGGGAGTGTATGTCTGTGCAAACTGTATCACCTCTCTCTTCCAGGAGGAGGGTCCAGGGGTGCTGCTGGGGAAGGAGGAGGGTCTGGGGAACCCTGAGGAGAACATGGTCATGGAGGACAACCAGACTCCTGAACCTGAACCCACAGAGGAACCAGCTGAGCAGCACAGGACCACACACAATCTCACTGAGGTAAACCCACTATGAACTGCTGTCTGAATGGTATTAGGTCAGGGCCTGTATCCACAAATCCCCTCAGAGTAGGAGTGCTTATCTAAGATCAGTTTTGCCTTTTAGATAATAATGAATAAGACTATATAGACAGGTGGGGACCTGATACATGATCAGCAATCTTACTATTTTACGCTTTGTGGATACGGGCCCAGGTCTTGACCATGCATTTGAATTATAAAACTATTAAAGAGTGTAAGTAATCAAATCAACTAATATGTTTGCATAGTACTCATAGCATTCCCTCATTGCTCAATCAGAAGATGCTCCATAGCAGGGTGCTCATATCAGATTTCTTGATCCAACATCCTCTCACTCTGTATCTCTCACAGTCAGTAGACATGGAGGATGGGAAGCCTGATCTGCTGCTAGTCAAAGAGGAAACATTAGAAGATGAACCAGAGAGCATTGATCTGCTGAGTGGACTAAAGATGGGGGAGCAAGGTAAGGAAGAAATACATGGGTCTTTCTATAAATAATGGGGCCAATGTGTGACATTAGGATCAACATTTCTAAATGGTTTGATGCTAAATAAAAATTGATTTTCATGCAGTTCCACATACCTGTACTTAAGGGACAATTTGCATATACTCCTCTAACACCACCTATACAACATAGGCCCAAGACTATACATCCTTTAATAAGGGTTCATACAGACATTGCCAAGCCAAATTGAAGGACTTTCAGGGATATTTTCATGCACGTAATTGTAATTTTCAAGGACCCCATTACCACTTTAAGAATAATGGATTTTTAGGCCTTGTCAATGCATTGATATACAAATTATTATTACCTTCTGACGCAGCCACACATAATAAAGCAATAAATAGCAGTAGCATTAATCTCACCATTTGTATCTCACCAGCTCTGTTTTTATGAAGAGAAAGCCACCAAAAACCAGGTTCCTTTTGTACTGGAAGGATTTGTATGGAAAGACAGGTTGAAGCCAGCATTAGATGTTGTCGTCCTCATAATAACCACACGTGGTTTTACAGAAACAGAGTAGCACAACACCCTTCAATTGAAGCAGCGGGAAACAAACGCAAGTGGCCACTCACAAAAACAGATCAAAAAAGAAATCAGGGATAAATATAAGGGAGCAGGTGAACTTATAGATTGGTTACAATAATTACAAGGACATTAGTGCCAAGATGTAGCACCAAATTCAGGAAATGTCAGATTTTCAAGGTAGGCCAATTCCAAGTAGGCTAAACTTTAAGCCTGTTGTTACTCCTGCAGTTTTAAACAATACATGTAAACTAAAATGTATTTTTCATTATCAGATCATGTTGTAATGTGTTGTCATTATATCCAGAATAATTCATAGGAATAGCATTGGGTGTTGTGCAATAGTCTATCCTTCACAATTGTGCACAGTAGACTCGGTGTCAAATCCGAGGCATGAAAACATAAACTCATTACCTTGATGGTTTCTCTGTTAAATCTAACTTGACCTTGCTGTAAATAAATCAGAAAACAACTTATGATCAACATCAATTTGCCAAGGATATTGGATCCAACTTGGATCCAGGCACAACTGTTTTCACCGGCGTATTGAATGAGACATTCTTCCCAAACACCTTTTTTCCAGCACTTGTTTTGTTGTTGCATCGCATGTGCTATTACAACAGCTGTTTCTCACTCGACTGTCATTCAGAAAATTTCTCCCTGGATCAGATGATAATGTGTGAAAATATCACAGTGTAATTAAACAACTCGACACCAAAGGCACATCCAACAAGTATTATGTAATTATTGAAGAACCACGTTAATGACAGTATCGACTTAGGTTTTAAGTATCAAGGTGACTCATTCGGTAGGAAGCATTTGATTTTGCAATAGCATACGTTTTGGGGGATTTATGTGCCCATGAAAACGGGTTTCACCCCGTAACATACACTGAGTGTACAAAACATTAGGAACACCTTCCTAATATTGAGTTGCACCCCCTTTTGCCTCAATTCGGGAGGGCATGGACTCTACAAGGTGTTGAAAGCGTTACACAGGGATGCTGGCCCATGTTGACTCCAATGCTTCCCACAGTTGTGTCAAGTTGGCTGGATTACCTTTGGGTTGTGGGATCATTGTTGATACACACGGGAAACTTGCAGTTCTTGACACACTCAAACCAGTGTGCCTGGCTAGGGCTGTTACGGTGACCGTATTACCGATTCATGACCACAGTCAAATTCCATTTGACGGTAACTAGGCTTCTCCAAAACTGTGCTTTGTCGCTGATGGTCATTAGTAGCATACCAAACTTGCTAACTGCCTGCTCTAATCACTCTGACATCAATGCAATCAAAAATCAAGAGTTTTGATGGCCTCTATTAACAAGAGGATCCCATGAGCTTTTCTGTAGGCTTGACCTACCATATTTATTTGTCAACTTTCATAATATTAAGCACATTACTTTGTTTTACAACAGGAGTAGCCTACCTGGCTGGCATGAAAATGAACCACAGGAAAAACGTCTTACATTTTCTATTTATGTGAATACAATGACATGTATTTCTTTCTCCCCTTGTTCCAACAGGTGCATGATAGTGGTCCATTCTAAATAAAAACAAATTTCACGTATATGTAAAGACAAGATTAAATTGAGAATAGTCCAATGGGTTACAATATTATAACTTGCGACAGTGTAGCCTAGTGGTTAGAGCACTGGACTAGTAACCGAAAGGTTGCAAGTTCAAATCCCCGAGCTGAATCTGTCGTTCTGCCCCTGAACAGGCAGTTAACCCACTGTTCCTAGGCCGTCATTGAAAATAAGAATTTGTTCCTAACTGACTTGCCTAGTAAAATAAAGGTAAAATAAAAAAAATATTATCACTTGTGAATGAGGCTCAATGTGTGCAGTCTCAAAGTCGTACACCTCATGAAGCCTAGCCCATAGCCTAGGCCATGTTTTGATATGGTAAACTGGCCAAATAACTCCAAATGTAGCCTATACACCTAGGGCCCCTGGAACACAGTTGGAGAGCACATAGCCTACAGAGCCTAGTGACAGATGTGCTTCAAAATCAAAATACATTTTTGTCACGTGTGCCAAATACAACAGATATAGGCCTTACCGTGAACTGCTTTCTTACAAGCCCTTAACCCACAATGCCGTTTTAAGAAAATAGAGTTAACATACAGTTGAAGTCGGAAGTTTACATATACGTAGGTTGGAGTCATTAAAACTAGTTTTTCAGCAACTCCACAAATTTTGTTAACAAACTACAGTTTTGGCAAGTTGGTTAGAACATCTACTTTGTGCATGACACAAGTCATTTTTCCCACAATTGTTTACAGACAGATTATTTCACTTAACTCACTGTATCACAATTCCAGTGGGTCAGAAGTTTACATACACTAAGTTGACAGTGCCTTTATACAGCTTGGAAAATTCCAGAAAATGATGTCATGGCTTCTGATAGGCTACTTGACTAATCATTTGAGTCAATTGGAGGTGTACCTGTGGATTAATTTCAAGGCCTACCTTAAAACTCAGTACCTCTTTGCTTGACATTATGGGAACATCAAAAGAAATCAGCCAAGACCTCAGAAAAAAAATGTAGACCTCCAAGTCTGGTTCATCCTTGGGAGCAGTTTTCAAATGCCTGAAGGTACCACATTCATCTGTACAAACAATAGTATGCACGTATAAACACCATGGGACCATGCAGCCGTCATACCGCTCAGGAAGGAGACGCGTTCTGTCTCCTAGAGATTAACGTACTTTGATGCGAAAAATGCAAATCAATCCCAGAACAACAGCAAAGGACCTTGTGAAGATGCTGGAGGAAACAGGTACAAAAGTATCTCTATCGACAGTAAAACGAGTCCTATATCGACGTAACCTGAAAGGCTGCTCAACAAAGAAGAAGCCACTGCTCCAAAACTGCCATAAAAAAGCCAGACTACGGTTTGCAACTGCACATGGGGACAACGATCGTAAATGTCCTCTGGCCTGATGAAACAAAAATAGAACTGTTTGGCCATAATGACCATCGTTATGTTTGGAGGAAAAAGAGGAAGGCTTGCAAGCCAAAGAACACCATCCCAACCGTGAAGCATGGGGGTGGAAGCATCATGTTGTGGGGGTGCTTTGCTGCAGGAGGGACTGGTGCACTTTACAAAATAGATGGCATCATGAGGGAGGAAAAATATGTGAATATATTGAAGCAACATCTCAAGACATTGGTAAGGAAGTTAAAGCGTGGTCGCAAATGGGTCTTCCAAATGGACAATGACCTCAAGCATACTTCCAAAGTTGTGCTAAAATGGCTTAAGGACAACAAAGTCAAGGTATTGGAATGGCCATCACAAAGCCCTGATCTCAATCCTATAGAAAATGTGTGGGCAGAACTTAAAAAGCGTGTGCGAGCAAGGAGGCCTACAAACCTGACTCAGTTACACCAGCTCTGTCAGGAGGAATGGGCCAAAATTCACCCAACTCATTGTGGGGAACTTGTTGAAGGCTACCTGAAACGTTTGACCCAAGTTAAACAATTTAAAGGCTATGCTACCAAATATTAATTGATTGTATGTAAACTTCTGTCAAACTGGGAATGTGATGAAAGAAATAAAAGCTGAAATGAATCATTCTCTCTACTATTATTCTGACATTTCACATTCTTAAAACAAAGTGGTGATCCTAACTGACCTAAGACAGTGAATCTTTACTAGGATTAAATGTCAGGAATTGTGAAAAACCGAGTTTAAATGTATTTGGCTAAGGTGTATGTAAACTTCCGACTTCAACTGTAGGTTTTCTTTTTGTCCAGGTGGGAAAGGGCAGTGTGGAGTGGGAACTGCTGGTGCTCTCACGTATTGAGTGAGTCACTGGTACTTCCTGCTTTAGTTTTTTCTTGTAAGCAGGAATCAGGAGGATAGCATTATGGTCAAGTTTGCCAAAAGGAGGGCATGAGAGAGCTTTGTATGCATCTCTGTGTGTAGAGTAAATGTGGTCTACAGTTTTTTTCCCCTCTGGTTGCACATGCTGTTAGAAATAAAAACGGATTTAAGTTTACCTGCATCAAAGTCCCCAGCCACTAGGAGCGCCACTTCTGGATGAGCATTTTCTTGTTTGCTTATGGACATACAGCTCCTTGAGTGCAGTCTTCATGCCAAAATCGGTTTGTGGTTGGAAAATAGATGGCTACCTCAGGTGAGCAATATCGAGAGACTTCCTTAATATTAGACATCATGCACGAGCTAGCTGTTATTGACAAATAGACACACACCAAAACCCCTCCTCTTACCGGATGCAGCTGTTCTGTCCTACCGATGCACGGAAAACCCAGCCAACTGTATATTATCCGTGTGGTCGTTCAGCCACGACTCTGTGAATCATAAGATATTACAGTTTTTAATGTCCCGTTGGTAGGATAGTCTCAAACGGAGCTCATCCAGTTTATTCTCCAGTGATTGCACGTTGGCCAATAGAATGGATGTTAGAGGCGGATTACCCACTCGCCGACAAATTCTCACAAGGCACCCGGATCTGCTCCCCCCTGTATCTCCGTCTTTTCTTCATGTAAATAATGGGATTTGGGCCTGTTCCGGGAGGACTAGTCATTGCGCAATCACTTGTGAAAACAGAGTTTTGACTGGCAACTATTCAAAAGAGGATCCCAGCTTTCTTGTGCTGCTAGATGTATTGCTAAATTCTTAAAGTTAAGCACATTAATCCTCTTTACAACTGGTGTAGCCTACCTAGCACACAAAGGCGGTGCGTGAGTGTCAAGTTTGGGAAAGCTAATTTTCACCATTAAAATGCAATCCATGCATCATCGCATTTGCGGACTTATGTGAGAGAGCCTACTATTCGTTATGTGATGAGTAGATTGGATAGTCATAATTTAGGTTAACAATATAACTCAACCACTGTTCTCAAAAAAAGACCGCTCAATGCATGGCTGAGCGCGTAGAGTAAGACTAGACTATACGCTATATCAGATACGTTTCTTTCTTTGCACGGGAAACATAAAGCTTGATACTGACAAACAGATCAAAAAACAAAGAATTGTCCATATAATAAGCATACGAGAAGGGGAGACTCAAATTAGGAAATTATTGTCCAAAAACAAACTTAAGTAGCACTGACGCAACAATGATAAATAGTGAATATGCGCAGTGAGCACTCACCAGGGATATTGCCGATTCTATCGGTTGGTGCCAATAAGATATACTGTTGTTCGTTCAAATTTAGAATTTTGATAACTAAAAGACAGATTACTCTTTTCATTGTCTTCTCTTTACAGCAATAACCATTTGCTTTCCAAACAATGTTTTCCCGCAATTGTATTTTGAAATATTGAGATATGCCTGGCGTGGCCTCTACTCTTCACAGACTCGACAATATATGTAAAGACCAGATTAAATTAAGAATAGTCTGATGGGTGAGAATAGGATCAAGTGCTTGTCAAATAGTGAATGAGAGATGATGAAGTGTACAGCCTGCGCAAGAAACGGAGCAGAGCTCATGCCTTTTCATGCAACTTTTTTCAAATCGTCATTAGTCACATCATGCAGCTAGAAATGTATAAAATATGTTAACGTATAGCCCAATTTTTGTATCACAACTAAAGTTGCATACATGTCTATAAATTAAGCAGATGGGAGGACCTATTTCTTTGTTAACCACTCAACACAGAAGCCGCATGTGCGCACTCCCTCGGAAATCGTTTGGGGAAAATATCCTTTCTATTTTATTCAGCTATGTTCAATTGTATTCTTCATACTATTAAATGATATGAAATAATGCCATGGAATTCTAAGCAAATCTTGTCTGCTAAATTAACTAGTGTAGCCCACAGCCATATGGCATAGACCTAACATAAAGACAACTCAGAATATGCTCTTCTGTTCTGAAATAGGCTACATTTTCTTCACATGTTTATTTAGATCCGACTAAAATAAATAATGGATGTATTGTGTTGTGGGCTATATTAAATGGATCAGTGGAAGCCAGGAGATGCTAAAGGTGTTTGTTAATTAACGGTAAATTGCTGTGAGACCGGCAGTTATTTGCATGACAATCGCCGGCTGACAAAATTTCATGACCGACACAGCCCTAGGCCTGGCACCTACTACTATACCCTGTTCAAAGGCACTTAAATCTTTTGACTTGCTCATTCACCATCTGAATTACACACGTACACAATCCATGTCCCAATTGTCTCGAGGTTTAAAAATCTGTGTTTAACCTGTCTCCTCTCTTTCATCTAAACTGATTGAAGTGGATTTAGCAAGTGACATCAACAAGGGATCATAGGTCTTTCACCTGGTCAGTCTGTCATGGAAAGAGCAATGTTCCTAACACTATACTCAGTGTAAGGAGGCACAAAATGTTACGTAGTTACATTGAATTTCTGAGATCTCTGTACAAAAAAACTGTCCGACAGCTCGATCAAGGTAGATTTTACAAGGTTCAAGTTTAAAGTATACTTGAACTGATTAATGCTTATTATATGATACAACAACTTACACAGCCATAAATGCAAGGACAGAAAACAATGTCACCCGATTTTGGACAAATCCATTAAGACACCCACCATGAGAATGGTTAAACAGGTTTTAAATTAACTTGTGAATTGTATTGAATATAGAGCTATGTTCCCCCTTATCTTAATGTCATGACATGATCTGATTAATATAAGGGACTTATCAACAGCTGTAACAAGTAGTTAATAGAAAGACCCACATATAGCCTACATACAGTATTAGATCTTCAATGGGAATTGTGGCTATTGTTTTTTCTTTAATGAAATCAATATAACTTATGTTTACATGCAAAAACACATTGTAATTGACAACAACAAAAACTCCATATGCAGAGTTCTCTCTGCCGTGTTTGAAAAGTCTATTTTCTAAACTCTTCCTGTAGGTGGTTGGCTGGAGGCTAACAGAGGAGAATGGGTGGCCATTTTGGATTCCCAGACCCAGACGGGTGCAGCCAAGGGCCCAGTGAACAACATCACCGAGCAGGCCTGGCCCAGAGGTGACATAGTGGAGGTCAGGGGATGGGACAGCGTCCTCAACTCTGGGCTGGGGAACAACACTGTTAACCACAACCAGAAACAGACAGTCGAACCCAAAACAACATCTGAACATAGTCTCCATGACAACAGACTCGCTGAGACCAGAGCGAGGCGTAGATTTGGTCTGCGGGGACAGGAAAGGGAACGTATGCGGCGGGAGAGTACAGACTTGGCTTACGATGCTCCGTCCTGCTCCTATAATTGTGATTCAGAGAGACTGATCGCGCCTCATGTTGACTCCCTAACAGGTGCTTCCTTCAGTCTGCCTTCTATAGGATCTATCAACTGTAATATGGATCCTGCGATAACACAGACACTCCCTGGCCTTAATCCTCCTCACACTCTTCTTATGTTAAACCAGACCTCAGACAATGCCAATGCCTCAACACTAAATAGCTACACAAGCCCATTGACAAATGACAGTAGCGGAGATAGAATCAGTAAAGGTGGTGGCGCCAAAGAGAAGCGCTTCCCGTGTTCGTTCTGTGGGAAAGCCTTCAGTTTCCCCCAACAGGTGGAGATTCACCAGAGGATGCACACGGGGGAGAAACAATTCAGCTGCCACCTGTGCCAGGCCAGTTTCTCTCACTCCTTCAGCCTGAAGAGGCACCTGAGAGTCCACACAGGGGTGAAACCCTTCAGCTGTACCCAGTGTCACATGCGCTTCGCCCAGGCTGGTCACCTGAAGAGGCACCAGAGGGTCCACACAGGGGAGAAACCCTACAGCTGTACGCAGTGTGAGAAGAGGTTCTCCCGCCAGGACCAGCTGAAGATGCACCTGAAGGTCCACACAGGCGAGCGGCCATTCGCCAGTACTCACTGCGGGAAGAGGTTATCAGAGAGAAGCTACCTCAGGATGCACCAGCAGAAAAAACATTCCACTCTAACATAATAGTAACAATTCCCCTGGATAGCTTCTGACATTTAGATCAAACCCAGCATTAAAGACAAATATACATTTTCATTGTTGTCAGTAGAAAAGACCCACAGATGACCCACAGATTTCAGTGTTTAATATTCCTGGGTAGAATATTTCATCCAGACATTGTGTGACATATATGCCTTAAGTCTAAAAAGTATGTTACATATTGAGAGTTTAGGACTATAAGGTTCTATCTGCAAAATGATGATTCTGAGATAATTGGCATTATATTTCTGAACCCTCATTGGTTTGAATGGTGTCATCTATTTTTATCTTGTATTCTTTTTAACTAAACATGAATTGGGTTATTAAGAGTACTAAATAGGTAGAGAACAGAACAAGGCTATATCAATAACACAATTTTGAAAAAACATTCAGATAGAACCAAAGCTCGTGATTTTGTTCGTATCCGGGGCAAATCTGGTGCTTTTAGATAGAATGCAAGCTATATCAGATCAAATCCAGCCAGGAACTTTTTTTAGGGCAGGTGACCCACATTACAAGTTCGATAAGATTGACAGACATAGTAATAAAGAGGCTGGAATGAGTCTTTGCTACAAATAATTTACAGTACACCTAGAGATTACTATTCCCAACTAAGACTTACTTTTTTCTCTCTTAAAGTAAGAAAAGCTGTTCAATTGACCATTTTTATTCGCAAAAATGCACGATATAGTGATATCTGATCGTTGTCCGGTATCATGCCTAATTACACCAACAGAAAATACACTTAGCGACAGAATCTGTAGAATGAACAGAGTGCATCTTCTGGACCCGGAATGTATTAAATACCTAAATGAAACCATAAAAAAAACATTACAAATTTAGAAATAGCAGACAAAGAAAAGCCGACCCCCAATATAATTTGGGATGCCTTTAAGGCGTACATTAGGGGAATGATAATCTCATACTCGGCAAAAGTTAAATATGATTTAGTGACTTATTTTTCTTTCATTTTAATTTCTATCTTAGAAAAAGCCCATAGAAGTCTTTACAAGGTAAACAAGAAAGACATTTCTGAACTTAATTAGGAATACGATCTTTTACTTTTGAAGAGAGCCAACAACTACAGGTTAAACTCAAATAAAGCATACTACTTAATGGCAAATAAATATGGTAACTATCTGGCAGCTCTCACAAAACACTACATTTATGTTTTAAAAGATACAAATGCGGTAATTAGAAACAGTGTGATTAATGACAATTTTAAAAGCTTCTATGAAAATGTATATAAATCCAAATTAAAAAATAGTTGGACGGATCCTCTAGCCTTAGACTCAAGAACCCTGAAGCAATTATCAGCAGTCAAAACAATCACTAAAAACAGATCACCCAAAAATAAATATTGGATACTATTAAAACATTAGCATGGAGAAAAGCACAAATTTAGGGCAAAGTACACCTATTTACACAAATGACAACACTCGTCGCACAGTACGTCCTAGTTCCATGTATCAAACTGTTATTTCAGTTATATTAAAACCAGGAAAATCTGGAGAGTCCCCTGCTGATTATAGACCCAAAAGCTTAATAAATGCTTATAAGCATGAGCATGGCAAAAGTCTTACCAGACTTGATACATATCAAACAGGGTTTATTAAAAATAGACAAACAAATACAAGGACATGTTTAATGCAATACGCAAAAAAACTAGATAAATACAGTGCCTTGCGAAAGTATTCGGCCCCCTTGAACTTTGCGACCTTTTGCCACATTTCAGGCTTCAAACATAAAGATATGAAACTGTATTTTTTGTGAAGAATCAACAACAAGTGGGACACAATCATGAAGTGGAACGACATTTATTGGAAATTCCAAACTTTTTTTAACAACTCAAAAACTGAAAAATTGGGCATGCAAAATTATTCAGCCCCTTTACTTTCAGTGCAGCAAACTCTCTCCAGAAGTTCAGTGAGGATCTCTGAATGATCCAATGTTGACCTAAATGACTAATGATGATAAATACAATCCACCTGTGTGTAATCAAGTCTCCGTATAAATGCACCCGCACTGTGATAGTCTCAGAGGTCCGTTAAAAGCACATGAAGAACAAGGAACACACCAGGCAGGTCCGAGATACTGTTGTGAAGAAGTTTAAAGCCGGATTTGGATACAAAAAGATTTCCCAAGCTTTAAACATCCCAAGGAGCACTGTGCAAGCGATAATATTGAAATGGAAGGAGTATCAGACCACTGCAAATCTACCAAGACCTGGCCGTCCCTCTAAACTTTCAGCTCATACAAGGAGAAGACTGATCAGAGATGCAGCCAAGAGGCCCATGATCACTCTGGATGAACTGCAGAGATCTACAGCTGAGGTGGGAGACTCTGTCCATAGGACAACAATCAGTCGTATATTGCACAAATCTGGCCTTTATGGAAGAGTGGCAAGAAGAAAGCCATTTCTTAAAGATATCCATAAAAAGTGTTGTTTAAAGTTTGCCACAAGCCACCTGGGAGACACACCAAGCATGTGGAAGAAGGTGCTCTGGTCAGATGAAACCAAAATTGAACTTTTTGGCAACAATGCAAAACATTATGTTTGGCGTAAAAGCAACACAGCTCATCACCCTGAACACACCATACCTACTGTCAAACATGGTGGTGGCAGCATCATGGTTTGGGCCTGCTTTTCTTCAGCAGGGACAGGGAAGATGGTTAAAATGGGAAGATGGATGGAGCCAAATACAGGACCATTCTGGAAGAAAACCTGATGGAGTCTGCAAAAGACCTGAGACTGGGACGGAGATTTGTCTTCCAACAAGACAAAGATCCAAAACATAAAGCAAAATCTACAATGGAATGGTTCAAAAATAAACATATCCAGGTGTAGAATGGCCAAGTCAAAGTCCAGACCTGAATCCAATCGAGAATCTGTGGAAAGAACTGAAAACTGCTGTTCACAAATGCTCTCCATCCAACCTCACTGAGCTCGAGCTGTTTTGCAAGGAGGAATGGGAAAAAATTCAGTCTCGATGTGCAAAACTGATAGAGACATACCCCAAGCGACTTACAGCTGTAATCGCAGCAAAAGGTGGCGCTACAAAGTATTAACTTAAGGGGGCTGAATAATTTTGCACGCCCAATATTTCAGTTTTTGATTTGTTAAAAAAGTTTGAAATATCCAATAAATGTCGTTCCACTTCATGATTGTGTCCCACTTGTTGTTGATTCTTCACAAAAAAATAGAGTTTTATATCTTTATGTTTGAAGCCTGAAATGTGGCAAAAGGTCGCAAAGTTCAAGGGGGCCGAATACTTTCGCAAGGCACTGTATTTATCAATATTGGCTGTTGAAGCCGAAAAGGCTTTCGACCGTCTTAAATTGCATATTCTATTCAAAACTTTGGAAGCTTTCAATTTTCCAGCTGAGATAATACATTTAAATAAATTATATCAATGTCATTAATCAAAAATACATTACCTGATGAAATTGCTTTAGAAAGGGGCACAATACCCAGATCAGACTGGCTTCATAATTAATAGATTGTCCTCCAATAATCTCAGAAGGTTCTTTGATATAACTCACCTTGCTAACAAAAACAAAATACCTAGTGTCACAGTCTCCCTCGACGCTGAAAATGCCTTTGATAGGGTTGAATGGCCATAACTTTTTCGCGTCTTGGAAAAGTTTGGTTCAGGTACCGTGTTTGTAAATTTGATAAAATCACTCTACAAATCTCCTAAAGCTAGGATTGCTACCAATGGGATTACTTCCTCCTCTTTCCCTCTTTATAGGGGGAACAGACAAGGTTGCCCAATTAGCCCCCACCTCTTTGCCCTCGCCATCGAACCGTTGGCTGAGGCTATTAGAACATGCCCTGATATACATGGCTTTGAGGTGGGCCCCCATACCCATAAATTATCACTCTTTGCAGACGACCTTATCTTATTTCTAACAAACCCAGAACACTCACTGTCTCACTTGCAGATCCTACTACAGTGTTATAGTTCTTTCTCTGGATATAAGGTCAATTTTGATAAAAGCGAAATTTTACCATTGTCCGTCTTTGACCATCATACCATCAAGCACAAGTTTCCTTTTAGATGGTCGCCTATGGGCTTCACATATTTGGGCATAATGGTGGATGGTAATCTGAACAACCTCTATAAACTAAATCTGGCCTGTTTGTTGCAAAAGGTGGAGGGTGACCTTTGTAAATGGATGGACTTACCTCTCACTCTACTGGGTAGAATCAATGTAATTAAAATTAATGTCCTGCCCAGATTTCTATATCTGTTTCAATCTCTCCCTATCCCTGTTCCCGCAACATTTTTTTCCTCTCTCGACAAGCTGACCAGACGGTTTATCTGGCACGGCAAAACCCCTAGGGTTGGCCTGGATAAACTGACCCTTAATTACAGTCAAGGGGGCTTAAACCTACCCAATTTTAGAATGTACTACTGGGCTTCACAGTCTAGGTTTCTGGCTCAGAGGTTTGACAATGGTCCCTCTCCCTCATGGGTGAACATTGAAAAGATTGAGGTAAATGATGACACTGGGGCAGAATTGTTTTACTAATGGGACAGAAAATCTATAAAAACCATCACAGACAACCCTTTAATCATACATTCTGTCCTGGCATGGTGCAAACTGCATGAGCTGTTCGGACGAGGGGGATTCCTTTCCCCTAAAACCCCTTTATGGAACAATAGATTGATTCCTATGTTTTTCCAGAATAGTAACTTTAGACCATGGTCTGTTAAGGGGATTACTCTTTCTGGAACATTGTTACGAGGAGGGAGTTCTTATGTCTTTTGATCAGCTGAAACAGAAATACCACTTGCCTAACAGGGACTTCTTTAGCTACCTACAACTACGAAACTTTATTAGGATGACTCTCAAGGGACAATGGAACCTACCTAAGATGTCACCTATTGAACAAATCTGCCACGCAGACCAACCACTGTTCAAGACGATTTCCCGTGTATACGATGCTCTTATGTCAGGACTAACACTGCCTGGGCTAGATAAACCCCGATTTAGATGGGAAAAAGATCTGGGTATTGATCTTGAGGAGGATCTATGGAGTGACCTATGCAGGGATGGGGTTACATCCACATTGAACTCCAGATACAGACTGATCCAGTTTAATTTCCTCCATAAGCTCTATATCACCCCATCTAGACTGCACAAGTTCAACCCAGATATCTCCCTATGTTTTAGATGTGGCTCAGATGAAGGAACATTCCTCCATTCCACTTGGCAGTGTTCAAAACTACACGGTTTCTGGCAGGGGGTATGCGATACCATATCCTCAAATCACGGGGTTGCATTCCCTTTAGACCCGGAGGTCTGTCTACTGGGTAACTTTACTAACACCAATCTTAGGCAAAGCCATACTATAAAGCAAACATAAATATTGCTAGCGATTGCCAAGAAATGTATTGCCAAGAAATGGAAATTGGATTTCTCCCAGGCAGTTGCAATGTGGCTATCTGAAGTTAATAGTTGTATGCCTTTGGAGAAAATCACTTACTGCTTGAGGAATAAGTTAGACATTTTACAGAATTTGGCAACCTTTTATTGACTATATGGAGAATCTCCCCCCACATCTCATTGATTGAATCTCTATATAATCCTCACAATGTTTCACACGTAATGTATAATATGTAGCCTACGGCCGGTGAACCAATGTCTCATTTTTTTCTTATTGTATGTTTGTATATATAACTGTCACTTTGTCCTATCGTTGTCTAATATCTTTTCACTTTTATTTTGAATGTTCTTAATTGGAAAATGCAAAAATAAAATATATTAAAATATTTTTAAAAAGAAAAGGCACTATATCTCCCCCATCCTGTTGACGGAATTAAAAATAAACTTAAGTTACATATCACAATAATGTTTAGGACATCAGAGAAACCTTGGGGGAATCTTATTTGAGTCAGAAAAGGGTGTTCAAGATACACAAAACCTTGCAGAGAGCATATCCAGCTGACAATCTCTTGGAAACAAATATAAACTATGGGAACCAAGACTTAAAAATAACTGATGTTGGCACAAGATGGAGGGAATGTTGGTGCATAACTAATGAAATTACAGTTAACAAATGTACACTTAATCCAGTATAAACTAATGGACAAAATGTATTGCAATGACTCAAAAATCCATGCTTTCTGAGAATGCTATGACGTCCAAAAGTTATGGGCTGAGTTAGAAAGTTGGCTGTCAGAAGTATTACAATGGTAATTTAATTTTTATCTGTCAAATTTCAAGACATGGGATATGGGGGTGTAGTGAGATACCCAATGGGCTGGACGATTCTCCTCTCATTACTCATCTTGAAAAAATATATACGAAAAAACCTGGAAATCAATCTGCCATCATTACACATTGAAATAGCATGAGTGACCGAGAAAAACAAATTGGTACAATTTAAGGCCAATGTAGCAAACAACAATGCAGGCACGAGGGATGGGGGTGTGAGCATGTGTGTCTCGGCAGATGAGCTGTAGTCATTTTTGGGTGCGTCTGTAAGTTGTTGTTAATATGTGTATGTTTGTATTTGGTGTTGGGGAAAATACACAAATATACAGTACCCTCCAAGTATTCACACCCCTTGACTTTTTCCACATTTGTATTGTGTTAAAGCATGAATTAAAAATGGATTACATTGAGATGTTTTTGTCACTGGCCTACACACACAATATGCCATAATGTTATGTTTTTTTAAATGTTACAAATTAATAAAATATGAAAAGCTAAAATGTTGAGTCAATATGTATTCAAACCCTTTATGCCAAGCCTAAATAAGTTCTGGAGTAAAAATGTGCTTAAGTAACAATACATTGCATGGACTCTGTGTGCAATGATACTATTTAACGTGTTTTTTTATGACTGCCTCATCTCTGTACCCCACACATACAATTATCTGTAAGTTCCCTCAATTTTCAAACACAGATTCAACCATAAAAACCAGGGAGGTTTTCCAATGCCTCGCAAAGAAGGGCACCTATTTTACCCATCTATTGGTAGATCGCTTTAATTTATATGATTACCTGACATTAAATATCCCTTTTAGCATGGTAAAGTTATTCATTATACTTTTGATGGTGTATCAATACACCCAGTCAACCTTCTTAACTCAGTTGCCAGAGAGGAAGGAAACGCTCGGGATTTCACCATGAGGCCAATGATGACTTTGAAAGAGTTTAATGGCTGTGATCGAATAAAACTGAGGATGGATCAACACCATTGTAGTTATTCCACAATACTAACCTAATTGACAGAGTGAAAAGACAGAATTTAACACTGGAATACAAATATCCTAAAACATTCATCCTGTTTGCAATAAGGCACTATAGTAATTCTACAAAAATGTGGCAAAAACACTTTTTGTCCTAAATACAAAGTGTCATGTTTGGGGCAAATACAACACATTACTGAGTACCACTTTCCATATTTTTAGTCATCGTGGTAACTTCATCATGTTATGGGTATGCTTGTAATCGTTAAGGACTGGGGAGTGGAATGGAGCTAAGCACAGGCAAAATTCTAGATGGAAAAACCTGGTTCAATCTGCTTTCCACCAGACACTGGGAGATGGGAGACTGGGAGACCCCCATCCCACCTTTCAGCAGGACAATAACCTGAAACACAAGGCCAAATCTACACTGGAGTTACTTACCAAGAAGACTGAATGTTCCTGAGTGGCCGAGTTACAGTTTTAATTTTTGCTTGAAAATCTATGGCAAGACCTGAAAATGGTTGTCAAGCAATGATCAACAACTGATTTGACAGAGCTTGAAGAATTTTGAGAAGAAGAATGGACAAATGTTGCACAATCCAGGTGTGGGAAACTCTTAGAGACTTACCCAGAAAGACTCACAGCTGTAATCACTGCCAAAGGTGGTCGTAACGTATAGTCTCTGGGTTGAATTTTCCACATTCTGTTACGTTACAGCCTTATTCTAAAATTGATTAAATGTTTTTTCCCCTCAATCTACACACAATACCCCATAATGACAAAGCAAAAACAGGTTTTAATTTTTTTTTGCTAATTTATTAAAAATACACTACTGTTCAAAAGTTTGGGGTCACTTAGAAATGTCCTTGTTATTGAAAGAAAAGCACATTTCTGTCCATTAAAATAACACCAAATTGATCTGAAATACAGTGTAGACATTGTTAATGTGGTAAAATAATATTGTAGCTGGAATTAAAATTGAACATTAAAATAACATCAAATTGATCATAACTTGGATTAGCTAACACAACGTTCCATTGGAACACAGGAGTGATGGTTGCTGATAATGGGCCTCTGTACGCCTATGTAGATATTCCAGTAAAAATCTGCCGTTTCCAGCTACAATATTACTGCTGTACACACAGAAACATGATATTATAACCACAGTCAAGCCTATCTATCACAGTGATTTAAGTACCTAACATTATGGAGCCATTGGAGTTTATTTTCAAGTTAGTATTTTTAAACTCGGGAGAGGCGAAGGTCATTCGTCCTCTGAAACACAACCCAGCCAAGCCGCACTGCTTCTTGACACAATGCCCGCTTAACCAGTCGCACCAATGTGTCAGAGGAAACACCGTACACCTGGCGGGCCGGGCGCACCTGTGGGCCGGGCGCATGTCAGCGTGCATGCACCCGGCCCGCCACTGGAGTCACTAGTGTGCGATGGGACAAGAACGTCCCTGCCGGCCAAACCCTCCCCTAACATGGACGACGCTGGGCCAATTGTGCGCCGCCCCACGGGTCTCCCGGTCGCGGACGGCTGCGACAGAGCCTGGACTTGAACCAGGATCTCTAGTGGCACACTGCGCCATAACCAGGATCTCTTAGACCACTGCGCCACTCAGGAGACCTATTTTTAAGTTTTGATTCAAGAATTAAGTATAATGTTTTGTTTCGACTGTAATAAGTCAAACTCAGTCCCTGCAAAGACAAACAAAAAACTAGTCAGTTAGTACAGTCAATTTTGTATTTAATTTAAACAAAATGGTCAAAGAGTCAACTACATTACTTTTATTGCACAAAACGATAAATGAAAACATTCATTTTAGAATACTTTGGAAAAGGTTCAACATTACATTACACACAGCTTCAAGACTTCACGTCAAGTAAACATTAATTAAGACACTGTCATTATCTCACTATAAAACAGTATCAACCTAAAGGGACAAAGCATTTTTACAGACACCATCACACCAACCATCACCATAATCATCTACTCTGCCTCATCATCCTCAGTTCATCTCATCCACTTTCCTATACATCCAAATCCAACAGAATTCATTAAAATCTAACTAGTTCTACATTATACACGCGCAGTGTGTATTTTCTGCATTTTCAGTGCGTACAGGCAAACGGCCTTTCTCTCATGTGGACCTTCTGGTGCCTCTTCAGGTGGTGCTGGTGGGAGAACCTCTTATCACACTGGGGGCAGCTGTATGGTTTCTCCCCTGTGTGGACTCTCTGGTGCCTCTTCAGCTTGGAGGAGTGGGAGAAACTAGCCCGACATAGGTGGCAGCCGAAAGGTTTCTCCCCTGTGTGCATCATCTGGTGGATCTCCACCTGTTGGGGGAAACTGAAGGCTTTCCCACAGAAGGAACACAGGAAGCGTTTCTCTTTGCCACAAGATCTGTTGATAGCGTTACTACTACTGTCATTTGTCAATAGGCTTGTGTAGCCATTTAGTGTTGAGGCACTGGCATTGTCTGAGGTTTGGTTTAACATTAGGAGAGTGTGAGGAGGATGAAGACCAGGGAGTGTCTGTGTTGTTGCAGGCTCCATGTTCCAATTGATAGATCCTATAGAAGGCAGGCTGAAGGCAGCATCTGTTAGGGGGTTAACCTGAGGTGCCATCAGTCTCTCTGAATCACAACTATAGGAGCAGGACTGAGCGTCGCTAGCCGAGTCAGTGTCTGTTCTCTCCAGCTGCATACGAACACTTCCCCGCAGACCAAATCTAAGTCTCGCCCTCGTCTCAGCCAGTCTGTTGTCATGGAGACTGAGTTTGGATGTTGTTTTGTGTTCAACTGTCTGTTTCTGGTAGTGGTCAACAATGTTGTTCCCCAGCCCAGAGTTGAGGACCCTGTCCCATCCGCTGACCTCCACTATGTCACCTCTGGTCCTTGCCTGCACAGTGATGTTGTCCACTGGGCCCTTGGCTGCACCAGTCTGGGTCTGGGAATCCAAGATGGCTCCCCAGTCTCCTCTGTTAGCCTCCAGCCAACCACCTGCAGGAAGAGTTTAGAAAAATACTTTACAAACATGGCAGAGAACTAGACATATGAAGCATTTGGTCAATTACCTGCTGAGGTTAATACATTGTTTGTGTGTTTTTCAAAAATGTAAACACAAGTTGTTTCATTTTATGAATGAAGAAAAAAGTATAGCCAGGCGCATCACTATTCCCATTGGAGATCTATTACTGTATGTAGGCTATATGTATTTCTCCCTTACTTGGCTCCCCCATCTTTAGTCCACTCAGCAGATTAATGCTTTCTGGTCCGTCTTCTACTGTCTCCTCTTTTACCAGCAGCAGATCAGGCTTCCCATCCTCCATGTCTACTGACTGTAAGAGATACAGAGTGAGAGGATGTTGGATCAAGAAATCTGATATGAGCACCCTGCTATGGAGCATCTTCTGATTGGGCATTGAAGGATTGCTATGAGTAGTATTAGTTGATTTCATCATTCAAAGACATGTTCCCACACTTAAAAAATCAATCAATACCTTCGAATCAAATTTTATTGGTTGAGTACACATATTTTGCAGATGTTATCGCAGGTGCAGCGAAATGCTTATGTTTCTAGCTCCAACAATACCTAACAATACACACAAGAAGAAAAATAATAATAATTAAGAAGGATCAGAACGTGTAATGTCAGAATCCGGAAAACAGTGTGATGGTTTGGGGATGTTTTGCCGCATCAGGACCTGGACGGCTTGCCTTAATAGAAAGGAACCATGAATTCTGCTCTGTATCAGAGAATTCTACAGGAGAATGTCAGGCTATCCGTCTGTGGGCTGAAGCTGAAGAACAGCTGGGTCATGCAGCAAGACAGTGATCCAAAACACACAATCAAGCCTCGATGAAAATGTTTAAAAAGCAACAAATATGAAGTTTTGGAATGGCCTAGTCAAAGTCCAGACCTAATCCCAATTGAGATGTTGTGGTTGGACTTGAAACGAGCAATACATGTTTGAAAACCCACAAATGTTGCTGAGTAAAAGCAGTTCTGCATGCAAGAGTGTGCAAAAATTCCTCCACAGCGACATGAAAGACTGATCAACAACTACAGGAACCATTTGGTTGCAGTCATTGCAGCTAAAGGTGGCACAACCAGTTATTGTGTGTAAGGGGGCAATTACTTTTTCACACAGTGGAATTGGGTGTTGCATAACTTTGTTCATTAAATAAAATATATATTTTGGGGGGTTATTTGTAAACTCAGGTTCCCTTTATCTAATATTAGTTTTGGTTGAAGATCTGATGACATTAAGTATCAAACATATGTGGAAATAGAAAATCCAAAAAGGGGCACATACTTTTTCATGGCACAAAAATATGTAAAACATTTATTTTTATTTTTATGAAAAGATATAAAAAATATATATATATATATATATATATATATATATATCAGAACGAGCCTATCAGAATGTCCCTTGTTTCATGAGCTGTTATAAAAGTTCCCAGAAATGCTCCATACACACAAAATGTTTATTTCTCTAAAATGTGCAGTTTTGTCACACAACGTCCAACCGGCCTCACAAATGCAGACCATGTGTAACCACGCCAGCCCAGGACCTCCACATCCCTGCTTCTTCACCTGCCGGATCGTCTGAGCCACACAGACAGCTGATGAAACTGGGGGTTTGCACAACCAAAGAATTTCTGCACAAACTGTCAGAAACCACCTTGTCGCCCTCAACAGGGTCTTGACCTGACGGCAGTTTGTCGTTGTAACCGACTTCAGTGTGCAAATGCTCACCTTGGATGGCCACTGGCCCGCTTGGGAAGTGTGCTCTTCACAAATGAATTCCAGTTTCAACTGTACCGGGCAGATGGCAGACAGTGTGTATGGCGTCTTGTCTGCAAGCGGTTTGCTGACGTCAACGTTGTGGAGTTAAGGTATGGGCAGGCATAAGCTATAGATAACGAACACAATTGCATTTTATTGATGGCAATTTGAATGCACAAAGATACCGTGACGAGATCCTTAGGCCCATTGTTGTGCCATTCATCCGCCACCATCACCTCATGTTTCAGCATGATAATGCATAGCCCCATATCACAAGGATCTGTACACGATTCCTGGAAGCTGAACAATTCCCACTTCTTCCATGTCTTGCATACTCACCAGACACCATTGAGCATGTTTGGGATGCTCTGGATTGATGTGTAAGACCGCGTGTTACAGTTCCCGCCAATATCCAGAAACTTTGCACAGCCATTGAAGAGGAGTGGGACAACATTCCACAGGCCACAATCAACAGCCTGATCAACTCTGTACGAAGGAGATGTGTCGTACTGCATGAGGCAAATGGTGGTTCTCATCCACGTGCATACTTTTTTTTTTAAAGGTATCTGTGACCAACATATCCCCGAGCTGACAAGGTACAAATCTGTCATTCTGCCCCTGAACAGGCAGTTAACCCACTGTTCCTAGGCCGTCATTGAAAATAAGAATGTGTTCTTAACTGACTTGCCTAGTTAAATAAATGTAAAAAATAAAAAACATAAAAAGAACAGCCTCAATTCGTCGGGGCATGGACTCTACAGGGTTTCGAAAGCGTTCCACAGGGATGCTGGCCCATGTTGACTCCAAGGCTTCCCACAGTTGTGTCAAGTTGGCTGGATGTAATTTGGGTGGTGGACCATTCTTCATACACACAGGAAAATGTTGAGCGTGAAAAACCCAGCAGCATTGCAGTTCTTGATACACACAAACCTGTGCGCCTGGCACCTACTACCATACCCCTTTCAAAGGCACTTAAATATTTTGTCTTGCCCAGTCACCCTCCAAATGGCACACATACAGTATTCATGTCTCATTTTTCTCAAGGCTTAAAAATCCTTCTTTAACCTGTCTCCTCCCCTTCATCTACACTGATTGAAGTGGATTTAATAAGTGACATCAATAAGGGATCTTAGAATTCACCTGGTTAGTCTATTTAATGGAAAGAGCCATGTAAATGGGAATGGGTTGCGACATTTGGATGTCTCTAAGCTTCCCTGTAGTCTAAGAAGTCACTCGTGTTGCCCTGCGAGTGTCCTTTTCCTAAGTGAGTCTCGTCTGAATTCCATGTCAGAGAAGCGTCACCCTCCACTTTCACAGTCACCTCATCTACGACCAGACCCTCCCTACGACCAGGGCCCTTTCTTTCCCCTTCAGAGTATACACTACTACTGTACCGGTTCCAGTCCCCTCTCAATGGATTAGACTACAGTGCCTTCAGAAAGTATTCATACTCATTGACTTATTCCACATGTTGTTGTGTTACTACCTGAATTCAAAATGTATAAAACATAAATGCTTACCCATCCACACGCAATACCCCATAATGACAAAGTGAAAACATGTTTTTTATATTTTTTTATTGAAAATAAAGTACAGAACTGTCTTATTTACAAAAGTATTCACACCCGAGACAATACTTTGTAGAAACACTTTTGGCAGTGATTAAACCTGTGAATGTTTCTAGGTAAGTCTCCCAAGAGCTTTCTAAACCTGCATGTAAACTGCATCAAGCTTGGTCAAATTGTTTGTTAATCAATGCTAGATAACCATTTTCAGGTCTTGCCATAGATTCTCAAGTAGATGTAGGTCAAAACTGTAACTCAGCCACTCAGGAAAATTCACTGTCTTCTTGGTAAGGAACTCTAGTGTAGATTTGGCCTTGTGTTTTAGGTTACTGTCCTGCAAAGGTGAATTCATCTCCCAGTGTCTGGTGGAAAGCAGACTGAACCAGGTTTTATGCTAGGATTTTGCTTAGCTCCATTCCGTTTCTTTTTTATCCTAAAAAACACTGCAATCCTTAACGATTACAAGCATACCCATAACATGATGCAGCCACCACTATGCTTGAAAATGTGGAGAGTTGTACTCAGTAATGTCTTGTATTGTTTTTGCTCCAAACATAACACTTTATATTCTGGACAAAAAGTTAATTGCGTTGCTACATTTCTTGCAGTATTACTTTAGTGTATTGATACACCATCCAAAGTGTAATTTAATAACTTCACCATGCTCAAAGAGATATTCAATGTCTGCTTTTTTTTACCCATCTACCAACAGGTGCCCTTCTTTACGAGGCATTGGAAAACCTCCTTGGTCTTTGTGGTTGAAATTCATCGCTCACATGCAGGACTCTTACAGATAATTGTTTGTGTGGGGTATTCATTCATAAATCATGTTAAACACTATTGTTGCACACAGAGTGTGTCCATGCAACTTATTATGTGACTTGTTAAGCTCATTTTTACTCCGGAATGTATTTAGGGCTTTAGGGCCTATTGACTGCTTTTAATTTTTTTGAAAACATTCTAAAAACATTATTCCATTTTGACATTATGGGGCATTGTGTGTAGGCCAGTGACAAAAAAAAGACATTTTAAATTCAGTCAGGAACACAACAAAATTAGGAAAAAGTCAAGAGGTGTGAATACTTTCTGAAGGCACTGTATATGCCTGACATATTATTGTCTGGATACAATATAGACTATTCAGGAATATTCAACACATCTGTTACTCTCGTAATTCCAAATGCTCATTAACGTCCCTTTTTGTTTACAAAGCTTTACTACACAAGTTTCCAACTTACCTAACTTTGTTGGTTAACTCAAGGTTCCTCGGGTCTCCACCAAACTAGGTAAATCCACTTTTAGTTATAAATGCACCTCATTGCTGGAATCAACTACATAATACATTACAATTGAATGGTCTGGTGCCGTTCGTGCAATTCTTACTGAGGAATGTTACTGTTTATCTTGGATATTTGTGTTGTGCTGTATTCATTTGTTTTACATTGTCCTATTCATTGTATATACAGAGCTCCTTGTGAAAGAGACCCTGGTCTCATTGTTAACTCCCTGTTTAAATAAAAGTCAAATCAAAAATATATTTTCTGCTGACAATAATGACCATTCATGTTTGTCTTTAATGCAGGGTTTAATCTAAACCGCAGAGGCTATTAAGTGGAATGGTTACTTTCTATGTTATAGAGTGGAATGTTTTTTCTGCAGGTGTATCCTGAGGTAGCTCCTTTCTGAGAACCACCTCCTGCATTGCGAACCACCTCTCTCCAGTGTGGACCTTCAGCTGTTTCTAGCAGGAGAATCTTTTCTCACTCTGGGGTCAGCTGTATTGTTTCTCCCCTGTGTGGACCCTCTGGTGTCTCTTCAGGTTGCCAGCATGGGCAAAGCGCATGTTACACTGGGTACAGCTGAAGGGTTTCTCCCCTGTGTGGACTCTTTGGTGCCTATTCAGGCTGGACGATTGGGAGAAAGTGGCCCGGCACAGGTGGCAGCCGTATGGTTTCTCCCCCGTGTGCATCCTCTGGTGGATCTCCACCTGTTGGGGGAAACTGAAGGCTTTCCCACAGAACGAACACGTGAAGCGCTTCTCTATGGCGCTGCCACCTTTACTGATTCTGTCATTTGTCAATGGTCTTGTGTAGCCATTTTGTGTTGATGAACTGGCATTGTCTGAGGTTTGGTTTAACATAAGGAGATTGTGAGGAGGACGAAGGCCAGGGAGGGTCTGTGATGTCACAGGGTCAATGTTCCAGTTGATAGATCCTATAGAAGGCAAGCTGAAGGCAGCATCTGTTAGGGGGGTAACCTGAGGCGCCATCAGTCTCTCTGAATCACAACTATAGGAGCAGGACGGAGCATCAATAGCCGAGTCTGTGTGTGTTCTCTCCCGCGGCATACCGACACCTCCCCGTCCCCGCAGACCAAAGCTATGCCTCGCCCTGGTCGTAGCCAGTCTGTTGTCATGGAGACTATGTTCAGATGTTGTTTTGGGTTCAACTGTCTGTTTCTGGTTGTGGTTAACATTGTTGTTCCCCGGCCCAGAGTTGAGGACGCTGTCCCATCCACTGACCTCCACTATGTCACCTCTGGTCCTGGCCTGCTCAGTGATGTTGTCCCTTAGGCCCTTGGCTGCACCCGTCTGGGTCTGGTAATCCAAGATGGTCGCCCAGTCTTCTCTGTTAGCCTCCAGCCAACTAACTGCAGGAAGAGGTTAGAAAATAAACGTTAAAAACATTTTTGAGTCAAGTTCAGACATTATAATGTCTGTTTTTCTATGCAAACATAAGTTCTATTGATTTCATTTGATGTATTGAATGAAGAAAAAAATAGGCACATCACTTCAATGTGCTGTATGTATTACTATTCTCATTGAAGATCTATTACTGTATGGAGGCTATATGTATTTCTACGTTACCTTGCTCCCCCATCTTTAGTCCACTCAGCAGGTCAATGCTCTCTGGACCGTCTTCTATTGTCTCCTCTTTGACCAGCAGCAGATCAGGCTTCCCATCCTCCATGTCTACTGACTGTAAGAGATACAGAGTGAGAGGATGTTAGATCAAGAAATCTGATATGAGCATCCTGCTATGGAGCATCTTCTGATTGGGCAATGAGGGATTGCTATGAGTACATGTTAGTTGATTTGATCACTTCATACTATTTAATGGTTTGATAATTCAAAGGCATGGTCCCACACAAAATTAATCAAGACCTGGGCCTGTATCCACAAAGAGTATTAGAGTTGAAGTGCTGCTCAAAGATCAGGTCCCCATATGTCTGCATAGTCATTCATTATTATCTAAAAGGAAAACGGATCCTAAATCAGCACTCCTACTCTGAGGCTTTGTGGATATAGACCATGATCTAAT
This sequence comes from Oncorhynchus masou masou, assembly GCF_036934945.1. Lineage (NCBI taxonomy): Eukaryota > Metazoa > Chordata > Actinopteri > Salmoniformes > Salmonidae > Oncorhynchus > Oncorhynchus masou. Next base: position 5,943,670 of record NC_088232.1, on the reverse strand, counting down.
ACCATACAGACAGTAGTTTACAGTGGGCTCACCTCAGTGAGACTGTGTGTGGTCCTGTGCTGCTCAGCTGGTTCCTCTGTGGATTCAGGAGGAGGTGTAGTCTGGTTGTCCTCCATGAATATGGTCCCCTCCGGTTTCCCTAAACCCTCCTCACACCCCTCCTCCTTCACCAGCAGCACCTCTAGACCCTCCTCCTGGAAGAGACAGGTGATACAGACATACACTCCGTCAGGTACGTACACACAGATAATAAACACACTTTCAACATGGAGTGTTTACCCATCTCCACTACATTTGAGGCCTATACTGTAGTTACAGAATTACTGTTGTTGTTAAGCCCATCATGGTGGACATAAATATGTTGTTGGTAAATATGAGTCGCCAATTATAATTCAAAAGTCGTCATCAGCCAAACCCAGCTAAACAAAAATAAACGCAACACGCAACATTTTCAAAGATTTCACAGAGCTACAGTTCATTTAAGGAAATCAATCAATTAAAATAAATTCATTAGGCCCTAATCTACAGATTTCAAATGACTGGACAGGGGTGGAGCCATGGGTGGGCCTTGGAGGGCATAGGCCCACCCACTTGGCAGCCAGGCCCATCCAATCATAATGAGGTTTTTTTCCCCACAAAAGGGCTTTATTACAGACAGAAACACTCCTGGGCGGACGTGGTCTATAGTTGTAAGGCCAATTGGACATACTACCAAGTTCTCTAAAACGAAGTTGGAGTCGGTTTATGTTAAAGAAATTAACATTAGCTTCTCTAGCAACAGCTATGGTGGACATTCCTGCAGTCAGCATGCCAATTGTGCACTCCCTCAAAACTTGAGACATCTGTGGCATTGTGTTGTGACAAAACAGCACATTTTATAGTGGCCTTTTATTGTCCCCAGCACAAGGTGCACCTGTGTAATGGCCATGCTGTTTATTCACCTTCTTGATATGCCACACCTTTCAGGTGGATGGATTATCTTGGCAAATGAGAAATGTTCACACACAGGGATGTAAACAAATTTGTGCATATGGAAAACATCTGGGATTTTTTTTCAGCTCATGAAACATGGGACCAACACTTTATATTATATTTTTGTTCAGTTTGTTTTGACTTGTACAGTAGGTGTTTATAAGTGTGTGGGTTTGTGTAGGTATATTTAGTAAGTCTATAATGGTTATAAAGCACTGTTGTTTGTCTGCAGAACAGGGTGAGATCAGATGTGATGTGAACTAAAGAAAGTCTCAATGAAAGTCTTAAAAACAAAAAGGGGACTTTTTGTTCTATTAAACATAAACAAGTTTTAAAGCTGCAATATGTAACTTTTTGGGCAACCTGACCAAATACCCATAGAAATGTGAGTTATAGGTCTGTCTATAAGTCTAAAAAGTGGTAGATCTGTTCTATGTGTGTTAGATCTGTTCCATGCTTCCTTCTTAAGTTTAATTTTTGCATCTTTTACTTTCGGTTTTGTACACTAGCTTTAAACAGCTGAAAATACAACATTTGTAAAACATATTTCACAGCGGTTTAGATGGTACAATGATTCTCTACACAATGACTGCTTGTTTTGTCACAAACTGAAAATAGGCTTTTAAAATATAATTTTAGCAAACAGGAAATGGCAGTGATTTCTGCATATTGCATCTTTAAAATACACCATATGAAAACCACACATACAAAAATCTGCATGAACTTGATCAACTGCATGAACTTTATTTTTAAAAGTGTCTTAAAAAAATGTTAAGCAGTTGAACGGAAGTAATGAAAATAGGCATTTGGGAACATCATATAGCTTACACAGTACAAACACAATAGGCAACAGTATTATTAGGCTTCTATATAAAGTGCCTGCTGAAAGTCTCCACACCTCTTGCACAGTGTATACACACAGTATTAAATTGAACGTTTTCCCTAGCGATCTACACAAGCTACTTCACATTTTCAAAGTGAATGAAAGATTATAGATCATAGTGTGACAGCGTTATGTTATGGGTATGCTTGTCACTGGCAGGGACTTTGTCAGGATCAAAATAGATATGAAAGGAGTAAAGCCCAGCTAAAAAGTTAAAGGAAATCTCCCCTCAGTCTTCTAAAAATGCTGGGATAGTGTTTTATTTTTCAGCATTACAATTAAACACATGTAATGCCAAAGACACACCAGAATAGGTTTCCAAGAGGTGTTGAGTATTTGAGTAGTCCAGTCTTGAAAATCAGAGACAAGGTTTGAATATTGCTCACCATCAATGATTCCCAACCAAATTTACTGAGCTAGAGCAATTTTGACAAAAACAATGGATATATGTTGCCCTAAGAGTTGTACAAAGTTGGTAGAATCTTATTCAAAATTATTCACAGAGTTACTGGCTGCCAAAAGTGCTGCTGCCAAGTATGGTGTGGCCTAGTGGTTAGAGTGTTGGACTAGTAACTGGAAGTTTGCAAGTTCAGACCCCCCAGCTGACAAGTTACAAATCTGTCGTTCTGCCCCTGAACAGACAGTTAACCCACTGTTCCTAGGCCATGATTGAAAATAAGAGTTTGTTCTTATCTGACTTGCCTAGTTAAATAAATAAAAATTAACTCTGGTTTGTGAAGACATAGGCAATCAAGACATTTTTTGATCTATAATTTTCCTTTCACTGTGGAGTAGGTTGTGTAGATTGGTAGGAAATAAACGAATTTAATCCCTTTTTAGATTTAATTTGAAGGCAGCAAAATGTGAAGACTGTGCAAGGGGTGTGTAGACTTTCATTAGAGACTGCATATCTCACAATGTCTGGATGCAATATTCCACCCAGGAATATTCAACAATGAAATCTGTTAAACTCAGTTCAGATACATAAAATGAGACATGACGGCCATATCAGCTATTTTGCTGATATTTATCTGACAAGTTTCTAAGGCCGCGATTTAAGCGTGCGTAAATGGAACGTAATTCACTTTTGATGCGATTTTCTCTCTATTCGTATTCTGACCTTGAACTTAAGCATTTGAATAGCATACTATTCACCCACTATTTGTTTGAGGTTGAACTAGAATAAATGAAGGTGTGGCGGAGCGGTGTCCAGACACGCCGTAATCTAACCTGGACTTAATTCCCATCATAATTCCAACACCATTACGCGCGAGGAAACCATGCACAAGGTCGAGGAAACCATGCACAAGGTCGAGCCAACCTGCCATATTCCAAGTGGAAAAAGGATCTACTTTATTTTTACTGATCGAAATCACAGCATTCTCCCTGCACTGTGATTTATAAATTGATAAGAGCTATGTAAATTAGTCATCCGTTTGGAAAAGAGGATTGTAAATACACATGGCAATTGTTTTAGATTATTTTTCCCTTAGGATACCTGGAGGCGAATGTGAAACCAGCCATATGGAAGCAAACTGAAAATTATATCAACATCTTATTTCACTGTGGAAAAGGGGCCGCAATACATGTCGTATTGCGGCCCCTTTTCCACAGTGAAATAAGATGTAAATAGCTCTGCCGTTATTCCGAATTTTGTGTGCCCTCGTAATTTGCGTGGATGAAATTTGGAGACCCAAACTATAGGCTTCTGTGGGGCTGAACCTGCCGAGTTGATGTATGTACTTTAGAATGTTTTTATTATATGCCCGGGCTTTTCTACATTTTATTTTACGATTTTTATAATGTTAAATATTAATCAATATCGAGAGCCAACGTCAGTAATACCCACATACATTTATTTTGCATCATTCCATTCTGTTTACCTTTCTTTCCTCTCAGATCTGTCACACACTTGTTGTATTCGGCGCATGTGACAAATAAATGTTGATTTGATTTGTAAATTGTTCCTGAGGGTCGCTAGCATTAGTGGCTCATAACAGCCTAAGGTGGTGCAATAATTTGGGACATGTAGCCTAATTGAATCATTATGGAACTCAGGCCCCACGTAGCAGTTTAAACTTGGAGCAGGGTTCACGATGACTGGACTGTTGTCATACAGCTCCACGATTAGTAAGACATGTGGGTACATTTATAGGATTACTGTTCAATCCCTATTGTACACTTTTTACCCCACCTTCCAATATTTTATAGATTGAACCTGAATATGACAACTTTCAGGATGAATCGAACCACCATTTTATATTTATCAATATATTTTGTGCGTAAAGGCTGTCCAAAACGTTTTTTTATATTTTATTTATACATACTTTCCTAACCCAAAAATGTGCCTAAATAATCTACAAGAGTATTTTTAAATCTGCCAGTTGTTGCTCAAACAGAAACTAATAGGCATAGATGGCTCTCTTTCAATGATCCCTATATTCTGACCCCGTTCTCTCGTGTATTCTATTGAGGCTGTCGACGTAATAATAATTCAAAAGGTGCACCGTATTTAAATGGATGGTTTACGCTGAATAAAGTCCTGTGTGGCTCAGTTGGTAGAGCATAGCACTTGCAACGCCAGGGTTGTGAATTCGATTCCCGTGGGGGACCAGTAAGAAAAAGTATCAAAATGTATGCACTCACTACTCTGGGTAAGAGTGTCTGCTAAATGACATGTAAGATGAATGTGCTGAAAACACCATTGAATGAAAACTCCACGAGAAAATTTGTTGGGCAGCAAGTGGGAAGGTTGAAGCAGTTGAATTAAATTTATTCAGAGCGTGCAAGGTAGCCATGCCTGCAGAGAGCATTATGCGACTGAATAAGGTACGTCTGAATACCAAATACTGAGAAGTGCATAGGAAAGGCATAAATTCCTAAGTCGGCATCAGGCCCAAAGTGTACCCTGTTTCTGGTGCATGTACAGTTGAAGTCTGAAGTTTACATGCACCTTATCCAAATACATTTAAACTCAGTTTTTCACAATTCCTGCCATTTAATCCTAGTAAAAAGGAGGTCAGTTAGGATCACCACTTTATTTTAAGAATGTGAAATGTCAGAATAATAGTAGAGGGAATTATTTATTTCAGCTTTTATTTCTTTCATCACATTCCCAGTGGGTCAGATTTTTACATACACTCAATTAGTATTTGGTAGCATTGCCTTTAAATTGTTTAACCTGGGTCAAACATTTCAGGTTGCCTTCCACAAGCTTCCCACAATAAGTTGGGTGATTTTTGGTCCATTCCTCCTGACAGAGCTGGTGTAACTGAGTCAGGTTTGTAGGCCTCCTTGCTCACACACACTTTCAGTTCTGCCCACAAATGTTCGATAGGATTGAGGTCAGGGCTTTGTGATGACCACTCCAATACCTTGACTCTGTTGTCCTTAAGCCATTTTGCCACAGCTTTGGAAGTATGCTTGGGGTCATTGTCCATTTGGAAGACCCATTTGCAATCAAGCATTAACTTCCTGACTGATGTCTTGAGATGTTGCTTCAATATATCCACAATTTTCCAGCCTCATGATGCCATCTATTTTGTGAAGTGCACCAGTCCCTCCTGCAGCAAAGCACCCCCACAAAATGATGCTGCCACGTGGAAATGGTCTCAACTGCACGTCTCGTCTTCTTGATCTGAATACCCTGTCTTTGGTCAGCTGTTGTACAACATAACATTCTAAAACTAGAGTTTTATCTTGTCTCATGTCGGCTGTTGTATCTGAATTGGGCTTAACTCTCGTTATTCCAAATGCATCTGTGGATCTTTTCTGCTAACAACAATACAAAAACAATCTTTGTCTTTAATGCAGGGTTTTGTTCTATAAGCTATCGAGTGGAATGGTTCATTTCTATGTTATAGAGTGGAATGGTTTTTCTGCTGGTGTATCCTGAGGTATCTCCTCTCTGAGAACCTCTTCCCGCAGTGCGTACAGGCGAACGGCCTCTCTCCTGTGTGGACCTTCAGGTGCATTTTCAGATGGTCCTGGCGGGAGAACCTCTTCTCACACTGGGGGCAGCTGTAGGGTTTCACCCCTGTGTGGACCCTCTGGTGCCTCTTCAGGTCACGAGCCTGAGCAAAGCGCATATGACACTGGGTACAGCTGAAGGGTTTTCCCCCTGTGTGGACCCTCTGGTGGATCTCCACCTTCTGTGGGCAGCTGAAGCCTTTGTTACAGAACATGCAGAAGAACCATTTATCTTTACTACCACCTGATGTGGCTCCCCCTCCCTGAGACTGGGCTCTAGCCCTGTCGTTTGAATTCAATACCTGACTGAAAAGGACGTGGCCGTGTGAATCGGAAGGTGCCATAGATTTGGACACTGGGTCAAGATCCCTGAACACGTGCAAAGGGGAGTGGGTCGCAACATTTACATTTGTCTCTATGCTTTCCCTGTAGTCTAAAAAGTCACTGGTGTTGCCCTGAGAGTGTCCTTCCCCTACGTGAGTCTCGTCTGCATCCCATGTCAGAGGATCGTCGCTCTCCACTTTCACAGTCACCTCATCTACGACTATAACCTCCCCTTTCTTATCTAGGGACCCTTCAGCGTATAGACTACTACTGTACTGGTTCCAATCCCCTTTAGACAGATCAGTCTGTGTCTCTAAACCCAAGGGCATGTCGCCAGGGTCCATCTCTGTAGTGTAAGAGCAAGACGGCTCATCACCGCCAGCGTCTAACGCGTCACCATAGCAATCCCCACCGGAATGAACCATCCTCTGGCTCTGGTGAAAAACCGGTAAATACTCTGAGCCAGGAGCAGGAGAACAGACCAGTCTTCCCAGCACTAGTCTCTCTGGATCTGATCTGGGGTCTGATCCTGTGTGTAAGAGCCTGTGTGTTAAAGTTAAAATCTTGGTGTCTGTCTCTGACTTGAGGACGGAGTCGGGCCTTCCACTGACCTCCGTGATGCTACGTCGGGTCCTTGGCTGGGGCGCAGGGGTGGTGGGGTCCTCCATGGCTTCATAGGGCGCTCCAGCCACTCCAGTCTGGATGTCTCCGCTTTGCCTCGGGCCCTCCTCTCCTTCAGACCTGTGCTGCTTGACCCCAAGACCTGCAGCCTCTGCATCTGCAGACTGACACAAGCATTGGATAACAATGTTGTAGGGAAGTCTCACAAGCTCCCCTACGGCAGATCAATTAGGATTTAAGCAAATTAATAGCGGAGGGGAGCCTTTCTGAAATAAACTGGTCACATTTGATGTACTGTAATTTTAACGTAACACTATTACACAAACCTCTATCACGATAACGGGCTGGGTTGAGGTTCCACTCCCCTCATCAACAGTATCTGGTTGGTCATCTCTCCATGTATTGTGTCCCACTGGCTTCACAAAGCTCCTATTGCCTCCAGTGAGCTGTCCTTCACCCGAGAGAGTAATTGGGGTAAAAGAGGTGTTTATGTTAGCTATTGCGAATGCTCAAAGCTATACTGTACACAATTGACAGTTGGAAAAAAGTATAGAATTGACAAGGATGTAAGGTAAAAATTTGCATAACTTCTTGGGGCAGCAGGGTAGCCTAGTGGTTAGAGTGTTGGACTAGTAACCGGAAGGTTGCAAGTTCAAACCCCTGACCTGACAAGGTACAAATCTGTCGTTCTGCCCCTGAACAGGCAGTTAACCCACTGTTCCTAGGCTGTCATTGAAAATAAGAATTTGTTCTTAAATGACTTGCCTAGTTAAATAAAGGTATACTATTTACTGATTGATTATGTTCCGGGCATCACGTTGTTTCTACTGAGTAAATAATAGATCATGCAGTAAACCTAGAATATGATAGTGTCATTGTGCAATATAGCTAAGTAATTAGGGGAAATTTTGAATATTATCCAAAAACTGACCATGACCCAATTCTGGGTAATACATCAGAACACATGTGCAGAAGGGGTGACAGGCACTTAGCTATATATGAACAGCCACAGGCCGCTCAGCCTCGGCTAAATGTACCTCTTGCCATTCCTCTGTATCGGTCGAGGATCTTGACACTACTGGGACGACTGGTGAGGACGCGCTCCCGTGCCATCTTCAGTTCGAATAGCTGTAGTTTCCTTCGCAATGCCCTGTTTTCTTTCTGGCTTTGAGAAATTTCCAAACGAAACACTGCATAGTCGTCGTCTACGAGTTTACAGATGTCTGCCACGGCTGCATTCGCTAGCACCTCCATAATGGAGGCTATTTGAGTGTGAAAAACCATACAGTTAGCCATTGTTAGCAACTAGCTAGCGCTACCTAGATAACATCTATCAAACATGCCCTGTCATCAACGCGAATTAAACACTACCTTGTAAGTATGTGATGCTGTGCAGTTAAATTAGTCATAGTTTGAGTTTCAGGGTTTTAATAAACGTCTAAATAACAACGCTAACGTGGTAATTGTTCTTGGTCACTTTTCATTTCCGTTAACACTGAAGAGAAAGGATGTTATTGGGTGGAGTCATAGGTTGTGGCTAAATAAAAAAACTGTATGTGCGCTGTTTTTTTTAAATACGGTACTATCAGTCAGTATTTTTAAAATCTGATAGCAGAATTGTTTAGAAATGAGCAAGAACAGAGTAGAATCAAATACAATACAATTCCATCTACATCACCTCAGTAAGGTAAATAGTCAACGGTCTTAGCTTTAGATTACCCCAAAATTGCTACATTCCTACACAATCTAATATGACCCTTTTGGTGCCACTTATTGTAAATAAGAAGACTGTTTCTAAACACTTCTATATGAATGTGGATGCTACCATGATTACGGATAATCCTGAATGAATCGACTATGTACAAAAAGTGCTGTCATTTCTAAATGGTTTACCCAGTATGAATGAAAATACACTCAAATTAAAGCTGACAGTCTGCACTTTGACTTTATCAATCATTGTTTGATTTCAAATCCACACTGAGTACAGAGCCAAAAGAAGAAAAAATGCTTCACTGTCCAAATAATTATGGAGGTCACTGTAATTCATATCATAGGCATAATAGTACTGTAGACCTCTCTTTACTTGCACGCAATAAGGCTGGATCTCCCCATCCTGCCCCTAAGGGTCCAGAACCAAACACACCCCACTCAGCTTTAGGATCTTAGTGAAACATTCATTATTGGTTTCAGGTGTGTTAGGCAAACGCCAGAGTGACTAACAACAGTAAGGCAGACCCCCAGGGCCAGGACTGAGCAGCCCAGCATCTAGGGATTGCATAAATATGTATCTCCCCTGACTTGTGCATGTTTTCAAAACAGACTCCTTTTATCGTGCAGTATTCCATATAAGGCATCCAGACATTATACAAGTTGCAGTATACCATTAAACTTCTAATAAATCAAATCAAGTGATGCATAACTTGACATTTCTGCCATCATTGTGACATTGTGTGAGGATAACCAACCTTCCAAATAATGGCAATGGATTTCTTAGCCGCCATAAATGCTAGGTTCCACAGTTTCTTATGATAAGTCTCTAGTATCTACAAAACAGGGAAAAGGGAGAATCTGTAGGCATGCTGAGATAAAAGAACATACTCCTTGCCAGAATTCAGCCGGCCTTCACAAGATCATAACATATGCAAATATGTCCCCTTTTGTGTTGTACATGTCTGAGTGCATGATATTCAGTTTCTCTGGCATATAGAACATTCTATGGAAGGTCTTAAACTGCAGAAGTTTGTCTGGGATTATCTGAACATGACTGGGCATTCTAACGTATCTGTATCCACTCATCCTCAATAGTCTCCCAGGTCTTCCTCACATTGTTGTTTACATGTTTTGTGTCATCGGGAAAAGCCAATATCAACCCTTGATACAGTATGGAAATCAACTAAGGTTTGTCAGTCTGCCTTAAAATATAGTGAACAAAAGTAAAAGTGCAATATGTGCCATGTAAAAAAGCTAACGTTTAAGTTCCTTGCTCAGAACAAGAGAACATATGAAAGCTGCTGGTTCCTTTTAACATGAGTCTTCAATATTCCCAGTTAACAAGTTTTAGGTTGTCATTATTATCGGCATTATGACGCGTCAACTATTTTGCTCTATACTATTTGTATTTCACATACCTTGGATATGAATGGGTGTTCTTATAGGCACTTTAGTATTGCCAGCCTAATCTCGGGAGTTGATAGGCTTGAAGTCATAAACAGCGCTGTGCTTCAAGCATTGCTAAGAGCTGTTGGCAAACAGCCTACCACTGCTCAGTCAGACTGCTCTATCAAATATTAAATCATAGACTTAATTATAATAAACACACAGAAATACGAGCCTTTGGTCATTTACCGTGGGGAGAACAAGTATTTAATACACTGCCGATTATGCAGGTTTTCCTACTTACAAAGCATGTAGAGGTCTGTCATTTTTATCATAGGTACACTTCAACTGTGAGAGACAGAATCTAAAACAAAACTCCAGAAAATCACATTGTATGATTTTTAAGTAATTAATTTGCATTTTATTGCATGACATAAGTATTTGATACATCAGAAAAGCAGAACTTAATATTTGGTACAGAAACCTTTGTTTGCAGTTACAGAGATCATACGTTTTCTGGAGTTCTTGACCAGGTTTGCACACACTGCAGCAGGGATTTTGGCCCACTCCTCCATACAGACCTTCTCCAGAGCCTTCAGGTTTCAGGGCTGTCGCTGGGCAATATGGACTTTCAGCTCCCTCCAAAGATTTCCATTGAGTTCAGGTCTGGAGACTGGCTAGGACCTTGAGATGCTTCTTACAGAGCCGGTCCTTAGTTGCCCTGGCTGTGTGTTTTGGGTCGTTGTCATGCTGGAAGACCCAGCCACGACCCATCTTCAATGCGCTTACTGAGGGAAGGAGTTTGTTGGCCAAGATCCCGCGATACATGGCCCCACCCATCCTCCCCTCAATACGGTGCAGTCGTCCTGTCCCCTTTGCAGAAAAGTATCCCCAAAGAATGATGTTTCCACCTCCATGCTTCACGGTTGGGATGGTGTTCTTGGGGTTGTACTCATCCTTCTTCTTCCTCCAAACATGGCGAGTGGAGTTTAGACCAAAAGCTTTATTTTTGTCTTATCAGACCACATGACCTTCTCCCATTCCTCTGGATTATCCAGATGGTCATTGGCAAACTTCAGACGGGCCTGGACATGCGCTGGCTTTAGCATTGAAACCTTGCGTGCGCTGCAGGATTTTAATCCATGACGGCGTAGTGTGTTACTAATGGTTTTCTTTGAGACTGTGGTCCCAGCTCTCTTCAGGTCATTGACCAGGTCCTGCCGTGTAGTTCTGGGCTGATCCCTCACCTTCCTCATGATCATTGATGCCCCACGAGGTGAGATCTTGCATGGAGCCCCAGACCGAGGGTGATTGACTGACATCTTGAACTTCTTCCATTTTCTAATAATTGTGCCAACAGTTGTTGCCTTCTCACCAAGCTGCTTGCCTATTGTTCTGTAGCCCATCCCAGCCTTGTGCAGGTCTACAATGTTATCCCTGATGTCCTTACACAGCTCTCTGGTCTTGGCCATTGTGGAGAGGTTGGAGTCTGTTTGATTGAGTGTGTGGACAGGTGTCTTTTATACAGGTAACGAGTTCAAAACAGGTGCAGTTAATACAGGTAATGAGTGGAGAACAGGAGGGCTTCTTAAAGAAAAACTAACAGGTCTGTGAGAGACAGAATTCTTACTGGTTGTTAGGTGATCAAATACTTATGTCATGCAATAAAATGCAAATTAATTACTTAAAAATCATACAATGTGATTTTCTGGATTTTTGTTTCAGATTCCGTCTCTCACAGTTGAAGTGTACCTATGATAAAAATGACAGACCTCTACATGCTTTGCATGATTTGCAAAATCATCAGTGTATCAAATACTTGTTCTCCCCACTGGTCAAATCCGGAAACTAGCATTCCGGAAACGAACCGTTCCGTATTTTACCTAACGGGTGGCAACCCAAAGTCTAAATATTGCTGTTACATTGCACAACCTTCAATGTTATGTCATAATTATGTGAAATTCTGGAAAATTAATTACAGTCTTTGTTAAGAAGAAATGGTCTTCACACAGTTCGCAACAACCCAGTTGGCCAAACTGCTGTATATATCCTGACTCTGTTTGCATTTAATGCAAGAGAAGTGACAATTTCTCGAGTTAATATAGCCTGCTAACATGCATTTCTTTTAACTAAATAGGGAGGTAAAAAAAATATATATACTTCTGTGTAATGATTTTTAAGGTTAGCTACATTTGTGCAACGATTGTTCTTTTTTTGCAAATTTTTGCGCTTTTGTTAAATCATCATGGCAAAGTTGAAGTAAGCTGTGATTTGTTGATAAATTAACAGGCACCGCATTGACTATATGCAATGCAGGACAAGCTAGTTTACCTAGTAATATCATCAACCATGTGTAGTTAACTAGTGATTATGTTAAGATTTGTTTTTTATAAGTTTAATGCTAGCTAGCAACTAACCTTGGCTCCTTGCAGCCACAGGTCCTTTTGATGCTGCACTCGCGTAACAGGTGGTCAAGCTTGCAACGCAGTCTCCTCGTGGATTTCAATGTAATCGGCCATAAGCGGCGTCCAATTACCAATTGTTATGAAAACATGCCGATTAATTGGTCGACCTCTACTGCAGTGGAGCAGGTTGAGAGCTTCAAGTTCCTTGGTATCCACATCACCAACAAACTAACATGGTCCAAGCACACCAAGACAGTTGTGAAGAGGGCACGACGAAACCTATTCCCCCTCAGGAGACTGAAAATATTTGGCATGGGTCCTCAGATCCTCAAAAGGTTCTACAGCTGCACCATTGAGAGCATCCTAACTGATTGCATCATTGTCTGGAATGGCAACTACTCAGCCTCCGACCGCAAGGCACTACAGAGGGTAGTGCAAATGGCCCAGTACATCCAGGACCTCTATACCAGGCGGACTCCAGCCACCCACAGATGAAGCAATCTCAATCGCATTCCACACTGCCTTCCACCTGAAAATAAGGATCCCCTATGTAAGAATGCTGTTCATTGACTATATCTTAGCGTTCAACACCATAGCACCCACAAAGCTCATCACTAAGCTAAGGACCATGAGACTAAACACCTCCCTCTGCAACTGGATCCTGGACTTCCTGACAGGCCGCCCCCGGGTGGTAAGGGTAGGCAACAACATATCTGCCACGCTGATCCTCAACATGGGGGCCCCACAGGGGTTTGTGCTTAGTCCCCTCCTGTACTCCCTGTTCACCCATAACTGCGTCGCCAAGCACGACTCCAACACCCTTGTTAAGTTTTCTGACGACACAACAGTAGGCCTGATCACCGACAAGAATGAGACCGCTGTAGGTAGGAGGTCAGAGACCTGGCATAGTGCATAGTCACTTTACCCCCACCTACATGTACAAATTACCTCGACTAACCTGTACCCCCGCACATTGACACGGTACCGTTACCCCCCATATATAGCCTCAGTAGCCTTTTCTTAGCTCTATTTCCTGAACTGCATTGTTGGTTAAGGGTTTGTATGTAAGTATTTCAAGGAAAGGTTGTTGTATTTGGCGCATGTGACAAATAACATTTGATTTGATTTGAACAGGTCTGGTAGGCATTCCTGCAGTCAGCATGCCACTTGCACGCTCCCTAAAAAATAAAAACTTGAGACATCTGTGGCATTGTGTTGTGACAAAACAGCACATTTTAGAGTGGCTGTTTATTGCCACCAGCACAAGGTTTACCTGTGTAATGATCATGCTGTTTAATCAGCTTCTTGATATGCCACACCTGTCAGGTGGATGGATTATTGCCAAAGGAGAAATGCTCACTAATAGGGATTTTTGTGCATATGGAACATTTCTGGGATATTTTATTTCAGCTCATGAAGCCAACACTGTACATGTTGTGTTTATATTTTTGTTCAGTATAGTTTCAATCTTTGAAGCTTCTGGCTTGTCTAGTGTTTGCTGCACAGAGAGAATAGTTTTGCATCAGCAAAAGTTCACCTTAGTACCATCACAGACTGTTCTTCACTGGCTCTCTGACCCTGCTGGGATGCCTGTCACCAACTTATCCTGCTAAGAGACATGATGAGCATAGTATTGTGTACTGACTGTGCACTATGACAGTGAAGCCTGTAGAGCTGTTTATACTGTGTCCGTGTGAAAAGTATGGAATTAGTTAGGGAAACTGACAGATCAATAATGTTACATTGCAATACTGACTAATAAAAACCCATTACACTTGAGAAACGTCAGAATATATCGGTCTTTAATCATTTGATTCAGGTCTAGTGTGATTGAGGCAAAAATAATAGTTAACGTTAGCCAACTTTTGGCTAGCTCTAGCTTATGGTACAGTGGTACATCAAATGTACTTATTTTGAAATGGGACAAAACAACAGCTTGAAAACATTTCCATACACACAACAGCCATTAAATATTGCTACCTGACAGATAGCTACTGTAGAGGCTAGCTAGAGCTGAACTGGCTATTAGCTAGCTAACTAGGTGCTAGAAGTTCATTTATTTCAGTCGAGTGGGGATGGAAAGTGTAACATGTCAGTTACATTACTAGCTCAGCACTGAGTAAATACTTTCCCCCTGTCAAACAGCATACCTTGCCAGCTAGGTCCGTCAACTAAAGAGTAACCAGTTTTTGCTCTGCTTGCTTTTACAACAGACAGCAGCTGCCTCTGATCATCTCTCCCATCCTGGTCCAGTTCTCATGCTCTGAGGTGTCCGTGCTCCCTAAATCCAGCCAGCTGAAACTGAAAAACATCCTGCACGACCGCTCTGAGGTGTCCACATGGTCCTAAAACATACTGGTGCTGCGTTTTGTATAACAGTGCGATTATAAAACTGGGGGGGGACGGGACAAAAATGCAATGTCAGAATGTGGGGGGTCCCCAGTGAAAGTTGCACCCCTGGTCCTACCCTAGGTTTACTGTCTCTCTAAAAAGGTAATTACAAGACTTTTTCAAATTACATGTTAAAGGGTCAATGAGGGGTACAGTTGAAGTCGGAGGTTTACATACACTTAGGTTGGAGTCATTAAAACTTGTTTTTCATCCACTCCACAAATTTCTTGTTAACAAACTACAATTTTGGCAAGTCGGTTAGGACATCTACTTTGTGCATGACAAGTCATTTTTCCAACAATTGTTTTCAGATTATTTCACTTTTTTCTATTTTACTGTATCAGAATTCCAGTGGGTCAGAAGTTTACATACACTAAGTTGACTGTGCCTTTAAACAGTCATGGCTTTAGAAGCTTCTGATAGGCTAATTGACATCATGAGTCAATTGGAGGTATACTTGTGGATGTATTTCAAGGCCTACCTTCAAACTCAGTGCCTCTTTGCTTGACATCATGGGAAAGTCAAAAGAAATCAGCCAAGACCTCCACAAGTCTGGTTCATCCTTGGGAGCAATTTCCAAACGCCTGAAGGTACCACGTTCATCTATACAAACAATAGTCCGCAAGTATAAACACCATGGGACCACACAGCCGTCATACTGCTCAGGAAGGAGACGCGTTCTGACTCCTAGAGATGAACCTACTTTGGTGCGAAAAGTGAAAATCAATCCCAGAACAACAGCAAAGGGCCTTGTGACAATGCTGGAGGAAACAGGTGCAAAAGTATCTATATCCACAGTAAAACTAGTTCTATATTGACATAACCTGAAAGGATGCTCAGCAAGGAAGAAGCTACTGCTCCAAAACCTCTATAACAAAGTCAGACTACGGTTTGCAACTGCACACGGGGACAAAGATTGTACTTTTTGGAGAAATGTCCTCTGGTCTGATGAAACAAAAATAGAACTGTTTGGCCATAATGACCATCGTTATGTTTGGAGGAAAAAGGGGGAGGCTTGCAAGCCAAAGAATAACATCCCAACAGTGAAGCACGGGGGTGGCAGCATCATGTTGTGGGGGTGCTTTGCTGCCGGAGGAATTGGTGCACTTCACAATATAGATGGAGATGAAGAAGGAAAATTATGTGGATAGACATCAGTCTGGGCGCAAATGGGTCTCCCAAATGGACAATGACCCCAAGCATACTTCCAAAGTTGTGGCAAAATAGCTTAAGGACAACAAAGTCAAGGTATTGGAATGGCCATCACAAAGCCCTGACCTCAAGCCTATAGAGATTTGTGGACAGAACTGAAAAAGCGTGTGCGAGTAGGGAGGCCTACAAACCTGACTCAGTTACACCAGCTCTGACAGAGGGAATGGGCCAAAATTCACCCAACTTATTGTGGGAAGCTTGTGGAAGGCTACCCAAAACATTTGACCCAGATTAAACAATTTAAAGGCAATGCTACCAAATACTAATTGAGTGTATGTAAACTTTTGACCCACTGGGAATGTGATGAAAGACATAAAAGCTGAAATAAATAATTCCCTCTACTACTATTCTGACATTTCACATTCTTAAAATAAAGTGGTGATCCTAACTGACCTAAAACAGGACATTTTTACTAGGATTAAATGTCAAGATTTGTGGAAAAACTGAGTTTAAATGTATTTGGCTAAGATGTATGTAAACTTCTGACTTCAACTGTATTTCATAAACAAAGTTATGCAACATACAATGCTTCTGTGTAAAAACGTCATTGCCCCCATACACTCAATAACTGGTTGTGGCACCTTTAGCTGCAAAGACTCCAACCAAACGCTTCGTGTAGTTGTTGATCCGTCTCTCATGTCGCTGTAGAGGAATGTTGTCTCATTCTTGCATGCAGAACTACTGTACCTCAGCAACATTTGTGGGTTTTCAAGCATGAACTGCTCGTTTCAAGTCCTGCCTCAACATCTCAGTTGGGATTAGGTCAGGACATTGACTTGGCCATTCCAAAACTTCACATTTGTTGCTTTTTAACCATTTTCATATAGACTTGATTGGGTGTTTTGGGATCATTGTCTTGCTGCATGTCTCTGCTACGCTTCAGCTCACAGACAGATGCCCTGACATTCTTCTGTAGAATTATCTGATACAGAGCAGAATTCATGGTTCCTTCTATTATGGCAAGTCGTCCAGTTCCTGAGGCAGCAAAGCATCCCCATCCCCACCACCATGCTTGACCGTTGGTATGAGGTTCTTACTGTGGAATGCAGTGTTTGGTTTTTGCAAGGCATAATGGGACCTATTTAGTCCAAAAAATAATAATTTTGAATCATCTGTCTATTAAACATTCTTCCAAAAGTCTTGATGATTATTCAGGAGCTTTTTGGCAAACTTGAGTACAGTTTTGTCCTGAAAACCCAACACAAAACGTCACTGAGTACCACTCTCCACATTTTAAAACATAGTGGTGGCTGCATCATATTATAGGTATGCTTGTATTTGCTAAGGACTGTGGAGTTTTTCAGAATAAAAAAGAAATGGAATGGAGCTAAGCACAAGCAAAATCCTAGATGAAAACCTGGTTTAGACTGCTTTTCACCAGACACTGGGAGATTAATTCACCTTTCAGCAGGTCAATAACCTGAAAAACAAGGCCAAATCTACACCGGAGTTGTTGAATAAGATAACAGTGAATGCTTCTGAGTGCCCGAGTTTCAGTTTTGACTTAAATCTACGGCAAGACCTGAAAATGGTTGTCTAGCAATGATCAACAACCAATTTGACAGAACTTGAAGAATTTTGAAAATAACAATGGACAAATGTTGAACAATACAGGTGTGAAAAGCTCTTACAGGCTTACCCAGAAAGACTCACAGCTGTAATTGCTGCCAAAGGTGCTGCTACTAAGTATTGACGTTATTTAGATTTTGTGTATTTAATTTTCAATAAATTTGCAAACATTTCTAAAAACATGTTTTCACTGTCGTTATGGGTTATTGTGTGTAGATGGATGAAGAAGGGGGTAGCTGCATCCCAATATGGCGACTGGGGTATGGGCGAGTGGGTGTGTTGAGATTGGGGTCCTTAGTGGTAATTTCCACGACAAAGTCAAGCTTAAATTAATTTGTTTATTCACGCCAGCGAAGCAATTACAGACTAACAGCACTTCACAGTACAAGTTTGTCAGAAGCTCTGAGGGGGTTCTTTCCACTCAGCATATTTATACTATCAGTACGGAACACACAAAGATAGCCAAGTGAATTCTATCTCAGCAAAGCCTGAGCTTTGATTGAGCAGTGTTTTTTTCTCCTTCTGTTTCTTACCATGCAACGACCGTACAATGAGCTACTGTACCACAAGAGTTTGGTCTTCTGTTTTGAAGCCAGGGAATGAGTTGTATTTCACTGTTTTACATAAATAATTTTTAAATGTTAAGTTATAAAACTGACGATTGATGGGTGTACTGTTGCTTCATGCGTTGTACGCGTGTACTACTAGGTAGCTACTTCCCACACTGTTTCCGGACAGTAGTGCTTGTCAAGCAGGAGAGAAGGGCATTGTGTCCCGGTGTTGTTGAAGTTCAAGATTAGGGAGGACAATTTTCTTTTATGACCGTGGCCTTATTTCTATTACAGCATATTGGATGACTGTCATTCATCTTCCATTCACCCAGCTCAATCCAACATCGATAGGTTTAGGCTACTACATGAAACTAGAAATATTCCCTATACCCATCATGGAGGTTGCTACAACCTAGCCTACAAATAAAAGTTGATAACGTAGTTGCACAGGTCGAGAGACAAATTGGAGTAATCAAGGTGACACAGTGCCACATTCAATACCACCTTGCACACTCTTGCCTGCATCTAGCTGATCTAGGTAGTCCAACCATTTTTTTCTTCTTTTCTTCATTAGTCCAAACAGTTGCAAACAAGAGTTTCTATTGGACAAATTCAGGTAGGTTTATCCCTGTTTCGTTCTGTTTAAGAAATGTTAACAAAATCGACAGAATGAATACACCCCTGATCACTTGCACACAGTTCACCTTCATAGCAGCCACATACAAACATGCTCTCCTCCTCTCACCTTTTCCCTTCACTTGTGGACTTCAGTGCACAACACAACAGCTGTCTGTGACCAGATTAAAAAACCTTTCCAAGCCAAACAATCATACCATAACCGCTACACACAGCCCACATCGTTGTCAATGTCACAATATTAGTTAACGTCATAGTCAACATAGCTACTAGAACTAACGCGTATGTAAACCCGCAACAATCCCGCAGTACAGTGTACAGCAAGCAGTTTAGCAGTTTCACAGGCGGGCCGCGTGGCAATAAATTACTTAAACCGAAGCTTACCTTGACTTGGAAGAGTTCTGTTGGATAGCCTTAGCCAGCTAGCTAACATAATAGCATTCTTCTCTGTTTGAGTCAGGTGTTTGAGTAGGCTAAATTAGCTAGCTGCATTAGCAGGCTAAGTTAGTGAAAGTGAAAAAAAAACGAATTATAGCCAGCTCTCGCTCTGCTGCTTCTCCTTAATTTAATTTAATGTATTTGTTCAAAACTGTTCAACTACTCACCACATTTTATGCAGTGCAGCACTAGATTAATTCTCTGATCCTTTGATTGGGTCGACAACATGCAAAATCTCTGATTGGAGGACGTCCTCCAGAGGTAGTCATAATTACTGTGTAAGTCTATGGAAAGGGGTGAGAACCATGAGGCTCCAAGGTTTTATATTGAAGTCAATGCACCCAGAGGAGGGCGAAAAATAGTTGTCCTCCGGCTACACCATGGTGCTACCCCAGAGTGTGCTGTTGAGGTTACCGTAGACCTTCACTACAAAAGTGTTTTAATCAGTTATTTGGTGACGTTAATATATTTAGCATAGTTTTATCTAAAAAGGACAACTTTTGAATTGTTTCCCTATTTTTTTATGAAATTGACTGAGTAGGATGGTCCTCCCCTGAGGAGCCCCCACTGGACTGTACGTATGTATGTATCACGGTGACATCTAGATGGTTATCAGTATTGGTTATTTATTTTGTAGGCTGCAATCCTATGTTGATATAAGGTAATGGGAGGGATATTGAGCATTAGCATTACATACAGTGGGGCAAAAAAAGTATTTAGTCAGCCACCAATTGTGCAAGTAATCCCACTTAAAAAGATGAGAGGCCTGTAATTTTCATCATAGGTACACTTCAACTATGACAGACAAAATGAGGAAAAAACATCCAGAAAATCACATTGTAGGAATTTTAATGAATTTATTTGCAAATTATGGTGGAAAATAATTATTTGGTCACCTACAAACAAGCAAGATTTCTGTCTCTCACAGACCTGTAACAACTTCTTAAAGAGGCTCCTCTGTCCTCCACTCGTTACCTGCATTAATGGCACCTGTTTGAACTTGTTATCAGTATAAAAGACACCTGTCCACAACCTCAAACAGTTACACTCCAAACTCCACTATGGCCAAGACCAAAGAGCTGTCAAAGGACACCAGAAACAAAATTATAGACCTGCACCAGGCTGGGAAGTCTGAATCTGCAATAGGTAAGCAGCTTGGTTTGAAGAAATCAACTGTGGGAGAAATTATTAGGAAATGGAAGACATACAAGACCACTGATGATCTGGGGCTCCACGCAAGATCTCACCCCGTGGGGTCAAAATGATCACAAGAACGGTGAGCAAAAATCCCAGAACCACACGGGGGGACCTACTGAATAACCTGCAGAGAGCTGGGACCAAAGTAACAAAGCCTACCATCAGCAAGGGCATTGAAGATGAAACATGGCTGGGTCTTTCAGCATGACAATGATCCCAAACACACCGCCCGGGCAACGAAGGAGTGGCTTCGTAAGAAGCATTTCAAGGTCCTGGAGTGGCCTAGCAAGTCTCCAGATCTCAACCCCATAGAAAATCTTTGGAGGGAGTTGAAAGTCTGTGTTGCCCAGCAACAGCCCCAAAACATCACTGCTCTAGAGGAGATCTGCATGGAGGAATGGGCCAAAATACCATCAACAGTGTGTGAAAACCTTGTGAAGACTTACAGAAAACGTTTGACCTCTGTCATTGTCAACAAAGGGTATATAACAAAGTATTGAGATAAACTTTTGTTATTGACCAAATACTTATTTTCCACCATAATTTGCAAATAAATTCAATAAAAATCCTACAATGTGATTTCTCATTGTGTCTGTCTTAGTTGAAGTGTACCTATGATGAAAATTACAGGCCTCTCATCCTTTTAAGTGGGAGAACTTGCACAATTGGTGGCTGACTAAATACTTTTTTGCCCCACTGTATGCAAAGATTAGGTAATATTTTCCTAGTTTAAATGTTTTCATCAATACTAAGTTCAGTATGGTTTATCTTAGGGACGTCCATGATAGTGATTACAATTCAAGTTATTAGGCCATTGTGGAGTGGATTTACAGTTGTTTAAATAGACACGTAAAATCAGATTAGCATATGTGCATCTACTGGTATAGTGTGGCCATCTTTGAATGCGCCAACATTTTCTCAAACTCTATAGGAACCAAATTTGGAATGAATCTGGCTTCTCGTCCATGAGAAAAAAAAAGTCCATGAGAAAAAAAAATATCAATGCCAAACTTAACATGGTTCATCATGGTAAAAAGTTGAAAGTTAATAAGCTATTGTGTAGTAGATTTACAAATAATTTAAAAAGAGACATGTAAAATCTGATTTCCTGATTTATTAATAATTCTGCCATTTTTTAACATATCTTTTAGCTTTTCTTAAACTAAGTCAAGGGATGGGCCCTACATATGAAATGTGTTGTTATGGTTCATGAGAAGACGTTTTCCAAAATGTCCAAGATGGAGGAAAATCTATCCTGACAGATCTTATGGATCCTTGAGGCAAATTTGTTCAGCATCAGGAAAGACACCTACATACCACGTCTCAAGGTCAAACAGGGTCTACGGATGAGGTTCTAAAATCCTTAAGAGTCTAAGCTGGTTCATGCATAAAAGCTGTGAAAAAATAAATAAAAAGGAAGTTTGTCTGAGGTATATATCTGAGGATATGCCTTTTTCCACATTTTGTTAGGTTACAGCATGATTCTAAAATGTATTTGAAAAGTTTGCTAATTTCTTAAAAATAAAAAAATAAAATATCACATTTACATAAGTATTCAGACCCTTAACTCAGTACTTTGTTGAAGCACCTTTGGCAGCAATTACAGCCTTGAGTCTTATTGGGTATACTGTAACGCTACAAGCTTGGCACACCTGTATTTGGGAGATTTCTCCCATTCTTCTCAAGCACTGTCAGGTTGGATCGGGAGCGTCACTGCACAGCTATTTTTAGGTCTCTCCAGAGATGTTTGATCGGGTTCAAGTCTGGGCTTTGGCTGGACCACTCAAGGACATTCGGAGACTTGTCCCGAGCCACTCCGACGTTGTATTGGCTCCGTGCTTAGGGTCATTGTCCTGTTGGAAGGTGAATCTTCACCCCAGTCTGAGGTCCTGAGCCATCTGGAGCAGGATTTCATCAAGGATCTCACCGTACTTTGCTTCGTTCATCTTTACCTCGATCCTGACGAGTCTCCCAGTCCCTGCCACTGAAAAACAGCAGCAGCATGCTGCTGCCACCATGCTTCACTGTCGGTGAAGTTTCATCCAGATGTGCAACGTGGTATTCAGGCTAAAGAGTTCAATCTTGGTTTCATCAGACCAGAGACCATCTTGTTTCTCATGGTCTGAGAGTCTTTAGGTGCCTTTGTAGAAACATCAAGGATGATCAATTGAAACAGGATTTATCTGAGCTCAATTTCTAGTCCCATAGGAAAGGGTCTGAATAATTATGTAAATAAGTTGGTTTTTATTTGTAATAAATTAGCAAAAATGTCCAAATACCTGTTTTCGCTTCGTCATTATTGGGTATTGTGTGTAGATTGCTAAGGAATTTGTTTTATTTAATCCATTTTAGAATAAGGCTGTAACGTAACAAAATGTGGAAAAAGTCCAAGGGTCTGAATACTTTCCAAATGCACTGAATTTGCCCATTTTAAGCACATATTTTAAAATCAGCAAGGGATTCCTGCATAGCTATAAAGTTTGACCGTAGTTTTGACACGGCCAGATCGACAGTTTGGGCAATAGCATAAACAGTATCATCTGCATGTAGATGAAGTTGACCATTTTTAACAGATTAACCAATGGCGTTTATATAAATAGTGAAGAATACAGGTCCCAAAATCAACTCCTGTGGTACACCTTATGTACCTCAAGAAATTCAGACTTAACCCCATCAATCACGATGGCCTGAGTTCTGTCACCAAGATAACCAGGCGTCAGAAATCAGGCCTATCGATGACAACTTATTCAGTAAAATGACATGATCAACAATCAACAGTATCAAAAGCGTTTGACAGGCCCACAAAGCAGCACATTCATTTTAGTGTCTAAAGCATTGACAAGATCCATAACTAAAGTGGTTGCTGTAATAGTGCTCTGCCCAGGCCTAAAACCTGATTGGTTTACATTCAAAATACATTTCTCAGATAGAAAATAGCAAAGTTGTACATTTACCAACAATTCAAGAAGCTTGAAATGGGGTGATATTAAGATAACTACTATCCTGGCCTTATGGAGAGGCAGCACAAGAGCTGATTTCCATAATTGTGTAATATTTCCTGATAAACGATAAATAAAAACGGTGGGTTATTGAGCCAACAAGGATGGGTGCTGCAAACCTAAGTAGACCTGGATCCAATTGGTTGGCCCCTGTGGATTTCTTGTTGTCAATTGCCAGCAAAGCATCCAGGACTTATTTTTCTGTAAATAGTCTTAAAAGAAAAGCTTTGACTATCCTTTCTCTGATCATTCAGCAAGTTTCCCCTATCAGCATTCAGCCCAATATTATTGTGAATAGGCTGAGAAGTTACTTCAAAGAGATAGCCCACTGAAATAAAATTGTGATTAAATGCAACAAAGGCACTTTTTACTCCATACATTTTCCTTGACACCCAAAAGTACTCGTTACCTTTTGAATGCTTTGCAGGACAGGAACAGTCGGTCAAATTCACGCACTTATCAACTGAACATCCCTACTGCCTCTGATATGGCGAACTCACTAAACACACATGGTTCGTTTGTAAACTAGTGTTCCCGTGGCTTTTGTAAATTAAAAAAGCAAGAAAATTGTGCCATCTGTTTAGCTTAATATAAGGAATTTTAAATGATTTATACTTAAGTATATTTTAAACCAAATACCTTTATACTTTAACTCAAGTAGGATTTTACTGTGTGCCTTTTACTTGAGTCATTTTCTATTAAGGTATCTTTACTTTTACTCAAGTATGATTTTTGGGTACTTTTTCCACCACTGATTACACACAAAATCTCCTATGATCAGTATCTTTGAAGCTGAGAGCAGATTTGTTTAGAACAAAGTGTGTTAGCAAGAATAGAGTAGAATGACTATTCCATCTACATCACTTCACTAAGGTAAATATGTAACTGTCCTTGTTCTATTTTGTTCTATTTATTTACAGGTTTACAGTCACTAAAAACAGGTATTTACACAAGCACGTTTCATATTTTTAAAATTATAATTTATTGAACTCGGCAAGTCAGTTAAGAACAAATTATTATTTACAATGACGGCCTACCCCAGCCAACGCTGGGCCAATTGTGCACCGCCCTATGGGACTCCCAATCACAGACGGATGTGAAACAGCCTGGATATGTCCTATGTTCCAAGAAGAACCCCAAGAGGCTGGACCGTCCCCCTAAGAACAGAGACGCTGGACACGGAGGGGCAGGGGTGAGCACCAATCCAATAGGTCCCCCTCAGCTGGCCCCCGTCTCCCCCTCGGCAGAGGAAAAGACCCCGCAGCTCCAGCTCCGAGAGCGAGTGACATCAACGATCTCCTCCCGAGCCTGCCCATTGGTCCTCTCATGCATGCAACTAACACTTCCTGCTAGTCTTTCAGAGTTGACTTCAGGCACCTTCAACACGTTGCTCCAGAACATGACATGTTAATAAAGGGTTAATGAGGGGTATGTGGTTAATTACCTTCTTATCCCAAGACACTTCACATGATAACTATAATATGTCATGTGAAGAATAATTCCCAGACATCCCCTGTGTACATTTCAAACCACACTGCTACAAATTTTTCCCGTTGTGGACACTCTTATGTCTGGTAAGGTTAGTCAGGAAGGAGAAGCTCTTGTAACAGAGTTTGCACTTGAAGGGCTTCTCCTTGGTGTGAACGGTCTGGTGCTCCTTCAAATAGTTTGCCCTAGCGAAGCACTTCCCACACGTGGGGCAAGAGTAGGGCTTGTCGGCGTCGGTACTAATGCTCGGCCTCTCACTTTGTGACCCAATGACACCAGAGGAGATAGAAGCAGGAGCCACCGTCCTCAGGTGGTTAGTCTTTGAGCGCCCTCCTTGACCTCTAGCCATTGTTTGGGTGTTGTTGGGATTGTTTGCCATGTTATAGGCTAGGTACCTCTTGTGAGGTACGCCCATCCTGACCCTGTCTGTATTTGTGGGGTAACCATCACCAGGAAGGCTAGACCCAGGTCCAGGCTGTCTATGAACCCAGTCACCAGGCATTAGTCGAGACCCTGAAGGAGAAGACAGACTTGCTGATAGACTACCACCAGGGGGGTCTCCCACCACTCTCTGTGAAGGCTGAAGCCCAGGGTAGCCTGCTCTGTTCATCATGGATACAGTGGTGTTTGTTTCATAGGAACAGGAGGGTCCATCTCTATCAGGCCCAGGTCCTGCTCCATCCCTGCACTGAGACTGTGAAGGGAAGGGTCTGGGCTGCTGACTGGAGCCTCTATCTCTCTGATGACCACCAGGATTGAGGCTGTTCAGTCCACCTGTCCACTGGTTGTGTTCTGTGTGATGGTGGAGTCTCTGTCCCTCGCGGTTGGGACCTGGTTTCGATTCAAGAAGAAACCGTGACGGCTCCTGATCCAGTGGCCTGATCCGCGGCCAGGGTTTGTGACCAGCCACCTCAGAGATCCAGTCTCTCCTTCCAGCAACACCAGACATCAGCAGGTCCTCATGGACTGCAGACTGTAAACACAAATTGAACAGAATAGCATATAAAGATAAATAAACTCCTTGCTGTACACACAGAAACATGACATCTATAATATGCTAACCACAGTCAAGCCCATCTTTAACACTGTGATTGAAGTACCTAACAAAATGGAGTTTATTATGTGTTGATTTGGTATTTGGTATTTTATTAGGATCCCCATTAGCTGTTGCAAAAGCAGCAGCTACTCTTTTTTTTTTACAAAAGGCACATATAAGCCTACATATCATTACAGGAGAGGCGTTGTGCCACGAGGTGTTGCTTTATCTGTTTTTTGAAACCAGGTTTGCTGTTCACTTGAGCAATATGAGATGGAACGGAGTTCCATGAAATAATGGCTCTATATAATACTGTACACTTTCTGGAATTTGTTCTGGATTTGGGGACTGTGAAAAGCCCCTTTTGGCATGTGTGGTATGGGTGTGTGTCAGAGTTGTGTGTAAGTTGACTATGCAAACTATTTGGGATTTAACACATTGTTTCTTATTAAAAAAAATTGATGCAGTCAGTCTCTCCTCAACTCTTAACCACTGACATGCATAGTAGTTATATCAGTCCTCTGATTACAATGAAGAGCAAGAAGTGCCACTCTGTTCTGGGTCAGCTGCAGCTTAACGTGGTCTTTCCTTGCAGTACACGACCACACAAATGGACAATAATCAAGATAAGACATAACTCGAGCCTGCAGGACTTGCTTTTGAATTGTGTCAAAAAAGCAGAGCATCTCTTTATTACAGACAGACCTCTCCCCATCTTTACAACAATTGAATCATGACAGTTTACAAATCTAAGGTGGCGCCAAGTAATTTAGTCTCCTGAACTTGTTTAACAGTCATACCATTCATTACCAGATTCAGCTGAGGACCATAACTTATGGAATGTGTACCAAATACAATGCTCTTAGTTTTAGAGATGTTCAGGACCAGTTTATTACTGACCACCCATCCAAAACAGACTGCATCTCTTTGTTATGGGTTTCATTAGCTGTGGTTGCTGATCCGTATATGGTTGAATCATCAGAATACATGGACACACATGCTTTGTTTAATGCCAGTGGCAGATCATTGGTGAAAATAAAAAAGAGTAGAGGGCCTAGAGAGCTGACCTGCGGTACACCACACTTTACATGTTTGACATTAGAGAAGCTTTCATTAAAGAAAAACCTTCGATTTCTATTAGATAGATAGCTTTGAATCCACAATATGGCAGCGGTTGAAAAGCCATAACACATACATTTTTTAACAATAGCTTTTGGTCAATAATATCAAAGGCTGCACTGAAATCTAACAGTACAGTTCCCACAATCTTCTTCTAATTAATTTCTTTTAACCAATCATCAGTCATTTGTGTCAGTGCAGGACATGTTGAGTTCCCTCCTCTATAAGCATGCTGAAAGTCTGTTTTTAATTTGTTTAAAGATAAATAGCATTGTATTTGGTCAAACATGTCATCCAACAGTTTTCTAAGAGCTGGCAGAAAGCTTATAGGTCTGCTGTTAGAACCAGTAAAGGCCGCTTTACCACTCTTGGGTAGCGGAATTACTTTGGCTTCCCTCCAGGCCTGAGGACAAAGACTTTCCTCTACGCTTAAAGATATGACAGATAACTGACTCAATAGCCACTCCTACCATCCTCAGTAGCTTTACATCTAAGTTGTCAATCCCAGGAGGTTTGTCATTAGTGATCGATAACAATATTTTTTCCACCTCTCCCACACTATCTATACAACATTCAAACTTGCAATGCTTTTTTTATTATTCGTTTTTTGATTTGATGCATGAAAACAATGGCTCACTGTTTGTTCGTTGTTAGACCACTTTGCCAATTAAGTAATCCAGAGCCAGAACACACGTGGGTAAAGCAGAGGTTTGACAATTATTCATTAGCTTTGATACTCTCAACCCTAAACTTCAACTAAATATTGTAATAAATAATGTGGAAAGTTGAGGTGAATAAACTGCTTGGAGTAACACTGGATTGTATACTGCCATGGTCAAAACATGTTGATGCAACAGTAGCTAAGATGGGGAGAAGTCTGTCCATAATAAAACGCTGCTCTGCCTTCTTAACAACACTATCAACAAGGCAGGTCCTACAGGCCATAGTTTTGTCACACCTGGACTACGTTCCAGGTGCCACAAATAGGAAAACTGCAATTGGCTCACAACAGGGTAGCACGGCTGGCCCTTAAATGTACATGGAGAGCTAACATTAATAATATGCATGTCAATCTCTCATGGCTCAAAGTAGAGCAGGGATTGACTTCATCACTACTTGTTTTTGTAAGAAGTGTTGACATGTGGAACGCACCGAGCTGTCTGTTTCAACCAATAGCAAACAGCTCGGACACCCATTCATACCCCACAAGACATGCCACCAGGTCTCATCACAATCCCCAAATCAAGAACAGACTATGGGAGGCGCACAGTAATCCACTATGAGGCACATTAATCTGCAGGTTGAACATGGTGAGATTGATATTGCAGTTTGTTTCGGTGATTTTACAGCTAACTAGCTACTTTACATACTGATATTGTATTTGGTATTATTGTGTGCAGCTATGTTTGCAAGCTAGCCAGCCAGCCAATAGAAAGAGCATTGCATTGCGTAGCCGACTTGAGCGGCAACAGATTTCCACAACGATTTCCTTCATAAATACAAATACAAAATACTTTGATTGGTTAGAGTCGATACAATCGCCGATGACTTTGTGTTGTACAATGCCCCTCGTCACCACACACGACTTCAACTATAGCAGTCTCAGACTAAAGTATGTAGCGAATGACAAAGAATCAAAATCATCAGGCCAATAGATCAGGCTAATCATCAGGCTAATAGAACGCAGGCTAAAGGCAGCACCTGTTAGGGGGTTAACCTGATGCGCCATCAGTCTCTGTGAATCACAACTATAGGAGCATCACTAGCCAAAAGTCTGTGTCTATTCTTTCCATCCCCGTAGACCAAATCTACACCTCGCCCTGGTCTCAGCCAGTCTGTTGTCATGGAGATGTTGTTTTGACTGTCTGTTTCTGGTTGTGGTTAACAGTGTTGTTCCCCAGCCCAGAGTTTTACCTTTTTTTTATATATATATATATATTTTTTTTTTTCCCTTCTTTGTGATATCCAAATTGGTAGTTACAGTCTTGTTCCATATCTGGCGAAGGTCGAGAGCCGTGCGTCCTCCAAAACACGACCCCACCAAGCTGCACTGCTTCTTGACACAATGCTTGCTTAACCCAGAAGCACCAATGTATTGGAGGAAACACCATACACCTGGCGACCATATCAACGTGCATTGCTCCCAGCCCGCCACAGGAGTCGCTAGAGCGACTAACTAGAGCCTCCCCCCCAGAGTTGAGGACACTTTCCCATCCACTGACCTCCACCAAGTCACCTCTGGTTGTGGCCTGCTCAGTGATGATGTCCCCTGGTGCCTTGGCTGCATCCGTCTGGGAATCCAAGATGGTCGCCCAGTCTCCTCTATTAGCCTCTAGCCAACCACCTGCAGGAAGAGGTTACAAAATAGACTTTCCAAACATGGCAGAGAACTCTCCATACTGAGTTATTTTTTTGTCTATTTACCTGGTGAAGTTCATACATTGTGTGTTTTTGTATGTAAACACAAGTAGTAATGTTTTAATTTTATGAATGAAGAAAAAACAAAAGCCAGGAATATCACTATTACCACTAAAGATGTATTACTGTATGGAGGCTATATGTATTACTATTCCCATTGAAGATGTATTACTGTATGTAGGCTATATGTATTTCTCTCTTACCTTGCTCCCCCATCTTTAGACCACTCAGCAGGTCAATGCTCTCTGGTTTGTCTTCTATCGTCTCCTCTTTGACCAGCAGCAGATCAGGCTTCCCATCCTCCATGTCTACTGACTGTAAGAGATACACAGTGAGAGGATGTTGGATCAAGAAATCTGATATGAGCACCCTGCAATGGCGCACCTTCTGATGTATTGCTATAAGTACTATGCAAACATGTTATTTGATACTATGCACACGTTAGTTGATTTGATTGACACTTGACACTTTAATGGTTTGATAATTTAAAGGCATGGTCCCACACTTAATACAAAATGTACCAAGACCTGGGCCCGTATCCATGAAGAGTCTCCGAGTAAAAGTGCTGATCGCTATATAGTCTTATTCATTATGATCTAAAAGGCAAAACTAATCCTAGATCAGCACTCCTACTCAGAGAGGCTTTGTGGATACGGCCCCTAATACCACAGTAGTTTACATTGGGCTCACCTCATTGAGACTGTGTGTGGTCCTGTGCTGCTCAGCTGGTTCTTCTGTGAGTTCAGGAGGAGGTGTAGTCTGGTTGTCCTCCATGTCCATGGGCCCCTCAGGGTTTCCCAGACTCTCCTCACACCCCTCCTCCTTCACCAGCAGCACCTCTGGACCCTCCTCCTCTTGGAAGAGACAGGTGATACAGATCACACAGACATACACTCAGTGTTTACCCATCCTCACTACATTTGAGTCCTATACTGTAGTTACAGAATGATTTAATCGTTGCAAATGCAAATTAATTACTTAAAAATCATACAATGTGATTTTCGTTTTAGATTCCGTCTCTCACAGTTAAAGTGTACCTATGATAAAAATGACAGACCTCTACATGCTTTGTGAGTAGGAAAACCTGCAAAATCGGCAGTGTATCAAATACTTGTTCTCCCCACTGTATATGTATAAATAAAAATAGAAATTAAACAGATTTTGGTTTATTATTTTTTTTCTCGGAAATATCACATTTACTTCAGTATTCAGACCCTTTACGCAGTCAAAGCACCTTTGGCAGCGATTACAGCCTGGAGTCTTCTTGGCGCTACAAGCTTGGCACACCTGTATGTGGGGAGTTTCTCCTATTTTCTCTGCAGATCCTCTCAAGCTCTGTCAGGTTGGATGGGGAGCATCGCTGCACAGCTATTTTCATGTCCGATCAGGTTCAAGTCCGGGCTCTGGCTGGGCCACCCAAGGACATTCAGAGACCTGTCCCAAAGCCACTCCTGCGTTGTCTTGGCTCTGTGCTTTTGACCATTGTCCTGTTAGAAGGTGAACCCCAGTCTGAGGTCCTGAGCCATCTGGAGGTTTTCATCAAGGATCTCTCTGTACTTTGCTCCGTTCATCTTTCCCTCGATCCTGACAAGTTTCCCAATCCTTGCCGCTGAACAACATCTTCACAGCATGTTGCCACCACCATGCTTCACCGTAGGGACGGAGCCAAGTTTCCTCCAGACGTAACGCTTGGCATTCAGGCCTGTTCTTGGGGACCTTCAATGGTTGGGTTCCATGGCTGAGCAGCCGCACACAAGCCTAGTGGTTAGAGCAGGGTAGCCTAGTGGTTAGAGCGTTGGACTAGTAACCGAAAGGTTGCAAGTTCAAATCCCCGAGCTGACAAGGTACAAATCTGTCGTTCTGCCCCTGAACAGGCAGTTAACCCACTGTTCCTAGGCCGTCATTGAAAATAAGAATTTGTTCTTAACTGACTTGCCTAGTAAAATAAAGGTAAAATAAAAAATAAATAAAAAGATCACTATGTGCAATGCCAAGCGTCAGCTGGAGTGGTGTAAAGCTTGCAGCCATTGGACTCTGGAGCAGCGGAAATGGTCTAGGGCAGTTTTTCATGGTTTTGGCTAGGCCCCTTAGTTCCAGTGAAGGGAAATCTAAACCCTACAGCATAGACATTCTTTGCTTCCAACTTTGTGGCAACAGTTTGACGAAGGACTTTTCCTGTTTCAGCATGACAATGCCCCAGTGCACAAAGCGAGGTCCATACAGAAATGGTTTGTCGAGATTGGTGTGGAAGAACTTGACTGGCCTGCACAGAGCCCTGACCTCAACCTCACTGAACACCTGTGGGATTAATAGGAATGCCCAATGCAAGCCAAGCCGAATCGCACCAACATCAGTGCAAGACCTCACTAACGCTCGTGGCTGAATGGAAGCAAGTCCCTGCAGCAATGTTCTAACATCTAGTGGAAAGCATTCCCAGAATAGCGGAAGATGAATAGCCGCAAAGTGGGGACTAACTCCATATTAATGCCCATGATTGTGGAATGAGATGTTCGATGAGCAGGTGTCCACATACACTGCATGGCCAAAAGTAAGTCTCAACTAAATATCTGCATGATAAACTACACTGTACAAAAATATAAAAGCAACATGTAACGTGTTGGTCCCATTTTTCATCAGCTGAAATAAAGGATCCCCCATACGCACAAACAGCTTATTTCCCAAATATTTTGAGCACAAATTTGTTTTCTTCCCTGTTAGTGAGCATTTCTCCATTGCCAAGATAATCCATCCAACTGACAGGTGTGGCATATCGTATAAGTGCACCTTGTGCTGGTGACAATAAAAGGCCACTCTAAAATGTGCAGTTGTCAGACAACACAATGCCACACGTTTTGTGGGAGCATGCAATTGGCATGCTGACTGCAAGCATGTCCACCAGAGCTGTTGCCAGATAATTTAATGTTAATTTCTCTACCATAAGCCGCCTTCAACGTCGCTTTAGAGAATTTGGAAGTACGTCCAACCGGCATCATAACCGCAGACCACATGTAACCATGCCAGCCCAGGACCTCCACATCCGGCTTCTTCACCTTCAGCACCATCTAAGACCAGCCAACCGGACAGCTAATGAAACATTGGGTTTGCACAACTGAAGAATTTCTGCACAAACTGTCTCCGGGAAGCTCATCTGCGTGCTCGTCGTCCTCACCAGGGTCTGGACCTGACTGCATGTTGCGTTTATATTTTTATTCAGTGTACAATGCTTTTCTCATAAAAAGTGTTTTGAGGAACAAAATTAAGTAGTCGAATGGAAGTAATGAAATAGGCATTTCTGAACATCATATAGCCGTGTGAATCGGAAGGTGCCATAGTCATGGACACTGTGTCGCGATCCCTAAGCATGTGTAAAGCGACATTTGTATTTGTCTCTAAGCTTTCACTGTAATCCCAGAAGTCCCTGGTGTTGACCTGCGAGTGTCCTAAATTAAACTCTGCATTCCATGTCCGAGGAGCGTGGCCCTCCACTTTCACAGTCACCTTATCGACAACCAGGCCCTCTCCTTTCTTATCTAGGCACCATTCAGAATATACACTAGTACTGTACCGGTTCCAGTCCCCTCTCATTGGATTAGTCTGTGTATCTAAACCCACAGGTAGGTCACCATGTATCATCTCGGTCTTTGTAGCACATCAACAGGACGGATCATTTACAATCAGTAATGAGTCACCTAAATCCCAATGGGACAGAACCGCGCTCGGGCTACTGTAAAGTAAATACTCTGAGAAGGGAGGATAGCCCAGTTGCCTCAGCCCCGTTATAGTCTCTGTCTTGAGGACGGCGTTCAGCGTTCCACTGACCTCCGTGATGCTGTGTCGAGTTCTGGGCAGTGCTGGGATGGTGACAGTGTCTTCTGTGGATACAAGGGGCACTCCAGTCTGGATATCTCTGCAGTACCTTGGGTCCTCCTCTCCAGCAGACTTCTCCTGCTTGACCCCAGGACCTGCAGCCTCTGCATCTGCAGACTGACACAAGAAGAGAGGTTATTATCAGTACATGAGTTGAATTGGATAACAATGTTGTATGGAAGTCTCACAAGTTCCACTATGGCAGATACACAAGGATGTACAAGTAAGCAAGTAAATAGCTGAGGGGAGACTTCCTGTTATAAACAAGCCACATTAGATGTACTGTAATTCATATGTTACACTATGACACTAACCTCTATCACCATAACATGCTGGGATGAGGTTCCACTTCCCTCAACAACCGTGATTGGTTGGTCATCTCTCCATGTATTGTGTCCCACTGGCTTCACAAAACCTCTGTGGCCTCCAGTGAGATGTCCTTCACCTGAGAGAGTGGTTGGGGGAAAATAGGTGGTTAGGTTAGGTACTGTGTTGTCAATGCTCAACACTATATTGGCAAGTAAAGTATTTGACACTGTCTTCAATTGGCAAGGATATAAGGTAACATATCACACAAATATTCATGAATAGATTGTTTTCAATGAGTAAGTAATAGGAAATGTAGTGAGTCAAGAATATGATAGTGTCTTTGTGCAAGACTGCTAAGTAATCAGGGGAATTATTGCATACAATCCAAAAACTGACCAAGACCCAACTCTGGTTAACCATACAATATGTGCTTAACACATGCGCAGAGGGGAACGGGCCTTCTGCAAAATGTACCTCTTGCCATTCCTCTGTATCGGTCGAGGATCTTGACACTACTGGCGAGTGCGCGCTCCCGTGATACCTTCAGTTCCAGTAGCTGTAGTTTCCTTCGCAATCCCCTGTTTTCTTTCTGTCTTTGAGAAATTTCCAAACGAAACACTGCATAGTCGTCGTCTACGAGTTTACAGATCTCTTCCACGGCTGTATTCGCTAGCACCTCCATTATGGAGGCTATTTGAGTGTGAGAAACCATTACGTTACAGTTAGCCATTCTTAGCGGCTAGCTAGTTAGCATTACCTAGATAACATCTATCAACCAAGTCTTGTCTCCAACGCGAGTTAGCATTACCTAGATAACATCCACCAACTAAGTTTTGTCTCCAACGCGAATTAAACACTACATGGAGGAAGTATGTGAGTTCCGGGGTTTTAATTTACGTCTAAATAAAAAACGCAAACGTTGTAACTGTTATTGGTCACGGTTCACTTCCGTTTACTACTTTGTGAATTTCCGGCAGACGAGACGATGTGTTGCCCATTGCTGCCTTTCACAGGTCGGAATGCGGATTGCACATTTTGTTTAAAAAAAAGAGAAATAGTAATGGACCAACCCCGGGACCTATATACTATCCCCCAAAACCACCACCCCATCCCACTACTTTGGCCCTGAACGATCCTACACCAGGCCTGGGAGGCTTGAACCCCTTCTCTCAAAACTCCCCAGAGATCTACAGCACTAAAATCTCTCACACACAAATATTTATCTGCTGCTGCGACTATCACATCTATCTAATGTGATTTCTGCTCCATCGGTGCAGTTGAACACCATGGCCATAAACGCAAGAAATCCAACCTTATTAAAACTCATCCTCTCTGGATCTCTCTCTTCAGGCCTACTCACTTGAGGGGCTCCCAGTCGAATCCCTCACCCGCGGGCTATTGAAGCGTCTTGGGTTCTAGGTGCGCAACGATTAGCCGCTCAGATCAGAGAGAAGGCAGAGCGCCCATTAAGTTTGAATAACTGGGCCTGCTTGGATAACTGGCATTGAAGAGGAGGCATGTTTCACCAGCGCTGCTCTCCACATCACTCAAGTGTTGTCAGTCTGCACCGGCCAAGTGATGGCTGTGTTGGTCATGACGCAGACACACCTCTGGCTCTCCATGACTTCCATCAAGGAGACAAACAAGACACCTTTGCTCAATGCACCCATCTCTGAAAAGGGCCTCTATTCGGAGACACCATGAGAAAGACAGCGGGGCATCTCGTGAAGTTAGGGGAGGAAAAGAAGCAGCTGCCTCTTTCCTGTGTAGCGTCGGCTCCCAAACAGCCGACCTCCGCCT
Source organism: Oncorhynchus masou masou (assembly GCF_036934945.1). NCBI lineage: Eukaryota > Metazoa > Chordata > Actinopteri > Salmoniformes > Salmonidae > Oncorhynchus > Oncorhynchus masou. Next base: position 5,908,370 of record NC_088232.1, on the reverse strand, counting down.
TCTTCATGCCGGCTGGGAGCAGCAGCTCGTGGCCGAAAGCGTGGCGAGCAGGTCCAAGAAGCTCCTAGCTCCCCTGTGGAAGCCCCGGTCGCCGCAACAGTGCCGCCGGCCGCCCAGCAGCCTCTCTTGAAGCCTAGATGGGTGACTGTGCCAACTTGTCAGAACGCTCACGGAAGCGCCGCCAAACCTGATTGGCGGAAAAGTGACCTGATTACAAACCTTTTAAAAGAGAGAAACAGACAACTTGTATATCTCCCTGTTGTGGACACTCCTATGTCTAAGGCTACTCAGGAAGGAAAAGCTTGTAACATAGTTTGGACTTAAATGGCCTTTCCTTGGTATGAACGGTCTGGTGTTCCTTCAAATTGTTTGTGTTGGCGAACCGGTTCCCACACGTAGGGCAAGAGTAAGACTTGTCGCCATCCGTCCTAACACTCGCCCTCCCACGTTGTGACCGAATGACACTAGAGGAGGTAGAAGCAGCAGCCACCAGCCTCAGGTGGTTAGTCTTTGAGCTCCCTCCTTGACCTATAGCCGTTGTTGGGATTGTGTGCTGTGTTATAGGCTAGGCACCTCCCGTGGTGAAAGCCCATCCTGACCCATCTGTATTGGTGGGGTAACCATGAGGTAACTGAGGAAGGCTAGAACCAGGTCCAGGCCTTCTATGAACCCAGTCACCAGGCATTAGACGAGACCCTGAGGGAGAAGACAGACGTCCTGTTAGACTCCCACCAGGGGGGTCTCCCACTACTCTCTGTGAAGGTTGAAGCCCAGTGTGACCTGCACTGTTCATCATGGATACTGTGGTGTTTGTATCATAGGAATAGGAGGGTCTATCTCTATTAGCTCCAGGCCCTGCTTCATCCCTGCACTGAGACTGTGAAGAGAAGGGTCTGGGCTGCAGACTGGATCACTGACTGGAGCCTCTGTCTCTCTGATGACCACCAGGACTGAGGTTTTTCAGTCCACTGGTTGTGTTCTGTGTGGTGGTGGAGTCCAGGTTCCGATTCGGGAAGGAAAAGTGATGGCTACTGATCCATGGTCCTGATCCGGGACAGGATATGTGACCAGCCATCTCAGAGGTCGTCTCTCCCACCAGTAACACTGGATATCAGCAGGCCTTGATGGACTGCAGACTGCAAACAAAGATTGTACAGAAAAGCATAAAGGTTTATTTAAGAAACGCTTTGCTGTTCACACAAAAACATGACTTTATAAAATGTTAACCAGTCAAGACCATCTCTAACACTGTGATGCAAGTACCTAACAATATGGAGCCATTGGAGTTTATTATTTAAAAAAATCCATGTTGGTTGATTCAAGAATTAAGTATAATGTTTTGGTTTGACTGAGATAAGGTAAACTCAGTCCCTTGCAACAACAATAACCAAGTCAGTCAGCACAGACTCAATTTTATATTTAATTTTAATAAAATGGTCAAACACTCATAGTGAAGTACTGAACTTTTATTGCACAAAATGATACATGACAAGTAGAATAACTTTGGTAACACTTGACCTTTTCTGTACATCTGACACCCTTACTTTTATAAATTATTTTAGAATACTTTGGAAAAGGTTAATTACATTAAAACAGCTTCACTGTTTTATATCAAGTAAACATGAATCAAGGCACTATCCTTACCTCACTATAAAACACCAGCATCAACCTAAAGGGACTAAGTTGGTCACTCTTCATCAGTGAAGCATGTTTACAGACACCGTCACACCAACCATCACCATATCATCTACTCTGCCACATCATACTTATTCTTTTGTCAGTTTCCTTTACACCCAAAACCAACAGAATTAACTACAAACTAACTAGTACTACATTACACGTCACTATACTCTATGCATGGGCAGTGTGCATTTTCTGCAGGTGTATCCTGAGGTAGCTCCTCTCTGAGAACCTCTTCCCACAGTGTGTACAGGCGAATGGCCTCTCTCCCGTGTGCATCTTCAGGTGCATCTTCAGCTGGTGCTTGTGGGAGAACCTCTTCTCACACTGGGGGCAGTTGTAGGGTTTCTCTCCTGTGTGGACCCTCTGGTGCCTCTTCAGCTTGGACGAGTGTGAGAAACTGGCCCGGCACAGGTGGCAGCCGAATAGTTTCTCCTCTGTGTGTATCCTCTGGTGGATCTCCACCTGTTTGGGGAAACTGAAGGCTTTCCCACAGAATGAACACAGGAAGTGCTTCTCTTTGCCACCGGAGCTACTGACAGCATTACTACTACTGTCATTTGTCAATGGGCTTGTGTAGCCATTTAGTGTTGAGGCACTGGCATTGTCTGATGTCTGGTTTAACATTAAGAGAGTGTGAGGGGGATGAAGGCCAGGGAGAGTCTGTGTTGTCGCAGGGTCCATGTTCCAGTTGATAGATCCAATAGAAGGCAGGCTGAAGGAAGCATCTGTTAGGGGGTTAACCTGAGGCGCCATCAGTCTCTCTGAATCACAACTATAGGAGCAGGATGGAGCCTCGCTAGCCGAGACTATGCCTGTTCGTTCCTGCTGCATACGAACCTGGCCTCCCCGTCCCCGCAGACCAAATCTACACCTCACCCTGGTCTCAGCCATTCTGTTGTCTTGGAGACTAAATTCAGTTGTTGTTTTGTGTTCCACTGTCTGTTTCTGGTTGTGGTTAACATTGTTGTTCCCCAGCCCAGAGTTGAGGACGCTGTCCCATCCACTGACCTCCACTCTGTCACCTCTGGTCCTGACCTGCTCAGTGATGTTGTCCCCTGGGCCCTTGTCTGCACCCATCTGGGATTGGGAATCCAAGATGGCCACCCAGTCTCCACTGTTAGCCTCCAGCCAACAACCTGCAGAAAGACTTTAGAATTTTAAAACACGACAGAAAACTCTACATATGGAGTTTCTGTTGTCCATTACCTGCTGAAGTTTTTGTATGTAAACATAAGTTGCTGTAGGCTATATGTATTGCTCCCTTACCTTGCTCCCCCATCTTTAGTCCACTCAGCAGATCAATGCTCTCTGGTCCATCTTCTATTGTCTCCTCTTTGACTAGCAGCAGATCAGGCTTCCCATCCTCCATGTCTACTGACTGTAAGAGATACAGAGTGAGAGGATGTTGGATCTGATATGAGCACCCTTCTATGGAGAATCTTCTGATTGGGCAATGAGAGATTGCTATGAGTACTATACACTATTTAATGGTGTGATAATTGATAGGCATGGTCCCACACTTGTGACAAATTTCATCAAGACCTGGGCCCGTATCCACAAAGAGTAGAAGTGCTGATAGAGGATCAGGTCCCCACCCATCTACATGGTCTCATTATTATATAAATCTTAGATCAGCACTCCTACTTAGGAGAGACTTTGTGGATAGGGGCTCTGACCGAATACCATTCAACCAATAGTTTACAGTGGGCTCACCTCAGTGAGACTGTGTATCGTCCTGTGCTGCTCAGATGGTCCCTCTGTGGGTTCAGGAGGTGTAGTCTGGTTGTTCTCCATGACCATGGTCCCCTTACGGTTCCCCAGACCCTCCTCCTCCTTCACCAGCAGCACCTCCAGACCCTCCTCCTCCTTGAAAAGAGAGATGTTACAGATTCCACAGACATATACTCCCTCAGGTATGTACACACAGATAAACACACTTTCAAAGTCTTCAAACGAAGTGAGTCTTTACCCATCCCCATTCCGTTTGAGTCCTATACTGTAGTTACAGAATGACTTCATTGTTGTTAAACCCATCATGGCGGACATAAAACTTGTGGGTAAAATATGTGTCAGCTATGAAAAATCAAGTCATCAGACAAACCTGACTAAATTAGTTTGACGTAAACTATAATGACGTGTACAGTAGGTGTTTGTTAGTGTGCGGGTTTGTGTACGTATATATAGTAAGTGTATAATGGTTATAACGTGCTGTAAGGTGTATGCAGAATAGGGTGAAATCAGATGCTGTATACTAAAGAGAGTCTCAATGAAAGTCTTAGAATGAAAAGTCAAAGTCTTAGAATGAAAAGTAAAATGGTGGTGTTTATTGAACATAAACAAGTTTTAAATACTCCATATGAAAACCACACATCCACGTCAACTAAAAATCAGCATAAACTTGATAAACTGCAATAATATTCTCTGGAAAAATGTCTTGGGGGGGAAAAAAATTAAGTAGTTTAATGGAAGTAATGAAATAGGAATTTGTGAACATCATATATCCTACACAGTACAAACACAATATGTAACAGACTTTAGGCTTATATATGCCTTATATATCACACTTCTGGATGGAATTTCTTTTACCCAGGAATATTCAACACAGAAATCTGTTACTCTCATTATTCCAAATTCATCTGTGGATATTTTCTACTGACAACAATGAAAATGAATCTTTGTCTTTAATGCAGGATTTGACTAAACGTCAGAAGCGATTGAGTGGAATGTTTACTTCCTTTGTTATAGAGTGGAATGGTTTTTCTGAAGGTGTATCCTGAGGTAGCTCCTTTCTGAGAACTTCTTCCTGCAGTGTGTACAGGTGAACGGCCTCTCTCCTGTGTGGACCTTCATGTGCATCTTCAGGTTGCCAGACTGGGCGAAACGCATGTGACACTGTGGGCAGCTGTAGGGTTTCTCACCTGTGTGGACCCTCTGGTGCCTCTTCAGGTTGCCAGCCTCAGCGAATCGCATGTGACACTGGGAGCAGCTGAATGGTTTCTCCCCTGTGTGGACCCTCTGGTGGATCTCCACCTTCTGGATGCAGCTGAAGCCTTTGTTACAGAACATGCAGAGGAACCGTTTCACTTTACTACCGCCTGATTTTGGTCCCCCTCCCTGATCCTTTGTCCTTTGGTCGTTTGAGTTCAATACCTGATCGGTAGGCCCAATCGACGTGTTCACTGGTTCGTGATCCCTGAGCGTGTGAAAAGGGGAGTGGGTCATGACATCTGGATTAGTCTCTAAGCTTTCCCTGTAATCTAAGAAATCTCCCCCTTGTGAGTGTCCTTCTCCTAAGTGAGTTTCATTCCATATCAGAGGAGCATCGCCCTCTATTTTCACAGTCACCTCATCTACGACAATAACCTCTCCTTTCTTATCTAGGCACCCTTCAGCGTATAGACTACTACTGTACTGGTTCCAGTCCCCTCTAGACAGATCAGTCTGCGTCTCTAAATCCAATGGAATGTTGCCAGGGTCCATCTCTGTAGTGTAAGAACAAGACGGAAAATTGACTGTCTCTAACACGTCACCTGAGTCCCGATGGGAATGAACCGTCCTCGGGCTACCATAAAGAAAATACTCTGAGCCGGGAGCAGGAGGACAGCCCAGTCTCTCTGGGTCTGACCTATGGTCAGATCCTGTGTGTAAGAGCCTTTGTGTTACAGTTAAAGTCTCTGACTTGAGGACGGCGTTCGACATTCCACTGACCTCCGTGATGCTGCGTCGGGTCCTGTGCTGGGGCGCCGTGGCGTTGACGAGGTCTGCTGTGGCTACAGGGAGTGCCACTCCAGCCGCTGCTCCAGTCTGGATGTTTCTGCTGTGTTGTGGGTCGTCTCCTTCAGTCCTCTCCTGCTTGACCAGAGACGATCCTCCAGGACCTGCTCCCTCTGCATCTGCAGACTGACAAGAAGACACTAGGTTATTATCATTAGTTTAATTGGATAACAATCAGGGAATATAATAACAATGTCGTAGTGAAGTCTCACGAGCTCTCATATGGCAGATAATTAAGGATGACCATGTAAGCAAATTAATGGCTAAGGGGAGCCTTTCTGAAATAAATGAGCCACATTCTACATACTTTCATTTTGAATGTTACACTATGACACTAACCTCTATCACAATAACATGCTGGGTTGAGGTTCCACTCCCCTCATCTACAGCTATGGGTTGGTCATCTCTCCACGCATTGTGTCCCGCTGGCTTCACAAAGTTCCTGTGGCCTCCAGTGAAATGTCCTTCACCTGAGAGAGTGATTGGGGAAAAAGTGGTGGTTAAGTAAGTTATGATCAATGCTATATTGTACACTATTGACACTGTCTACAATTGGCAAGATGTAAGGTAACACTTATTAAATTCTAGATATACCATTTATTGATCAATGTCTTGTATTCACATTGTTTTCATTGAGTAGATAATAGGAAATTCAGTTAATAAAGAATCTGGTTAGAATATGATAGTGTCTTTGCACAAGTGCTTGCTATCCTAAAATTGATCAAGACCCAATTCTGGTTAACACATCTGAAGACATGTGCAGAAGGTAACGGAGCTATTGAATTAACCGCGACAGTTCGTGCAGCCTCAGCCTTCTGCAAAATGTACCTCTTGCCATTCCTCTGTATCGGTCGAGGATCTTGACACTACTGGGACGACTGGCGGGGACGCGCTCCCGTGCCACCTTCAAGTCCATTAGTTGTAGTTTCCTTCGCAACCCCCTGTTTTCTTTCTGGCTTTGAGACATTTCCAAACGAAACACTGCATAGTCGTTGTCGACGACTTTACAAATCTCTGCCACGGCTGCATTCGCTAGCACCTCCATAATGGAGGCTATTTGTGTGTGGAAAACCATACAGTTAGTCATTGTTAGCAATTAGCTAGCGTTTACGTAGCTCTATCAACCAAGTCCTTTCTCCAACGTGAATTAAAGACCACCTGCGGTAAGTATGTGATGATGTACAGTTAAATTCGTCATATTTTGAGTTCCATGGTGTTAATAAACGTCTAAATTACAACAATAAAACCGCTAACGTTGAAATTGAAAAAAATGCACGATTCCTGTTCACTTCCGTTTTCTACTTCTTCTCTGGTATCATGGTGTACGTACATTTTGTTCGTGCATGCCGCCACCTACTGTGTGATCGGCCACGTTACATTTACAAAAATAAAAAACGGGCAAAAGGGAGAAAAAAACACCACCAACTAACCCAACACCTATAGAACACGATTTCATAACACAAATAAAAATCACCACCCAATTCCACTACTAACTGTTTGGGTTGATGGGGCTCTTTCGTTCACCAGACCTTGTAACTCTTCCATATCTCTATATAACAATATATCCCTCATCATCACTCAATACCTAGGTTTACCTCCACTGTATTTACATCCTACCATGCCTTTGTCTGTACATTATACCTTGAAGCTATTTCATCGCCCCCAGAAACCTCCTTTTACTCTATGTTCCAGATGCTCTAGACGACCAATTCTCATTGCTTTTAGCCGTACCCTTATCCTACTCCTCCTCGTTTCCTCTGGTGATGTAGAGGTGAATCCAGGCCCTGCAGTGCCGAGCTCCACTCCTATTCCCCAGGTGCTCTCTTTTGATTACTTCTGTAACCGTAATAGCCTTGGTTTCATGCATGTTAACATTAGAAGCCTCCTCCCTAAATTTGTTTTATTCATTGCTTTATCACACTCTGCCAACCCGGATGTTCTAGCTGTGTCTGAATCCTAGCTTAGGAAGACCACCAAAAATTCAGAAATTTTCATCCCTAACTACAAGATTTTCAGACAAGATAGAACTGCCAAAAGGGTCGGTGTTGCAATCTACTGCAAAGATAGCCTGCAGAGTTCTGTCCTACTATCCAGGTCTGTACCCAAACAATTTGTACTTCTACATTTAAAAATCCACCTCTCTAAAAACAAGTCTCTCACCGTTGTCGCCTGCTATAGACCACCCTCTGCCCCCAGCTATGCTCTGGACACCATATGTGAACTCAATCTCACACAAATTATCAATGAACCTACCAGGTACCTCCCCAAAGCCGTAAACACGGGCATCCTCATAGATATCATCCTAACCAACTTGCCCTCTAAATACACTTCTGCTGTCTTCAACCAAGATCTCAGCGATCACTGCCTCATTGCCTGCATCCGTAATGGGTCAGCGGTCAAACGACCTCCACTCATCACTGTCAAACACTCCCTGAAACACTTCAGCGAGCAGGCCTTTCTAATCGACCTGGCCGGGGTATCCTGGAAGGATATTGATTTCATCCCGTCAGTAGAGGATGCCTGGTTATTTTTTTTAATTGCCTTCCTAACCATCTTAAATAAGCATGCCTCATTCAAGAAATGTTGAACCAGGAACTCGCCCAAGCCTTCCCCATTTCTCCTTCTCCCAAATCCAGTTAGCTGATGTTCTGAAAAAGCTGCAAAATCTGGACCCCTACAAATCAGCCGGGCTAGAAAATCTGGACCCTTTCTTTCTAAAATTATCTGCCGAAATGGTTGCCACCCCTATTACTAGCCTGTTCAACCTCCCTTTCTTGTCGTCTGAGATTCCCAAAGATTGGAAAGCAGCTGCGGTCATCCCCCTCTTCAAAGGTGGGGACACTCTTGACCCAAACTGCTACAGACCTATATCTATCCTACCCTGCCTTTCTAAGGTCTTCGAAAGCCAAGTCAACAAACAGATTACCGACCATTTCGAATCTCACCATACCCTCTCTGCTATGCAATCTGGTTTCAGAGCTGGTCATTGGTGCACCTCAGCCACGCTCAAAGTCCTAAACGATATCTTAACCGCCATCGATAAGAAACATTACTGTGCAGCCGTATTCATTGATCTGGCCAAGGCTTTCGACTCTGTCAATCACCACATCCTCATCGGCAGACTTGACAGCCTTGGTTTCTCAAATGATTGCCTCGCCTGGTTCACCAACTACTTCTCTGATAGAGATCAGTGTGTCAAATCGGAGGGTCTGTTGTCCGGACCTCTGGCAGTCTCTATGGGGGTGCCACAGGGTTCAATTCTTGGACCGACTCTTCTCTGTATACATCAATGATGTCGCTCTTGCTGCTGGTGAGTCTCTGATCCATCTCTACGCAGATGACACCATTCTGTATACTTCTGGTCCTTCTTTGGACACTGCTAACAACCCTCCAGGCAAGCTTCAATGCCATACAACTCTCCTTCCGTGGCCTCCAATTGCTCTTAAATACAAGTACAACTAAATGCATGCTCTTCAACCGATCACTGCCTGCACCTGCCCGCCTGTCCAACATCACTACTCTGGACGGCTCTGACTTAGAATACGTGGACAACTACAAATACCTAGGTGTCTGGTTAGACTGTAAACTCTCCTTCCAGACCAACATCAAACATCTCCAATCCAAAGTTAAATCTAGAATTGGCTTCCTATTTCGCAACAAAGCATCCTTCACTCATGCTGCCAAACATACCCTTGTAAAACTGACTATCCTACCAATCCGCGACTTCGGCGATGTAATTTACAAAATAGCCTCCAATATCCTACTCAACAAATTGGATGCAGTCTATCACAGTGCCATCCGTTTTGTCACCAAAGCCCCATATACTACACACCATTGCGACCTGTACGCTCTCGTTGGCTGGCCCTCGCTTCATACTCGTCGCCAAACCAACTGGCTCCAGGTCATCTACAAGACCCTGCTAGGTAAAGTCCCCCCTTATCTCAGCTCGCTGGTCAACATAGCATCACCCACCTGTAGCACGCGCTCCAGCAGGTATATCTCTCTGGTCACCCCCAAAACCAATTCTTTCTTTGGCCGCCTCTCCTTCCAGTTCTCTGCTGCCAATGACTGGAACGTACTACAAAAATCTCTGAAACTGGAAACACATCTCCCTCACTAGCTTTAAGCACCAGCTGTCAGAGCAGCTCACAGATTACTGCACCTGTACATAGCCCATCTATAATTTAGACCAAACAACTACCTCTTTCCCTACTGTATTTATTTTATTTATTTATTTTATTTTGCTCCTTTGCACCCCATTATTTCCTTTGCACATTCTTCCACTGCAAATCTACCATTCCAGTGTTTTACTTGCTATATTGTATTTACTTTGCCACCGTGGCCTTTTTTTGCCTTTACCTCCCTTATCTCACCTCATTTGCTCACATCGTATGTAGACTTGTTTCTACTGTATTATTGACTGTATGTTTGTTTTACTCCATGTGTAATTCTGTGTTGTTGTATGTGTTGAACTGCTTTGCTTTATCTTGACCAGGTCGCAATTGTAAATGAGAACTTGTTCTCAACTTGCCTACCTGGTTAAATAAAGGTGAAATAAAAAAATAAAAATTAAACTCTCCAGTAAAACCTGGTAAATCCAAGTACTTACCGTAGCAGCTGCCACCACAACATATATTTTCTGTGATTTACATTCTATTTCTGCGGTACAGTTGATAACCATGGGAATGAATGCTAAGAAGCCAATCTTACTGAATATAACATTCGTATCACTCTATTGGCCAAGGCCCTTGACCAATCATCCTCTGCTCTCCCTGGCAACCTCAACCTGTCTCTTGCACCGGGCATTTCTGATCCCCAGCAACATGGGCACCCCCACAATTTACACAATGTTTTTTTCCACCTATACTACACATTCCTTTGTCCCATGCCCTCCTGCACACTTTTCACATTTTGAACTCTCCCTCCTACAACATGACCATAAGCTTGGCTTCTGAAACACCTTAGTGGGTTCGGCACAAAATCTCTCACGGGATAACTGACATATCCCAACCTCACTATCAGGAAAAGACTACTTCAAATCTCAAAAAGGACAGACCGTTTCTAATCAGTTTCACCACGCTCGCCACGGGGTCTGCTTCGAATCCAAAAGAGCGGGCGTCACAGACACAGGGAATATTCTATTTTAGTTTCTCAACCTGATAAGATAATTATGTTCTCCAGGTACATCACCCAATTTAATTATATTATTCTCAGTCTGCCAACCAGAATTTGTAAGATTTTGGTCGAATGAAACAGACGGAGGCCCAGCTAAATAGTCAAAAAGGTTTATTCACGGGAACGTTCTAAAGTCAAGAATACAAATCAATTCATTTTATACTGACTTCTCACGCCCACACATTCACACAGGCATACGCGCGTGCGCACACACACACACAAACAAACAGACGCACACACATGTCCTGCTACGTACACACTGTCTGTCTCACTACCCAACCGACAGAGATAGTGACCTTGTCCTTGAGACGTACCCCCCGTTCTCTCCCAAAGCTCTAGTCAGGTTGGCACCAAGCTCAGACAGTTTGTGTTTAAAATACCATCAAGACATATTGTTTTACCCTAATTCTGACTAGGACTACACATTTATTGATTATTATTTTATACATTCTAATCAATTCCATACAATTATATGTTCCAGGGCGGAATATTCAAATCATTCAATTAACAGACATATCTCACCTATCACAACCTCAACACTTAACAGCAACCCAGTAATCACTCCTTTCACAGATCTTTTCTTCTTGAATACACATCTTCCCATTGCACTTCTCTCTTCTACTTCTCCCTTGCTATCCATGACCAAGTCTTTCCGTTTACCATGCTCATGCCACGCCTAAATCTGCTGTACTGCTTGCAGCAGACATACTGATGGCCTTTGTCCAATACCCACCTTCTGTTCCTTATCCCAATTTATCTCTGGCCTCTCCATACTCCCAAAACTTGCCACAGTTGTCAGTCAGGTTTCCTCCTCCTCATCCATCTTAACTTCTTCTTCTACTGTGGGTTTTATGGCAGATTACATCCCAAAAAGGTGTATTGCCGCCACCAACTGGACACGGTTGAAGAAACAATTTATATAGTAAATTCATATGTGGTGTCGACAAACGTAATCCACACAACTAAAAAGAATACATTTACAATACTCCCAATTCTTCTGTCCTTCAAAGCTCCATATCTTCCTTCTTAGGCTCTGGGGCCTGAGAGGGTGGTACGGCTCGTGACAATACTTGCTGCAACTCCTCCGCTGAGAAGTCTTCCAGTCCCAGGAACCAAAATACAAGTCTGTATCATGTGAGAATGTGAGCATACCGCATACCTAGATGCACAACTGAGGGACTTAGTAATACATTGAAAAAAACCTCTTACCCCAGGACACTTCACAGGATGATAATAAAATAATCAGCTAAAGATTTGTTCCCCTGCATACATCTCAACCCACAATTTCTCACTGTTGTGGACACTCACATGTCTGATAAGGTTACTCAGGAAAGAGAAGCTCTTGTAACACAGCTTACACTTGAAGGGCCTCTCCTTGATGTGAATGGTCTGGTGCTTCGTCACATAGTTCACCTGGGAAAAGTGCTTTCCACACGTGGGGCAGTCGTACGGCTTGCCTGCGTCCGTCCTAACGCTCACCCTCCCACTTGTGACCCAATGACACTAGAGGAGGTAGAAACAGGAGCCAACACCCTAACTAAGGTGGTTAGTCTTTGAGCTACGTCCTCTAGCCATTGTTTGGATTGTGTACTGTGTTCACCACTTCTTATGGTGACACCCATCCTGACCCATCTGTATTGGTGGGGTAACCCTGAGGTAACTGAGGAAGGCTAGACCCCAGGTCCAGGCCTTCTATGAACCCAGTCACCAGGCATTAGACAAGACCCTGAAGGAGAAGATAGACTCCCTGATAGACTACCACCAGGGGGATCTCCCACCACGATCTGAAGGCTGAAGCCCAGGGTGATCTGCTCTGTTCGTCATGGATACTGTGGTGTTTGTTTGTTCGTATCATAGGAACGGGAGGGACTATTTCTAGCGAACTGTTACTGTAGGACCTAAGCCTTCAGAGGAACCAAAAATCTTCCAAAAGCCTACATTGTATCTAATGGAGCCGGACCATTCAAGTTATAGCGAAGGAGGAACAATACATTTTGGTGACATTATGAATGAATCAAACAGCCCTGGCCGCGCTTCGGGCTGCCGCTTACACAGAGACAGAACCAGCACAGACACAAATGTAACACACAGCATAAAATAATACAACCAGCAAAGCAAAACCCACTGTTTACACAGCCTACTGTAACCTAACACCACTATCACACTATCACCAAAAGTGACAACAGTGACACATCAAAGGTGAGGCTCGTGGTGCTGAAAGGACAGCGACCGTAATACATAGCACTCCATGGCTAAAAGAGAGAGCGGTTTTGGTCAAACACAGACACGGCAGATAGACAGCATCACATAGTGTCAAAGAAATAGCAGGCCATTCACAAAAACATTCAAATCAATCTATATATCCTCTCTGAAGACTTAGAAGGCCTTCAAGGTTCGTCACTGGTTCCCAGGATGACCTGCTCTAATCATCATGGATATGGTGGTGTTTGTATCATAGAAACAGGAGGGTCTATCACTATCAGCTCCAGGACCTGCTCCATCCCTGCACTGAGACTGTGAAGAGAAGGGTCTGTTCTGCAGACTGGATCCCTGACTGGAACCTCTGTCTCTCTGATGACGACCAAGACTGAAGATGTTCAGTCTACCTGTCCATTGGTTGTGTTCTGTGTGGTGGTGATGGAGAGTCTCTGTATCTCGTAGTTCGGTCCTGGTTCCGACTCCGGAAGGAACAGCGACGACTCCTGATCCATGGTCCTGATCCGGGGCCATTGTTTGTCACCAGCCACTTCAGAGATCCTGTCACTGCCCTAAAAACTAATTGTACTGAAGAGCATATAAAGGTTTCTAAGTCTTTGCTGAACATGACATATTATAAAATGTCAAGCCCATCTCTAACAATGTGATTAAAGTACCTAGCAATATGGAGTCATTGGAGTTTATTATAAAAAATGTCCATATGTGTTGATTCAGGAATTAAGTATAATGTTTTGGTTCGACTGAGAGAAGGGAAATTCAGTATCTGCAATGATACAAAAATAACCAAGTCAGACAGCACAGTCAATTATGTATTTCATTTGAACAAAATGGTCATACATTCACATAACCTGGTGTACAGTACTTTTATTGTACAAAACAATACATAACAAGTAGTAACTTTTCTCAATATGGTAACACTTGACCTTTTAAGTAAATCTCGCTTTGATGAAAAACATTTTAAAATAGTTTTTGAAAAGATTCAACATTACACACATCTTCACTACTTTATGTCAAGTAAACATGAATTAAGGCACTATAATTTCCTCATAAAACACCAACGTCAAACAACATGACAGGTTGTCACTTTTCATCAGTGAAGCATTTTTAAAGACATCATCACCACCATATCATCTACTCATTCTTTCCTCAGTTCACCTCATCCAGTTCCATACTACAACCCAAACCAGCAGAATTAACTACAAACAAACTAAATAGTACTACAGTGCTTTCAGAAAGTATTCACATACCTTGAATTTTTCCACATTGTTGTGTTACAAAGTGGGATAAAAATGGATTTGTATTTTTTTTGTCAATGATCTTACTAAAAATACTAAACATCAGTAAAAAAGTAAATAATTAGAAAACACTAATATACTGTTTCTACATCATATAAGTATTCAACCCCCCGAGTCAATACATGTTAGAATCACTTTTGGCAGCGATTACAGCAGTGAGTTTTTCTGGGTAAGTCTCTAAGAGCTTTCCACACCTGGATTGTTCAACATTTGTCCATTATTCTTAAATCAAAATTCTTCAAGCTCTGTCAAATTGATTGTTGACCATTGCTAGACAACCGTTTTCAGGTCTTGCCATAGATTTAAGCAGATTTAAGTCAAAACTGTAACTCGGCCACTCAAGTACATTTATTTTCTTCTTGGTAAGCAACTCCAGTGTAGATTTGGCCTTGTGTTTTAGGTTATTGTCCTAGTGAAAGGTGAATTAATCTCCCAGTGTCTGGTGGAAAGCAGACTGAACCAGGTTTTCCTCTAGGATTTTGCCTGTGCTTAGCTCCTGAAAAACGTCCCATTCCTTAACAATTCCAAGCATACCCATAACATGATGTAGCCAGCACTATGCTGGGAAAATATAGAGAGTGGTACTCAGTAATGTGTTTTATTGGATTTGCCCCAAACATAACACTTCGTTTAGACAAAAAAGTGAATTGTTTTGTCAATTTTTTGGGAAAACAGGATGTATGTTTTGGTATGTTTAGGCTTCCTTCTTTTCACTCTGTCAATTAGGTTAGTATTGTGGAGTAACTACAATGTTGTTGATCCATCCTCAGTTCTCACATCACAACCATTAAACTCAAACTATTTTCAAGTCACCATTGTCCTCATGGTGAAATCCCCGAGTGGTTTCCTTCCTCTCCGAAAACTGAGTTAGGAAGGACACCTGTATCTTTGTAGTGACTGGGTGTATTGATACTTCATTCAAAGTGTAATTCATAACTTCACAATTCTCAGAAGGATATTCAATGTCTGCTTTTTTTTTATTTGTACCCATCTACAAATAGGTGCCCTTCTTTGCGGAGCATTGGAAAACCTCCCTGGTCTTTGTGGTTGAATCTGTTTGAAATTCACCGCTCGATTGAAGGACTTTAAAGATAATTGTATGTGTGGGGTACAGAGATGAGGTAGTCATAAAAAAATATATGTTAAACACTACCATTGCACACAGAGTGAGTCCATGAAACTTATTATGAGACTTGTTAAGCACATGTTTACTCCTGACCTTATTTAGGCTTGCCATAACAAAGGGGTTTCAGCTTTTCATTTTTTATTAATTTGTAAACATTTCTAAAAACATAATTACACTTTGAAATTGTAATCCATTTTAAATTCAGGCTGTAACAACAAAATGTGGAAAAATCAAGGGGTGTGAAAACCTTGTGAAGGCATTGTACATATTACTATACATGGGCTGTGTGCATTTTCTGTTGTGTCCTCAGGAAGCTCCTCTCTGAGAACCCCTTCCTGCGGTGCGTACAGGAGAACGACATCTATCCCGTGTGGACCTTCAGGTGCATCTTCATATTGTGCTGGCGGGAGAACCTCTTCTCACACTGGGGGCAGCTGTACGGTTTCTCCCCTGTGTGGACCCTCAGGTGCCTCTTCAGGTTGGACGAGTCTGAAAAACTGACCCGGCACAGGTGGCAGCCGAAAGGTTTCCCCCCTGTGTGCATCCTCTTTTGGAGCTCAACCTGTTCGGGGAAACTGAAGACTTTCCCACAGAATGAAGATGGGAAGCGCTTTTCTTTGGTGCTGACACCTTTACTGATTCCATCTCTATTACCATCATTTGTCAATGGGCTTGTGTAGCCATTTAGTGTTTTGCCATTGTCCGAGGTCTGGTTTAACATTAGGAGAGTGTGAGGAGGATGAAGGCCAGGGAGTGTCTGTGTTGTCGCAGGGTCCATGTTCCAGTTGATAGATCCTATAGAAGGCAGGCTGAAGGCAGCACCTGTTAGGGGGTTAACCTGAGGCGCCGTCAGTCTCTCTGAATCACAACTATAGGAGCAGGCCGGAGCATCACTTGAGGAGTCTGTGTCTGTTCTCTCCCGCTGCATACCGACACCTCCCCGTCCCCGCAGACAAAATCTACGCCTCGCCCTAGTCTCAGCCAGTCTGTTGTCATGGAGACTATGTTCAGTTGTTGTTTTGTGTTCGACTGTCTGTTTCTGGTTGTGGTAAACAGTGTTGTTCCCCAGTCCAGAGTTGAAGATGCTGTCCCATCCACTGACCTCCACTATGTCGCCTCTGGTCCTGGCCTGCTCAGTGATGTTATCCACTGGGCCCTTGGCACCCGTCTGGGTCTGGGAATCCAAGATGGCCGACCAGTCTTCTCTGTTATCCTCCAGCCAACCACCTGCAGGATGCGTTTAGAAAACAGACTTTAAAAACATGGCAGAGAACTTTTTAGTTAGTTACCTGGGTCCGGTTTCCCAAAAGCATCTTAAGGCTATGTTCATCGTTAGAACCTTCGTATGAGCATCGTTAATCAGTTTCCCAAAACCATCATTACTAAAGTTGCTCTTGAAAACGCTTGTTGTTTAACTCTTAAAGAGGCTGTGAATTTTTTCAGCTTTTTGTTAAAAATCTTGCAAAATTTCAACGTCCTGCTACTCATGCCAGGAATATAGTATATGCATATGATTAGTATGTGTGGATATAAAACACTCTGAAGTTTCTAAAACTGGTTAAATCATGTCTGTGACTATAACATAACATCTGCCGCAGGCAAAACCCCAAGAAAACTGTTCACAAAAAACACAAAAAATATCACTCCGCCAGTCTCTGTATTGTCTATGGCAAGAGAAAATAGATAGGGCCCAGTTTACAGTTCCTACAGCTTCCACACGATGTCGCCAGTGTTGGGAATTGGGTTGAAGTTTATCCTTGGTGAAATGAGAAATAGGCACTTCCTGTCATCGAGTACACAGGAGGAAGTTATGGAAGAGAGAATGTGGACCATGATTTCAAGACTTGCTGCTATTGAATACAGATCGCTCCGTGATCAATTTGATCGATTATTAATGTTTACTAATACCTAAAGTTGGATTATAAAAGTAGTTTGAAGCGTTTTGTCAAAGTTTTTAGGCAACTTTTTTAATTAAAAAAAATGACATTGCGTTGTGAAACTGTGTTTTTTCTTGGATCAGACGGTCTTCATAAATGGACATTTTGGGAATACATGGACCGATTTAATCGAAAAAAAAGACCCAATTGTGATGTTTATGTGACATATAGGAGTGCCAACAAAGAAGCTCGTCAAAGGTAATGAATGTTTTATATTTTATTTCTGCGTTTTGTGTAGCGCCGGCTACGCTAATTATTTTGTTTACGTCCCCTTCGTGTATTTCGGGGGGTTGCATGCTATCAGATAATAGCTTCTCATGCTTTCGCCGAAAAGCATTTTAAAAATCTGACATGTTGGCTAGATTCACAACGAGTGTAGCTTTAATTGAGTACCCTGCATGTGTGTTTTAATGAAAGTTTGAGTTTTATCGAGTACCATTACTTGTCACTCTGAAATTTCCCCTGATGTTGATCCCTCAGACCACATGTAGAACAGCTAAGTACGTCGTTAGATGCTTTTTTGCCCATCCGCATCACTTTATACACACAATCAAGATGTCCACTAAACACAAAATCAAGATGTTTACCGGTCTTTCTGTGACAGCCGACAACTTCAGAACGAATGTGACAGTGACTACAAAACTACAAATACAAAGTTGCTCATTTCTTTGCATAACAAGCAAAGGATATAAAGATGCTTCAAATGAAAACCTAGATGACTGTATTTAAAATAAATATAGTAGGCCTATAGGCTACAGAGACCTGTATTTTGAATGTTCATTCAATGGAGCTTTATTTAGCTCTTTGTATGCCACTGTCTGTAATTTTGGCCTCAATATATGTCATGATGTGTAACATGTGCGCAACGATGTTCCAAACCTTGATCTAGTGCATTATTATAGGGTAAGCATTAGAATAAGCCACCTCAATATTTGTAGCCATAGGTACTATCTCTAGGAGCTGATCCGTCGTCAGTATCGTGGAATAATTCAAATGTTAAAGGTAAGATTGGAAAGGGAGAACGCTGATCTGAGAGCAGGGCTGCCGTTCTTTCGATCCTATCAGTATCGACACATGCCTCAACAACGCACTTAGCGAACATTCTCTCTGCTTGGTGTTTTGGGAAACGCATGTTACATTTTAGGACGTTGTAAGAAAGACACATCTGTAAAAAAAACTTGTATGCCTAAGTTCCATCGCTATAGGGAAATCAGGCCCTGGTCATGTTCATACGTTATGATGTGTGTTTTTGTATGTAAACATGTTCTATTAACTTAATTTTATGGAAAAAAATGTTTTTTCAAAATTATAATAGCCAGGCGCTTCATCACTATTCCCATTGAAGATGTATTACTGTATGAAGGCTATATGTATTTCTCTCTTACCTTGCTCCCCCATCTTTACTCCACTCAGCAGGTCAATGCTCTCTGGTCCATCTTCTATTGTCTCCTCTTTGACCAGCAGCAGATCAGGCTTCCCATCCTCCATGTCTACTGGCTGAAAGAAATAAAGAGGGAGAGGATGTGGGATCAAGAAATCTTATATGAGCACCCTGCTATGAGCATCTTCTGATTGGGCAATGAGGGATTGCTATGAGTACTATACAAACATGCTAGTTGATATGACACTATGCAAACATGTTAGTTGATTTGATACTATAACAAATGTACACTGAACAAAAACATAAAAACGCTACATGGAGCAATTTCAAAGATTTTACATTGTTACAGTTCATATAAGGAAATTAGTCAATTGAAATAAATAAATTTGGCCCTAATCTATGGATTTCACATGACTGGGAATACAGATATGCATCTGTTGGTCACAGATACCTTAAAAACAAGTAGGGGCGTGGATCAGAAAGCCAGTCAGTATCTGGTAACCACCATTTGCCTCGTGCAGCGCGACACATCTCCTTCACATAGAGTTGATCAGGCTGTTGACTGGCCTGTTGAATGTTGTCCCACTCTTCTTCAATGGCTGTGCAAAGTTGTTGGATATTGGCGGGAACTGGAACACTTTCGTACACGACGATCCAGAGCATCACAAACATGCTCTATGGGTGACATGTCTGGTAAGTATGCAGGCCATGGAAGAACTGGGAAAAAACAGGAACTGTGTACAGATCCTTGAGACATGGGGCTGTGCATTATCATGCTGAAACATGAGGTGGTGGAGGCGGATGAATGGCATGACAATGGGCCTCAGGATCTCGTCACGGCAACTCTGTGCATTCAAATTGCCATTGATAAAATGCAATTGTGTTCATTGTATGTAGCTTATGCCTGCCCATACCATAACCCCATCGCCATCATGAGGCACTCCATTCAGAACGTTGACATCTGCAAACTGCTCGCCCACACGACGCCATCTGCCCAGTACAGTGGAAACCGGGATTCATGCATGAAGAGCAAACTTCTCCAGCGTGCCAGTGGCCATCAAAGGTGAGCATTTGCCCACTGAAGTTGGTTATGATGCCGAACTGCAGTCAGGTCAAGACCCTGGTGAGGACGATGAGCATGCAGATGAGCTTCCCTAAAACAGTTTGACAGTTTTTGCAGAAACACTGATGCAAACCCAGTTTCATCAATTGTCCAAGTGGCTGGTCTCAGACAATCCCTCAGGTGAAGAAGCCAGATGTGGAGGTCCTTGGCTGGCATGGTTACACATGGTCTGCGGTTGTGAGGCCAGTTGGAAATAATGCCACATTTTCTAAAATGGAGGTGGCTGATAGTAAATGAATGAACATTAAATTCTCTGGCAACAGCTCGAATGGACTATCCTGCAATCACATTTAAGAGTGGCCTTTTGTCCCCAGCACAAGGTGCACCTGTGTAATGAGCATGCTGTTTAATCATTTGCTTGATATGCCACAACTGTTAGGTGGATGGATTATCTTGGCAAAGGAGAAATGCTCACTAACAGGGATGTAAATAAATGTATGGACAACATTTGAGAGAATTACGTTTTGTTGTGCATATGGAACATTTCAGGGATCTTTTATTTCAACTCATGAAACATGGCATCAACACAAAGCTTACTTAGGTCCCCAGCACAGTTGAGCCAGTCACGTGTTTGTTTGTAAATAGCACTACAGGGGAAAGCGGGAGCAGTTAAATCCAGCTGTGTATTGACAGGGGTCGCGTTTTATATTTAAAGTCAACTGGGAGTTTTTTTTCAACAATAGAGTGATCAAGGACGTGCAACTACAGTTTTTCTTCACAGAAAATACATTAGTGCAACACAGGCAGAAAATAGCTTAATTTTCATATAAGATGACAGAAGTGCAACGCAATTTGGCTGGCAGCCACACAAGTAAATTAACTTACAATGAAAAAGCTGTCTTTTTTTTGATCAAAAACAATGGATGGCCAATATCTTTCTAATGTTTAGACCTATTATAGAAAGAAGGAAGCTAGCTTACTTGTCCTAATATAATGCTTAAAGTGAATCTAGCACTTTACCATCGAAAATAGGCTGGCTACACCAAGAAATGTACCGGAGAAAAAAAAGCAACACATCACTCACGAGTACTGTCTGCCTGTTCGTGAATTCTCATTCAAGATGAGTTGCAACTGAAGTACAAAATTGCTCTGATGCCGAGCAGAATTTACAATAAGAAGCTTTTTAGATCTGCATTTACAAAACGCAGCAAGATATTTATTTTTTTCCTGCGTAAAAAAACACTGAATTATGCGTTAACACGAACCCTAGTTGAACTTGCTAAGTCAGTGTCTGTTTTAATAAGGTGGTGGGGCATCATATTGTGTCAGCTTTCTGTCGTGTTTGAGAAGTCAACGCCATTTGGATGAGTTATTTGAACAGCTGGCACTTATCTTGATTTCCTTGCTTTTCTCTCTTCTCGTAGCAGGCAGGCCCATTGCACAAGCGACTACAGACTCCACACATACACAGTTGTAGACATGCTGCTTGAGAGCCAGTACTGTATGTATCAAAACTTTGTTCATTTGCACAATGTCTGTCATTCACATTTGTTTGTAAATGTCCAAACTCGCCAAAAAAATTACATTCGGTAGCTCCTACCTATATATACAGTGGGGCAAAAAAGTATTTAGTCAGCCACCAATTGTGCAAGTTCTCCCACTTAAAAATATGAGAGGCCTGAAAATTATCATAGGTACACTTCAACTATGACAGACAAAATGAGAATGAAATAATTCCAGAAAATCACATTGTAGGATTTTTAATGAATTTATTTGCAAATTATGGTGGAAAATAAGTATTTGGTCAATAACAAAAGTTTATTTCAATACTTTGTTATATAACCTTTGTTGGCAATGACAGAGGTCAAACGTTTTCTGTAAGTCTTCACAAGCTTTTCACACACTATTGCTGGTATTTTGGCCCATTCCTCCATGCAGATCTCCTCTAAAGCAGTGATGTTTTGGGGCTGTTGCTGGGCAACACGGACTTTCAACTCCCTCCAAATATTTTCTATGGGGTTGAGATCTGGAGACTGGCTAGGCCACTCCAGGACCTTGAAATGCTTCTGACGAAGCCACTCCTTCGTTGCCTGGTCAGTGTGTTTGGGATCATTGTCATGCTGAAAGACCCAGCCACGTTTAATCTGCAATGCCCTTGCTGATGGAAGGAGGTTTTCACTCAAAATCTCACGACATGGCCCCATTCTTTCCTTTACACGGATCAGTCGTCCTGGTCCCTTTGCAAAAAATAAGCCCCAAAGCATGATGTTTCCACCCCATGCTTCACAGTAGGTATGGTGTTCTTTGGATGCAACTCAGCATTCTTTGTCCTCCAATCACGACGAGTTGAGTTTTTACCAAAAAGTTATATTTTGGTTTCATCTGACCATATGACATTCTCCCAATCTTCTTCTGGATCATCCAAATGCTCTCGAGCAAACATCAGACGGGCCTGGACATGTACTGGCTTAAGCAGGGGGACACGTCTTGCACTGCAGGATTTGAGTCCCTGGCGGCGTAGTGTTTTACTGATGGTAGGCTTTGTTACTTTGGTCCCAGCTCTCTGCTGGTCATTCACTAGATCCCCCCCGTGTGGTTCTGGGATTTTTGCTCACCGTTCTTGTGATCATTTTGACCCCACGGGGTGAGATCTTGCGTGGAGCCCCAGATCGAGGGAGATTATCAGTGGTCTTGTATGTCTTCCATTTCCTAATAATTGCTCCCACAGTTGATTTCTTCAAACCAAGCTGCTTACCTATTGCAGATTCAGTCTTCCCAGCCTGGTGCAGGTCTACAATTTTGTTTCTGGTGTCCTTTGACAGCTCTTTGGTCTTGGCCATAGTGGAGTTTGGAGTGTGACTGTTTGAGGTTGTGGACAGGTGTCTTTTATACTGATAACAAGTTCAAACAGGTGCCATTAATACAGGTAACGAGTGGAGGACAGAGGAGCCTCTTAAAGAAGAAGTTACAGGTCTGTGAGAGCCAGAAAACTTGCTTCTTTGTAGGTGACCAAATACTTATTTTCCACCATAATTTGCAAATAAATTCATTAAAAATCCTACAATGTGATTTTCTGGATGTTTTTTCCTCATTTTGTCTGTCATAGTTGAAGTGTACCTATGATGAAAATTACAGGCCTCTCATCTTTTTAAGTGGGAGAACTTGCACAATTGGTGGCTGACTAAATACTTTTTTGCCCCACTGTATGTTTAACTTCATGAGCTGGATTGCCTGTCTTTGCAATTTGTTTATTTTCGTTTGCGCTTGTTAACATATTTAGCTATCGGCCTCCATGGAAATTCGCTATTAATTGTGACAATTTTGTGAGAATTCTGGTAACAGACACCCAATGGGCTTTTATAGAGGACAGTATGACAATCTGGATACCGCCCAACCCTAAGTGTAGAGAATCGTTGTACATCTAAACCGCTGTGAAATATCTTGTCAATAACCAAAAAGTATTTCCAGCTGGTGTACAAAACCCGGAAGTTAAAGACGCAAAAATTAAAATTACGAACGCGAAGCATAAAAATAGTGCACATAGAACAGATCTACCGCTTATTGGACTTGCTTTCAATAAGAATGACAGACCTTCAACTGTCATTTCTATGTGAATTTGGTGGGGTCGCCCAAAAAGGTACATAATGCAGCATTGATGGTTTGATGATTGAAAGGCATGGACTTTCAATGTGGTGCGTTTACCCATCCCCACTGTAGTTACAGAATGACTTCATTGTTGTTAACCCATCATGGTGGACATAAATATGTGGGTAAAACAAGTCAGCTATGATAAGTAAAAAAAAAAAAAATGTTTTAAATCAGACATACCTGACTAAACTATAATGACATGTACAGTAGGTGTTTGTTAGTGTGTGGGTATGTGTAGGTATATTTAGTAAGTGTATATTGGTTATAAAGTGCTGTTGTATGTATGCAGAATAGGGTGAGATCAGATGTGATGTATACTAAAGAGAGTCTCAATGAACATCTTAGAATGAAAAGTCCCATTTTGTGTATATTAACCCTTTCCACTCACACCCCGTCATTCCGTGTACGGGTTGAAAATACAAGATTTTGTCATTGATAAGCGCCTAAATTGGAATGCAGTGGCTGTACATCACTGTATGAGATTTGACTGACAGCCGTTATAAACTTGAGCGCAACAAGATGTCCCCATCCCACCTGTTAATTGGGTTACTTTAGCACATTTGTTGTTGTCTGAGTGAGGGGAATGCTGGAAATTGAGTCAATGCGTTCTGAAAGATGAGACGTTGAGGATTATAATAACTACCACTGATGTCATACAAGCAAACCACACACCTGTGAGTCCAAAAGTGCACTTCACATTTCCATATTGGAAAACATGTAATTTAGAGTATCAATGTTTATGATCGCTATGTTTGATCCTCAGTTACAAGGATGACATGCGTTGAACCCTGGGTTGTCCTGAACACAATGAGACTGTGTTTGTCGTATTGTGTAGAACCTTAGCCGCGGAACACGCACTTGAATACACTCATGACTCCACTCTATGTGCACCAAAATTACAGTCTGTTCGTCTGAAGTACCTTTTGAAAGCCTACCACTGTATTAGCTAGTCATGTTGACAATAGGATACGCTGTCAAATGATGCCCACCTGACCCAGATTGCGATTTCTAATAGAAAAATGTGAGATTACGTAAACAGCAACAGTAATTCGTGACCTTGGGAGTTTAAAGTTCTATCTGCGCAAAGCATAGTTCTGAGATATTGAGCATCAAAGTTCTCATCCCAGATCTCAGAATTGTTTTGTAATGAATTCTTCTTTCATAACCCAATAAAGTCCTCACTTTAAAAGGTACCTGAAGTGCAGGGTATAAAAATCTTGAGACATTTGCAAATCAGTTGTTTGTTTTTTTGTTTTTTTTGGGGGGGGGGGGGGGGTCATTCACAGATAGAACCTTATGGCTCTGAAATGTCAATCTGGGTTTCAAAGATGTTTGCGACGATATCAGTTTTTCTTTTATCATCGTAAGTTGTCTATATCACAAATCTGACATCACACATGTGAAGGACCAACTATGTGAATAACACATTTTTGACCAAAATGTGAGAACCCTTGTAGTCCCAAGATCTCGAATTGTGTGATGGTGGGGACGCAGGGTTGTGTTCCAAACAAAAAACTGCAAGTGTGCCTGCTTCAGTTCCTCAATGGCAATGCAAGCAGAGCTCAAATAAGCCATAAAGTCATAAAAGTGCACTGAAATTACTTTGGAACAATGCACACTTCTTTAACCAGTTAGACCTCTCACTGGGTTGGCACCCCCCCTTGGGCTGTGCCGTGGCGGAGATCTTTGTGGGCTATACTCAACCTTGTAGGATGGTAAGTTGATGGGGCCACAGTTTCTCCTGACCCCTCCTGTCTCAGCCTCCAGTATTTATGCTGCAGTAGTTTATGTGTCGGGGGGCTAGGGTCAGTTTGTTATATCTGGAGTACTTCTCCTGTCCTATTCGATGTCCTGTGTGAATTTAAGTGTGCTCTCTCTAAATCCCGCTTTCTCTCTCTCCGAGGACCTGAGCCCTAGGACCATGCCTCAGGACTACCTGAAATGATGACTCCTTGCTGTCCCCAGTCCAGCTGGCCGTGCTGCTGCTCCAGTTTCAACTGTTCTGCCTGCGGCTATGGAACCCTGAGCTGTTCACCGGACGTGCTACCTGTCCCAGACCTGCTGTTTTCAACTCTCTAGAGACAGCAGGAGCGGTAGAGATACTCTTAATGATCGGCTATGAAAAGCCAAATGACATTCACTCCTGAGGTGCTGACTTGTTGCACCCTCAACAACTACTGTGATTATTATTATTTGACCATGCTGGTAATTTATGAACATTTGAACATCTTGGCCATGTTCTGTTATAATCTCCACCCGGCACAGCCAGAAGAGGACTGGCCACCCCTCATAGCCTGGTTCCTCTCTAGGTTTCTTCCTAGGTTTTGGCCTTTCTAGCGAGTTTTTCCTAGGCACCGTGCTTCTACACCTGCATTGCTTGCTGTTTGGGGTTTTAGGCTGGGTTTCTGTACAGCACTTTGATATATTAGCTGATGTAAGAAGGGCTATATAAATACATTTGACTCAAAACATTTTTTACTTATCTTGCTCCCACTCCAAAATTACAATGAATATTCATATTTTGTTACTGAATGTTTCCAGAGTATTTTCAAATTTTGTTATTGACAAATGCCATGAAAAGTACAGTAAATGTCCAATGCACATAAAATCAACCGTGTAATGTTTGGATTCAGTCTTGTGTCAGGTGAACTGTTGTCTTCACCTTTGGTCAAATCATTTCCCCATCAACTCTAAAGTGTTCTCCTTCAATTTCTACCATGGTAATGCTTATGCTTTTAATAGTTAATCTGTTAGAAATTTCAATTTGGCCCAATCCATATTGACCAATTTCCACAAGTGGAAGGGGCTAAACATAAACAAGTGTTAAATATACCATATGAAAACCACACATACACATCAAAGAAATCTGCATGATCTTCATAAACTATTAATTTTCTCATTAAAAGTATTTTGGGTTCATTTGTGAACATCATATATCCTACACAGCACAAACACAATATGAAACAGATTTCTCAGGTGTGAATGTGCCTTATACACTGAGTGTACAAAACATAAGGAACACCTTCCGAATACTGAGTTGCACCCCCTTTTGCCCTCAGAACAGCCTAAATTCGTCAGGACATGGACTCAACAAGATGTTGAAAGTATTCCACAGAGATGCTGGCCCATGTTGACTCCAATGCTTCCAAAGTTGTGTTAAGTTGGCTGGATGTCCTTTGGGTGGTGGACCATTCTTGATACACACAGGAAAATGTTGAGTGAAACACCCAGCAGCATTGCGGTTCTTGACACACTCAAACCAGTAAGCCTGGCACCTACTATCATACCCCATTCAAAGGCACTTTAGTCTGTCTTGCCCAGTCACCCTCTAAATGGCACACACACACTATCCATGTCTCAAGGCTTTAAAATCCTTCTTTAACCTGCCTCCTCCACTTCATTTACAGACTGAAGTTGGTTTAACAGGTGACATCAATAAGGGATCATAGCTTTCACCTGGATTCACCTGGTCAGTCTGTCATAGAAAGAGAAGGTGTTCCTAATGTTTTATACATTCAGTGTATATCACAATGTCTGGATGCAATATTCTGCCCAGGAATATTCAACACTGAAATCTGCTACTCTGGTTATTCCAAATGCATAATTTCTGTTGACAACAATGTAAATTAGTCTTTGTCTTTAATGCAGGGTTTGATCTAAACTCCAGAAGCTATTGAGTGGAATGGTTACTTTCTATGTTAGAGTGGAATGGTTTTTCTGCTGGTGTATCCTGAGGTATCTCCTCTCTGAGAACTTCTTCCCGCAGTGCGTACAGGCGAATGGCCTCTCTCCCGTGTGGACCTTCAGGTGCATCTTCAGGTTGCCAGCCTGGGTAAAGCGCATGTGACACTGGGGGCAGCTGTAGGGTTTCTCCCCTGTGTGGACCTTCTGGTGCAACTTCAAGTGGTCCTGGCGGGAGAACCTTTTCTCACACTGGGGGCAGCTGTAGGGTTTCTCACCTGTGTGGATCCTCTGGTGCCTCTCCACCTTCTGGGGGCAGCTGAAGCCTTTGTTACAGAACATGCAGAGGAACCGTTTCTCTTTTGTATTGCCTGATGTTTCTCCACCTCCCCGAGCCTTTGCCCTTTGGTCGTTTGAGTTCAAGACCTGATCGAAAAGGACGGGGCCCTGTGAATCAGAAAGCCCCATCGACGCGGACACTGGGTCGCGATCCCTGAACGCGTGTAAAGGGGAGTGGGTTGCGACATTTGGATTAGTCTCTAAGCTTCCTCTGTATTCTAAGAATTCTCTGCCCTGTGAGTGTCGGTCTCTTAGGTGACTATCTGCATTCCATGTGGGAGGAGTGTCGCCCTCCACTTTCACATTTCCGACCAGACCCTCCCTTTTCTTATCTAGGCACCCTTCAGAGTATACACTACTACTGTACTGGTTCCAGTACCCTCTAGAAAGATCCGTCTGTGTCTCTAAACCCAAGGATATGTTGCCAGGTTCCATCTCTGTAGCGTAAGAGGAAGACAGATCATCACTGCCAGTGTCTAATGTGTCACCTTCACCATCTCCACAGGAATGAACCGTCCTCTGGGTCTGGTGAAATACTGGTAAGTACTCTGAGCTGGGAGCAGGAGGACAGCCCAATCTCCCCAGTCCCAGTCTCTCTGGGTCTGATCTGTGGTCAAATCCTGTGTGTAAGAGCCTGCGTGTTACAGTTAAAGTCTTTGTGTCTGTCTCGGACTTGAGGACGGCGTTCGGCGTTCCACTGACCTCCGTGATGCTGCGTTGGGTCCTGGGCTGCGCTGGAGCTGTGGTGTTGTCCTCCGTGGCTATAGGGGGCACACCAGCCGCTGCTCCAGTTTGGATGTCTCTGTTGTTCCGTGGGTCCTCCTCTCCTTCAGACTTCTCCTGCTTGACCAAAGGCGATCCTCCGGGCCCTGCAGCATCTGCATCTACAGACTGACAAGAAGAGAGGAGCTTATTATTGGTACATGACTTGAATTGGATAACAACGCCGTGGAGAAGTCTCACAAGCTCCTCAATTATTTGAATTCCATTTAGTTTGTTGTGGTTTGTTGTTGCTCTCAACGCGTTGTTTGCACCGTTTTTCTAGAGAGATCTCTCTCTGGGATATGTTGCCCAACTCATCATAGTTAAGCACAGAACATGTGGTAATTATTAACTACAATGACCAGAATCAATTGCATCTTCATCTGCCTGTTCTCATTGGTTCTTGCCAGTGGGGCTGGCAGACAGACATGGAGAGGAAGAGCGATAGAGAGATGCAGTTGCTTAGGTATCTCTACATGACAATACATTAATTGATTTAATGTTTTTATTTAGCAGTCTTAAAAGTATGGCTTATCTACTTTGATGAACGACTGAAATGGTGATTTCGTCAAACATCTCGGCTAACCTACATGCCTGGAGGGTGACTCTTTGGGGAACACAGAGATCGATGGCTGCAGTGTTCATTTTCTCACCTATTTTAGATTGAGTTTTTATGACTAAAATACCAATTTTAGAAACTTCATCCTTCTTAGTTTTAGTTATTATCAGTTGACTACAACTCTGGACAATTTTTGTCTAGTTATAGTCACAATCATTTTAATCATTGTAGTTATTTTTGTTTTACTGAAGAGTTCATACAAACCTCCAACTTAACTTCCATCATGCACATAATAGCTTCCACTTCCTTATTCACAGCTATTTTAGTCACGTCAGTCAGTGCATTATTTTCTATTAAATAATAAAATATTTCGGCGACGTCTAACTTCCATCGTGTGCCCATTCAGATAGCCTTGTACATCTAGTTCTACTATCCCCTCTTATACCTTAGCTGGCAACATTGATATTGTGGCAGATTGTAACCAATGCCAGCCATACTTAACCATATACTATAAAGCCTTGGTTACAGGTTAAACAATTTATAGCTCTCATTTTTCTCCCCATCATAATTGTCAAGAGGATAAATACATGTTTTCCTTAAAAATGGGAGAATGAGCTTTCCAGAAATGCCAGAAGTATTACTGTACTCCTAATAATCAACAAATAGCAACTCACAATAATCAACAAACCGCAACTCACATTTGCAGATAGTGAGAGACTGCATCCAACACAGATTAATGAATAACAGCACACATGGGAAAATAGAGCTGCTGATGAAATCAAAGCAAAAATAGCCTACATGAAAGTAAGGGAAAGAGAGTAAACATTATTGTTTAAAGAGTGACTGAAGAGACTGTTTTTTATGCAATACTATTGAGCTCGCCAGCTTGTAGTCCAAAAAAAATATGAAATGAGTTTTTACCTCTGGTTCGTTGGGCATTCCTCTGGGGGGAAATCATCAGGTAGGGGTATAAACCAAAAGTAAGTCCCGAGGTTAACACACAAGGCTTCGGAGATCTTATAGGTTTTGTTCTATGAGATAAATGTAATGTTAACTGACTGATATTATGAAGCATTTATGTGCTCAAAATATGTAAGTTCCTAACGAGTCCCAAACGGTCGTACAAATTTAACTACAACATAAATCCGACTTTTTTTTCTTTACATCTCTACGCCGACTACGTAATCTAGTCTAAACTACAGTCCGCCAACATTCTAGTTAGCTTTTTTTTTTTAGCTTTCTACGTAGCTCTACGTACATTTGTGCGGCTGAATTTTTGGAATGTAACTCAAAAACGGACCTACATGTTACAAAAATCTTTATCAACCTGGCCAGATTGTCTAATAGGGATCATTTCTGTCGTCACATTCTGCGACTGCAGCGGTGTATCTGATCTGCGCATGTGCCAGCACCAGCAGCGCAAGTCCCACGCTTTGCTTACGTACAAGTGAAGTGAGTTCGGAAAAACTGAAAACTATGTATCTTAGAAATAGTTTTCACATACAAACTTTATATGTCTGAACTCAGAATCAAATAGGCTTACCCAAAATAACATGGATGCTGTGGTAGAATGTTTATTTTGATTGGGGATTTTGATAAATGCACATTATCGCCTGCTTTCAGATGTGTCATGAAAAAGGTTATTAGGGAAATAGTTATTCTTGCAAAGCATGTAACCGTTTAAATCAAACTATTATATTGGTGTTCTTATGGGCCAGTCCCCCGGATCAGCTCCTAACACCAGCCACTGTCTACGATAAAGGCTAAACATTTCTAAACCTGACAAAGTCAGTCTACGAACGCACGTAGTGGTACTTAATCGGCCGACCTAGGCGGTCACACTGAACAAGCCAAGGCTACCTATAAATCGTTTACGACCTAAGAATTTGCCCACATAAGACGGCTAAAATCATACAGTCTGTGGAGGCCTTTACCAGATCGAACGAAAACTCAAGGATGGTATATTGTTTTGCTTCCGGCTGCAACCATATATCTACAGCGGGAAGGTTATCGTTTTGAGAACGACGTTGTAATCAAGAAACTTTGGGTCCGTTTGATAAGGTAAGCTAAATCTGTTAGCGAGACTTCAATGGCAGATGTAGTTTTATTTTTTGTGTTAGCACATCTTTTCACTTGTTTTGATTACACAAATGCTTCAAAATTCACAGTTATGTTATCTAATGATTTTCATATTACACAACGCATAAGATCTAAGCCTGTGTTTACCAGACCTTATTTTCGGCATTTATATAAAAAAAAAAAAATTCCCCATAAGCTTTGGCCAACGAGCCATGGCGTTGAAAGCCTCCGTTAGTGCCTACAAAAAGACGCCTTTAATATTGCTCTCTATTACACTAACCTCTATCACAATAATGTTCTGAATTGAGGTTCGAGTGCCCTCGTCAGTGATTGGTTGGTCATCGCTCCATGTATTGTGACCCGCTGGCTTCACAAAGCTCCTGTGGCCTCCAGTGAGATGTCCACCTAAGTGTGAGATTGGGAGAAAATAGGCGTAGGTTAGCTACTGTCAATGCTCAACGGTATATTTATCAAACACGGTCTAGAATTTACAAGGATGTAAGATAACTCATCAAATTCTTGATATACTATTTACTGATCGATGTAGTATTACGTAACATGCATCACATTGCTTTCATTGAGTAGATAATAGGAAATGCAGTAAATCAAGAATCTTGTTAGAATATGATAGTGTCTTCGCAAGTGTTACTATCCTGTTTAACAAGACCCAATTCTAACACACTTGCAGAAGGGAACAGGGCGACAGGCACTGAGATATAAACGTCGACAGGCCGCGCATCCTCAGCCTTATGCAAAATATACCTCTTGTCATTCCTTTGTATCGGTCGAGGACCTTGACACTACTGGGACGACTGGCGAGGACGCGCTCTCGTATTGTCCTCTCTGCGCGCTCCCGTGCCACCTTTAGTTCCAATAGCTGTAGTTTCCTCCGCAAGGCCCCGTTTTCTTTCTGGCTTTGAGTTATTTCCAAACGAAACACTGCATAGTCGTCGTCTACGAGTTTACAGATCTCTGCCACGGCTGCATTCGCTAGCACCTCCATGACGGAGGCTATTTGAGTGTGAAAAACCATACAGTTTGCCATTGTTAGCTAAGCAGCTAGCTAGCGTTACCTAGATAACATCCATCAACCAAGTCCCGTCTCCAACGCGAATTAAACACTAAGTATGTAATGCGGTGTAGTTCAATTAGGTTTTTTTTCAGTCTATGGTGTTGTTACACGTCTAAACAATAACGCTAACGTGGAATTTGTATTTGGTCGCTTGACTTCCGTTTACCTCTTCTTCTATAATATTATGTCGGTCCTCAAACGTTAGAGGTGCATGCCGCCTCTACTGTACTGGAGTGTGTAGTCAAGCACAGCTAAATGAATAGACTAAACGAATAAAGAAACAAACATTAAGAGAAACTAAACCTTCCTATCGAATCCTGTATTACTAAGAAAATAAAAAGAGCCCACATGCATCACTGTTTCATCAACCATACACTCTGTACACAAACCATTTGCATACTTGCCAACCAGACATAATGACGAGTTCGACGTACAATGTCCTAAACGCAACCACCACCTCTTCCTTCATAATCAGACCCTTGAATCTTGGTCCACCACCTTTCTTTGGCGGGCATGTAAATGCTGGCCTTTGGGTTCTGAGTCCCACCTCTTCTGCCGCACATCTATCATAATTGCTCTAATCTTACATTTGGCCTCACCTCGTGGAGCATGAATATGAATTAAATATCTTTTTAAATAACCCTTTAAAGCCCATAACACAGCACACAATCCCAACAACACCCAAACAATGGCTAGAGGTCCAGGATGGAGATCAAAGACCAACCACCTGAGGGTTGTGGCTCCTGCATCTACCGCTTGTTACAAGAGTCGTTCTACGTTGCAGAATGGCTCTTGTAACATAGTTTACACTTGAAGGGCCTCTCCTTGGTGTGAACGGTCTGGTGCTCCTTCACATAGTTATTTTCAGCGAAACACTTCCCACATGTAGGGCAGGCGTACGGCTTGTCAGCGTCAGCCCTAATGCTCAGCCTCCCACATTGTGACCCAATGACAGAGGCGGTAGAAGCAGGAGCCACAACTCTCAGGTGGTTAGTCTTTGAGCTCCCTCTTTGACCTATAGCCATTGTTTGGGTGTTGTTGGGATTGTGTGCTGTGTTAAAGGCTAGATACCCTGATGAAGACAGCTTGCCTGTCGAAACATTGGACACAAATATTTTTGCATCTGAGCTACTAGAGTGTGCGGCTCTCCTTTATTTTTTTATAGGCTAAGTACCTCTCATGGTGAACCCCTATTGTGACCATGTCTGTATTCGTGGGGTAACCATGAGGTAACTGAGGAAGGCTACACCCGGGTCCAGGCCTTCTATGACCCCAGTCACCAGGCACTAGATGAGGCCATGAAGGAGAAGACATATTACCACCAGGGTTGTCTTCTGTCACTCCCTGTGAAGGCTGAAGCCCAGGGTGATCATGGATACTGTGGTGGTTGTATCATAAGAACAGCAGGGTCTATCTCTATCATCCCAGGCCCTGCTCCATCCCTGCACTGAGACTGTGAAGAGAAGGGTCTGGGCTGCCGACTGGATCCCTGACTGGAGCCTCTGTCTCTCTGATGACCACCAGGACTGTTGTTCAGTCCACCTGTCCACTGGTTGTGTTCTGTTTGGTGGTTGTGGTGGAGTCTCTGTCCCTAGTGGATCATTCCTGGTTCCGACTTGGGAAGGAACAGCGACGGCTCCTGATTCAGGGTCCTGATCCGGGGCCATGATTTGTGGCCAGCTGTTTCAGAGGTTCAGTCTCTCCCTCCAGCAACTCCTGAGGTGCGTTCAGTTCGCTTGAACATTTACTACGTTGCAGAACAGTTTGTACTGAACAACACATTTCCTCAAAACATTCTTGTAAGTTCTTGAATAGACTTTGAGGTACGTTTGCTCCCATTTGGTGGGTGTGGCTTGAAACAATAAGTGACATACTGCCATGCTGACAGCGTTCCCCAACCAAATGTGTTGCTGCCGGCGCCGACAGAGATGGCCGCCTCACTTCGCGTTCCTAGAAAACTATGCAGTTTTTTGTTTTTTTACGTGTTATTTCTTACATTAATACCCAAGGTCATCTTAGGTTTCATTACATACAGTCGAGAAGAACTACTGAATATAAGAGCAGCGTCAACTCACCATCAGAACGACCAAGAATATGACTTTCGCGAAGCGGATCCTGTGTTCTGCCTTTCACCAAGGGCAACGGAATGGATACCAGCCGGCGACCCAAAAAAACAACTCTGTAAAAGAGGGAAACGAGGCGGTCTTCTGGTCAAACTCCGGAGACGGGCACATCGTGCACCACTCCCTAGCATTCTTCTCGCCAATGTCCAGTCTCTTGACAACAAGGTTGATGAAATCCGAGCAAGGGTAGCATTCCAGAAGGACATCAGAGACTGTAACGTTCTTTGCTTCACGGAAACATGGCTCACTGGAGAGACGCTATCGGAGTCGGTGCAGCCAGCGGGTTTCTACACGCATCGCGCCGACAGAAACAAACATCTTTCTGGTAAGAAGAGGGGTGGGGGCGTATGCCTTATGGCTAACGAGACGTCGTGTGATCACAGAAACATACAGGAACTCAAATCCTTCTGTTCACCTGATTTATAATTCCTCACAATCAAATGTCGACCGCATTATCTACCAATAGAATTCTCTTCGATTATAATCACAGCCGTATATATTCCCCCCCAAGCAGACAGATCGATGGCTCTGAACGACCTTTATTTGACTCTTTACAAACTGGAATCCATACATCCTGAGGCTGCATTCATTGTAGCTGGGGATTTTAACAAGGCTAATCTGAAAACAAGACTCCCTAAATTGTATCAGCATTTCGATTGCGCAACCAGGGCTGGCAAAACCTTGGATCATTGTTATTCTAACTTCCGCGACGCATATAAGGCCCTGCCCCGCCCTCCTTTCGGAAAAGCTGACCACGACTCCATTTTGTTGATCCCTGCCTACAGACAGAAACTAAAACAAGAAGCTCCCACGCTGAGGTCTGTCCAACGCTGGTCCGACCAAGCGGATTCCACACACAAGACTGCTTCCATCATCTGGACTGGGATATGTTTCGTATTGCGTCAGACAACAACATTGACGAATACACTGATTCGGTGTGCGAGTTCATTAGAACGTGCGTTGAAGATGTCGTTCCCATAGCAACGATTAAAACATTCCCAAACCAGAAACCGTGGATTGATGGCAGCATTCGCGTGAAACTGAAAGCACGAACCACTGCTTTTAATCAGGGCAAGGTGACTGGTAACATGACCGAATACAAACAGTGCAGCTATTCCCTCCGCAAGGCTATCAAACAAGCTAAGCGTCAGTATAGAGACAAAGTAGAATCTCAATTCAACGGCTCAGACACAAGAGGTATGTGGCAGGGTCTACAGTCAATCACGGACTACAAAAAGAAAACCAGCCCAGTCACGGACCAGGATGTCTTGCTCCCAGGCAGACTAAATAACTTTTTTGCCCGCTTTGAGGACAATACAGTGCCACTGACACTGCCTGCAACGGAAAAATGCGGTCTCTCCTTCACTGCAGCCGAGGTGAGTAAAACATTTAAACGTGTTAACACTCGCAAGGCTGCAGGCCCAGACGGCATCCCCAGCCGCGCCCTCAGAGCATGCGCAGACCAACTGGCTGGTGTGTTTACGGACATATTCAATCAATCCCTATCTCAGTCTGCTGTTCCCACATGCTTCAAGAGGGCCACCATTGTTCCTGTTCCCAAGAAAGCTAAGGTAACTGAGCTAAACGACTACCGCCCCGTAGCACTCACTTCCGTCATCATGAAGTGCTTTAAGAGACTAGTCAAGGACCATATCACCTCCACCCTACCTGACACCCTAGACCCACTCCAATTTGCTTACCGCCCAAATAGGTCCACAGACGATGCAATCTCAACCACACTGCACACTGCCCTAACCCATCTGGACAAGAGGAATACCTATGTGAGAATGCTGTTCATCGACTACAGCTCGGCATTTAACACCATAGTACCCTCCAAGCTCGTCATCAAGCTCGAGACCCTGGGTCTCGACCCCGCCCTATGCAACTGGGTACTGGACTTCCTGACGGGCCGCCCCCAGGTGGTGAGGGTAGGCAACAACATCTCCACCCCGCTGATCCTCAACACTGGGGCCCCACAAGGGTACGTTCTGAGCCCTCTCCTGTACTCCCTGTTCACCCACGACTGCGTGGCCACGCACACCTCCAACTCAATCATCAAGTTTGCGGACGACACAACAGTGGTAGGCTTGATCACCAACAACGACGAGACGGCCTACAGGGAGGAAGTGAGGGCCCTCGGAGTGTGGTGTCAGGAAAATAACCTCACACTCAACGTCAACAAAACTAAGGAGATGATTGTGGACTTCAGGAAACAGCAGAGGGAACACCCCCTTATCCACATCGATGGAACAGTAGTGGAGAGGGTAGTAAGTTTTAAGTTCCTCGGCATACACATCACAGACAAACTGAATTGGTCCACTCACACAGACAGCATCGTGAAGAAGGCGCAGCAGCGCCTCTTCAACCTCAGGAGGCTGAAGAAATTCAGCTTGTCACCAAAAGCACTCACAAACTTCTACAGATGCACAATCGAGAGCATCTTGGCGGGCTGTATCACCTCCTGGTACGGCAACTGCTCCGCCCACAACCGTAAGGCTCTCCAGAGGGTAGTGAGGTCTGCACAACGCATCACAGGGGGCAAACTACCTGCCCTCCAGGACACCTACACCACCCGATGTTACAGGAAGGCAATAAAGATCATCAAGAACAACACCCACCCGAGCCACTGCCAGTTCACCCCGCTATCATCCAGAAGGCGAGGTCAGTACAGGTGCATCAAAGCTGGGACCGAGAGACTGAAAAACAGCTTCTATCTCAAGGCCATCAGACTGTTAAACAGCAACCACTAACATTGAGTGGCTGCTGCCAACACACTGACTCAACTCCAGCCACTTTAATAATGGGAATTGATGGGAAATGATGTAAAATATATCACGAGCCACTTTAAACAATGCTACCTAATATAATGTTTACATACCCTACATTATTCATCTCATATGTATACGTATATACTGTACTCTATATCATCTATTGCATCCTTATGTAATACATGTATCACTAGCCACTTTAACTATGCCACTTTGTTTACATACTCATCTCATATGTATATACTGTACTCGATACCATCTACTGTATCTTGCCTATGCTGCTCTGTACCATCACTCATTCATATATCTTTATGTACATATTCTTTATCCCCTTACACTGTGTATAAGAAATTAGTTTTGGAATTGTTAGTTAGATTACTTGTTGGTTACTCCATTGTCGGAACTAGAAGCACAAGCATTTCGCTACACTCGCATTAACATCTGCTAACCATGTGTATGTGACAAATAAAATTTGATTTGATTTGATGTTTGCTGAAAATAAACACAGTTGGCAGTGAGAGGACGTTTTTTTTTTTCTAAGATTTGTACCGGTCAAAAGTTTGGACACACCTACTCATTCAAGGGTTTTTCTTAATTTTTTGTAATTTTCTACCATTGTAGAATAATAGTGAACAAAGCTGTCATCAATGCAAAGCATGGCAACTTTGAAGAATCTCAAATGTAAAATATATTTTGATTTGTTCAACACTTCTTTGGTTACTAAATGATTCCATATGTGTTATTTCATAGTTTTTAAGTGTTCACTAATATTCTACAATGTAGAACTAGAAAAAAATAAAGAACCTGGAATGACTACGTGTGAACCTATGGGCACAAACCCACATTTGACTTGTACTATATATATATAGATAGATATTATAGCTTACACACTGTTCTTTCTAAACAAGTCTGTTCTGAGTGTAACGGATACTGATCATGAAACGTCGTGATTTGTGTTTAATTTGTATTTATGTATATTTCAGTGGGGAATACAATATGGCTGTGATTTTTTTTAAATTAATTTGTAACGTAGCGAGCAATAGCATATTTCAAAGCGTGCAGCTCAGCGCACTCATTTTTTCATTTAATCACGCCCCATGACGCCAACCAATGAAATCCTTTCTCTACACTGTAAAAGGGAAGTAAACAGTGACCGAGAACAACTTTCACGTTAGTGTTTTTATTTAGACATTTATTAATATAATGGAACTACAGATATGACTAATTGAACTCCTAAGCATCAGATACTTTCCCCATGTAGTCTTTAGTTCGCGTTGGAGACAGGACTTGGTTGATAGACGTTATCTAGCTGACGCTAGCAAGCTGCTAACAATGGCTAACTGTATGGTTTTTCACACTCAAATTGCCTCCATCATGGAGGTGCTAGCGAATGCAGCCGTGTCAGAGATCTGTAAACTCGTAGACGACGACTATGCAGTGTTTCGTTTGGAAATTTCTCAAAGTCAGAAAGAAAACAGGACATTGCGGAGGAAACTACAGCTACTGGAACTGAAGGTGGCACGGGAGCGCGCCCTCCCCAGTCGTCCCAGTAGTGTAAAGGTCCTCGACCGATACAGAGAAATGGCAAGAGGTACATTTTGCCACGTTCCCTTCCCACATGTGTTTGGATAGTATGCAATAATTCCAATAATTGCTTAGTTATCTTGCAAGAAGTTATGAGAAGTGTTGCTTACATCCTTGCCAATTCTAGACTGTGTCAATAGTGTACAATAGTCAATATAGCGTTGAGCACCCAAGCTAACCACCTCTTTATACCCAATCACTCTCTCAGGTGAAGGACATCTCACTGGAGGTCACAGGAACATTGTGAAGCCAGTGGGCCACAATACATGGAGAAATGACCAACCCGTAGCTGTAGATGAAGGGAGTGGAACATCAACCCAGCACGTTATCGTAATAGAGGTATGTGTAATTAAAATTACCGTACATCAAATGTGACCAGTTTCAGAAAGGCCCCCCTTCGCTATTCACTTGCTTACATGTACATCCTAATGTATCTGCCATAGGGGAGACTTCCCTATGACATTGTTATCAAATTCCTTCTTGTGTCAGTCTGGAGATGCAGAGGCTGCAGGTTCTGAGGCCGAGCAGGAGAGATCTGAAGGAGAGGAGAACCCACGGCACCGCAGAGACATCCAGACTGGAGCAGCTGGAGTGCCCTATGAAGCTACAGAGGACCCCGCTGTCGCTGCTCACGAGCCAAGGAACCGGTGCAGCATCACGGAGGTCAGTGGAAGGCTGGACACCGTACTCAAGTCAGAGACAGACACTAAGAATTTAATTGTAACACAAAGGCTCTTACACACAGGATCTGACCAATTATCAGATCCAGAGAGACTGGGGCTGAGGCCACTGAACTGTCCTCCTGCTCCCAGCTCAGAGTATTTACCGGTATTTAACCAGAGCCAGAGGCCGGTTCATTCCTGTGTGGATGGTGAAACATTAGACACTGGTGGTGATGATCCGTCTTGTTCTTACACTACAGAGATGGACCCTGGCAACATATCCTTGGGTTTAGAGACACAGACTGATCTGTCTAGAGGGGACTGGAACCGGTATAGTAGTAGTGTATACTCTGAAGGGTGCCTAGATAAGAAAGGGGAGATTATAGTCGTAGATGAGGTGACTGTGAAAGTGGAGGGCGACACATCTCTGACATGGAATGCAGACGAGAATCGCTTTTTTGAAGGACAATCACAGGGCAACACCAATGACTTCTTAGACTCCAGGGAAAGCTTAGAGACAAATCTAAATGTTGCAACCCACTCCCCTTTACACGCATTCGGGAATCGCAACTCAGTGTCTACGTCAATGGCACCTCCCGATTCAGACGGCCGCATCATTTTCGATCAGGTATTGAACTCTAATGACAGGGCTAGAGCCCAGGCCCAGGGAAGGAGAGCAATATCAGGCGGTAGTAAAGAAAAACGGTTCTTCTGCATGTTCTGTAACAAA
Source organism: Oncorhynchus masou masou (assembly GCF_036934945.1). Lineage (NCBI taxonomy): Eukaryota > Metazoa > Chordata > Actinopteri > Salmoniformes > Salmonidae > Oncorhynchus > Oncorhynchus masou. Next base: position 5,868,712 of record NC_088232.1, on the reverse strand, counting down.
GGTTTCAGCTGCTCCCAGAAGGTTGAGATCCACCAGAGGGTCCACACAGGGGAGAAACCCTACAGCTGTACCCAGTGTCACATGCGCTTCACCCAGGCTGGTGACCTGAAGAGGCATCAGAGGGTCCACACAGGGGAGAAACCTTACAGCTGCCCCCAGTGTGAGAAAAGGTTCTCTCGCCACCACCATTTGAAGATGCACTTGAAGGTCCACACCGGAGAGAGGCTGTTCGCCTGAACGCACTGCAGGTAGAGGTTCTCACAAAGGAGCTACCTCAGGACACACCAGCAGAAAAACCATTCCACTCTATAACATAGCTTATGACGTTTAGATCAAACGTTGTATTTAAAGGAAAATTAAATTTTCTTTGTATCTGTGGGTCTTTTCTGCAGAAAACAAAGAAAATTAAATTTTCCTTTAAATACAGCGTTTGATCTAAACGTCATAAGCGATCAAGTGGAATGTTTACTTCCTATGTTATAGAGTAGAATGGTTTTCCTGCTGATGCACTATTCTACCAAGGAATATTAAACACTGAAATCTGTTACTCTCGTAATTTCAAATGTATCTGTGGGTCTTTTCTGCAGAAAACATTTGTAATAATGAGAGGAATAGATTTCAGTGTTGAATATTCCTTGGTAGAATATTGCATCAGCAGGAAAACCATTTCACTCTAACATAGGAAGTAAACATTCCACTTGATTGCTTCTGACGTTTTGACAAACCCTGCATTATAGACAAAGATTCATTTTAATTGTTGTCAGTAGAAAAGATCCACAGATGAATTTGGAATAATGAGAGTAACATATTTCAGTGTTGAATATTCCTGGGTAGAATTGTCATCCAGACAATGTGTAATTTTTAGGCAATAATAAGCCAAACAAGTCTGTTACTTATTGTGTTTGTACCGTGTAGGCTATATGTTGTTCACAAATGCCTATTTCATTACTTCCAACTACTTAATTCTTTCCCAAAGACTTTTTAAAGAGAAAATGTATGCAGTTTATCAAGTAGTTGAGACATTGTATGTGTGGTTTTCATATGGTGTATTTAAAACTTGTTTGTTTAATAAACACAAAATGGGACTTTTCATTCTTAGACTTTCATTGAAATTCCCTTTAATATACAGTGCATTCGGAAAGTATTCAGACCACTTGACTTTTTCACATTGTTACTTTAGTCTTTTTCTAAAATGTTTTTACATTTTTTTTCCTCATCTACCCCATAAGGACAAAGTGGAAACATGTTTTTAAAAAGAAAAAAAAAACTAATTTACATAAGTATTCAGACCCTTTGCTATGAGACTCAAAATTGAGCTCAGGTGCATCCTGTTTCCATTGATCATCTTTGAGAGGTTTCAACATCTTTATTGGAGTCCACCTGTGGTAAATTTAATTGATTGGACATGATATGGAAAAGCACGAACCTGTCTCTGTAAGGTACACATGCTGTGGGGATGTTTTTCAGAGGCAGGGACTGGGAGACTTAACAGGATTGAGGGAAAAAATGAATGGAGCACAGTAAAGAGATCCTTGATGAAAACCTGCTCCAGACCGCTCGGGACCTCAGACTGGGGGCGAAGGTTCACCTTCCAACCGGACAACGACCCTAAGCACACAGCCAAGACAACGCAGGAGTGGCTTTGGGACAAGTCTCTGAATGTTCTTGAGTGGCCCAGCTAGAGCCTGGACTTGAACCCGATCGAACATCTCTGTAAAGACCTGAAAATAGCTTTTCAGCGATGCTCCCCATCCAACCTGACCGAGCTTTAGAGGATCTACAGAGAAGAATGGGAGAAACTCCCCAAATACAGGTGTGCCAAGCTTGTAGCGTTATACCCAAGAAGACTCCAGGCTGGCAAAGTTGCTTCAACAAAGTATTGAGGAAAGGGTCTGAATACTTATGTAAATGTGATTTATTTTATGTTTAATACATTTGCAAAAATGTCTAAACATGTTTTTGCTTTGTCCTTATGGGGTATTGTGTGTAGATTGAAGAGGGGGGGAACATTTTAGAATAAATCTAATGTAACAAATGTGGAAAAAGTCAGGCGGTCTGAATACTTTCTGAATTAACTGTACATTAGATCTGAGCTCACCCTATACTGCATACACACGACAGCGCTTTATAACAAATATACACTTACTAAATATACCTACACATACCCACACACTAACAAACACATACTGTACACGTCAAAATAGTTTAGTCAGGTTTGTCTGATGATGACTTGACTTATCATAGCTGATTTATTTACCCACAACAACCTATTTATGTCCACTATGATGGGTTTAACAACAATTAAGTCATTCTGTAACTACAGTATAGGACTCAAACGTAGTTGGGATGGGTAAACACTCCATGTTGAAGGTGTGTTTATCTGTGTGTGTATGTACGTACCTGAGGAAGTGTATGTCTGTGTAATCTGTATCACCTGTCTCTTCCAGGAGGAGGAGGGTCCAGAGGTGCTGCTGGTGAAGGAGGAGGGTCTGGGGAACACTGAGGGGACCATGGTCACAGAAGACAACCAGACTACACCTCCTGAACCCACAGAGGAACTAACTGAGCAGCACAGGAACACACACAGTCTCACTGAGGTGACCCCACTGTGAACTACTGTCTGAATGGTATTAGGTCAGGGCCCATATCCGCAAAGCCTCTTACATTAGGTGTGCTGATCTAGGATCAGTTTTTACCTTTTTAGACTGTAATGAATAAGACCTGATCCTCAATCAGCACTTCTACTCGGGGTATCTATCCCGAGAATTATGTAAGAGTAGGAGTGCTGATCTTAAGATTGTATGGACAGATCCTATATCAGCACTCCTACTCCAAGACACTTTGTAGATATGGGCCCGGGTCTTGATTAAGCTTGTCTTAAGTCTGGGACCATGCCTTTGAATTATCAAACCATTAAAGGGATAAGTCAGATTAACTTGTGGATACCATTTTTTTTCTCTGCGTCCAGTATACAGGAAGTTAGAGGTAAATTTACACACCAGTGCTAACTCTCTTAGCACAAAAACTGGATTAGGTGTAACCGCAGACTTCCATTCTTTGTTAGCAAAGCTAGTTGCCAAAATCCCGAACTAAAGAGTGTCAACTAATCAAATCAACGACAATGTTTGCATCGTACTTATGGCAATCCCTCATTGCCCAATCGGAAGATGCTCCAAGGCAGGGTGCTCAAATCACATTTCTTGATCCAACATCCTCTCACTCTGTATCTCTTACAGACAGTAGACATGGAGGATGGGAAGCCTGATCTGCAGCTGGTCAAAGTGGAGACAATAGAGGACAGACCAGAGAGTGGACTAAAGATGTGGGATCAAGGTAAGGGAGAAATACATATAGAGAACATATCTGTGTGTGTCTTCAGGATTATACAATGTGTATATATGCATCAATAGGAAGATATTCACCTGAATAAAATGAAATAAATAAAACTTATGTTTATATACTAAAACAAACATAATGTTTGAACTTGACCGGGTAATGGACTCCATATGTAGAGTTCTCTGCCATGTTTGTAAAGTTTATTTTGTAACCTCTTCCTACAGGTGGTTGGCTGAAGGCTAACAGAGGAGACTGGGCGGCCGTCTTGGATTCCCAGACCCAGATTGTTAGAGCCAAGGTCCCTGGGGATGGAATCACCGAGCAGGCCAGGACCAGAGGCGACATATCGGAGGTCAGTGGAAGGGAAATTGTCCTCAACTCTGGGCTGGGGAACAACACTGTTAACCACAACCAGAAGCAGACAGTCAAACACAAAACAACATCTCCATGACAACAGACTGGCTGAGACCAGGGCGAGGTGTAGATTTGGTCACCAGGGACGGGGAGTTGTCTATATGCGGTTGGAAAGAACAGAAACAGACTCGGCTCGTGATGCTCCTATAGTTGCGATTCACAGAGACTGATGGCGCATCAGGTTAACCCCCTAACAGGTGCTGCCTTTAGCCTGCTTTCTATTAGCCTGATGACTCCCACCAAATGATTTTGCTTCTTTGTCATTCACTTCATACTTTAGTCTGAGACTCCCATCATTGAAGTCGCTTGTGGTGACGAGAGGCGTTGTACAACACAAAGTCATCAGCGATTGTATCGTCTCTAACCAATCAAAGTATTTTGTATTTGTATTTATGAAGGAAATCGTTGTGGAAATCTCTTGCCACTCAAGTCTGCTACACAATGCAATTATTTTTATATTGGCTGGCTGGCTAGAAAACAGGAATAACAAATATAATATCAGCATGTAACGTAGCTAGTTAGCTGTAAAATCGCCTCACTCCGTTAAATTACACATTTCTCGAGGTAGGAATATTGCAAAAATATGTTCAATGGCTCATTCGAGAGAAGACATCCTCCCGAGTTATGACATCGGCCAGAATTTAAATCTGACATGTATGATAGACTATCTTAAAGTCGTATTCCTATTAACTTCCAGTGTAGCGAGAGAGACTTCATCACAGCTCTACATCATAGCGGACAGATTTCTGCCTGCTTGAATGCCAATAACTCAGATGCATATGAAAACATGACATGGCCCAGGGAATTGCGAAAACATTACTCAGAGATGCACAAAAACAGTATAACATTCAAAATGGGTGAACCTTTCCTTTAAGGCAGCTACTGTATATACAAATAAAAATATTCATGATATTACATTTCATAACACTTTTCACAACACATGAATTATGTGCCCTCAGGCCACTACTCCACTACCACATATCTATAACACAAAATCCATGTATATATATATATATATATATATGTGTGTAGAGTGTGTCTTTTAGCACGTGTATGCTTGTGTTTGTGCCTGTGTCTCTCTTCACAGTCCTCACTGTTCCAGAAGGTGTATTTATCTGTTTTTTAAATCTTATTCTACTGCTTGCATCCGTTACCTGATGTGGAATAGAGTTCCATGTAGCCATGGCTCTATGTAGTACTGTGCACCTCCCATATTCTGTTCTGGACTTTGGAACTGTGAAGAGGTTTCTGGTGGCATGTCTTGTGTGGTATGCATGAGTGTCCGGGCTGTTTGCTAGTAGTTTAACCAGACAGCTCAGTGCATTCAACATTTCAACACTTCTTACAAAACAAGTAGTGATGAAGTGATGAAGGACACTGTGTTAACAACCCTACAGGCAAGCTTCAATGCCATACAACTCTCCTTCCGTGGCCTCCAATTGCTCTTAAATACAAGTAAAACTAAATGCATGCTCTTCAACTGATCGCTGCCTGCACCTGCCCGCCTGTCCAACATCACTACTCTGGAGGGCTCTTACTTAGAATAAGTGGACAACTACAAATACCCAGGAGTCTGGTTAGACTGTAAACTCTCCTTCCAGACCAACATCAAACATCTCCAATCCAAAGTTAAATCTAGAATTGGCTTCCTATTTCGCAACAAATCATCCTTCACTCATGCTGCCAAACATACCCTTGTAAAACTGACCATCCTATCAATCCTCGACTTCGGCGATGTCATTTACAAAATAGCCTCCAATACCCTACTCAACAAATTGGATGCAGTCTATCACAGTGCCATCCATTTTGTCACCAAAGCCCCATATACTACCCACCACTGCGACCTGTACTCTCTCGTTGGCTGGCCCTCGCTTCATACTCGTCGCCAAACCCACTGGCTCCATGTCATCTACAAGACCCTGCAAAGTAAAGTCCCCCCTTATCTCAGCTCGCTGGTCACCATAGCATCACCCACCTGTAGCACGCGCTCCAGCAGGTATATCTCTCTGGTCACCCCCAAAACCAATTCTTTCTTTGGCCGCCTCTCCTTCCAGTTCTCTGCTGCCAATGACTGGAACGAACTACAAAAATCTCTGAAACTGGAAACACTTATCTCCCTCACTAGCTTTAAGCACCAGCTGTCAGAGCAGCTCACAGATTACTGCACCTGTACATAGCCCATCTATAATTTAGCCCAAACAACTACCTCTTTCCCTACTGTTTTTATTTATTTATTTATTTTGCTCCTTTGCACCCCATTATTTTTATTTCTACTTTGCACATTCTTCAACTGCAAATCTACCATTCCAGTGTTTTACTCGCTGTATTGTATTTACTTTGCCACCATGGCCTTTTTTTGTCTTTACCTCCCTTATCTCACCTCATTTGCTCACATCGTATATAGACTTGTTTCTACTGTATTATTGACTGTATGTTTGTTTTACTCCATGTGTAACTCTGTGTTGTTGTATGTATCTAACTGCTTTGCTTTATCTTGGCTAGGTCGCAATTGTAAATGAGAACTTGTTTTCAACTTGCCTACCTGGTTAAATAAAGGTGAAATAAAAATAAATAAAATAAAGTCAATCTCTCCTCTACTTGGAGCCATGAGAGATTGACATGCATATTATTAATGTTAGCTCTCTGTGTACATTTAAGGGCCAGCTGTGCTGCCCTGTTCTTAGCCAATTGTAATTTTCCTATTTGTGGCACCTGGAAAGTAGTCCAAGTGTGACACAACTATGGCCTGTAGGACCTGCCTTGTTGATAGTGTTGTTAAGAAGGCAGAGCAGTGTTTTATTATGGACAGACTTCTCCCCATCTTAGCTACTGTTGCATCAACATGTTTTGACCATGACAGTATACAATCCAGGGTTACTCCAAGCAGATTATTCACCTCAACTTTCCACAAGATTTATTACAATATTTAGTTGAAGTTTAGGGTTTAGAGTATCAAAGCCATTGAAGAATTTTCAAACCTCCGCTTTACCCACGTGTGTTCTGGCTCTGGCCCAACCCATCGGTTTCTGGACCAATCAGACGGCCCTGAATGTGTTAACATTCGGCGAAGGGTCGGGGAGGTACTCATTGCGGAGAAGAAAATTGTGTCCGTGGTTGTGGCATAGAGTTTGGCCGGAGCAAGGATCTATCAACTGGAACATGAACCCTGCGACAAGACAGACATTAATGTTAAACAAGACCTCACACAATGCCAGTGCCTCAACATTAAATGGCTACAAATGACAGTAGTTGTAACGCTATCAGTAAATACGGTGGGAATAAGAATGGTGGCAGTGTTCGTTTTGTGGGAAAGTCTTAAGTTTCCCTTAACAGGTGGAGATCCACCAGAGGATGCACATGGGGGAGAAACAGTTTGGCTGCTCCCTGTGCTGGGCCCGTTATACCACTCGTCCAGCCTGAAGAGGTACCAGAGGGTCCACACGGGAGAAACCCTACAGCTTTCCCCTCACCAGCACCATCTGAAGATGCACCTGAAGGTGCACACGGAATAATGCCTGTTTGCTTGTATTCACTGCTGGAAGAGTTTCTCATAAAGGATCAAACTCAGGATACTCCAGCAGACAGTGTACACAGCATTTGTATAGTGACATGTAATGTAGTACTAGTTAGTTTGTTTATAGTTCATTCTGTTGGTTTTGGATGTAGGAGGGAACTGGATGAGGTGAACTGAGGAAAGAATGAGTATGATGAGGCAGAGGAGATGCTATGATGGTGTTTGGAACAATGATTCACTGATGAAAAGTGACAACTACAACAAAACATTATGAACACCTGCTCTTTCCATGACAGACTGACCAGGTGAATCCAGGTGAAATCTATGATTCCTTATTGATGTCACTTGTTAAATCCACTTCCATCAGTATAGTTGAAGGGAATGAGACAGGTTAAATAAGGATTTTTAAGCCTTGAGACAATTGAGACATGGATTGTGTATGTGCGCCATTCAGAGGTTGAATGGGCAAGACAAAAGATTTAAGTGACTTTAAATTGGGTGTGGTTGTAGGTGCCAGTTACACCGGTTTGTGTCAAGAATGCTGCAAAGTTTTTCACGCTCAACAGTTTCCCGTGTGTTTCAAGAATGGTCCACCACCCAAAGGACATCCAGCCAACTTGACACAACTGTGGGAAGCATTGGAGTCAACATGGGCCAGCATCCCTGTGAAACTCTTTCAACACCTTCTGGAGTCCATGCCCCAACAAATTGAGGCTGTGTTGTGGGCCCCCCGCTGCATAGCAGCGAAGGTAGCAGATTTACCGAAAATGGAAAGCGTTAACATAGTGAGCAAAGTTATTATTGTTTTGTGCAATAAAAGTACTGTACTTCATTTTGTAGTCCCTCACGGAATGACATTTCACAGTGTCCATGACCCACCCCTCGGGGATGGGTGTACAAATCACTCAAAATCTGCCATTGGGGCCCATACAAATTAGAACCAAGGTTGCCTTGTTAAATCTTGTTCATTCTCTTACTTTAAATACTATGACTGTTTTCTCATTAGCTGGGAATTTTTATTTGAAATGTCCCATACTTTGTTGATATCATTGTCAACCTACTGCATACCCCTAATAATATACATTTCAGGATGCAGGGTGTGCTATTAGCATGCTAACACTAATTTAAACAGACTGGTAGGATAGTTAGCATAGTTAGCCATCGCTAGCATTCACTGTTTTAAGTTACTTGAGTGTAGTGGAGTTGACTAATGACTATGACATGAATATATATAATATATATACAGTGGGGCAAAAAAGTATTTAGTCAGCCACCAATTGTGCAAGTTCTCCCACTTAAAAAGATGAGAGAGGCCTGTAATTTTCATCATAGGTACACTTCAACTATGACAGACAAAATTAGAAAAAAAAATCCAGAAAATCACATTGTAGGATTTTTAATGAATTTATTTGCAAATTATGGTGGAAAATAAGTATTTGGTCAATAACAAAAGTTTCTCAATACTTTGTTATATACCCTTTGTTGGCAATGACAGAGGTCAAACGTTTTCTGTTAGTCTTCACAAGGTTTTCACACACTGTTGCTGGTATTTTGGCCCATTCCTCCATGCAGATCTCCTCTAGAGCAGTGATGTTTTGGGGCTGTTGCTGGGCAACACGGACTTTCAACTCCCTCCAAAGATTTTCTATGGGGTTGAGATCTGGAGACTGGCTAGGCCACTCCAGGACCTTGAAATGCTTCTGACGAAGCCACTCCTTCGTTGCCCGGTCAGTGTGTTTGGGATCATTGTCATGCTGAAAGACCCAGCCACATTTAATCTTCAATGCCCTTGCTGATGGAAGGAGGTTTTTACTGAAAATCTCACGATACATGGCCCCATTCATTCTTTCCTTTACACGGATCAGTCGTCCTGGTCCCTTTGCAGAAAAACAGCCCCAAAGCATGATGTTTCCACCCCCATGCTTCACAGTAGGTATAGTGTTCTTTGGATGCAACTCAGCATTCTTTGTCCTCCAAACACGACGAGTTGAGTTTTTATCAAAAAGTTATATTTTGGTTTCATCTGACCATATGACATTCTCCCAATCTTCTTCTGGATCATCCAAATGCTCTCTAGCAAACTTCAGACGGGCCTGGACATGTACTGGCTTAAGCAGGGGGACACGTCTGGCACTGCAGGATTTGAGTCCCTGGCGGCGTAGAGTGTTACTAATGGTAGGCTTTGTTACTTTGGTCCCAGCTCTCTGCAGGTCGTTCACTAGGTCCTAACGTGTGGTTCTGGGATTTTTGCTCACTGTTCTTGTTATCATTTTGACCCCACGGGGTGAGATCTTGCGTGGAGCCCCAGATCGAGGGAGATTATCAGTGGTCTTGTATCTCTTCCATTTCCTAATAATTGCTCCCACAGTTGATTTCTTCAAACCAAGCTGCTTACCTATTGCAGATTCAGTCTTCCCAGCCTGGTGCAGGTCTACAATTTTGTTTCTGGTGTCCTTTGACAGCTCTTTGGTCTTGGCCATAGTGGAGTTTGGAGTGTGACTGTTTGAGGTTGTGGACAGGTGTCTTTTATACTGATAACAAGTTCAAACAGGTGCCATTAATACAGGTAACGAGTGGAGGACAGAGGAGCCTCTTAAAGAAGAAGTTACAGGTCTGTGAGAGCCAGAAAACTTGCTTGTTTGTAGGTGACCAAATACTTATTTTCCACCATAATTTGCAAATAAATTCATTAAAAATCCTACAATGTGATTTTCTGGATTTTTTTTCTCATTTTGTCTGTCATAGTTGAAGTGTACCTATGATGGAAATTACAGGCCTCTCTCATCTTTTTAAGTGGGAGAACTTGCACAATTGGTGTCTGACTAAATATTTTTTTGCCCCACTGTACATGTTGCGTTTATATTTTTGTTCAGTATATTTACCCTCTGAATTGTCCCTCTCTTTTTTTATAACACCTTTATGACAAGCCAGGTCTGCTGAGATTATGTAAACCTGAGGTCATGCTTTCATTGGGGATCAAGTCCAAAAACATCCCTTACTGTGACCTTTCCCCTATAGCCCTCCCATGGCACTAGGTAGTAGGTAAGAGTTGAGCTATGATGTGAACCAATAAGATCATATTGTAAACAAAAGTGAACAGTGGCAAGAACATTGGGTCAAGTATGAGTAGTAGGCCTAGGCCAATACATAGTGATACGAATTTGTGCTTTGGTAAAGTTGGCTTCTTAGCATTCATTGTCATGGTTATCAACTGTACCACAGTAATGGCATGTAAATCACAGAAAATAGCTGTTGTGGTGGCAGCTGCAGAGGAGTACTTGGATGTACAAGGTTTTACAGCAAAAGAGACTAGGTGTGTTAAATTAAAGAGTCATGTCCTCCCCAGGCCATCAGCCTGTTGTAGGATCAGTTGGGGTCATGTCCTCCCCAGGCCATCACCCCATTTCACTAAATTGAAATGGGGTGATGTTAATTACATTTTTTATTAAATAGTGGTGTATATAGGTGTAGGGGTAATTGGTGGTGCATTTTAAGTCCCACTTTTTATTGATCATGATCGACCACACACTCCTGTCCAGTAGGTGGCGGCATGCACAAACAAATATGGAACGCCATGATAACAAAGAAGACTAAGAACCATTTCCACGTCAGCTTTTTTATTGTTATTTAGACGTTCATTAACATCCTGGAACTCATACTTAAACCATGTAGTCTTTAATTCACGTTTGATACAATACTTGGTTTATAGATGTTATCGAGGTAAAGATAGCTAGCTGCTAACAATGGCTAACTGTGTGGGTTTTCACACTCAAATAGCCTCCATCATGGAAGTACTAGCGAATGCTGCCGTGGCAGAGATCTGTAAACTCGTAGACGACGACTATGCAGTGTTTCGATTGGAAGTAACTCAAAGCCAAAAAGAAAATAGGGGATTGCGGAGGAAACTACAGCAACTGGAATTGAAGGTGTCACGGGAGCGCGCAGAGAGGACAATGCGAGAGCGCGTCCTCGCCAGTCGTCCCAGTAGTGTCAAGATCCTCGACCGATACAGAGGAATGGCAAGAGGTACACTTTGCAGGCCAAGGCGGCAACGGCCTGTCGCCTGGTTCCCCTCTGCACATATGTTCAGATGTATTACCCAGATTTGGGTCAGTTTTTGGATAGTATGCAATAATTCCCCTGATTTACTTGGCTATCTTATGAAAAGAAGAGCCAATATCATAGTGTAGCTATTGTACAGTCATTGCACCTCAAACCACAGGGATTCTATTTTGCTCACCACGTGTTAGCACATCAACTGTAATCCTATTGGCTACTGTTGTTCATGGGAATTTCATATATACTGGGCATGCGTCTGGTGATTGTCTTATTTTGCTTGATGGTTTAACGAAACTTAGAACACTGCTCATCTTGTGCCAAAGCTAAGCATCCCAACACATACCGATACAGCTAGTTGCTACTAAACTCCCACAGCACAGTGTGAATATCTTACTTGTGGAAGGTAATAAACAGCATCAACAAGAGTACTCCTTGTTGTGGCATCATTGTAACCCACGCACCATAGAAAAGATGACCCACAACAGAATTCTTACCAGATTATTGATTTACTGCATTTCCTATAATTTACTAAAATAAAAACAACGTGATGCATGGATCATAAGACATCAATCAATAAATAGTATATCAAGAAGTTATGAGAAGTGTTACCTTAGATCCTTGTCAATTCTAGACAGTGTCTATAGTGTACAATATACCGTTGCATTGACCGTAGCTAACCTAACCACCTCTTTCACCCCAATCACTCTCAGGTGAAGGACATCTCACTGGAGGCCACAGGAGCTTTGTGAAGCCAGCAGGACACAATACATGGAGAGATGACCAACCAATCAATGTTGATGAGGGGAGTGGAACCTCAACCCAGAACATTATCATGATCGAGGTTAGTGTAATAGTGTTATGTAAAAAAAATTCTGTTACTTTGTAAATCAAATGTGGACGGTTTATTTCAAAGGCTCCCCTCAGCTATTTACTTGCTTACATTTACATCCTAATTTATTTGCCATAGGAGAGCTTGTGAGACTTCCCTTTGACATTGTTATCCAATTCAACCAATGTACTGATAGTAATGTCCTCTCTTCTTGTGTCAGCCTGCAGATGCAGAGGCTGCAGATCCTGGGGTCAAGCAGGAGAGGTCTGAAGGAGAGGAGGACCCACGGCACAGCAGAGACAACCCGACTGGTGCGGCAGGTGATCCCCCTGTAGCCACAGAGGACACCGCCCCAGCGCCGCTCAGTTCCCAACGCAGCATTACGGAGGTCAGTGGAATGCCGAACACCGTCCTCAAGTCAGAGACCGACACAGAGACTTTAACTGTAACACACAGGCTCTTACACACAGAATCTGACCACAGATCAGACCCAGATAGACAGGGCCTGGGGAGACTGGGCTGTCCTCCTGCCCCTGGCTCGGAGTATTTACCAGTATTTCATCAGAGCCACAGGATGGTTCATACCCGTGGGGATGGCTATGGTGATGAGTTAAACATTGGTGGTGATGATCCCTCTTGTTCTTATTCTACAGAGATGGACCCTGGCAACATGCCCTTGGGTTTAGAGATACAGACTGATCTGTCTAGAGGGGACTGGAACCGTTACAGTAGTAGTGTACATTCTGAAGGCTGCCGAGATAAGAAAGAAGAGGTTATAGTCGTAGATGAAGTGACTGTGAAAGTGGAGGGTGACGTTCCTCCCACATGGAATGCAGAAAGTCACCTCGTAGAGGGACACTCACAGGGCAGAGATTTCTTAGATTACAGGGGAAGCTTAGAGACAAATCTAAATATCGCCACCCCCTCCTCTTTACATGCGTTCAGGGATCTAGACCCAGTGTCCGCGTCGATGGGGCCTTCCGATTCACATGGAAGCGTCCGTTTCGATCAGGTATTTAACTCAAACGACAGGGCTAAAGCCCTGGCTCCGGGAGGGGGAGCCACATCAGGCAATGTTAAAGAGAAACGGTTCCTCTGCATGTTCTGTAACAAAGGCTTCAGCTGCCCCCAGAAGGTGGAGATCCACCAGAGGGTCCACACAGGGGTGAAATGCTTCAGTTGTACCCAGTGTCAGATGCGCTTTGTCCAGGCTGGTGACCTGAAGAGGCACCAGAGAGTCCACACAGGGGAGAAACCTTACAGCTGCCCACAGTGTGAGAAGAGGTTCTCCCGCCAGGACCACCTGAAGATGCACATGAAGGTCCACACAGGAGAGAGGCCGTTCGCCTGTACACACTGCGGGAAGAGGTTCTCAGAAAGGAGATGCCTCAGGATACACCAGCAGAAAAACCATTCCACTCTATAACATAGAAAGGAACCATTCCCCTCGATAGCTTCTCACATTTTAGATCAAACCCTGCATTAAAAGACAAAGATGAATTTTCATTGTTGTCAGCAGAATGGATCCACAGATGAATTTGGAATAACGAGAAAAACAGATTTCAGTGTTGAATATTCCTGGATAGAATATGCATCCAGACATTGTGTGATATACACTACCGCTCAAAAGTTTGGGATCACTTAGAAATGTCCTTGTTTTTGAAAGAAAAGCAAAACAAATTGTCCATTAAAATAACATCAAATTGAGCAGAAATACAGTGTAGACATTGTTAATGTTGTAAATGACTATTGTAGCTGGAAACGGTTGATAAAATAAAAAAAATGGAATATCTACATAGGCATACAAAGGCCCATTATCAGCAACCATCACTCCTGTCATTCTTAGACTAGTTGAATATCTGGAGCATCAGCGTTTGTGGTTTCGATTACAGGCTCAAAATGGCCTGAAACAAAGGATTTTCTTCTGAAACTCGTCAGTGTATTCTTATGAGAAATGAAGGCTATTCCATGCAAGAAATTGCCAAGAAACTGAAGATCTCGTACAACGCTGTGTACTACTCCCTTCACAGAACAGCGCAAACTGTCTCTAACCAGAATAGAAAGAGGAGTGGGAGGCTCCGGTGCACAACTGAGCAAGAGGACAAGTACCTTAGAGTGTCTAGTTTGAGAAAGAGATGCCTTTACAAGTCCTCAACTGGCAGCTTCATTAAATAGTACCCACAAAACACCAGTCTCAACGTCAACAGTGAAGAGGTGACTCTGGGATGTTGGCCTTCTAGGCAGAGTTCCTCTGTCCAGTGTCTGTTTTTTTGCCCATCTTAATCTTTTATTTTTATTGGCCTGTCTGAGATATGGCTTTTTCTTTGCAACTCTGCCTAGAAGGCCAGCATCCCGGAGTTGCCTCTTCACTGTTGACGTTGAGACTGGTGTTTTGCAGGTACTATTTAATGAAGCTGCCAGTTGAGGACTTGTGAGGCGTGTCTTTCTCAAATTAGACACTCTAATGTACTTGTCCTCTTGCTTAGTTGTGCACCGGGGCCTCCCTCTCTTCTTTCTATTCTGGTTAGTGCCAGTTTGCACTGTTCTGTGAAAGGATTAGTACACGCTGTTGTATTAGATCTTAGGTTTCTTGGCAATTTCTCACATAGAATAGCCTTAATTTCTCAGAACCAGAATAGACTGCCAAGTTTCAGAAGAAACTTTGTTCCTGGCCATTTTGAGCCTGTATATAAAGGCATATATAAGCCTGAAAAGTCTGTTACATATTGTTTGTACTGTGTAGGATATATGATGTTCACACAATTTCCCAAGACACCTTTTATGAGAAAATGAATACAGTTTATCAAGTTCATGCTGACTTTTTTTGTTGTTGAGATGTGTATGTGTGGTTTTCATATGGTGTATTTTACTCTTGTTTAATAAACACAAAATTGGACTTTTCATTCTGAAGACTCTAATAACAAACCTAATGCAATGGTAAATCTTAGCACTGGCAGTAATGCAATAGGTCCAGGGTTGTGTCTGAAATATGTTTGCTATTTTCACAGCGATAATTGTGGGTGCAGTAGCTAGGTGGTGGCGAGCAAGGGCTGGAGTTGATGACCATGAGACATCCCGAAAATCGGTTTTCTCACGAGAACAACTGTAGCGTCCAAACCCTACCATAACCAAACACTCCAGTACAATAAGGTTGCTTCTCAACCAAATTTGTGGCAACTTTTGTGAAAAAGGTCAGTTACCACTTCCTTGTCAAGTGTTATTTCCTCAATGACCTCCAGACAAACTATTTTACAATTTGCCTTCTGCCCATCACTGTTTAGTGAGTGCCACAACATCTTAGGATTATTCTTATTTTCATTATTTTTGTTATTTAAATGTTTTGTTGACTTCTTCAATCATCTGACTAGATTTATTCCTTAGGATTATGTGTCTATTGAGAGGCTCTTCATCTTTGGGACTGTTATATTCTTGAAAAGTTGTGTTCCTTGATTTAATGGCCTCAAGGATTTCCTGATTCATCCAAGGTTCAGTTCTTTGTTTAATTCTTAACAGTTTTCCATGGAGCCATATTATCCACAATGCTTAAACATTTGGTGAAATAGTTACAACCTGTTTCTTTTTTTGTGTTTTTGTTAAAAAATATTTTATTTAAGTGTTTCACAGTTATTATCCATATCTAGACATTGAAGTTACGGGTCCCAGTTAACTTTGATCAATAAATGCATCTTTGTTATCATGGTTCAGTGGTCTCACAGTTATTGTGTTGTGACAGTGAGAGCTTTTTCTTTTCTTTTTTTTGCCTTTCTTGTGCAGTAAATCATAGAATTATCACTAATCCCCAAGGGAATGACACCACTTTTAAAAATCTTAGATTTATCAGACACCAAGATCAAATCTATGAATGTTTGGTTGGGGTTACATACTCTAATGGGCTCCTTTTTTAATCAGTTGATGCAAATCAAATATCCTGCAAAAATTGTAACAATATAGACAAGTTTGTTAAGTAGTTTACAGAAACGAAATAACAAAATCTAGGCCCATCTATTGCTAAATATGTTGAACATGTTTGCAGTCCACATTGTTCTAAGTAATGTATGGCTTCAATATGGAAATACAGTGCATTCATACCCAGAATTGTCTATTTTCAAAGAAGGAAGCGAAGAAGAACATTAACAGCTTCATAGTTAAGAACACCATAACAATATGGAAGAAAATGAAATGTATTCTACAAGAACCAATATCATTCACATTCCAAGTAAATGTTGCATTTGTTCAACCCTTTTTGAACCTGCAACCAAAAACAAGCTACATATGGGTAGTACCAAAACAAGGGGTCTCTTTACAGCAAAATCTGCAGAGCTGGGATGGTTGTATCCCCCATATGTATACAGTGCCTTGCAAAGTATTCATCCCCGTTGGCGTTTTTCCTATTTTGTTGCATTACAACCTGTAATTTAAATTTATTTTTATTTGGATTTCATGTAATGGATATACAAAATATCCCAAATTGGTGAAGTGAAATGATAAAATTTTACTTGTTAAAAAAAGGAAAAAACAAAAGTGGTGCGTGCATACTGTTTGTATTCACCCCCTTTGCTATGAAGACTAAATAAGATCTGGTGCAACCAATTACCTTCAGAAGTCACATAGTTAGTTAGATTTCACACAGGCAGACTTTATTTAAGTGTCACATGATGCTGCAATCAGTTGGTTGTAATTTTGGATAGAGCAGACATTTCCATATTTTTGTTAACCGCATGTGCGAAAACTCCACCAGTCCTATTTATATCATTTACAAAGATTACACCATTTTTATTTTAATCAATTAGTATATTTGAATTTAACCATAATAAACGATATATACAAACGTACACTACCGTTCAAAAGTTTGGAGTCACTTAGAAATGTCCTTGTTTTTGAAAGAAAAACACTTTTTTGTCCATTAAAATAGGACTGACCACCCTTCATAGCATGGTTCCTCTCTAGGTTTCTTCCTAGTTTCTGGCCTTTCTAGGGAGTTTTTCCTAGCCACTGTGCTTCTACGCCTGCATTGCTTGCTGTTTGGGGTTTTTGGCTGGGTTTCTGTACAGCACTTTGTGACATCAGCTGATGTAAGACTGGCTTTATAAATACATTTGATTGATTTGATTGACATTTAAAAGTGTCCCATACAATAAGGGGATCTGCTGTACCTAGTTATTCTGTCTTGGTTAAAAACTATTTGTCATCCAGTAGGCTTAGTGTAGTGCTAGAGCAAAAACCAAAATGTGCACTCTTTGGGGTCCCGAGGACCAAGGTTGGGAAACATTGGATTAGACTAAGATCAACATACTGTATATTATTGTATAAAACCACAGTGGCACATTTCCTATTGCCACAGATGGCCCAATAACAAGGTTCCCGAGTCCATATTCATCAACCATTTTCCCGATCTCTGGACCAAAAGATTGCCTATCTGCCCCCCAGTCATGCCCAACTATTGTCCTCATAAGATTGAATAATTTCTTACATTTAGTCTCAATACATATAATATGACGCCTCCATGTAAGCTTTTTATCAAACCACAGCCCCAAATACTTCAATGCTGTTACCCTTTCCAATCATTGTCCATATAATCGAACACCGACATCTTCCTTTATCTTTTTGTTTTGCGAACATGGTTTAGATACAGATAACTTGAAACCCCATGATAAGGATCATTCCTCTGCTGCTAAACAGCTCCTTGCCTTCTATCTATTACAATGGCACCATCATCTACATATAAGGCCGCTCCATAACATGTCCGATATTCCCTAAGATATCATCAACGTGAATAAGGTGGGACTAATGGTGCTACCCTGTGGAGTTCCATTTTCCACCTCATATTCTCTTGATAACTCCGATTCCAACCTGACCTGGAAGGTTCGATCAAGTAAATCCATAATCCAGTTGTACATTCTCCCACCTATACACATGCCATTCAATGTAATCAGTAGACCGCCCCCCCACATTGTATCATATGCTTTTTATGTGTCAAAATATACTAATGACATCACTTCCTTCATTGCCAAAGCTTTGGTCACCTAGGCACTAACTGTAACCAATGCATCAAGGGCAGTCCTTCTTTTTCTGAATCCACTCTGAGATGGACCTAATAGACCCTTATGTTCCAGATAATGCAGAAATCTACCCACAATCTACTTCTCTATTAGTTTACAGAGATTCATTATAAGTGCAATAGGTCTATAGCTAGCAGGACTGGATGGATCTTTACCAGGCTTCAGCTTATTTATTTTTATCCACAACACCATGATGGGCTTACAAATAACAAAGTAGTTATATAACTACAGTATAGGACTCAAGCGTAGTGGGGATGGGTAAACACTCCATGTTGAAAGTGTGTTTATTACCTGTGTGTGCACGTGTACATACCTGAGGCAGTGTATGTCTAATCTGTATCACCTCTCTTTTCCAGGAAGAGGAGGGTCCAGAGATGCTGCTGGTGAAAGAGGAGGGGTGTGAGGAGGGTCTGGGAAAGCCTCAGGGGAACATGGTCATGGAGGACAACCAGACTACATCCCCTCCTGAACCCACAGAGGATCCAGCAAAGCAGCACAGGACCACACACAGTCTTATTGAGGTGAGCCTATTGTGAACTACTGGCTGAATGGTATTCGGTAAGGGCCTGTTTTCAAAAAGCCTCTCTGAGTAAGATTGCCTTTTAGATCATAATGAATAAGACTATATAGACAGGTAGGGAACTGATCATCGATTAGCACTTTTACTCTGAGACTTTTTGTGGATACGGGCCCAGATCTTGATACATTTTATCCTAAGTGTGGGACCATGCCTTTCAATTATCACACCATTAAAGAGTGTCAAGTAATCAAATCAACTACCATGTTTGCATAGTACTCATAGCAATCCTTTATTGCCCAATCAGAAGATGCTCCATAGCAGGGTGCTCATATCATATTTCTTGATCAAACATCCTCTCACTCTGTATCTGCATTTTGCTACACTCGCATTAACACCTGCTAACCATGTGTATGTGACCAATAAAATGTGAATTGACATGTAGGATACGAAGGCTGAACTGCTGCTAATCAAATAAGAGACCATACAAGATGGATCAGAGAGCATTGATCTGCTGAGTGGACTAAAGATGGGGGCGCAAGGTATGGGAGAAATACATATACATACAGTAATAGATCTTCAATGGGAATTTTCTTCATTCATAAAATGAAATCAATACAACTCATGTTTACATACAAAAACACAATGTATGAACTTGACCAGGTAATTGACAAAAACTCCAGAGTAGAGTTCTCTGCCATGTTTTTAAAGTCTATTTTCTAAACTCTTCCTGCAGGTGGTTGGCTGGAGGCTAACAGAGGAGACTGGGCGGCCGTCTTGGATTCCCATAGATGGGGAGGACATCACTGAGCGGGCCAGGAACAGCGGCGACATAGTGGAGGTCAGTGGATGGGACAGTGTCTTCAACTCTGGGCTGGGGAACAACACTGTTAACTGTCGGGGTAGATTCCTTGTCAATCATTGGCTTATTGGTGAAATCAGCAGTCAGACAATATCTTCTTTAAGTAAATCAATCAAACCTTTATTAATGCAATTTCAGACAGAAGTTGACAATGGAAACACAGCATGTGTGTTTCAGAGTAAGTTCTGCATCCCACCTAAGGGCGCAGCTGATTTTATACATGTGATCACTCCCTGGTGGTATGATCACCTACGTCAATGTATGTATACAGCAATATGCTGAGGTTACCTTATAAGGTAACTTAGTACACTATCTTCTCTGAATTCATTAGCATTGTCCACCGCCACACAAGATCAAAATGTCAAAACCAGACAGTGTTTACTTCTCTTTATCTAGTTTCGGTCTGACTCAGACCTAGCCTGCAAGCACTCTTACAATAGCTAGGGCTTAACCACAAAGACTAATATAGATGGCTTGTGCAATGTATAGTGGCAGAGTTTTATATATATATAATATAATAATATATCCCATTTAGCAGACGCTTTTGTCCAAAGCGACTTACAAGTCGGCTGGGGCCACTACTTTTACATATGGGTGGCCCCAGTGGGAATCGAACCCACGACGCTTGGCGTTGCAAGCGCCATGCTCTACCGACTGAGCCACACAGGACTCTAGGCACATAACAGTATCTTATAAGGCTTGCAGCAAAACATATGACTTAAGGTCCCCTTAATCAATAATGGGGAGGGTCTTTGGGACCCTAACCCCTTCATAATCACAATCAGAAAAAGACAGTTGAACACAGAACAACAAACAAACGTAGTCTCCATGACAACAGACTGGCAGAGACGAGGGCAAGGTGTAGATTTGGTCTACAGGGAGGTGTCCATATGCGGCGGGAGAGAACAGAAACAGACTTGGCTAGCGATGCTCCATCCTGCTCCTATAGTTGTGATTCAGGGAGACTGACGCCTCAGGTTTACCCCCTAACAGGTGCTGCCTTCAGCCTGCCTTCTATAGGATCTATCAACTGGAACATGGACCCTGCAACAACACGAACACTGCCTGACCTTTGTCCTCCTCTCCTTATGTTAAACCAGACCTCAGACAATGTCAGTCCCTCAACACTAAATGGCTACACAAGCCCATTGAGAAATGACAGTAGTAGTAATGCTATCAGCAGATCTAATGGCAAAGATAAGTGTTTCCCCAAACAGGTGGAGATCCACAAGAGAATGCACACGGTGGTTGTACACTTTTGGCTGTACCCAGTGTCAGATGCGCTTTGCCAATGCTTGTCACCTAAAGAGGCACCAGAGGGTCCACACTGGATAAATCTATTAGCTGCCCCCAGTGTGACAAAAGGTTCTTCCACCAGCATCATCTGAAGATGTTACTTGAAGGTCCACACGGGAGAGAGGCCGCTCGCCTGTACGCAATGAGTTTGTCAGAGGGGAGCTATCTCAGGAATGACCCCCAGAAAATGCACATGGCCCATGTATAGAGTATAGTGACATGTAATGTAGTCCTAGTTAGTTAGTTTGTAGTTAATTATGTTGGTTTTGGATTTAGTAAGGAACTGGATGAGGTGAACTTAGGAAAGAATGAGTATGATGAGGCAGGGTTGATGGTTGGTGTAATGGCGTCTGTAAAAATGCTTCTCTGATAAAGTGACAACCTTGTCCTGTTTAATGCCTGTGTTTTATAATGTGGAAATGATAGTGCCTTAATACATCTTCATGTTTACTTGACATGAAGATGTGTGTAATGTTGAACCTTCTCCAAAGTGTTCTCAAATAAATGTTATCAAAGCGAGGGTACCAAATGTACAGAAAGGCAGAGGCTACGAATAGAGTTGTCATCCCCTCTTCCTCAAATCTATGGATCCAAATCACATTCTGCGCTTGTGTTATTTACGCATGTTCAAGTTTCTCCATTTACTCACCCTCTTCTGAACCCAAAAGCAATTTGATCGACATGATGGTATAGCCGATGTCTCTGCCTCATATGTCTGAACAGCTGAGATTTTAATGAAAGTTCCAAAAATATGTATGAAGGCTACAACCTTCTCTGTCTGTTGTAACTGATATTGCTGTAACAATAGTCTCAAACAAGACGGTCTACACATTGGGACAAAACAATTAGCGTTTTGTGTGATGATATAATCTTTATAGTTATGCTGCCATATAGCCAGTTTTCTGCCTCCTGTTTAGCCCATGTTTGCAATGACGATGAAAAAAAAACAGACAACTGTAAGAAAAAAACATAGTTATGTCTCTTGTAACTATTTTGTGTACAGTTGAAGTCAGAAGTTTACATACACCGAGGTTAGTGTCATTAAATATAGTTTTTCAACCACTCTACAAATGTCTTTTTCTTTTTATAGTTTTGGCAAGTCGGTTAGGACATCTGCTTTGTGCATGACACAAGTGATTTTTCCAACAATTGTTTACAGACAGATTATTTCACTTATAAATTCCCTTTATCACAATTCCGGTGGGTTAGAAATGTACATACACTAAGTTGACTGTGCCTTTAAACAGCTTGGAAAATTCCAGAAAATTATGTCATGGCTTTAGAAGCTTCTAATAGGACAATTGATATCATTTGAGTCAATTGGAGGTGTACCTGTGAATGTATTTCAAGGCTTTCAAACTCAGTGCCTCTTTGCTTGACATCATGGGAAAATCAAAATAAATCAGCAAATACCTCAGAAATAAAATGTTAGACCTCCACAAGTCTGAGTCATCCTTGGGAGCAATTTCCAAACGCCTGAAGGTACCACGTTCATCTGTACAAACAATAGTACGCAAGTATAAACACCATGGGACCACAGAACCGTCATACCGCTCAGGAAGGAGACATGTTCTGTCTCCTACAGATGAACATCCTTTGGTGCGAAAAGTGCACATCAATCCCAGAACAACAGCAAAGGACCCTGTGAAGATGCTGGAGGAAACACGTACAAAAGTATCGATATCCACAGTAAAACGAGTCCTATATCGACATAATCTGAAAGGCCGCTCAGCAAGGAAGAAGCCACTGCTTCAAAACCACCATAAAAAAGAGACTCCACCACCACAGAGAACACAACCAGTGGACAAGTGGACTGAACAACCTCAGTCCTGGTGGTCATCAGAGAGACAGAGGATCCAGTCTGCAGCCCAAACCCTTCTCTCCACAGTCTCAGTGCAGGGATGGAGCAGGACCTGGGGCTGATAGGGATAGACCCTCCTGTTCCTATGATAAAAACACCACATTATCAATAATTAACAGAACAGGTCACCCTGGGCTTCAGCCTTCACAGAGAGTAGTGGGAGACCCCTCTGGTGGGAGTCTATCAGGAGGTCTGTCTTCTCCTTCAGGGTCTCATCTTTAATATAAATCCTTTCTGTTCAGTGTAAACACAAGTGGTCCGAGTATGGATAGCCATGAGGTGAGGAACATAGCAGAAACTGATATTTTGTTTGAAACTGCTTGCGAGTGACGATGACAGTGAGAATGAGTGGGTTTCAGTGGCGAAAAAGAAAGGAAACATCAGAAGTAAAGTTGTTGTGGAAACCCTTAGACTCGTCTGAGTGAGTGTTTTGGAAATCCTTTTGAAGTCTCGATAGATGTCATGGAATGTGTTGGGTGAAGTGGCGTCAGTCACAAGAAGTGGGTTTATTTTGATTTTTTTGTGTGTGTGTCTGCGGAGTTCAAGAGGTGTGCATTGTGTCTCAAGAAGATATGAGTGGAATGTTTTGTGTATGGATCTTCAAAGCAGAGCGCCTATCAACAGGATTATATCTGGGATGGCGCATAAAGTGTGTACAGATTTAATACCTGAGGAAGTAGGTAGTTATTGGAGCAGGTTGACTGGCCCGTATGGTCGATTTAATGAAGAAATACACTTAATCCACAATCTCTCCCTCATGTAAAGTTGGGCTATGTGAGATACCCTTTAAGAGCCTACATGCTAAATATTTGGTAAGGTGTCAAGTGTTTGCAGACAGGAAGAGTATCGAATGCTAGTGGAGGTTAGATGCTGCAATTGAGGTGGCAAACATGCACCCGGATTGCCCTGTTAGATAGAATTGGACTGTCCAGCGTGTGTCCTACCTGGAGGTGGTGAGAAGAGTTGAAGGAATGAATAGAGCTGTAGATGCAATGGTAGTAGAGCCTGCATCAGTGAATGTGTGTGTAAAAATGTGTGCTTTGTAGCATTTATTACAATGGTCATCAACTGCACAGCACAAACGGAGAAGAAATCAGACTAAATTGGCATCATTTTAAGTGCAGCTGAACGTTTTTTGGGGGACTCAGTGATTTGACAGAAGAGGCAGTACAAGTAACCCTATCAACGAAGATACTGCCCTAACAGACTCCTGAGCCTGTGTCGGGATGTGATTTAAATTGGAATGTGACTGAAGGAGGGGGAGTTTTATTTTTTACTTTGTATAATGTCGGTTTCAACCCGTAGTTTACCACCCATACAGTAGGTGGCGGCGTGCACCTCTAACAGTCGTTTGCGAACCGTCATATCAAAGAAGTTAACGGAAGTGACCAGTTACCAAGAACAATTTCCTCTTTTGAATTTGTATGGGTTATTGAGATGTTTATTAACATCATTGATTTCACAATATGACTCATTTAACTAGACAGTATCACATACTAACCTCAGGTAGTCTTTAATTCGCGTTGGAAACGGGACTTGGTTGATTTATGTTATCTAGGTAGCGCTTGCTAGCTGCTAACAATAATGGCTAACATTAATTGTATGGTTTTTCACACTCAAATAGCCTCCGTCATGGAGGTTCTAGCGAATGCAGCTGTGGCAGAGATCTGTAAACTCGTAGACGACGACTATGCAGTGTTTCGTTTGGAAATAACGCAAAGCCAGAAAGAAAACAGGGGATTGCGGAGGAAACTACAGCTACTGGAACTGAAGGTGGCACGGGAGCGCGCAGAGAGGACCATACGAGAGCGTGTCCTCGCCAGTCGTCCCAGTAGTGTCAAAGTCGTCGACCGATACAGAATAGCAAGAGGTACATTTGACAAAATACCGCCCGTTCATGCCTATAGCCCCATTACTCTCTGCATTAGCCAGCAGATCCGACCAGCTTGCTTGCAGCTGCACTAGGTCAGCCATATTTTCTGAGTAGATTAAAATGGCTCAGAAAGCATACCTCTATCCAGGGATTAAAAAATGCTTTGTATTCTGAATTGTCCAATTATCCCAATTGTTAAACTGAGAGAATTGAAAGACTGCTAGTTTTTCTGGAAAACTGGACTGTTCATTATTATGCTTGGTAGCAGAAGCAACAGCGGCCATTTTGGGAATGGCAGTGTCAGCCAATCAGCTCCTTTGTTGTTCAACGCCATTCCATAATGGCTACTGTAAGCTAGCATGAGGACAAATATGGCAGTTTACTTAACTAGCACTCTTCAATATTCTCTTTGTAATAATGGGACAAGAGTGTCCAAAGCACTACTCAATTGAAGTACATTTTCTAAACCATATCTCACTCTGGCTCCACATGTCTTAATCTACACACGAAGTCTGTCAAATCCTAGTGCAGCTGTAAACAAGCAGATAGGATCTGCTTGCTACCCTCTGCACGTGTTCAATCAGTTTTTGAATAATAAGCAATTAATTCCCCCAATTAATTAGCTATATTGCGCAAAGACACATGATCATATTCGAACCAGTCTCTTATCTGATACTTGATTTACTGCATTTTCTATTTTTTACTAAATTAAAACAATGTGATACATGGAACACTATACATTGATCAATAAATAGTATATTAAGAAGTTGAAAGTGTTACCTTGCATTCTTGCCTATTCTAGACAGTGACAACTGTCAATAGTGTACAATATAGCACTGACAGTAGCTAACCTAACCACCTCTTTTCCCCCAATCACTCTCTCAGGTGAAGGACATCTCACTGAAGGCGACAGAAGCATTGTGAAGCCAGTGGGACAAAATACATGGAGAGATGACCAACCAATCACTGTTGATGAGGGGAGTGGAACCTCAACCCAGCACGTTATTGTGATAGAGGTTAGTGTTATAGTATTACATCAAAATTACAGTACATCAAATGTGTCCAGTTTATTTCAGGAAGGCTCCCCTCAGCTGTTCACTTGCTTACATCTTCATTTATCTGTGAGACTTCAAAATTACATTGTTATCCAATTCTACTCATGTACCGGCAATAACTGAGGATGGGCATTTTAAATATTTTCACTATTCAAACAATTATAATTGCATTTAATTGAGAATGCCTTTTCATAGTTAAAATAGACCTATGATTTGCTTCCTTCCCAAATTAATACTGTTGCAAGTATTTTGAATACTAACCTCCTTTCAGATATTCAAATAACCTACCCCATTCCTGGTAATAACCTCCTCTCTTCTTGTGTCAGTCTGCAGAGGATGCAGGTCCTGGGGTCAAGCAGGAGAGGACTGGAGGAGAGGAGGACCCACGACACAGCAGAGACATCCAGACTGGAGCAGCGTCTGGAGTGGCGCCCCCTGTAGCCACAGAGGACCTATCCACCGCCATGGCGCCCCAGGCCAAGACACGGCACAGCACCACGGAGGTCAGTGGAACGTGGAATGCCGTCCTTAAGTCAGAGACCACAGATCAGACCCATAAAGACCGAGTCTGTTGCCACTAGGCTGTCCTGTTCCCAGCTCAGAGTATTTACTTGTATTTTACCAGAGCCAGAGGACGGTTCATTCCCTTGGAGATGATGAGGCGTTAGACACTTGTGTTGATGATCTCTTGTTCTTACACTGCAGAGATGGACCCTGGCAATATGCCTGTGGGGTTTAGACACACAGAATGATCTGTCTAGAGGGGAATGGAACCGGTACAATAGTATTGTATACTCTGAAGGGTGCCTAGATAAGAAAGGGGAGGTTGTAGTCTTTGGTAGATGAGATGACTTTGAAAGTGGAGGGTGGCGCTCCTCCCACATGGAATGCAGATAGTCACCTAGGAGACAGACACTCTGCAAATATTTCTTAGATTACAGGGGAAGCTTTGAGACAAATCCAAATGCCACGACCCACTCCCCTGTACATGCGTTCAGCGTTTGCGATACAGTGTTCATGTCGATGGCACTTTCCGATTCACACGGCCGTGTCCTTTTCAATCAGGTTTTGAACTTAAATGACAGAGCTAGAGCCCAGGCTAAGGGAGGTTGCGCAACATCAGGGGGTAGTAAAGAGAAACGGTTCCTCTGCATGTTCTGTAACAAAGGCTTTAGCTGCCTTCATTGGGTGGAGATCTACCAGAGGGTCCACACATGGGTGAAACCCATCAGCTGCATCCAGTGTGAGAAGAGGTTCTCCCACCAGCACCAGCAGAAGAGGCACCTGAAGGTCCACACAGGAGAAAGGCCGTTCGCCTGTAAGCACTGCGGGAAGAAGTTCTCAAAGAGGAGCTCTCTCAGGATACACCAGCAGAAAAAACATTCCAGTCTATAACATAAAGTAACCATTCTGAATAGAATATTGCATTCTATATTGCATAGAATATTGCATCTATACATTGTGTGATATACAGTGCCTAGTGAAAGTCTACACATACCTTGCACAGTCTTCACATTTTTCTTCCTTAAAATTAAGTCTAAATGGAATTAAATTGGACTTAGAAAGTTAAAGTATTGTGGTGGCAACACCTAATCCTGGAATAGTTGTATTCTTCACACATTACACACATTCTAATGCCAAATACACACCAGAATGACTTTCCAAGAGGTGTTGAGTGATCCTGACTTAAATCTGAGACAATGTTTGAATATTGCTGTCCATCAATTATTCCCAGTCAAAAGTACTGATTTTGAGCAAAATTGACCGGAACAATTAATATAATTAATATACAAGTAAAATAATATAAAGACTTGAGTAAATTAAGGATAAAGTGTGTGTGTGTGGGTGTTTGATGTACCAGTCAAAAGTTTGGACACCTACTCATTCCAAGTTTAATTTATTTGTACTATTTTCTACATTGTAGAATAATAGTGGAGACATCAAAACTATGAAATAACACATGGAATCATGTAGTAACCAGAAAAGTGTTATACAAATCAAAATATATTTGAGAATTTTCAAATTGGTCACCCTTTGCCTTGATAACAACTTTGTACAGTCTCGCCATTTTCAACTAGTTTCATGAGGTAGTCACCTGGAATGCATTTCAAAAAAGTTAATTTGTGGACTCCATTTGTCCTGAGTGGTGCAGCGGTCTAAGGCACTGCATCTCAGTGCAAGAGGAACCAGGGACTGCAATGACACGAGGCCAGGCTGTATCACATCTGGCTGGGATTGGGAGTCCCATAGGGCAGCGCACAATTGGCCCAGCATCGTCCGGGTTTGGCCGGAGTAGGCCGTCATTGTAAATAAGAATTTGTTATTAACTGAGT
Source organism: Oncorhynchus masou masou (assembly GCF_036934945.1). NCBI lineage: Eukaryota > Metazoa > Chordata > Actinopteri > Salmoniformes > Salmonidae > Oncorhynchus > Oncorhynchus masou. Next base: position 5,840,704 of record NC_088232.1, on the reverse strand, counting down.
TTAAATAAAAAATGTTTTTAAAAATTGCCTTGACGACAACTTTGCACTCTTGGCATTCTCTCAACCATCTTCATGGGGAATGCGTTTCCAACGGTCTTGAAGGAATCCCCACATAGGCTGAGCACTTGTTGGCTACTTTTCATTCACTATGCGGTCCAACTCATCCCAAACCAACTCAACTGAGTTGAGGTCAGGTGATTGTAGCAGCCAGGACATCTGATGCAGCACTCCATCACTCTCCTTGGTCAAATAGCTCTTACACAGCCTGTAGGTGTATTTTTGGGTCATTGTCTTGTTGAAAAACAAATGATAGTGGGACTAAGCACAAACCAGATGGGGTGGCGTATCGCTGCAGAATGCTGTGGTAGCCATACTGGTTAATTGTGCCTTCAATTCTAAATAAATCAGACAGTGTCACCAGCAAAGCACCATCACATCTACTCCTCCATGCTTCACGGTGGGAACCACACATGCAAAAATCATCCATTCCCCTACTCTGCGTCTCACAGACACGGCGGTTGGAACCAAAAATCTCACATTTGGACTCATCAGACCAAAAGAAAGATTTCCAACGGTCTAATGTCCATTCTCCTGTTTCTTGGCCAAAGCAAGTCTTCTTCTTATTGGTGTCCTTTCGCATTAGTTTCTTTGCAGCAATTTGACCATGAAGGCCTGATTCACTCTGTCTCCTCTGAACAGTTGATGTTGAGATGTGTCTGTTACTTGAACTCTGTGAAGCATTTATTTGGGCTGCAATTTCGGAGGCTGGTAACTCTAATGAACATATCTTCTGCAGCAGAGGAGACTCTGGGTCTTCTATTCCTGTGGCGGTCCTCATGAGAGCCAGTTTCATGATGGCACTTGATGGTTTTTGCGACTGCACGTGAAGGAACTTTTAAGTATTACGGATTGACTGACCTTTGTCTTAAAAGTAATGATGGACTGTCGTTTCCTTTTGCTTATTTGAGTTGTTCATGCCATAATATGCACTTGGTCTTTTACCAAATAGGGCTATCTTCTGTATAACACCACTACCTTGTCACAACACATCTGACTGGCTCAAACTCATTAAGAAGGAAGGAAATTCCACAAATCAACTTAAGGCACACCTGTTAATTGAAATGCATTCCAGGTGACGACCTCATGAAGCTGATTGAGACAATGTCAAGAGTGTGCGAAGAGGTTACTACTTTGAAGAATCTAAAATATATTTTGATTTGTTTAGCACTTTTTGGGTTATTTCATAGTTGTGATGTCTTCTCTTATTATACAATGTAGAAAATAGTACAAATAAAGGAAAAACCCTTGAATGAGTAGGTGTCCAAACTTTTGACTGGAACTGTATACGCCAAAAAAGTATTTTACACATTGTGTTTGTACTGTGTAGGCTATGATGTTAAAAAAGCCTATTTCATTACTTCCATTCAACTACCTATTATTTTCGCCAGATACTTTTCATTCGAAAATTAATTCAGTTCATCAGGTTCATGCAGATTTTTAGTTGAGACATTGTGTGGTTATCATGTTGTGTTTTAACGTTTTAATAAACACAAAATGGGACTTTATTTTAACATACATTACATGTGATCCGCATACACACAGTGCTTTATAACCAATACACTCTCCACCAACAGTTTTTTTCCTCTAATAAAGACTTTCTCCCAAGGGGGATCGAAGCTCACGGCAGTCATCTCTCTCCGTCTCTGGGTTTATCACGCCACCATTTAGTGATGGCAGTCAATTGGAAATTACAGCAATTTGACAAGACCATGAGCATCTTCAAAAAAAAAAAAAAACGATCTACACGAATATAACTTGTTGTATAATCCTCCTACATCTTTAGTGCTATGCACATTAATATGTGAAACGGATAGGCAGAAGCTTTTTGGTCATATATGGGAGGTAGTAGCCTAGTCAAGGATGCATCATCATGCAATATTGGGACACAACACTTTACAGACCTAGACCTAGTGGAACAAAATAACTTTGAATTTGTAGGTTTTAAAATAATCCCTCTGGTGGCCAAATTTACCTATTTTAATTAATGTCATTGGTTTGTGGATAAAAAGTCTAAGGTCTTTGATAGGATGTGGAATTTGTTACAGGAAATAATCACTGCCACCTTGTGAGATTAGCGTAAGGATAACATGTGCCAGGTTATCAGATCGGACCAGCTAGAATGTAAAGAAAGAGAAAAGGGTGGATACCTAGTCAGTTGTACAATTAAATGCATTCAACCCAACCCCTCTGAATCAGAGAGGGGCAGGGGGCTGCCTTAAACATCCGTGTGATCGGCGCCCAAGGAGCAGTTGGGTGGCTTTTTATCATGTGCAAGTAAATCAACCATTTTAATTGGCTGATGCACATTTTGGTACTGAGAAACTGTTTATAATGTTAGCAAGTATGGCCCATCCATGTTGAAAGTGTGTTTATTATCGTTGTGTATGTACCCGAGGGAGTGTACATCTGTGTAATCTGTATCACCTCTCTCTTCCAGGAGGAGGGTCCAGAGGTGCTGCTGGTGAAGGAGGAGGGGTGTGAGGAGGGTCTGGGGAACCCTGAGGGGAACATGGTCATGGAGGACAACCAGACGACACCTCCTCCTGAACCGGCAGAGGAACCAGCTGAGCAGCACAGGACTACACACAGCCTCACTGAGGTGAGCCCACTGTGAACAACTGTCTGAATGGTATTAGTTCAGGGTCTGTATCCACAAAGCCTCTCGAGTAGGAGTGCTGATCTAGGATCAGTTTAGCCTTTTAGATCATAATGAATAGGATTATATGGAAAGATCAGGGCTCCTACTCTGAGACTTTTTGTGGATACGAGCCCAGCTCTTGATAAATGTTGTCTTAAGTGTGGGACCATGCCTTTGAATTTAAAACCATGTGAAACAATCAAATCAACTAACAAGTTTCCATAGTACTCATAGCAATCCCTCATTGCCCAATCAGAAGATGCTCCATAGCAGGGTGCTGATATCAGATTTCTTGATCCAACATCCTCTCACTCTGTATCTCTTACAGTCAGTAGACATGGAGGATGGGAAGCCTGATCTGCTACTAGTCAAAGAGGAGACTATAGAAGACGGACCAGAGAGCATTGACCTGCTGAGTGGACTAAAGATGGGGGAGCAAGGTAAGGGAGAAATACATCTGGGTCTTTTGTTATAAATGATGAGCTCAAAATTGGAATCAAAATTTTAAAAATGGTTTGAAACAAAAATAATGATGTTCTTGCAGTTCCACAGTGTACTTAAAGGAATATATGGAAATTGTCCATTAACGCCACCTATACAACAACATAGGCCCAATACTATACATCCTTTTAAGAAGGGTTCATACAGACATTGGAAAGTCAAATTCAAGGACCTTCAGGGACTTTTTTTCAGGCACTTAGTCATTTTCAAGGGCCTCAATATTGTATAATTTATATCATTGGAAATATAGGGCCTAATATAGAACCCCCCACCACCACCAAAAAGTGTCCCGCCCAAAAAAGTAAAGTTTTTTTTTTAGGCCTTGTCAATGCATTGATATTCAAATTAGTATTACATTCTAAAATATGAGAATAATGTGGAGTTGCCTGACTAAATATATTGGTTGCATGCATGGCGGTTTTCCTGTAGCCGACACAGCCACACATAAAGCAGTGAATAGCGGTAGCATCAAACTCACCATTTTGAATCTCACCATCAGTTGTTTTTTTATAATGAAAAAAACTGGTTTTTGGTGGCTATTTTTGTACTGGAAGGATTTGTATGGAAAGACAGGTTGAAGCCAACATTAGATGTTGTCGTCCTCATAATAAACCACACATGGTTTTACAGAAACAGAGTAGCACAACGCCCTTCAATTGAAGCAGCGGGAAACAAACGAAAGTGGCCACATTTCTCAAAAATGAAATTGCAGATAATTATAAGGGAGCAGGAGGACTTATAAATTGGCTACAATAATTACAAGGACTTTTCAAGCACCAAATTGAGGAAATATCTTATTTTCAAGGTAGGCCAATTCCAGTAGTTGAATTTCCGAGCTCCAAATGAAAGTTCAAGTAGGCTACTTCAAGCCCCCTGTATTGTTTAAAATTACAGGTGTAACATGGAAACCAAAATGTATTTGTCATGTAATTTCATTACCAGATCAAATTGTGATGAAGCCCACTAGGCTGTGTAATGTGTTGTCATTATATCCAGAATAATTCATAGGAATAGCTTGGGTGGGTGTTGCGCAATAGTCTATCCTTCACAATTGTGCACAGTAGACTGTGTCCAATCTGAGGCACAAAAACATATGAAAACATCAACTTATTGCCTTGATGCTTTCTATGTTAAATCTTACGAGACCCTGCTGAAAATCAAGCAGACGACAACCGATCAACATCAATTCACTAGGGACATTAGATCCGACGTGGATCCAGGCACTGTCTTCACAGGCATAACAAATGAGATAAAATTCTGGACATTCCTCGCAAACACCTTTTTTTCCCAGCACTTGTGCCGATGTTTTATCGCATTTGCTATCACTAACAGCTGTTCATCATTTGAATGTAATTCAAAAAATTCAGATGGCGATGTGTGAAAATATCACAGCATAATTAAACAGCTCGACATCAAATGCGCATCCAACAAGTATTATGTAATTATTGAAGAACCACATTAATGACAGTATCGATTTAGGTTTTAAGTATCAAGGTGACTCATTCGGTTGGAAGCATTTTGCAATCTTTTTGGGGATTTGTGCCCATAAACTGTTTTCACCCCGTAACACACAGACACACACAATGTTACATCGTTGCACTGTATTTCTGAGATCTCTATACAAAAAAAAAAAAACTGTCCGACAGCTAGATCGAGGATTCTTACAGGGTTAAAGTTAGTCTAATTTAACTGATTAATGCCTAATGTATGATCGATCTAATGGCAACACTGCCATAAATTTAAGGACAGAAAATGTATGTTTTATGTCGTACCAATCCATCAAGACACAAACCATGTGAAAGGGTTAACAGTTTGTAAGTCAACTCAGCAATTTTATTGAATATATACTATATATACAAAAGTATTTGGACACCCCTTCGGCTATTTCATCATCTGTATAAAATCGAGCACACAGGCATGCCATCTCCATAGACAAACATTGGCAGTAGAATGGCCTACTGAAGAGCCGTGACATTCAACGTGGCAATGTCATAGCATGCCACATTTCCAACAAGTCAGTTCAACAAATTTCTGCCCTGCTAGAGCTTTCCTGTCAACTGAAAGTGCTGTTATTGTGAAGTAGAAACGTCTTGGAGCAACAACGGCTCAGCCACGAAGTTGTAGGCCACACAAGCTGTAGGCCGAACAGGACCGTCGAGTGCTGAAGCGTGTAGTGTGTAAAAATAGTATGTTCTCGGTTGCAACACTCACTACCAAGATCCAAACTCCCTCTGGAAGCAAAGTCAACATAAGAACTATTCGGCAGGAGCTTCATGAAATGGTTTCAATGGCGGGCAGCAGCACACAAGCCTAAGATTACCATGCGCAATGCCAAGCGTCGGCTGGAGTGGTGTAAAGCTTGCCGCCATTGGATTCTGGAGCAGTGGAAACGCGTTCTCTGGAGTGATGAATCATGCTTCACCCTCTGGATGTCCGATGGATGAATCTGGGTTTGGCGGATGCCAGGAGAACACTACCTGCCCCAATGCATAGTGCCAACTGTAAAGTTTGGTGGAGGAGGAATAGTGGTCTGGGGCTGTTTTTCATGGTTCGGGCTAGGCCCCTTAGTTCCAGTGAAGGGAAATCTAAATGATACAGCATACAATGACATTCTAGATGATTATGTGCTTCCAACTTTGTGGCAACAGTTTGGGGAAGGACTTTTCTTGTTTCAGCATGACAATGCTCCTGTGCACAAAGCGAGGTCCATACAGAAATGGTTTGTCGATCGGTGAGGAAGAATTGACTGGCCTGCACAGTGCCTTGACCTCAACCCCATCGAACACCTTTGGGATGAATTGGAACGCTGCCAGGCCTAATCACCCAACATCAGTGTCCGACCTCACTAATGCTCGTGGCTGAATGAAAGCAAGTCCTTGTAGAAGTGTTCCAGCATCTTCCCAGAAGAGTGGAGGCTGTTATAGCAGCCAAGGGGGACCAATGCCATATTAATGCCCATGATTTTGGAATAAGATGTTCGAGGAGCAGGTGTCCACATACTTTTGGTCTTATGGTGTATCTATGCCCCCCTTATGGTGTATCTATGTTTATATACAAAAACACACATATTGTATGAACTTCACCAGATAATTGACTTAAACTCCATGTGTAGAGTTCTCTGCCAAGTTTGTAAAGTCTACTTTGAAACCTCTTCCTACAGATGGTTGGCTGGAGGCTAACAGAAGAGACTGGGCGGCCATCTTGGAATCCCAGACCCAGATGGGTGCAGCCAAGGGCCCGGGGGACAACATCACTGAGCAGGCCAGGACCAGAGGTGAAATAGTGGAGGTCAGTGGATGGGACAGCATCTTCAACTCTGGGCTGGGGAACAACACTGTTAACTACAACCAGAAACAGACAGTCGAACACAAAACAACAACCGAACTTAGTCTCCATGACAACAGACTGGCTGAGACCAGAGCGGGGCGTAGATTTGGTCTGCAGGGATGGGGATGTGTCGGTTCGCGGCGGGAGAGAATAGACACAGACTCGGCTAGTGATGCTCCGTCCTGCTCCTATAGTTGTGATTCAGAGAGACTGATGGCACCTCAGGTAAACCCCCTAAAAGGTGCTGCCTTCAGCATACCTTCTATAGGATCTGTCAACTGGAACATGGACCCTGCGTCATCACAGACCCTCCCTGGCCTTCGTCCTCCTCACACTCTCCTTATGTTAAACCAGACTTCAGACAATGCCAGTGCCTCAACACTAAATGGCTACACAAGCCCATTGACAAATGACAGTAGTTGTAACGCTATCAATAGATCTGGTGGCAAAGAGAAGCGCTTCCCGTGTTCATTCTGTGGGAAAGCCTTCAGTTTCCCCAAACAGGTGAAGATCCACCAGAGGATGCACACAGGGGAGAAACCTTTCAGCTGCCACCTGTGCCGGGCCAGTTTTTCAGACTCATCCAACCTGAAGAGGCACCAGAGGGTCCACACAGGGGAGAAACCATACAGCTGCCCTCAGTGTGAGAAGAGGTTCTCCCACCAGCACCAGCTGAAGAGGCACCTGATGGTCCACACAGGAGAGAGGCCGTTCTCCTGTATGCACTGCGGGAAGAGATTCTCAGAGAGGAGCTACCTCAGAATACACCAACAGAAAATGCACACAACCCATGTAATGTAGTATTAGCTAATTTGTAGTTAATTCTGTAGGTTTTCGATGGAGTACAGAACTGGATGAGGTAAAATGAGGATGATGAAAATGAGTGTGAGGAAGAGTAGATGATATGGTGATAGTTGGTGTGATGGTGTCTGTAAAAATGCTTCCCTGATGAAAAGTGACAGCCTTGTCCCGTTTGATGCCAGTGTTTTTATGAGGCACTGATATTGCCTTAATTCATGTTTATTAATGTAGTGAAGCTGTGTGTAATGTTGAACCTATTTCAAGGCATTCTAAAATTCATTTTATCAAAGTGAGGGTACCTGATTTAAATAAAGTGTTACCATAGGGAGAAGTTATTCTAGTCACGTATCACTTTATGCAATAAATACTGTACCTCACAATATTACAATTTTCTTGAAATTAAATAAAAAATTGACTCTGTGCTGACTGACTTGTTTATTTTTTTTTATCATGGTAGGGACTGAGTTTCCCTTCTCTGTCAAAACAAAACATTAAACTTAATTCTTGAATCAACACATATGGACAATTTTTATGAACTACCAATGACTCCATATTATTGGGGATTTGAATCACAATAGAGATTGGTTAACATTTTATAATGTCTGCAGTAAAGAGATAATTATATAAACCTTATATGCTCTTCTGTACATTTTGTGTTTACAGTCTGCAGTCCATGAGGACCTGCTGATATCAGGTGTTGCTGGTGGGAGAGACTGGACATCTGAAGTGGCTGGTCACAAACCCTGGCCCAGGATCAGAAACCTGGATCAGGAGCCGTCACTCTTCATTCGCGAGTCGGAACCAGGACCGAACCACCACCACACAGAACGAAACCAGTGGACAGGTGGAAGTCCTGTTGGTCATCAAAAAGACAGAGGCCCCAAACAGGGATCCAGTCTGCAGCCCAGACCCTTCTCCTCACAGTCTCAGTGCAGGGATGGAGCAGGACCTGGGGCTGATAGACCCTCCTGTTCTCATGATACAAACACCACAGTATCCATGATGAACAGAGTAGGTCACCCTGGGCTTCAGCCTTCACAGAGAGTGGTGGGAGACCCCACTGGTCGGAGTCTAACAGGAAGTCTGTCTTCTCCAGGATCTTGTCTAATGCCTGGTGAATGGGTTCATAGAGGGCATGGACCTCGGCCTAGCCTTCCTCAGCTGCCTCATGGGTACCCCATGAATACAGACAGTGTCAGGATGGCCGTTAACAATGAGAGTTACCTAGCCTATAACACAGCACCCAATCCCAACAACACCCAAACAATGGCTTCAGGTCAAGGAGGGAGCTCAAAGACTTCTGCTTCTACCTCCTCTGGTGTCATTGGGTCACAACGTGGGAGGCCGAGCGTTAGGACAGACGCGGACAAGCCGTACGCCTGCCCCACGTGTGGGAAGCGCTTCGCTAGGGCACACTATTTGAGGGAGCACCAGACCGTTCACACCAAGGAGAAGCCCTTCAAGTGTAAACTATGCTACAAGAGCTTCTCCTTCTTGAGTAACCTTACCAGACATCGGAGTGTCCACAACCGGGAGAAATCGTAGCACTGTGGCTTGAGATGTATGTCTGGGATAGTTATCATGTTTAAGTGTCTTGGGTTAAGAGGGTAATTGAACCACATACCCTTCATTAACACTTTAACTGGTCATTTGAAACAGGCTTGTGTAAACTGTTTTCAGAGGGAGTAAACCTAGGCTAGAACAAGGAAAGTTTAATATTTACCTTACTGAGGTGATTGATGGAATAAAGTCCTATTATTACTCTTTTTGCTAACATATTCTTTCTAAACAAGTCTGCTCTCAGCTTAAAAGATACTGATCATAGGAGATATGTGTAATGTAATAAGCAGTACCTTATTTCAAATAACAGTGCACATACACTTTTTTCATTTAACCACACCCTTTGGTGACTATTTAACAGTCGTATGGCCTGGAGATAGAAGCTGGTTCTCAGTCTCTCGGTCCCAGCTTTGATGCGCCTGTACTGTCGCCACCTTCTAGATGGTAGCGGGGTGAACAGGCGTCCTTGATGATCTTCCTGTGACATTGGGTGCTGTAGATGTCCTGGAGGGCAGGCATTGTGCCACTGGTGATGCGTTGGGGCTAACTGCACCACCCTCTAGAGAGCTCTGCGGTTGTGGACGGAGAAATTGCCGTACCAGGCAGTGATACAGGTTACTCTTATTGGTGCATCTTTGGGGCCAAGCCAAATTTCTTCAGCCTCATGAGGTTGTAGAAGTGCAACACCACACGGTATATTTCAGATTGTCAGTGATCTGTTTGCCGAATAACAGTTTTTTTTATGGGTCTAATGTATTTTTGTACGGGTGTCTTTTTTTCTTTCTCATTCCAAAATATTTATTTTTTTCTATGGTTTACCACCCTGTACAGTAGGTGGCGGTATGCATCTCTAAATATTGTTTTCAAACTGCCGTAATACCGAAGAAAAAGTGAAGTGTCCGGGAACGTTTTCCACGTTAAGCGTTTAAAAAAAATATTTAGACTTTTATTAACACCATTTAACTGCACAGCATCACATACTTACCTCATTATTCGCGTTGGAGACAGGACTTGGTTGATATGTTGTGTTGGTAACGCTAGCTAGCTGCTAACTCTGGTTTTTCATACTAGCCTCTAACATGAAGGTGCTAGCGAATGCAGCCGTGGCAGAGATCTGTTAACTCGTAGACGACGACTGCAGTGTTTCGTTTGGAAGAAACTCAAAGCCAGAAAGAAAACAGGGCATTGCGGAGGAAACTACAGCTGCTGGAACTAAAGGGAGCGCGTCCTTCCCAAAAGTGTGAAGATTCTAAACCAGTACAGAGGAACGGTAAGAGGTACGTTTTATTAAAGAAGGCCAAGGCTGTGGGACCTGTCGACCCCTTCCGCTCTGCGCATGTGTGACTTTACATGTGTTAACCATAATTTGGTCTTGGTCCGTTTTTGTACAGTAGGCTATAATTCCACTGATTATTTAGGTAGACTATCATATTCTAACCAGAATTGATTAGCAGCATTAACTATTATTTACTAATTGAAAACAATATGACGCATGGAACATAATCAATCGATCTATAAATAGTACATCAATGAGTTATGTTTAGTGATACATCTTTGCCAATTCCAGACAGTGAGTACGTTGACATGCACAGTAATAATTCGATATTAAACCGATTATGGCAGTAGGCCGATTATGCAATAATCATGTAAACACACACTGCGTATCTTAATCGGCATAATGTCCAAATCGAATTAAGCATACGCCAATTAAATCATCTGGTTTTCTGAGCAATCTTTAATATTATTAGAGCATGTAAACATCTTAATCAGCGTTTCAGCTATGTATTTGATCTGCGATGTGTTAGCAACAGCCGAGAGAACCTCCCTCTTTTTAGCACAAGTGAAGTGAAGCCTGACCGATTGCGTCGATTTGCTTAATTCTGCTGTCAAACCGTTTCATTATGCAATCCAACATTTTTACTGGATATGTGTTCAACATTCACCTTGTCCTACTAGTTCTGTCAAGTCCATGCAGACAATATGTTTTCACATTACAAACTTTATATGTCTGAACTCTGAATCAAATATGCTTCCCAAAAATAACATGGTCCTGTGGTAGAACGTTTTATTTTGATTGGCAATTTTCTGCATTCATCAGAGTGCCATCAGGTAGTGTGATATCAGATGTGTCTATGTGAAGAAGATTATTAGGGAAAACATGTCTATGTTTGAATCAAACTATTACATTAATCTGTACGGAGGTCCAGAGAGGACATGTGAATAAATAAATAATTCCCTTGTTATGTCTATCACATTTTCATGACCACGACATAACAAAAGTAGTCATGTAAACTATATATCGGAGTGGACGCATTGATGATAAATTGACAGTGTGGCTGGGGTGATTGCTACACTAAGGGATGGTACATTTCATACTAACGTCATGCTTTCATTTGTGTTTGGAGCTCATTATCAGTTTATAAGTTAGAATGTTAGCAACCTAAATGTCCTAAGAGCTCATGGGGCATCTAAGTCCTCGTGGGGCATCTATGCCCTGAACGAGCACGTTCCCCCAGGCTTTTTGCCACCCCCAAGACCACAGTCAATCGCATGCAAGCAACAAGTCAGCTACAGTGCCTTCAGAAAGTATTCACACCATTTGACTTATTCCATATTTTGTTGTTACAGGCTGAATTTTCTCACGCATCTACACACGATACCCCATAATGACAAAGTTCTGTATTTACATTTTCAATAAATTTGCAAACATTTCTAAAAACATGTTTTCACTATCTAATTTACATAAGTATTCACACATCTGATTCAATACTTTGAAGAAGCACCTGTGGAAGTGATTACAGCTGCAACATTTTTTTTCTGTATTATTTAGTGCCTTCTTGCAAACAGGATGCATGTTTTGGAATATTTGTGTTCTGTACAGGCTTCCTTCTTTTCACTCTTTCATTTAGGTTAATATTGTAGAGTAACTACAATGTTGTTGATCATCCACAGTTTTCTCTTCCTGTAACTGTTTTAAAGTCACCTTTGGCTTCATGGTGAAATCCCTGAGTGTTTTCCTTCCTCTCCGGCAACTTAGTTCGGAAGGATGCCTGTATCTTTGTAGTAACTGGGTGTACTGGTTGTACACCATCCAAAGTGTAATTAATAACTTCACCATGCTCAAAGCCATATTCAATGTCTGCTTTTTTTCATTTAATTGTATCTACCAATAGGTGCCCTGCTTTGTGATGCATTGGAAAACCTCCCTGGTCTTGTTAAGCACATTTTTACTCCTGAACTTATTTAGGCTTACCATAACAAAGGGGTTGAATACTTAATGTTGTTAACTTGTAAAAATGTCAAGGAACAATTCCACTTAGATAATACGGGGTATTGTGTGTCGGCCAGTGACAAAAAAAATCAAAATTGAATCAATTTCAAATTCAGGCTGTAGAAACAATATGTGGAAAAAGTCAATGGGTGTGAAGGCACTGTAACTTGTCAAAAAGGCTAGCATCCCGGAGTCGCCTCTTCACTGTTGATGTTGAGACTGGTGTTTTGCGGGTACTATTTAATAAAGCTGCCAGTTGAGGACTTGTGAGGAGTCTTTTTCTCAAACTAGACACTAATGTACTTGTCCTCTTGCTCAGTTGTGCCCGGGGCCTCCCACTTCTCTTTTTATTCTGGTTAGGGCCAGTTTGCGCTGTTCTGTGAAGGGAATAGTACACGGCGTTGTACGAGATCTAAAGTTTCTTGGCAATTTCTCGCATGGAATAGCCTGCATTTCTCAGAACAAGAATAGACTAAGGAGTTTCAGAAGAAAGTATTTTGTTTCTGGCCATTTTGAGCCTGGAACCGAATCCACAAATGCTGATGCTCCAGATACTCAACTAGTCTAAGGCCAGTTTTATTGCTTCTTTAATCAGAACAACAGTGTTGTGCAAACATAATTGATAATTAGAAAACCCTTTTGCAATTATCTTTTCAAAATGATACACTTGGATTAGCTAACACAACGTGCCATTGGAACACAGGAGTGATAGTTGCTGATAATGGATCTCTGTACACCTATGTGGATTTTCATAACAAATCAGCCATTTCCAGCTACAATAGTACTTTACAACATTAACAATGTTTACACTGTATTTCTGCTCAATTTGATGTTAATTTAATGGACAATGTGCTTTTCATTCAAAAACAAGGACATTTCTCAGTGACCCCAAACTTTTGAAAGGTAGTGTGTGTCCTCTCTGAACTTCCATTAAATCTGACTGTCCACAATGATCACATTATTGTATTATTGTGTGCATGTAACTACTCTGTGTCAAAACGGTCAATAGTGTACAATATAGCATTGAGCATTGACAACACAGTACCTAAACTAACCACCTATTTTCCCCCAATCACTCTCTCAGGTGAAGGACATCTCACTGGAGACCACAGGAGCTTTGTGAAGCCAGCAGGACACAATACATGGAGAGATGACCAACCAATCACTGTTGGTGAGGGGAGTGGAACCTCAACCCAGCACATTATGGTGATCGAGGTCAGTGTAATAGTGTTGCATCAAAATGGCCAGTTTAGGGGCCTCCCAGGTGGCACAGTGGTCAAGGGCGCTGTACTACCAGAGACTCTGGGTTCGCGCCCAGGCTCTGTCGTAACCGACCGCGACCGGGAGGTCCGTGGGGCGACGCACAATTGGCCCAGCATCATCTGGGTTAGGGCGGGCTTGGCCGGTAGGGATATCCTTGTCTCATCGTGCACCAGCGACTCCTGTGGCGGGCCGGGCACAGTGCACGCTAACCAAGGTTGCCAGGTGCACAGTGTTTCCTCTGACACATTGGTGCGGCTGGCTCCCGGGTTGGATGGCGCTGTGTTAAGAAGCAGTGCGGCTTGTTTGGGTTCAACCTTCGTCTCTCCCGAGCCCGTACGGAAGTTGTAGCGATGAGACAAGATAGTAGCTACTAAACAATTGGATACCACGAAATTGGGGAGAAAGGGGTAAAAATTCAACAACAAAAAATTAAAAAATGGCCAGTTTATTTTAGAAAGGCTATTCACTGTTTTACATGTACATCCTCATTTATCTGCCATAGGGGAGCTTGTGAGACTTCCCTACGACATTGTTATCCAATGCTACTCATATACCGGTAATAACCTCCCCTCTTTTTGTGCAGATACAGAGGCTGCAGGTCCTGGGATCAAGCTGGAGAGGTCTGAAGGAGAGGGAGACCCACGGCAAAGCAGAGACATCCAGCCTGGAGCAGCTAAGGTGCCCCCTGTAGCCATAGAGGACCCCACCACCGCCCCAGCGCAGCCCAGGACCCGATGCAGCATCATGGAGGTCAGTGGACACTCGCTAGTGACTTCTTAGATTACAGGGAAAGCTTAGAGACAAATCTAAATGTTGTGACCCATTCCCCTTTACACTCACTCAGGGATCGTGACCCAGTGTCCACATCAATGGGGCCTTCTGATTCACACGGCTGTGTCCTTTTTGATCAGGTGCTGAACTCAAACGACAGGACTAGAGCCCAGGCTCAGGGAGGGGGAGCCACATCATGCAATCGTAAAGTGAAACGGTTCCTCTGCATGTTCTGTAACAAAGGCTTCAGCTGCCTCCAGAAGGTGGAGATCCACCAAAGGGTCCACACAGGGGAGAAACCCTTCAGCTGTACCCAGTGTGATATTTGCTTTTCCCACTCGTCCAGCCTGAAGAGGCACCAGAGGGTCCACAACCCTACATCTGCCCCCAGTGTGAGAAGAGGTTCTCCCACCAGAACCAAGTGAAAATGCATATGAAGGTCCACACGGGAGAGAGGCCATTCACCTGTACCCACTGCAGGATTAGCTTTTCAGAGAGGCGCTACCTCAGGATACACCAGCAGAGTAACCATTACACTCGATAGCTTCTGACGTTTAGCTCAAACCCTGCATTAAAGTCAAAGATTAATTTTTATTGCTGTCAGCAGAAAAGACCCACAGATGCATTTCGAATCAAGAGAGGAACAGATTTCAGTGTTGAATATTCCTGGGTAGAATATTTCATCAAGACATTGTGTGATATATAAGCCTAAACAGTCTGTTGCATATTGTGTTTTTTACTGTGTAGGCTATATGATGTTCACAAATGCCTATGTCATTACTTCCATTCAACTACTTTCCTAAGACACTTAATGTAAAAATGATTGCTGTTTATCAAATTAATGGAGAGTTTTGAGAATGACACAAATATTAATTTTCAAAGTTTGCTGCTTCAGTGTCTTTAGATATTTTTTGTTAGATGTTACTATGGAATACTGAAGTATAATTACAAACATTTCATAAATGTCAAAGGCTTTTATTGACAATTACATGAAGTTGATGCAAAGAGTCAATATTTGCAGTGTTGACTCTTGTTTTTCAAGACCTCTGCAATATGCCCTGGAATGCTGTCAATTAACTTCTGGGCCACATCCTGACTGGTGGAAGCCCATTCTTGCATAATCAATGCTTGGAGTTTGTCAGAATTTGTGGGGTTTTGTTTGTCCACCCACCTCTTGAGGATTGACCACAAGTTCTCAATGGGATTAAGGTCTGGGGAGTTTCCTAGCCATGGACCCAAAATATTGATGTTTTGTTCCCCAAGCCACTTAGTTATCACCTTTGCCTTATGGGAAGGTGCTCCATCATGCTGGAAAAGGCATTGTTTGTCATCAAACTGTTCCTGGATGGTTGGGAGAAGTTGCTCTCGGAGGATGTGTTGGTACCATTCTTTATTCATGGCTGTGTTCTTAGGCAAAATCGTGAGTGAGCCCACTCCCTTGCCTGAGAAAACACCCCACACATGAATGGTCTCAGGATGCTTTACTGTTGGCATGACACAGGACTGATGGTAGCGCTCACCTTGTCTTCTCCAGACAAGCTTTTTTCTGGATGCCCCAAACAATCGGAAAGGGCATTCATCAGAGGAAATTACTTTACCCCAGTCCTCAGCAGTCCAATCCCTGTACCTTTTGCAGAATATCAGTCTGTCTCTGATGTTTTTCCTGGAGAGAAATGGCTTCTTTGCTGCCCTTCTTGACACCAGGCCATCCTCAAAGTCTTCGCCTCACTGTGCATGCAGATGCACTCATACCTGCCTGCTGCCATTCCTGAGCAAGTCTGTACTGATGGTGCCCTGATCCTGCAGCTGAATCAACTTTAGGAGACGGTCCTGGCGCTTGGTGGACTTTCTTGGGCGCCCTGAAGCCTTCTTCACAACAATTGAACCGTTCTCCTTGAAGTTCTTGATGATCCGATAAATGGTTGATTTAGGTGCAATCTTACTGGCAGCAATATCCTTGCCTGTGAAGCCCTTTTTGTGCAAAGCAATGATGACGGCACGTGTTTCCTTGCAGATAACCATGGTTGACAGAGGAAAAACAATGATTCCAAGCACCACCCTCCTTTTGAAGCTTCCAGTCTGTCATTCAAACTCAATCAGCATGACAGAGTGATCTCCAGCCTTGTCCTCGTCAACACTCACACCTGTGTTAACGAGAGAATCACTGACATGATGTCAGCTGGTCCTTTTGTGGCAGGGCTGAAATGCAATGGAAATGTTTTTGGGGGATTCAGTTAATTTGCATGGCAAAAAGGGACTTGGCAATTAATTGCAATTCATCTGATCATTCTTCATAATATTCTGGAGTATATGCAAAATTGCCATCATACAAACTGAGGCAGCAGACTTTGAAAATTGATATTTGTGTCATTCTCAAAACTTTTGGCCAAAAATGTTCTCCCCAAATTGTATCTTGTCTCATCGCTGCAGCTCCCCAACGGGTTCAGGAGACGAAGGTAGATTTATGCGTCCTCCGAAACGTGACCCGCCAAACCGCGCTTCTTAACACCCGCCCGCTTAACCCGGAAGCCAGCTGCACCAATGTGTTGGAGGGAACACAGTTCAACTGACGACCGAGATCAGGCACCCGGCCTGTCACAAGGATTTGCTAGAGCGCGATGAGCCAAGTAAAGCCCCCTCGGCCAAGCCCTCCCGTAACCCGGACGCCACTGGGCCAATTGTGCGCCGCCCTATGGGACTCCCGATCACGGACGGTTGTGATACGCCTCTAGCACTGTGCCACTCGGGAGGCTAAAATGGGACTTTTCATTCAAAGACTTACATTGAGACCCTTTTAGACCCACACACTAACAAAAAACCTACCGTACACGTCAGAATAGTTTTGTCAGGCTTGTCTGATGATTACTTGACTTATCATAGCTAACTCATATTTACCCACATCATATTTATGTCCACCATGATGAGTTTAACAACCATGAAGTCATTCTGTAACTACAGTATAGGACTCAGATGTCGTGGGGATGGGTAAACACGGTGTTGAATGTGTGTTTATTATCTGTGTGTACTTACCTGAGGGAGTGTATGTCTGTGTAATCTCTGACTTCTCTTCCAGGAGGAGAAGGAGGGGTGTGAGGAGGGTCTGGGGAACCCTGAGGGGAACATGGTCATGGAGGACAACCAGACTACACCTCCTGAACCTCCAGAGTATAGGACCAAACAGTATTACTGAGGTGAGCCCACCCAGGTCTTGATTACATTTGTCTTCAGTGTGGGACTATGCTTTTGAATGATCAAATCATTAGTGTCAAGTAATCAAATCAAATTGTATTTGTCACATGTTTCGTAAACAAGCATGTGTCGTAGACAAACAGTGAAATGCTTACTTACGGGCCCTTCCCAACAATGCAGAGAGAAAAATAAAAAAATAACTAGCATGTTAGCATAGTACTCATAGTAATACCTCATTGCCCAATCAGAAGATGCTCCATAGCAGGTTGCTCATATCAGATTTCTTGATCCAACATCCTCTCACTCTGTATCTCTTATAGTCCGTAGACATGGAGGATGGGAAGCCTGATCTGCTGCTAGTCAAAGAGGAGACAATAGAAGATGGACCAGTGAGCATTGACCTGCTGAGTGGACTAAAGATGGGGGAGCAAGGTGAGGGAGCAATACATATAGCCTCCATAGAGTAATAGATCTTCAGTTCTGTCCCTGTCGTTCTGCCCCTGAACAGGCAGTTAACCCACTGTTCCTAAGCCGTCAATGAAAATAAGAATTTGTTCTTAACTGACTTGCCTAGTTAAATAAAGGTAAAATAAAATAACAATTTTAAAATAATTCCCTCTACAATGTTTGTAATGTCTATTTTGTAATTTCTTCCTGCAGGAGGCTAACAGAGGAGGCTGGGTGGCCATCTTTGATTCCCAGACCCAAGAGCTTGGGGGACGACCGAGGAAGCCAGGACCAGAGGCGGCATAGTGGAAGTCAGTGGATTGGATATCATCCACAACTCTGGTCTGGGAAACAATACTATTAACCACAACCAGAAACAGACAGTCAAACACAAAACAACAACCAAACTTAGTCTCCATGACAACAGACTGGCTGAGACCATGGCGAGACGTAGATTTGGTCTCCATGGATGGGGAGGTGTCCGTAAGACAACAGGTACAGTCTCAGCTAGCGATGCTCCGTCCTGCTCCTATAGTTGTGATTCAGAGAGACTGATGGCTCCTCAGGTTCACCCCTTAACAGGTGCTGACTTCAGCCTGCCTTCTATAGGATCTATCAACTGGAACATGTAGCCTGTAGATCCAAACGGGACAAATCCCGACACTGCCCCAGTGTGAGAAGAGGTTCTCCCACCATTACCAGCTGAAAATGCACACAGCCCATGTGTAGAGTATAGTAACATGTAATGTAGTACTAGGTAGTTTGTTCGTAGTTAATTATATTTGTTTTGGATGTAGTAGGGAACTGGATGAGGTGAACTGGGGAAAGAAGGAGTATGATGAGAGAGTAGATCATATCATATGGTGATGGTTGGTGTGTTGGTGTCTGTAAAAATGCTTCACCCTGTATTTTGGTTAGCTCACCAAAAGGCAGGTTAGGTTAGGCAGGTTAGATAGGAGAGCTGGCTTTGATATTTACTTTCTTTGCTTTGGTTCCGTCCAGACCCTTTTCCCCATATTACCGTGTGAAGGAATAAATTCGTAGTAAATGGTCAATTCTGCCTTTTGTCATCCTTACTTGCACCTACAGTCCATACCCACTTCACTTCACGGGGAGTTGAGTTGTAGCAGGTGTAGCTGCCTTCAGTAACCACGAGCACAACCGTTCCTTGATTTTAACTGGCGGCTTTATTCTGTAGTTTTAGTCAGAATTATCACCTTCCGTGAGAACTATAAAGTAAATGAAAAATACAGTTAAGCACACTCTTACAACCTTATCTTACGAGTGACTTATTAGCTTGGTACAACTCTGAAGTGCTTACATGTATAACAGTTTAACCGGCGTTATAACGGGTTCAGATTAAACACATGAATAAAGGAAAAAATACCTAATTGGCTGCTTATTACAGAAGGGAGGAAATCAAACTTCACACGTATCATTCCTGGCATGAATTCACACTTCATCCTAACATACACTCTTCAACCTTTATGAACTACACCAGATGACATGAAAACTTAGCTAACGCAGCGCAGGATTGCCTTCCCTCCAAAAGTGTGTTGCTACAATAAGGATCCCCGTTACATACAACAGTATGAGCTACGTCGTTCCGCTTGTATTATCATTTCCCCCGCACAGCGGACACGTAAACAATTCAAACAAAAGACAACGACATAACCTGTAAGTCTAACTGTCAGTTACAGCAGGGTGGTGCGTTCTTCCTTCATAGGGGCGTGTGTAACAGTCACTAATGGGGACAGTACGTCATCGCCAAGTTTAAGTCCTTAGTAAGGGTAGACCTCCAAAATGTATGCCTTTGGGCCCTGCCATAAAGTTATAGTACCAGTACCCTTCCAAGAAGGCTCAATGTTATTGGCCACATAAAATTACATCAAATCACATTTACTGTAGCTTTGTTTGGACTGATCATGTCAACATCTTACTTTCAAAGATTAGCTAGCAGTCATGAATCTAATCAACAATCTACCGGCAAATCCTTGTCACATGAAGAGAAATAACGAAGAGTAATTATCGATAAAACATCAGTGCCTATCGGCCATTAGACATATAAAAATTACACAAGTTGGAAAATTCAATGAGTCGTATGGGAGGAATCCGTGGCTAACTGCAAGCACTGCAAAGCAACTACTAACGTTAGCCTGCTATTCAATGGAGTGGCTGTGAATGTCAGACTTTGATGACAGTTTGACAATTGGCCCACAAAGGACTGCCGCGCCAGCTTCACAAGATGAGTCTAAAAATGTATTGTATGCTGCTACATAGATGATGTAATATGCAAGGGAGTTATGTATACTGTAGTTAAGAAAGTATTACTAAGTGTATGTTGTGTAGTAAGCTGTTAGTAGCCCATGTGCCTCACTCTAAAAATGTGGTATATTTTCACCAACGAGGTATTGTACACACATTGGTCGTGGCCTGTGTGTGCTTGTTTTGTACAGCTTTGACAGTGCTACTGATAGTAGTGGTGGCGCTTAGCTTGCGCGTGCAAATTCAGCACACACAACATTCTATAATAGAATTGTGCTATTTGACCCCTCAAATTAAAAGCTTATTTAACGCGTCAAATACTGTTAATATGACGTATCTTTTTTGACACACAAAGACCCAAATGGCGTTCAATGTGCCTCACCCTAAGAATTTAGTCTTTTCACCTCTTAATTTCGCCTACTGTTCTAATTTGGTGTTGCACATGTAGCCTATAACCTGTTTTAGCCTATTTATAAAATATTTAGTCTGTTTATATTCCCATTTATTTATCATAAGGTTCTGACTTGTTGAACAGGGAGTACATTAATAACGGCCCATGTTCTGAATTCTGTCGCTGGACATTTCAAAAGAGCTGAACAAATAGTTATATTGACGACGTCCGTCGTCGCTCATTAATGTCTTAATCGAAATTACGGATTGCCTCTTATCCGCTTCTCTTCCCTTATGCCATAGTTTGTACATCTCAATTGTCAGTAGATACCACATTTGTTTAAGCAAGTCAGCCATATCAGCTATTTTTTTAATGCAGTAAATGAGGCTGCATGAACTGTTTCACTGTTAGACAAAGCTCCACTGAAATGAAGGTGTAGCAGTAGTAAGGTGTTGGAACTGCTGTTGTGACTGCTGTTGGGACAGCTTTATGCAGTCCCTAACAATTTGTGGGCACTGTTTGTCACCGTTATTGTGCAATTAATGTATTGTTTAGTGTTGTGTTGTGTAGTAGCTTTGCTGGTGTAACAGGTGTAAAATATACTTTATGTATTTCACCGAAAATCCCTCATATGTATTTTTATTGATTATTTTCAAGTTATTTTGAGATGTATTACACTACTTACAAGAGTGAATTATTTTGTTGTATTTATTTTCTGAATTGTGTTGATGCTGTGATGTCATCAACAGGAGCCATGTTTTTACTCCTCAGTTTGCTCAGAGCGTGATGAGGAGAGGTAGTGTTGAAGTTTACACACACTTGTAAACTTTCAAATTTCAATAGCTCCTTGGTCATGTGACCTGACTTCAAACAAGGTTCAGAATGTCCACTGACTACACTTATATAGTCAGTGGACTATAGTTATTCCACTGTACTGGATCTAAAACATATTAGCATTTTACATGCATTCATAAGTGTATTAATTTATGACATGCTGTGAAACTCTCTTGGCTGCTGGCTCTGTCACTTTCAGGCATGCACAGAGCAGACTGAAAGGGTAGCTCTTGACTTGAACCACAGGGGTTCTCCGTAAAGAGAGTAAATCCAAAAGGCATAGACACACCCCTTGACTTTCAATTGGCGCCCTTGATCTGTATTTTTTTTTGTTTTACCTTTATTTTACTAGGCAAGTCAGTTAAGAACAAATTCTTATTTTCAATGACGGCCTAGGAACAGTGGTTTAACTGCCTGTTCAGGGGCAGAACTACAGATATGTACCTTGTCAGCTCAGGGGTTTGAACTTGCAACCTTCCGGTTACTAGTCCAACGCTCTAACCACTAGGCTACCCTGTCGCCTGTATGTATTCTATCCCCTTTCTGATTGGTCTCCGTAGTGCTTAGTCAATGGGAACTCTGTTGCCTGCCCCATCAAAGTTTTTACACAGTCTGGCTGTCTGACTAAAGTGCCAGAGGTATGAGGAGAGACATCCTCATTTTCTATTTATGGGAACAAATATTTCCTAACACTCCTATTCTCGGTCAGTTAGATGACACAATGCGTCAATGCAAAAAAAATCTAAATGACTAATTACGGTCCATGAGTAACCTCAACCTTGTGGGTGTGTGGGCCAATAAAGTCTAACTCAATTCTACCGCTGACTAGTCTCTCAAGCCCCTATGGGGACACAGGGCAATAGTTTTTAATCTAAACCAGACCTTTTTTACTGGAGTACACTAACCCCAAATTGGGGCTCTTTTCTTGACATATAGTAGCAGTTTACCAGATAAGAAGTCAACGAACCACCCTTGCTGTCTCTGCCTGGTCGGTTCCCCTCTTTCCACTGGGATTCTCTGCCTCTAACCCTATTACAAGGGCTGAGTCACTGGCTTACTGGGGCTCTTTCATACCGTCCCTATGAGGGGTGCATCACTTGAGTGGGTTGAGTCACTGATGTAATCTTCCTGTCTGGGTTGGCGCCCCCCCTTGTGTTGTGCTGTGGCGGAGATCTTTGTGGGCTATACTCGGCCTTGTCTCAGGATGGTAAGTTGGTGGTTGAAGATATCCCTCTAGTGGTGTGGGGGCTGTGCTTTGGCAAAGTGGGTGGGGTTATATCCTTCCTGTTTGGCCCTGTCCAGGGGTGTCCTCGGATGGGGCCACAGTGTCTCCTGACCCCTCCTGTCTCAGCCTCCAGTATTTATGCTGCAGTAGTTTGTGTCGGGGGGCTAGGGTCAGTTTGTTATATCTGGAGTACTTCTCCTGTCCTATTCGGTGTCCTGTGTGAATTTAAGTGTGCTCTCTCTAATTCTCTTTCTTTCTCTCTCTCGGAGGACCTGAGCCCTAGGACCATGCCTCAGGACTACCTGACATGATGACTCCTTGCTGTCCCCAGTCCACCTGGCTGTGCTGCTGCTCCAGTTTCAACTGGTCTGCCTTATTATTATTATTGGACCATGCTGGTCATTTATGAACATTTGAACATCTTGGCCATGTTCTGTTATAATCTCCCCCCACATAGCCTGGTTCCTCTCTAGGTTTCTTCCTAGGTTTTGGCCTTTCTAGGGAGTTTTTCCGAGCCACCGTGCTTCTACACCTGCATTGCGTGCTGTTTGGGGTTTTAGGCTGGGTTTCTGTACAGCACTTTGAGATATCAGCTGATGTACGAAGGGCTTTATAAATACATTTTTAATTGAAAAAAAATTGAATTGAAGATCAAAAAGTGGATTGTTTTAAGGGTGTATTACATCCTGTGATGTCCCCATTGTCATATCCATTCTGGATTCTGAGTGGTAAAATCATAGCTGAAATATGCCTCTATGTATGTGTATACTGTATGTGGGAATGTCTTAAGTCCGTCCTATAGGCTACTTTTATTATTCTCCTGTAAATGGTTCAGTCCCTATAATTTAGGCTGTGTGTAGAATGGGGCATAAAGGAAATTACCTCTACTAGATTATAGTGATAAGGAAATCAGTATACAGTTTTGGCCTGTGTATTCATTTGCCTATAACTAATCAGAATGCCATTATGTTTACAAAAAAAAGAAGCGAAGCTCTTGCCATGGAAAAGACGACTGGGTGGACATAAAGTGGAGCTGCTGGGTCTTTGTAATGCAGGTTTGATAGTTATATTTTCAATAATGAACAGTTAGCTATTATTTGACAATTAGGTAAAAAACTCTATTTTATTTGTTGGTGTAGATGGCCTAGGAAGTTGCACAGAACTTCCCCAACATCCCCTCCCAAATTGTTATGAAACCTTAACACATGGAGCAACTGTGAAAATAAGTGGCTTGAGGATATACTAAAAATGACTGATATGTAATGCCATTTAATTCAAAGTAAATGTAAATTCTTTATTTTTATGTGGTTGTGTGGGAGAGCCATATGTTCAGTTCAGGCCTATGATTTCAGAGTTCAACAAAGCCAACTGCTTCATGTGTGCCACTGATAAAGAACCTGGATGTGGGCCAAAGACTGACTCGTAACTTTATTTAACATGTTTATAATCTTTTGACAACAGTGACGGCATGTAAGACAATATATGATATAACACAATGGGTGGCTAATTTGTCATACTGCATTGATATTTGATATTATTTATAACGTGTTAGGCTTTGTTTTGCATGCCAACGGTGGTTCCATGTGCTGTGCCTAGGAATGAAGACAAACGAGTTGAACAGAAACTGGAAGTGCTGTCTTTGTTGTTGAAAATGTATGCTATAGCCCATCCACACTGAAGACGCTCTGAAATGTACATCAACCAGGGATAAAGAGAAGTTAATACTATGAAATATTTTGTGCTTATTTGAAGTAAAGTGTCTGACATGTTGGAAAGATTAAAGGTCTACAATTTCTGTCAATATAAATTGTATTCATTGATTTTCTGGCCACCATTACTGTGGTTACATGTTCAGTATATGTATTGACCAACAAACCCACAGCAGCTTACCTTACTAGCGCACTCTCCATCCCTATTTTGAACAATTAATAACATGACTCTCGTACTTTGCCCTTTTCCTTTATGGTTGATATTAATGATGAAAGGAGATATTATCTGTCTCTCTCCTATTGTCTACTGCTGTTAAATACTGTGGCAAAATAAAAAACAGGGACAATAAGTACTTAAAACTACCAATTATTATAGAAATAATAAAAGAGTAAACAACACTGGACTGAACCCCCTAATTGTCAAACTAATATTAATGTACAACTATATAGAAGATACAGGTTATGCAATACGGGTGTATATCCAACTCACTCTTCTTAGGTGAGTAATTGACATGACCAAAACTATGAAAAAACTATGAAAAATGTACACAAACAAGAGTGTACAATATATAAGGCTAGTCCATGGGCATTTTGAAGTTTGTTTGAGTCAGGTCACATGACCAAGGAACTATTGAAATTTGAATGTTTGAAAAATTAATGTAAAAATGTGTGAGATGAAATTGACAAACTAAAGGGTGTGCAATGTGTAGGCCCACTGAGTGGACATTCTGAACCTTGTTTGAAGTCAGTAGGTCACATGAACAAAGAGCTATTGAAATTTGAAAGTTTGAAAAATTAATGTAAAATGTGAGATGAAATTGGACAAACCAAAGGATGTGCAATACAGAAGGGTCGTCAGTGGACACTCTGAATCTTGTTTGAGTCAAGTAGGTCACATGACCAAGAAACTTGAAATTCGAATGTAAAAAAAGTTTGTACTTTGTTTACGCTTCCTAACTAATTCAACTAGGAATACAAAATGCTACTCACATTTACACATTTTTATTAGCTTTGGAACGCGAGTTAATGTCCAGATCGTGAAAATAATACCAATTTTTCCAACATCATGACACTTATTTGGCTCAAGTGGTTTGAAAGCGCGAATATCCGTCGAATATCCAACTTGAAACTGTCTTTACCTCGGTCGATAGCTTTGTTGCTGGAGAGGGTCTCAGGTGCAGACAGCATGAGTTTTCTGATGGTTTTCTTACGGGTATTCTGCACAGTCTTTAGTCAGACATATATACTTGTATGGGAGTACAGACGGCAGCATTATCTTTAGCCTTATATTTTTACCCATTCCGTGCATGTATGTTGTGAAATGTAACGATTTTGTATTTCATGTTTAATGTGCTTAGTTAGCTGTCGGTCATTTTAAAAATGGCGTTGTTGCTTCATTAGTATGCCTCGGGTATAATGGTACAATAGTACACTCTAATACATATTGAGCACTTATTAGCAGATTATTATTGTATTGGTGTACAACATTTACAAAAACGAAATGTAAGTCTTTTGAAAATATGAACATTTATTGTATAATGTATTTTTTTGTTGATGCTTTTACTCCTGAGTTTGCTCAGAGCGTGATGAGGAGAGGCAAATATACTTGTATGGGAGTCCAGACGGCAGCATTAACTTTTGCCTTGTATTTGTACCCATTCCATGCAGTTGTTAAAAGAGAGACAACCGTCAGAATTGTGTCCAGAGCCTTGTCTTCCATTTACACCTTACCAGAACACAACGCAGAAAGGTACCGGTACAGAGCCGGTTACACTGGCATGCATCTAACATTTTTTTTTAAATGTTTGCCACACCAAGATTTACATGCTAAAATCGCCACTGCCCAAGGGTGATTTCACTGGTCAAGTCAAGTAGACAATGGACCTGATCGGACAGCTCAGAGCCTCTGCTCTTTTCTGTCCATAAGAAACAATTGGATTTAGTGGAAGAGGCAGGCCAGGAACAAGGAAGAAGGGTGTGGTCAGCAGGGCATCCCCCGAGACTGAATGCCCTAAGGTTTTTATCAGAACGGTTGTAGATTAGTTTCGCCTTTTTGCTTTTCCCGACATGAGTTCGTGGTGTTTTGCTTTAAAAATAGAGGTAAAAAAAAGAGGAGGCCCCTGTAATATTCATATGTGTAAACATACTGAAATATAATTGGATGCATTTTACCGCCGTATCATACTGTGCTATGATTGGTTAAGACCACCCAGATGGTTAGGTCATGGTCAGTTGATCATGGTTAGAGATAAGTGAACATGCATTTGTAGCTATAGGTAATAAAGAGCTACGTTAGAAATGTCCTGTAGTACTGCAGTTTATTATTTTGTACAAAGCGTGCAAAACAAGACACAGGTCAGTGAGCAGGTCTGAAGAGAAAGATCCAGAGAGGATGAGTTTTAGTAAGGTGGGATTTTGTGATTTTATTGCAATGGTTATTAATTGTCTGCACTGATCCCAGAAAATAGATGTGGTAGTGGCAGCAGCTGTTGGCCTGTAGTAGGATCTAGTAGGGGTAAAGTATTGGTATAAAGTTGTATATGTGTAGCGTTAGATAGTGGTGAGATTTATTCCCCCCTTCATTTCTGTGACATATTGTGCAATTCACACTCCGACCTGTAAAAGTCAGCAACACAGCGTCAAGTCTGCCGAAAACTCACAGGAAGATGAAGTAAACGGAAGCAGAGAGGATGAGTCGAAGCGAAAGGATTTACGCCGCCCAAAATCGGTCCTCGTGAGATAAGGTTCAGTAGTGTCGAAATACGTGAAACTTATTCAATCGAATATAAGTTTCGTAATGTTTAGGCTATAATAAATGTACGGATATAAGTGGACGCACGTAGAATTCAGGCAACTGATAAATACGACTTAGTTGTGTATAATCTTTACGGAAATGAAGTGTCCAAGAACAATTTCCACGTTCGCGTTTTTATTGTTATTTAGGCGTGTATTAACACCCAACTAAAAATATTACTAATTTGACTGCATAGCATCACATACTTAATTCGCATTGGAGACATAACTTGGTTGATATATGTTATCTAGGTAACACTGGCTAGCTGCTAACAATGGCTAACTGCATGGTTTTTCACACTCAAATAGCCTCCATCATGGAGGTGTTAGCGAATGCAGCCGTGGCAGAGATCTGTAAACTCGTAGACGACGACTATGCAGTGTTTCGTTTGGAAATAACTCAAAGCCAGAAAGAAAACAGGGCATTGCGGAGGAAACTACTGGAACTGAAGGTGGCACGGGAGCGCGCAGAGAGGACAATGCGAGAGCGCGTCCTCGCCAGTCGGCCAAGTATCAAGATCCTTGACAGATACAGAGGAATAGCAAGAGGTAGGTCAGTTTTTGGATAGTATGCAATAATTCCCCTGATTATTTAGCTATCTTGCGCAAAGACAAAATATAATATTCTTGATTTACTGCATTTCCTATTTACTCATTTAAAACAATGTGATGCATCTAACATAATACATTGATCAATAAATAGTATATCAAGAAGTTTTGCAAAGTGTTAGCTTACATCCTTGCCAAATCTAGACAGTGTCAATAGTGTACAACATACCAAAAACGGTCAACGGTGTACAATATAGTGTTGACAGTAGCTAAACAAACTGCTTCTTTTCCTCCAATCATTCTCTCAGGTGAAGGACATCTCACTGGAGGCCACAGGAACTTTGTGAAGCCATCGGGACCCAATACATTGAGAGATGACCAACCAATCACTGTTGATGAGGGGAATGGAGCCTCAACCCAGCACATTATCTTGATCGAGGTTTGTGTAATAGTGTTGCATAAAACATTTGTTACTTTTCTGCCCCTTTATTTCAGAAAGGCTCCTCTCAGCTATTCACTTGCTTACATTCTCTAGGGGCGCTTGTAAGACTTCCGAACGACATTGTTATCCAATTCAACTCATGTACCGGTAATAACCACCTCACTTCTTGTGTCAGTCTGCAGAGGCTGCAGGTCCTGGGGTCAAGCAGGAGAGGTCTGAAGGAGGGGAGGAAACACTGCACATTAGGGACATCCAGACTGGATTGGCTGGAGCTCCCCCTGTAGCCACGGATGAAGCCGACACCACCCCAGCGCAGCCCAAGACCCGACGCAGTGTGACGGAGGTCAGTGGAACGCTGAACGCCGTCCTCAAGTCAGAGACAGACACAGAGACTTTAACTGTAACACATAGGCTTTTACACACAGGATCTGACCAAATGTCGGACCCAGAGAGACTGGGGCTAGGGAAACTGGGCTGCACTCCTGCTCCCGCCTCAGAGTATTTACTTTATGGAAACCCGAGCCCGAGGACGGTTCATTCCCATCCAGACTCAGGTGGCGCGTCAGAGACTGGTAATGATCCGTCTTGTTCTTACACTTCAGAGATGGACCCTAGCAACATTCCGTTGGGTTTAGAGGCACAGACTGATCTGTCTAGACGGGACTGGAACCGGTGCAGTAGAAGTGTATACTCTGAAGGGTGCCTATATAAAGCAGGGGAGGGTATGGCCGTAGATGAAGTGACTGTGAAAGTGGAGGGCGACATTCCTCCCACATGGAATGCAGATAGTCTCCTAGGAGATGGACACTCACAGGGCAGATATTTCTTAGATTACAGGGAAAGCTTGGAGACAAATCCAAATGTCGCTACCCACTACCCTTCACACACGCTCAGGGATCGCGACCCTTTGTCCACATCGATGGGGCCTTCTGATTCACATGGCAGCGTCCTCTTCGATCAGGTATTGAACTCAAGCGACAGGACTAGAGCCCAGGATCAGAGAGGGGAAGCTACATCAGGCAATAGTAAAGATAAACGGTTCCTCTGCATGTTCTGTAACAAAGGCTTCAGCTGCCCCCAGAAGGTGGAGATCCACCAGAGGGTACACACGGGGGAGAAACCCTACAGCTGTACCCAGTGTCACATGCGCTTCACCCAGGCTGGCAACCTGAAGAGGCACCAGAGGGTCCACACTGGGGAGAAACCCTATGGCTGTACCCAGTGCCACATGCGCTTTGCCCAGGCCGGTCACTTGAAGATGCACCTGAAGGTCCACACGGGAGAGCGGCCGTTCACTTGTACACACTGCGGGAAGAGGTTTTCAGAGAAGAGCTACCTCAGGATACACCAGCAGAAAAAACACTCCACTCTATAACATAGAAAGTAACCATTCCACTCGATAGCTTCTGAGGTTTAGAATAACAGGAGTAACAGATTTCGGGTGTTGAATATTCCTGGGTAGAATGTTGCATCCAGACATTGGCATATATAAGCCTACAAATCTGTTACATATTGTGTTTGTACTGGGCTATATGATGTTCACAAATGCCCATTTGATTACTTCCATTAGACTACTTAATTTTTTTCCCAAGACACTTTTAAATGAGAAAATGAGTGCAGTTTATCAAGTTCATGCCTAATGTTTTGTTGATGTACAGTGGGGCAAAAAAGTATTTTCTGTCTCTCACAGACCTGTAACTTCTTTAAGAGGCTCCTCTGTCCTCCACTGGTTACCTGTATTAATGTCACCTGTTTGAACTTGTTATCAGTATAAAAGACACCTGTCCACAACCTCAAACAGTCACACTCTAAACTCCACTATGGCCAAGACCAAAGAGCTGTCAAAGGACACCAGAAACAAAATTGTAGACCTGCACCAGGCTGGGAAGACTGAATCTGTAATAGGTAAGCAGCTTGGTTTGAAGAAATCAACTGTGGGAGCAATTATTAGGAAATGGAAGACATACAAGGCCACTGATAATCTCCCTCGATCTGGGGCTCAACGCAAAATCCCACCCCATGGGGTCAAAAATGATCACAAGAACGGTGAGCAAAAATCCCAGAACCACACGGGGGGACCTAGTGAATGACCTGCAGAGAGCTGGGACCAAAGTAACAAAGCCTACCATCAGTAACACATTACGCCGCCAGGGACTCAAATCCTGCAGTGTCAGACTTGTCCCCCTGCTTAAGCCAGTACATGTCCAGGCCCGTCTGAAGTTTGCTAGAGAGCATTTGGATGATCCAGAAGAAGATTGGGAGAATGTCATATGCTCAGATGAAACCAAAATAGAATGTTTTGGTAAACTCAACTCGTCGTGTTTGGGGGATAAAGAATGCTGAGTTGCATCCAAAGAACACCATACCTACTGTGAAGCATGGAGGTGGAAACATCATGCTTTGGGGCTGTTTTTCTGCAAAGGGACCAGGACGACTGATCCGTGTAAAGGAAAGAATGAATGGGGCCATGTATCGTGAGATTTTGAGTGAAAATGTGGCTGGGTCTTTCAGCATGACAATGATCCCAAACACACCGCCCGGGCAACGAAGGAGTGGCTTCGTAAGAAGCATTTCAAGGTCCTGGAGTGGCCTAGCCAGTCTCCAGATCTCAACCCCATAGAAAATCTTTGGAGGGAGTTGAAAGTCTGTGTTGCCCAGCAACAGTCCCAAAACATCACTGCTCGAGGAGATCTGCATGGAGGAATGGGCCAAAATACCAGCAACAGTGTGTGTGTGAACCTTGTGAAGACTTGCAGAAAACGTTTGACCTCTGTCATTGCCAACAAAGGGTATATAACAAAGTATTGAGTAACTTTTGTTTTTGGCCAAATACTTATTTTCCACCAAATACTTATTTTCCACCATAATTTGCAAATAAATTCATTAAAAATCCTACAATGTGATTTTCTGGATTTTTTTTCTTCTAATTTTGTCTGTCATAGTTGAAGTGTACCTATGATGAAAATTACAGGCCTCATCTTTTTAAGTGGGAGAACTTGCACAATTGGTGGCTGACTAAATACTTCTTTGCCCCACTGTATGTGTGGTTTTCTTATGGTGTATTAAGTTGTTTGTTTTAATAAACACAATTAGACTTTTCATTTTAAGACTTTCATTGAAACTCTTTAGTGTACATCACATCTGTATTCACCTGACAGCGCTTTATAACCATGTACTTACTAAATATACCCGCACACTTACAAATAGCTACTGTACACGTCAAAATAGTTTAGTCAGGTTTGTCTGATGACATTTGACTTATCATAGCTGACTTATATTTTCCCACAACATCACATTTATGTCCACCATGGTCGGTTTAACAACAATGAAGTCATTCTATAACTACAGTGTAGGCTCTCATGACGTGGGGATGGAGGACGGTCCAGAGGTGCTGCTGGTGAAGGAGGAGGGGTGTGAGGTAGGTCTGGGGAACTCTGAGGGGACCATGGTCATGGAGGACTACCAGACTACACCTCCTGAACCAACAGAGGAACCAGCTGAGCAGCACAGGACCACACCCAGTCTTACTGAGGTGAGTCCACTGAACTACTGTCTGCATGCTATTAGGTCAGGGACTGTATCCACAAAGCCTATCAGAGTAGGAATGCTGATCTAGGATCAGTTTTGTCCTTTAGATCGTAATGAATAAGACCCGATCTTTAATCAGCACTTTTACTCAGACTCTTTGAGCTGGGCCCGTATCCACAAAGCATATCAGAAAAGGTCCTAAGAATCCTATAATAACCTTTTTTAAGACTTAAAAAACTCCCTGCACAGAGTATGTAAAAAAAAATGTTTACCCCTTTTTCGTGGTATCCAATTGGTAATTACAGTCTTGTCTCATCGCTGCAACTCCCGTACGGACTCGGGAGAGGCGAAGGTGGAGAGCTGTGCGTCCTCCAAAACCCGTCCCAACGAAGCCACGTTGCTTCTTGACGCAATGCCCGCTTAACCTGGAAGGCAACCGCACCAATGTGTCTGTGACACGCTGACCGTGTCAGCATGCACTATGCCCGGCCCGCCACAGGAGTCGCTAGTGCACGATGGGACAAGAACATCCCTGCCGGACAAACCCTCCCCTAACCTGGACAACGTTGGGCCAATTGTGCACTGCCCCATGGGTCTCCCGGCCGCGGGCGGCTGTGACAGAGCCTGGACTCTAACCCCGAATCTCTAGAGGCACAGCTAGCATTGCGAAGCAGTACCTTAGACCACTGTGCTTCTCGGAAGGCCTAAGAGTAGGTTTTAAGGTTATGTTAAGACACTGCCCATGCAAACTCTTGAGCCAGGAGTAAAATCAACTCATAAAAGCTTCTCAGCAGGTAATCGTGACAGTTTGCGGTACCGCAAAGGAAAGATTGTGATGATGCTCATTGAAATTGTTGCAAACGATGGGGAATAACCAATCGCAATGATGTCAGCTCGGGCATTCGATCTTGCAACCTTTCGGTTACTAGTCCAACCTTTCGGTTACTAATCACTAGGCTACGCTGCTGCCACCTTTTAAAACTTTTTTATTTATTTTTTACAATTACTGTTATATCAACACACTCCTCACTCCTGTTTGACAATTGTAAATTGCTTTGGCACAGTAGGAATCAAGTCACTTGCCGATAATGTTGTATACAACTTTTAAGGTCTATTAAAGGTCTATTTTAATTTAACCACAACCAAAGTTAACATAAGACCTAGATGCCTTCAATTGCCCAATTTATGAGCATGCTCAATATAGGCAGCTTTTTTTTTACCAACGTGAAATTGCACTCCAAAGGGATAACTTGAAATAACAATGTAGGTAAATTAAATAATAATAACACTGCTACATTAATGTGGATGCTACCATGATGAGTGAAATAGTTAGAGGCATAAATACCCCCCCCCCCCCCCCCACACACACACACACAAATGCTAACCTCCCCTGTTATTGGTAATGGTAAGAGGTTGCATATGGTGGTGGTAACTTTCTCACTCATCATTATTCACGATTCATTCAGGACTATCCTTAATCATGGCAGCTTCCACATTAATGTGGCAGTGTTCATAAACATATTATTTTCTTACAACAAAAGTGACTCCAAAATAACACAATACATGATTTACCATTAATTTCTATTGGGCACATCTTAATCTGTCTGTTGCCTCATAAAACATTTGATTTCAAATCCAAAATGCTGTAGTAGGCTAAACACCCAAGTTTTAGCTTCACTGTCCAAATAAATTCATAGGTGAGTGGACGTCACCATGTCACTGTGATAAGGGCCAATTTATGCTTGATCTGAAAATGTGGGTCGGAGGTGCCGTATGGATGGTGTGACGTAATTGCGGAGCTTCCGGAGGCACGCAGAAGCCAAATTGATCTCTGTACCACATCGACGTGCGCCTCTCAAATTGTGTAACAGTGTGGAGGGCTCCATATTACCCCGCATTGTCATGATTGGTTGACGGTAGGTGAGGGCGGGAGGTCTAAAATAAACACAAACTCACAACAGCTCTGTGCTGCTTGGTGAAGTGCAAGTATGAATGCCCTGACTTCTGCAGAGGCCATATCACTGTAAATGCTGCGCGGTCAATGCAGATGTCGGTTTGACCATGCAGCACCTTTTAGTCTACAGTCCTTGACCTCAAACTGTTTGCAGAAAATGGTTTATAAGCTACCTTCAAGTCATGTGATGAATGAGGTGAAATATTATTAACTAAAGTGCACATATACTTATTATTCCAGACAGACTTGTCTCTACAAACTGGGTCAGAGTATACCATCTGTTTACTTCTGTTTAGGAGTGTAATTAACCACATACCCACATTAACTTGCCATTTGAAACAGGCTTGTGTAAATAACTGTTTTTAGAGAGACAGTAAACATAATATTTACCTTGTAGAAAGAGAAGGGAAAGCGCTACTAAGGTACACAATAGTACATTTTGGTAGAAGGTGCTCTTTGGTAAAAGGGGTAAATTGGTATAATTGATTAAAATGCCTTTATTAGTATGGCATGTTCAGTAGAAACCGAGTACAAAAAAAGGAATACAATGTGCTTTTGAAAAGCTTTTCAATTAGCCCTAATTGGAACAGGGAGTGGTTACACAGTTGATTGGACACACCTAGTAAGTGATACTATACACATTAAAACCTTTTGTGACTAGGGGGCAGTATTTTCATTTTTGGAAAAATAACGTTCCCGTAGTAAACGGGATATTTTGTCAGGACAAGATGCTAGAATATGCATATAATTGACAGCTTAGGATAGAAAACACTCTAAAGTTTCCATAATTGTAAAAATATTGTCTGTGAGTATAACAGAACTGATATTGCAGGCGAAAGCCTGAGAAAAATCCAATCCGGAAGTGCCTCATGTTTTGAAAGCGCTGCGTTCCAATGCGTCCCTATTGAGCCTTGAATGGGCTATCAACCAGATTACTTTTTCTCTGTATTCCCCAAGGTGTCTACAGCATTGTGACGTACTTTTACGCATTTATGTTGAAGAATACCTGTAAGCGGCTACATTGCGCAACTGGTCACCTGATGGCTCCCAGAGTGATTCTCGCGTAAAATACAGAGGTAGCCATTATTCCAATCGGTCCTACTGAAAAACCAATTGTCCCGGTGGATATATTATCAAATAGATATTTGAAAAACACCTTGAGGATTGATTATAAACAACGTTTGCCAAGTTTCTGTCAATATTATGGAGCTAATTTGGAATATTATTTGGAGTTTTCGTGACTGCAATTTCCGGGTGATTTCTCAGCCAAATGTGAAGAACAAGCTATTTTGCCTACAAAAATAATATTTTTGGAAAAAAGGAACATTGGCTATCTAACTGGGAGTCTCATTAGTGAAAACATCCGAAGCTCATCAAAGGTAAACGATTTAATTTGATTGCTTTTCTGATTTCCGTGACCAAGTCACCTGCTGCTAGCTGGACAAAATGCTATGCTAGGCTATTGATCAACTTACACAAATGCTTGTCTAGCTTTGGCTGTAAAGCATATTTTGAAAATCTGAGATGACAGGGTGATTAACAAAAGGCTAAGCTGTGTCTCAATATATTTCACTTGTGATTTTCATGAATAGGAATATTTTCTAGGAATGTATATGTCCGTTGCGTTATGCTAATTAGTGTCAGTCGATGATTACTCTCCCTCATGCGGGACGGGGAGTCATTAGAAGTTAAAAGGTGAAATACTGTAGCTATGTTATCAAAAAAATTCAACTCCAAGCTGGATTTTTTTTTTTTTAATTGACTTGTTTTGGCTGCATGGCCTTCCCCAGGGAGTACAAAAATAAAAAGGAATACAAGGTCCTCTTTTAAACAGCTTATCAATTAGCCCTAATTGGAAGAGGGAGTGGTTACACAATTGATTGGACACACCGAGTAAGCAATACTATACGCATTGAAATACTGTAGCTATGTTATCATAAAAATACAACTCCAAGCTGGATGTATCAGAGCACTAAAAGGTAGTTCTAACCTTAAATATGACTGGGAGAAGTGTCAAGAATAAGAGAGCTAAATATTCCATAGTACACAGCAAAACATGAACAACAACAGTCAAACCATAGCTGAGGGCAATTGAGCAAAATGTCCACTAGATGACAGCAAATGGACCCATCACGACCCTACAGGAAGGGTGAGAGATCCATATCTTCATTTAAACCAGGGTATTTAGTGGCCTGTAGTTTGTAAATCCAAAAACTTTCCCTTTGGCTTAACGGTTTAAGACGGTCCCCTTTTCTAATAGAGGCTGGAATATGATCAATACCCATAGCTTGTAGGGAGGCAGGGTTGCCATGGTGTTGGGACATGTAGTGCCTTGCCATGGGGTATTCTTCATTGCCTACCGGTATGGCGTACTTGTGTTCCGCTAAGCGATCTTGAAGGGGATCTCTTTGTCTGTCCAATGTAGAACACCTTGCTCTGTGGACATTCCAATCTATAGATGACATGAGTGGTTTTACAGTTAATGAAATGCTTGACGTAATACGTAATAGTCCATTTTGGAAGCTGTGTCAACAAAATACTTCTGTGCAATATTACTGCAATGGTTACATTTAAAAGAGCCCTTGGGTTTGTGGTCAAGCCAAGTTTTTTGAGTCACCCGGAAGATAACTGTGGACTAATTTGTCATTTAGGGTAGGACATTTCTTAAAGCTTATGGCTCAGGAAAGACTTGGCGTAGTAGCGTATCACTTTGGATGATTCCCCAATTATTTTTAATTGTTATTTTAATGTTCTCTGCTTCAGTGCTGTATTTTGTAACAAAATACACTCTCTCTGATGTATCACGAGGCTCTCCCCTTCGCAACAAGTTCTCTGTCAGGTAATCCAGCCCTTATACCGGCATCTTTCAGGATCTGAACGCTGTAGCCCCGATTCAAGAAGCGATTCTCCAATTCAGCAGATTTGACACTGTAGTCTGATTCCCGATCGCAAATTCTGCGGATTCAGTATATCACCTTTTAATGTGTAACCACTCCCTGTTCCAATTAGGGCTAATTGAAAAGCTTGTTCAAAAGACTACATTGTATTCCCTTTTTTTTGTACTCCCTAACGAAGGCCATGCAGCCGAAACGCATCAGTTTAACAAAAAAACGTTGTTTCTATTGAACATGCCATAGTAATAAAGGCATTTTAATCAATTATATGAAGTGCCTTGGTCCTCCTTTCTTTTTGATAATATTTACCTTACTGAGGTGATGCAGATGGAATAAAGTATGTATATTATTTTCTACTATATTCTTGCTAACACACTGTTCTTTCTAAACAAGTCTGCTCTGCGCTGGCAAGATATTGATCATGAATAGGAGATTTGATGTCTAATGTAATAAGCAGAAGAGTATTTTAAAGGACAGCACGCATAATATAACCTTTTAATTTAGCCACACCCTTTGAACGATGATGCCTATCAATAACATAACATCCCATAGAGATCCCACTAAATTACTAGAGGGGCTTTGTCATAAAACCTAAAAGTTCTCGAATGGATCGAAATGGCAGTCATGTTGGTCAGGGAGAAATCCAAACCAATCGAATTGTAATGATTGGCAGTAGGGGCATAATCCTGATTTTGTTTATACAGGAAAATAAAAGTAAGGCAGTGATATAAAAAAATGTATAATATAATTCTTGTCAACCTAAAATATTGTCATAATTATAAGTACAGTTTATGTAAACAGACCATAAATGTCTCAAGTTGTTTTATTGGAAAGCTTTAAGTGCTATTTATGATATATCAGTATTCGTTGCATTTACAACTTGTCTATGTCCTATCATCAACTGATTTCCGCCAGTGTATGGAATACTGGCAGTTCCTTTGAAAAATTCATAGAATTGTTCATCTTAAACAGGCTGGCTAGTTAGCTAACAAACATGCAGTGCAGATACATTCTTCAAATTCATTATTTTAACCAATATTTTATCACAGCACTGGCAAGGCATGGTTGACCAACTCCCTGACAGAAATGGCTGACCTTTATCCCATCACAGGCAAATTCAAAATTGGCTTTATCGTAAAGATTCATGAAAACAAAAATGTTATTTTTTGTTTTCATTTAAGGTTAGACATAACCCCACTGCAAACCTTAAGTTTAAAATCGCATTTTAATAAAATACATTGTAGAAATGGGCGGGGTTTATGACTTTGTGGCTGTGGTAACGACCCCATAAGAAGGTTTATGTCCTTTCTAGTACCGGTATTCACAATTCTATGTAACATTCTTTCTCGCCAGTGTAAACGGAAGTGAACAGTGTCGAAGAACATTTTACACGTTAGCGTTTTTATTGTTGTTATTTAGACGTTTATTTACCCGCACAGCATCACATATGTACCCCATGCAGTCTTTAATTCGAGTATCGAGGCAACACTAGCTAGCTGCTAACGTTAGTTAACAATGGCTAACTGTATGGTTTTTCAAACTCAAATAGCCTCCATCATGGAGGTGCTAGCGAATGCAGCTGTGATAGATATATGTAAACTCGTAGACGACGACTATGCAGTGTTTCGTTTGGAAATAACTCAAAGCCAGAAAGAAAACAGGGCATTGCGTAGGAAGCTACAGCTACTGGAACTGAAGGTGGCACGGGAGCGCGCAGAGAGGACAATGCGAGAGCGCGTTCTCGCCAGTCGTCCGAGTAGTGTCAAGATCCTCGACCGATACAGAGGAATTGCAAGAGGTACATTTAGCAGAAGGCTGATGCTACGCGGCCTAAACTGTTCATATGTACATTAGCTCCACTGGTGGAAAAAGTACCCCGTTGTCGTACTTGAGTAAAAGTAAAGATACTTAATAGAAAATTACTCAAGTAAAAGTCACCCAGTAAAATACTACTTGAGTAAAAGTCTTAAAGTATTTAGTTTTAAATATACTTAAGTATCAAAAGTAAATATAATTGTTAAAATATACTTAAGTATCAAAAGTAAACGTATAAATAATTTCAAATTCCTTATATTAAGCAAACCAGACTGCACCGTTTCCTTGTTTTTTTTAATGTACAGATAGACAAACGAAGCATGTGTGTTTGAGTTCGCTAGATCAGAGGCAGTAAGATGATCAGGGGTGTTCTCTTGATAAGTGCTCGAATTGGACCATTTTCCTGTCCCGCTAGGAATAAATATGTAACCAGTACTTTTGGGTGTCAGGGAAAATGTATGGAGTAAAGAGTACATAATTTTCTTTAGGTATGTAGTGAATTAAAAGTTGTCAAAAATATAAATAGTAAAGTACAGATACCCCCAAAAACTACTTAAGTTCTTTACGCCACTGAGTGGCTCGGTGCCTGTCGTCTGGTTCGCCTCTGCGCATGTGTTCAGATGTAGTTTGTTACACCCGATGTGATTTAAGCAACAACAAAAAAGTAATGGTATACAGGCATTATACTGGGAGTTACAGGTTGGTCTATACAAAGTAGAGATTTTCCAGCTAACCTGGTCTTGGCAATACTATCTTTGTTCTCAATTGGTGGAAACAGGAGTCTCCTAAAATGTCTGTCCAGTGGCAGGGGCTACGTTTGAATGCAGAAAATGCGCCATTATTAAAAATAAATCAATGTTTTGCTCCATTTTGTAATCCAACAATGTGTGCACCGCCATCTTGTCTATTTCAATTCTACTCTCATTGATGAGACAGGTGTCTGTCATGCAGCACTTTGGGGTGGACCCCCACCTGTCTCGATCAAGGAGAGAAGATATGAAATACGCAAGTTGTCGGAGTACACATTCTTGGATTAGTTCATGGAGTACTTCATGAGTCTTTGACATATTTTCTAAATTCAAATGAACCCCCTGCCAATTCTACAGTGTCAAAACTGTCAATAGTGTACAATATAGCATTGACAGTAGCTAACCTAACCACTTCCTTTCCCCCAATCACTCTCTCAGGTGAAGGACATCTCACTGGAGGCCACAGGAGCTTTGTGAAGCCAGCGAGACACAATACATGGAAAGATGATCAACCAATCACTGTTGATGAGGGGAATGGAACCTCAACCCAGCACGTTATCGTGATAGAGGTTAGTGTAATAGTGTTGCATAAACAATGTGGCTTGTTTATTTCAGAAGGGCTCCCCTCAGCTATTCACTTGCTTACATTTACATCTTAATTTGTCTGCCATAGAGCTTGTCAGACCTCCCTATGACATTATCAAATTCTCATGTACCGCATGTATTCCCAAACTGGGGGGTACGCGCAATGCCGTCGGGGGTACGCCAAATAAAAATGTGATTCACATTTAAAAAATAATATATATATATATATAATTCTTATTCTTATAATTTTCAAACAGACCATTTATATGTTTCAACGGGGCTATACATTTGGCTGAGGTTTTTTTCTCGCCTGAGTAGCCTCGTTTCACAGACAAAAATAAAATGAAACCATCGAGTGTCATAGGGAGGTCTGACAAGCTCTATGGCAGACAAATTAAGAGTCAACAGATGTAGCGGGCCTGGCACAGCTCCTAGTATATGTCCGTTATGTTTATGGGGGGTCAATTAAGGAAGACATCCTCTTCTGCAAACCACTGGAAATCAGGACAACAGGAGAATATATTTTTTAAGTACTGGACTGCTTTGTGACATCAAATGAACTTTGGTGGTCAAGTTGTGTTGGTATCTGTACTGATGGAGCAAAAGCCATGACAGGGAGACATAGTGGAGCGGTAACACGCGTGCAAGCAGTTGCTCCCGACACCACTTGGGCACACTGCAGCATCCACCGAGAGGTTCTTACTGCCAAGGGAATGCCTGACCGTTTCAAAGACGTTTTGGACACTACAGTGAAAATGGTTAACTTTGTAAAAGCAAGGCCCTGAACTCTAGTGTATTTTCTGCACTATGCAATGATATGGGCAGCGACCATGTAACGCCTTTACAACATACAGAAGTGCGCTGGTTATCAATGGGCAAAGTATTGACACATTTTTTTTGAATTGAGATGAGCTTAAACTTTTCTTTACTGACCATAATTCTCACTTGTCTGACCACTTGCATGATGATGAGTTTCTCACATGACTGGCCTATCTGGGTGGTGTTTTTTCTCGCCTGAATGATCTGAATCTAGAATTACAGGAACTCTCCGCAACTATATTCAATGTGCGGGACAAAATTGAGGCTATGATTAAGAAGTTGGACAACAACACACAGGTCTTTCCATCATTGTATGATTTTTTTTGTGTGTAAATTAACTCAAGCTTACAGACAATGTCAAATGTGATATAGTGAAGCACCTGAGTGTGTTGGGTGCGCAATTACGCAGGTACTTTCCCGAAATGGATTCCATAATCAACTGGATTTGTTGTCCTTTTCATGCCCTGCCTCCAGTCCACTTACCGATATCTGAACAAGAGAGCCTCATCGAAATTGCAACAAGCAGTTCTGTGAAAAATTCATTTAATCAGAAGCCACTGACATATTTCTGGATTGGGCTGCGCTTAGAGTATCCTGCCTTGGCAAATCGCACTGTTAAGACACTGATGCCCTTTGCAACCACGTACCTATGTGAGAGTGGATTCTTGGCCCTCAATAGCATGAATACTAAATACAGGCACAGACTGTGTGTGGAAAATGATTTAAGACTGAGACTCTCTCCAATACAACCCAACATTGTAGTTATGTGCATCCTTTCAGGCACGCCCTTCTCATTAAACTGTGGTGAGTTATTCACAATTTTAAATTAACAAGTAAAGTTTATGTAAAATGGCTAAATAATGAGCAAATGTATAAATTATTATTATATTATTATTTGTGCACTGGTCCTATAAGAGCTCTTTGTCACTTCCCATGAGCCAGGTTGTGGCAAAAACTCACACTCATTCTTATGTTTAATAAATGTATTGTATAGTGTGTGTGTTGCAGGCTTACAATGATGGCAAAAAACAACATTTGAGAGTGCGCTGACCCTGGTGCTGGAAGGGGGTACGCAATTGGATGTTGAATGTTTGAAGAGGTATGGGACTATAAAGGTTTGGGTATAACTGATGTCCCGGTAATAACATCCTATCTTATTGTGTCAGTCTGCAGATACAGAGGCTGCAGGTCCTGGAGTGAAGCAAGATAGGTCTGAAAGAGAGGAGGACCTACAGCACAGCAGAAACATCCAGACTGGAGCGGCTGGAGCGTCCTCTGTAGCCACGAAGGACCCCACCACGGCCCCAGCGCAGACCAGTGCCGGCTCAGAGTATTTACCGGTATATCATCAGAGCCAGGGGACTGTTCATTCCTGTGGAGATGGTGATGCATTAGTCACTGGTGGTGATGATCCGTCATGTTATTACACTACAGAGATGGACCCTGGCAACATATCCTTGGGTTTAGAGACACAGACTGATTTGTCTAGAGGGGACTGGAAACAGTACAGTAGTAGTGTGTACTCTGAAGGGTGCCTAGATAAGAAAGGGGAGGTTATAGTGGTAGATGAGGTGACTGTGAAAGTGGAGGGTGATGCTCCTCCCACATGGAATGCAGATAGCCACCTAGGAGACGGACACTCACAGGGCAGAGATTTCTTAGATTACAGGGAAAGCTTAGAGACAAATCCAAATGTTGGGACACACTCCCCTTTACACATTCTCAGGGATCGCGACCCAGTGTCCACGTCGATGGGGCCTTCTGATTCACACGGCCATGTACTTTTCAATCCGGTATTGAGCGCAAACGACAGGGCTAGAGCTCAGGGAGGGGGAGCCCCATCAGGCAATAGTAAAGAGAAACGGTTCCTCTGCATGTTCTGTAACAAAGGCTTCAGCTGCCCCCAGAAGGTGGAGATCCACCAGAGGGTCCATACAGGGGAGAAACCCTTCAGTTGTACCCAATGTCACATGCGCTTTGCTGAGGCTGGCAGCCTGAAGAGGCACCAGAGGGTCCACACAGGGGAGAAACCCTACAGCTGCCCCCAGTGTGAGAAGAGGTTCTCCCACCAGCACCATCTAAAGAGGCACTTGAAGGTCCACACGGAATAGAGGTCGTTCATCTGTAAGCACTGTCGGAAGAGGTTCTCGGAGAGGAGTTACCTCAGGATACATCAGCAGAAAAACCATCCCACTCAAATATAGAAAGTAACCATTCTATTCAATGGCTTCTGACGTTTAGATCAAACTCTGCCCTAAAGATAGACTCAGCGAGATGACGTAGATCAATTTCCACACCAACAAGGCCAAGACATTTTGGGATATATAGTTCTTAATTTAGCCTACACAGTACAAACGGTATGTTCACAAATGCCTATTTCATTACTTCCATTCAACTATTTTTAAAATCTTTTTAAATAAACATTTATTGTTATTTTTTGTACCCCTTTTTTCTCCCCAGTGGTGGTTACAGTTTTGTCCCATGCTGCAACTCACGTACAGACTCGGGAAAGGCGAAGGTGGAGAGCCGTGCATCCTCCGAAACACAACCCAACCAAGCCGCACTGCTTCTTGACTCAATGCCGGCTTAACCCGGAAGGCAGCCGCACCTATGTGTCAGAGGAAACACCGTACACCTGGTGACCATTTCAGTGTGCATTGCGCCCGGCACGC
Source organism: Oncorhynchus masou masou (assembly GCF_036934945.1). Classification (NCBI taxonomy): domain Eukaryota; kingdom Metazoa; phylum Chordata; class Actinopteri; order Salmoniformes; family Salmonidae; genus Oncorhynchus; species Oncorhynchus masou. The sequence continues at coordinate 5,797,652 of NC_088232.1, read as the reverse complement.
CACAGGAGTTGCTAGTGCGCGATGTGACAAGAACGTCCCTGCTGGCCAAACCCTCCCCTAACCCGGAAGATGCTGGGCTAATTGTGCGCCGCCCCATGGGTCTCCCGGTCGCGGTCAGCTGCGACAGAGCCTGGACTCGAACCAGGATCTCTAGTGGCACAGCTAGCAATGCCTTAGACCACTGCGCCACTCGGGAGGCCATCAAACGCTTTTAATGAGAAAATGAATGCAGTTCATCAAGTTCATGCAGATTTGTAGTTGAGATGTGTATATGTGGTTTTCATATGGTATATTTAAAACGTGTTTATGTTTAATAAACAGAAAATGGGACTTTTCATTCGAAGACTTTCTCTGCTGGCATATGTTGACGACAGTTATGTCAAGTTGGCTGGATGGCCTTTGGGTAGTGGAGCGTGAAAAACCCAGCAGGGTTGCAGCTCTTGACACAAATCGGTGCGCATGGCACCTATTACCATACCCAGTTCAAAGGAACTGAAATCTTTTGTGTTGCCCATTCACCCTCTGAATGGCACACATACACAATCCATGTCTCAAGGCTTAAAAATCCTTAATGAACCTGTCTCCTCTCCTTCATCTACCCTGATTTGAAGTGGATTTAACAAGTGACATTAATCATAGCTTTCAGCTGTTCAGTCTGTCAATTAGTACACTTAGTGTATATGCTCTTCTGTGCAATTTGTGTTTACAGTCTGTAGGTCATGAGGACCTGCTGATATCCAGTCTTGTTGGCGGGAGAGAGTGGCACCTCTGAGGTGGCTGGTCATAAGCCCTGGCCCCGGATCAGGACCCTGGATCAGGAGCCGTCGCTCTTCCTTCCTGTGTCGGAACCAGGACAGAGACTCCACCACCATGCACCACACAGCACACAATCCCACCAACACCAAAACAATGGCTAGAGGTCAAGGAGTTCAGACTAAACTGCTTCCACGTGTGGTAAGAGCTTCGCTAAGGCAAAATATGTGAAGCAGCACCAGACCGTTCACACCAAAGACGTCCAGACTGTTACAAAAGCTTCTTCCCGAGTAGCTTTATAAGACAGAAATGTGCACAATGGGGAGAAATACGATTCAAGGAAAAAGTCAACCATGGGGTTTGTCTGACCTGTATGACGTCTTGGAGTGGGTGGAGAGATAGCTAGGGAAAGTGCAGTCAGTCAAGGTAGCGTGGAGTGGGTTCATTGTCATACGGTGTCAGAGGCACTGAGCTTTGCACTTGGTTCGACTGGGGTCACGAGAAGTAACGTGCTTTAGCCTACAGAACAGAGCTCTCAAAGGGTTGTCTTTGGCTTTAAAGACAATTACAATTGTAGTCTATAACAAATGTGCATTGTCATGAAGTAACAGAATGATACAGTAATTGAGATATTTGCAAATCATTTGATTATTTACCCTAAACAAAATATAAATGCAACATGTAACAATTTCAAAGATGTTACTGAGTTACAGTTCATATAAGGAAATCAGTCAATTGAAATAAATTAATTAGGCCCTAATCTTTTCACATGACTTGGAATATAGATATGCATATAGTAGAAAGAGGAGGAAGGGACACAATAGTACATTTTGGTAGATAGAAGGTGCTCTTTGGTAAAAGGGGTAGATTGGTCATCAAAAAGAAAGGAGGACCAAGGCACTCTTCATATAATTGATTCAAATGCCGTTATTAGTATGGCATGTTCAATAGAAACAAAGTTGTTTTTTTTAACTGACGCGTTTCGGCTGCATAGCCTTCCCCAGGGAGTACAAAAATAAAAAGGAATACAAGGTCCTCTTTTAAACAGCTTATCAATTAGCCCTAATTGGAAGAGGGAGTGGTTACACAATTGATTGGACACACCGAGTAAGCAATACTATACGCATTGAAATACTGTAGCTATGTTATCATAAAAATACAACTCCAAACTAGAAGTATAGGAACACTAAAAGGTAGTTCTAACCTTAAATATGACTGGGAGAAGTGTCAAGAATAAGAGAGCTAAATATTCCATAGTACACAGCAAAACATGAACAACAAAAGTCAAACCATAGCTGAGGGCAATTGAGCAAAATGTCCACTAGATGACAGCAAACGGACCCATCACGACCCTACAGGAAGGGTGAGAAATCCATTTCTTCATTTAAACCAGGGTATTTAGTGGCCTGTAGTTTGTAAATCCAAAAACTTGTCCCTTTGGCTTAACGGTTTAAGACGGTCCATCTGTGAAGAGCACACTTCTCCAGTGGCCATTGAAGGTGAGCATTTGCCCACTGAAGTCGGTTACAACTCCGAACTGCAGTCAGGTCAAGACCCTGGTGAGGACAACAGCACACAGATGAGCTTCCCTGAGATGGTGTCTGACAGTTTGTGCAGAAATTATTCTGTTGTGAAAACCCACAGTTTCATCAGCTGTCCGGGTAGCTGGTCAACACCTTAACCATTACGCTAAGAGGTCATAAGTCTAGAGCAAAACCTGTTACATGTGCGTGAGTCTCAGCTTTCAATAATTTGCTCAAACCCCTCTACATAACTTTTTGTTAAAAAAAAGACCTGGCCCCAAGCCCCTTCTGCCCTTCCCTCACAAACACCTCTCTAGCTCTGCCCGTGTTAATCACACAGATGAATAGTTGGTACCAGCAGATGCAAAAGAAATAGAATCCAATGGTAAAATCCAGAAGTAAGTAGCTCAAACACACAGTGGGCATGTCCGAATACCTGTACTTGCATCCTAAAGAGTAGACTGTTTGAGTACGTGGGAAAAAAGTAGTTTTATAATATGACATTTCGAAAATGTACTGTACTTTTATGGTCATACTCATTTTGGCTTTGACAGCAGCTGATAATCAAATATGGGGATGTGCTACCGAAATTAACCAATAATGCGAAAAACAACCCAATCGCGCATGACGCATTCTCAGTATGCGAAAATAGAACGTTTTATTGAATGTGAATGAGAAAATAGAGTATGGTTTAAATGTTAGTACGTTATACTAATATCAGCTCTTAATCTATAATGAAACAAAAAAATACAACGCAACATGCAACAATTTCAAAGACTTTGCTGAGTTACAGTTCATATAAGGAAAACAGTGAACACCAATGATCCCGGATGTGGAGGTCCTGGGCTGGTGTCACACGTGGTCTGCAGTTGTGAGGCCAGTTGGATGTACTGCCAAATTCTCTAAAATTATGGAGGCGTACCAATGTCAGCATACCAATTGCCACGCTCCCTCAACATGAGACAACTGTGGAATTGTGTTGTGTGACAACTGCACATTTTACAGTGGTCTTTTATTGTCCCCAGCACAAGGTGCACCTGTGTAATGATCATTCTGTTCAATCAGCATCTTGAAATGCCACACCTGTCAGGTGGATAGATTATCTTGACAAAGGATTAAATGCTCACTAACAGAGATGTAAACAATTGTGCACAAAATTTGACAGAAATAAGATTGTGTATGGAGCATTTCTAGAATCTTTTATAATAATAATATAATATATCCCATTTAGCAGACGCTTTTGTCCAAAGCGACTTACAAGTCGGCTGGGGCCACTACTTTTACATATGGGTGGCCCTAGCGGGAATCGAACCCACGACGCTTGGCGTTGCAAGCGCCATGCTCTACCGACTGAGCCACACAGGACCCCCTTTTATATTAGTTAATGAAACATGCACTTTACGTTTATATTTTTTGTTCAGTGTAGTATAATTTGAAGCACACTTTTCCACAATGCAATGGAAATTCTGACTTCTCCCTACAGTTTTCTGGCTCGTGAACTACAATCCCGGCTGTGTTTGAATGTAAATAATCATTGCTTGTGATACGGCCATAGAAACATATGGCCCTTAGCGTGAAAGAATCCTTTAAAATAAAAAATATACGCTTACAGTAGTTAGCAGTTTTGCGCAGATCCATACAACTATGTGACTTTATGACCAACATTATCCTATTTATAATTTGTAGTAAATAACACTAGAATTAATGTTTCTGGCTCATATCGATGTCACAGGCTGTTTAAAACCAGATAATTTGGTTTTAAGGGGCAGCTGACCTTTAATTTAACCACATACTCTTTAAGCTAAGCAACCAATAAGATCCTTTCTCTTCAGTAAAGGAGAGGCCAAGGTCTTAATAAGAAGTTGTTTTTGAATTGAAGGACTTGTGGAACAGCGAGGGAAAGGGAAGACCCCTGTTTTAAGATCCAGGAAAGGGTGGGGGAGGACCTCAGGTCAAGAGAGAAGAGAGGGAAGTCTAATCACAAGGCTGAGACTCATAAGGCTCAACAGCACTTTGAAATCAGAAGGGAAACATTCAACTGGAAAGTGTGATCACTGCCAGAAGATGGAGACAGTGGAACAGATACCATTTCAGTGCCAGCAATAACGGGAGGGAAAAATACAATTTGTTACTAAGAATAAGGAATAATGGTATTGAGGAGTTAAATTGAATTTAAGAAAACCTTAAGCTGATATTGTATTTAATTCTGTATTTAATTTCCTAAGAGAAGGCAGGGTTTAATTGGGTAGAGCTCAACTTTAGACATCCCATGTCGCTGGTTCACACTCCAGTCCAGTTGGTGGAGGTAATGCATCACTAATGTTGATTGCCAACCGCGATTTAAAAACCACAGAAGTGTAAACGGAACTGAACGGTGACCAAGAAAAAATGTCAATGTTAGCGATTTTATTAGTTATTTAGAAACTTATTAACACACGAACTCAAAACATGACTCTTAACTAAACAGCATCACCTACTTACCCCCCAGGTAGTCTTTCATTCGTGTTGGAGACAGGACTTGGGTGATACATCTGTTATCTAGGTAACGCTAACGTTAGCTGCTAACAATGGCTAACTGTATGGTTTTTCACACTCAAATAGCCTCCATTATGGAGGTGCTAGCAAATGCAGCCGTGGCAGACATCTGTAAACTCGTAGACGATGACTATGCAGTGTTTCGTTTGGAAATAACTCAAAGCCAGAAAGAAAACAGGGTATTGCAGAGGAAACTACAGCAACTCGAATTGAAGATGGCACGGGAGCGTGTAGAGAGGACAACGCGAGACCGCGTCGTCGCCAGTCGTCCCAGTAACGTTAGCGCTAAGATCCTCGACCGATACAGAGGGATGGCAAGAGGTACATTTTTGCAGAGGTCGAGGGGCCTGTCGCCCCGTTCACATCTGCACGTTTGACTTTCGATGTGTTAATCACATATAGTAGGCTATAGTTCCCCTGATTACTAGCAAACTTGCTGAAAGACACTATCACATTCTATCCTGATAATAGATTTCCTATTATTTGCTCTTTGAAAAAATGAGCATTGACGACGTAGTACCTAACCACCTCTTTCCCCCAATCACTCTTTAAGGTGAAGGACATCTCACTGGAGGCCACAGAAGCTTTGTGAAGCCAGCGGAACACAATACATGGAGACATGACCAACCAATCAATGTTGATGAGGGGAATGGAACCTCAACCCAGGATGTTATTGTGATAGAGGTTAGTGTCATAGTATTACATCAAAATGACAGTACATCAAATATGGCCAGTTTATTTCATAAAGACTCCCATCAGCTATTCACTTTCTTATATTTACATCCTCATTTATTTGCCATAGGGGAGCTTGTGAGACTTCCCTATGACATTGTTATCCAATGCTACTCATGTACCAGTAATAACCTCTCTTGTGTCAGTCTGCAGAGGCTGCAGGTCCTGGGGTGAAGCAGGAGACATCTGAAAGAGAGGAGGACATACGGCACAGCAGAGACATCCAGACTGGAGCAGTGCCTGGAGTGGTTCCCCCTGTAGCTACTGGGTCCCCTGCCAATGTGCCCCAGGACAGGTCCCGATGCAGCATCACGGAGGTCAGTTTAACGCCGAATGCGGTCCTCAACACTACAGCGATGGACCCTGGCAACATATCCTTGGCTTTAGAGACCCAGACTGATCTGTCTAGAGGGGACTGGAAACAGTACAGTAGTAGTGTATACTCTGAAGGGTGCCTGGATATGAAAGGGGAGGCTCTAGTGGGAGATGGCAACTGTGAAAGATGAAGGTGATGTTCCTCTGACATGGAATGCAGACGAGACTCACTTAGGGGAGGACACTCACAAGGCAGAGATTTCTTAGACTACAGGGAAAGCTTAGAGACAAATCCAAATGTTGCAACCCACTCCCTTTTACACACGCTCAGGGGTCGCGACCCAGTGTCCTTGTCAATAGGGCCTTCCGATTCACATTACTGCTATCAGTTATTGAACTCAAAGGGCCAAGGCTCGGGGAGGGCGAGCAACATCAGGCAGTAGTAAAGATAAACGGTTCCTCTGCATGTTCTGTAACATAGGCTTCAGCAGCCCCCAGAAGGTGGAGATCCATCAGAGGGTCTACAGCTGTCCGTAGTGTGAGATGAGGTTCTCCTACCAGCCCCAGCTGAAGATGCACCTGAAGGTCCACGTTGGAGAAAGGCCGTTTGCCTGTACGCACTGCAGTTAGAGGTTCTCTAAGAGAAGCTACCTCAGGATACACCAGCAGAAAAAAACATTCCACTGTATAACATAGAAAGTAATCATTCCACTCGATAGCTTCTGACGTTAAATCAAACCCTGCATTGAAGACAAAGATTACTTTTAATTTTTGTCAGCATAAAAGATCCACAGATGCATTTGTAATAACGGGAGTAACAGATTTTAGTGTTGAATAATCCTTGGTAGAATGTTTTATCCAGAAATTGTAGGCTGTGATGTTCACAAATACCTATTTCATTACTTACATTCAACAACTTAAACTACATAAATTGCCATTAAAATTATCAAGTTAATGCAGAATTTTAGTTTAGACATTACATTTTTTTTGGGGGGGGGGATTCATTTTAAGATACTCTTTGAAGAGGTAGGGTCTCAGACGTCTTTGGAAGATGGGCAGAGACTTTGCTGTCCTAGCTTCAGCGTTAAGCTCGTTCCACCATTGTGGTGCCTTGACAGAGAAGACAAGACTGGGATGGGCAGATGCAGCCAAGAGACCAGAGGTGACAGAACGGAGTGCTCAGGTTGGGCTGTAGGGTTTGAGCATTGCCCCTCCATACCTTCAGACTGTTCCCCTTGCTGCTCCATAGGCAACCAAAATGGTCTTGTAGTGGATGCGAGCCACGACTGGAAGTCAGTGGAGTGTGTCAAGGAGCGGGGTGACGTGGAAGAACTTGGGAAGGTTAAATACCGGACTGGCTGCAGTGTTCTGGATAAGTTGCAGGGGTTTGATGGCACAAATAGGGAGCCCAGCCAACAGTGAGTTGCTGTAGTCTAGATGGGAGAAGACCATAGCCTGGATTAAGACCTGGGCTGCTTCCTGTGTGAGGAAGGCTTGTACTCTATGGCTTTTGTAGAACATGAACCTGCAGGAGTGAGTCACTGATTTGATTTTAGCAGAGAATGACAGGTTGTTGTCAAGGGTCACACCAAGGTTCTTTGCACTCTGGGAGAGGGACACCATGGAGTTGTCAACAATGATGGAGAGGTCTTGGAGCGTGCAGGCCTTCCCCGGGAAGATGGGCAGCTCTGTCTTGTCGAGATTGAGCTTGAGATGGTGGGCTGACATCCAAGCTGAGATGTCTGCCAGGCAGGCAAACATACATATCTATGTGTGGTTTTCATATGGTGTGTATATAATTTTTGTATGCTTAATGAACACAAAATGGGACTTTTCATTTTAAGACTTTCATTGAGACTCTCTTTAGTATACGTCACATCTAATCTCACCCTATTCTACGTAAACACGACAGCGTGTTATAACCAATATACACTTACGAAATAGACCTACACATACCCACACACTAACAAACACCTACTGTACACGTGAAAATAGTTTAGTCAGGTTTGTCTGATGATGACTTTTGACTTATCATAGTTGACTTGTTTTTATCTACAACAACATGTTTATGTCCACCATGATGGGTTTAACAACAATTAAGTAATTCTTTAACTACATTATAGGACTCAAACCTAGTGGGGATGGGTGAAGACTCCATGTTGAAAGTGTGTTTTTCTGTGTGTATGTACCTGAGGGAGTGTATGTCTGTGTAATCTGTATCACCTGTCTCTTCCAGGAGGAGGAGGGTCCAGAGGTGCTGCTGGTGAAGGAGGAGGGGTGTGAGGAGGGTCTGTGGAACCCAGAAGGGACCATGGTCATGGAGGACAACCAGACTACACCTCCTGAACCTGCAGAGGAACCAGCTGAGCAGCACAGGACCACACACATTCTCACTGAGGTGAGCCCACTGTAAACTACTGTCTGAATGGTATTAGGTCAGGGCCTGTATCCACAGAGCGGGAGTGCTGATCTGGATCAGTTTTGTCTTTTTAGATCATAATGAGTGACTATATAGGCAGGTGGGAACCTGATCATAGGTCAGCACTCTTACTCTGATGCTTTGTGAATGCGGGCCCAGGTCTTGACATGCCTTTGAATTTATAAAATTATTAAAGAGTGACAAGTGATCAAATTAACTAACATGTTTGCAATCCCTCATTGCCCAATCAGAAGATGCTCCATAGCAGGGTGCTCATATCAGATTTCTTAATCCAACATCCTCTCACTCTGTATCTCTTACAGTCAGTAGACATGGAGGATGGGAAGCCTGATCTGCTGCTGGTCAAAGAGGAGACAATAGAAGATGAACCAGAGAGCATTGATCTGCTGAGTGGAATAAAGATGGGGGAGCAAGGTAAGGGAGAAATACACACACTGCCTTCAGAAAGTATTCATACCCCTTGACTTAATCCATATTTGGTGTTACAACCTGAATTCAAAATGTATTAAATAACAACTCCTCATCCATTTACACACACTACCCCATAATGACAAAGTGAAAACATGTTTTTAGATAAAACAAAAAAAAATGAAATTCAGAAATATCTAATTCACAAATATTCACACCGCTGTGTCAATACATCCTATAATTACCTTTGTCAGCTATTACAGCTGTGAGCCTTTCTGGGTAAGTCCTGCTAAAAGGTGATTTTGTCTCCCAATGGAAAGCAGACTGAACCAGGTTTTCCTCTATTATTTTGACTGTTCTTAGCTCTATTCCATTTATTTTCATTCCCAAAAACTCCTGAGTCCCAGCATACCCATAACATGATGCAGCCACCACCATGCTTGAAAATATGAAGAGTGGTTCTCAGTGATGCGTTGTATTGGATCTGCCCCAAACATAACCCTTTGTATTCAGGACGTAGTTATTAAAATTCCTTTGCCACATTTTTTGCAGTTTTAGTTTAGTGCCTTATTGCAAAAATATTTTATTTTTATTTTATTTATTTTTTAGGGGGAGGGGACTACTTTTTACCCAATTTCTCACCAATTTTGTGATATCAAATTGGTAGTTACAGTTTTGTCCTATGTGCAACTCCTGTATGGACTCGGGAGAGGCGAAGGTCGAGAGCAATGCATCCTCCAAAACACAACCCCTCCACGCCGCACTGCTTCTTGACACACTGCTCACTTAATCTGGAAGCACCAATGTGTCGGAGGACCGAAATCAGTGCATGCGCCCATGGAGTCGCTCGAGCGCAGACAAGGACATCCCAGCTGGCCAAACCCTCCGCTAACCCGGACTACACTGGGCCAATTGTGCGCCGCCTCATGGGCCTCCCAGTCGTGGCCCGGCTTGAACCTGGGATTGAACCCGAATCTGTACTGACGCCTCTAGCACTGCGAAGCAGTGCCTTAGACCGCTGCACCACTCGGGAGGCCCTACAGGAAGCATGTTTTGAAATAGTTTTTTTCTTTACAGGCTTCCTTCTTCTCACTCTGTCATTTAGGTTAGTATTGCCGAGTAACTACAATGTTGTTGATCCATACTCAGTTTTCTCGTGTCACAGCCGTTTAACTAAACAAACTATTTTAAAGTCACCATTGGCATCATGGTGGAAATCTGAGTGGTTTCCTTCCTCTCGGCAACTGATTTAGGGAGGACGCCTGTATCTTTGACTGGGTGTATTGATACACCATCCAATGTGTAATTAATAACTTCACCAGGGCTCCCGAGTGGTGCAGCGGTCTAAGGCACTGCATCTCAGTGCAAGTGGTGTCACTGCAGTCCCTGGTTTGAATTCAGGCTGCATCACATCCGACTGTGATTGGGAGTTCCTTAGGGTGGTGCACAATTGACCCAGCATCGCCCGGGGTATGCCGTCATTGTAAATAAGAATTTGTTCTTAACTGACTTGCCGAGTTAAATATAGGGTAAATTCATTTGTTAATTTATTTTTATTTTTAAAAATGCTCAAAGGGATATTCAATGTCTGCTTTTTTGTTGATCCATCTACCAACAGATGCCTTTCTTTGTGAGGCATTGGAAACCTTCCTGGTCTTTGGTTGAATCTGTGTTTGAAATTCACTGCTTGACTGAGGGACCTTACAGATAATTGAATGTTTGGGGTACAGAGATGAGTCATGTTAAACACTATTATTTCACACAGTGAGTCCAAGCATCTTATTATGTGACTTGTTAAGCACATTTTTACTCTTTTACTCCTGAACTTTTTAGACAAAAGGTTTGAATACTTATTAACTCAAGATATTTCAGCTTAGAATTTTTTTATGAATTTGTAAAAATGTCTAAAACATAATTCCACTTTGACATTATGTCGTATTGTGTGTAGGCCAGTGACACAATCTCAAGGGGTGTGAATATTCTCTGAAGGCACTGTATAGCCTACATACTGTACAGTAATAGATATTCAATTTTCTTAATTCATGAAATCAATAGAACTTATGTTTACATAGAAAAACACACATTATAATGCATGAACTTGACTCAAAAAACATTGACTTATCAATGACCCAAGTCCAGCTCAGATAATCCCTACCATTGTGTCGCTGCAAATGTACATTGTCCCAGCGGTGTTGTCAGTCATAAGTAACTTAATTCATGTCACTCTAACTGCCCTGAGTGCCTCTGTTTATCCTACAGCTATTGTATGCTGTAATGTGCCTATGAACTAGAGTTCTACTCTTAGCACTGAGGTGGTGTGCCCTAGTAGGAATTCCACTGAGTGCAGCTCACCCTGCACTATCAACTCAAGCATAAATAACATTGTCATGTCTACTTATAAGCTTCCCAGAAAAGTGCTGAAAGCCCACATTAAGAAGCAAGGTTCATGAAATAAATAACTTGCTAGTAACAGATGACATTCATATTTTGACTCTGAAACGCACTTAGATAATACCTTTGATAATACAGTGGTAGCAATACATGGTTATAACATCTACAGGAAAGACAGAAATGCCGATGGGGGCGGTGTTGCGGTCTATATTCAGAAGCACACTCCTGTAGAGCTTAGAGAGGATCTCATGTTAAATATTGTTAAATACTGTTGAAGCAGGTTCATCTGCCTCACCAAAAGCCCTTCTTGTGGGAAGCTGCTATAGACCCCCATCTGCTAACAGTCAATATCTAGATAATGTGTGATGCTTGATAATGTATGTGATATCAACAGAGGTGTATTTTCTGGGTAATTTCAATATTGACTGGCTCGCATCAAGCTACCCACTCAAGAAAAAGCTTCAAACTGTAACCAGTGCCTGCCATCAGTCAACCTACCAGGGTAGTTACAAACAGCACAGGAATATATTCATCGACATGTATTGATCACATCTTTACAAATGCTGCCGAAATATGTTTTAAAGCCGTATCCAAATCCATTGGATGTAGTGATCACAATATAGTAGCTATATCTAGGAAAACCAAAGTTCCAAAAGCTTGGCCTAATATAGTGTATAAGAGTTTTGTAGTGATTTGTATGTTGTTGATGTAAAGAATATTTGCTGGTCTGTAGTGTGTAATGAGGAGCAACCAGACACTGTACTTGACACATTTATGAAATTGCTTATTCCAGTTACTAATAAGCATGCACCCATTAAGAAAATGACTGTAAAAACTGTTAAATCCGGATTGATGACGAATTGAAACATTTTATGGTTTTGAGGGATGAGGCAAAAGGAATGGCAAATAAGTTTGGCTGTATAATCGATTGGCGAACATACTGCAAATGTGACTAAACTGAATAAAAAGAAGAAACTGTACTATGAAACAAAATAAATTATATAAATAATGATCGTAAAAAGCTTTGGAGCACCTTAAATAAATGTTGGGCAAAAAGGAAAACTCAGCTCCATCATTCACTGAAACAGACATTCATTATATTGCCAACTACTTACCAATTATTTTTTTTCAATATTCAAGATTAGCAAGCTTAGGCATGACATGCCAGCAACAAACTCCAACACTACACATCCAAGTATAACTCACCAAGTTATGACAAGCATTGCAATTTTGAATCCCCTAAAGTGAGTGTGGAAGTAGTGAAAATATTGTGTTCTATCAACAATGACAAGCCCCCAGGGTATGACAACTTGGAGGTAAAATGACTGAGAATAATAATGGATGATATTGCCACTCCTATTTGCCATGTCTTCAATTGAAGCCTACTAGATCGTGTGTGCCCTCAAGCCTGGAAGGAAGCTAAATTCATTCATCTACCAAATAATAATAAAGCCCCCTTTACTGGCTCAAATAGCTGACCAATCAGCCTGGTACCAACCCATAGTAAACTTTTTGATTTTGTTTTGGAGGGGGGGGGGGGGGTCAGATACAATGCTATTTTACAGTAAACAAATTGACAAGACTTTCAGCACACTTCTTGGGAAGGACATTCAACAAGCATAGCATTTACACAATTTACTGGTGATTGGCTGTGAGAAATTTATGATCAAAATATTGTGGGAGCTCTCTTGTTAGACTTCAGTGTGGTTTTTGACATTATCGATCATAGTGGCTGGAAAAGCATGTGTGTTATGGCTTTACACCTGCTATATTGTGGATAAAGTGTTATCTGTCTATCAGAACACTTGAGGGTGCTCTTTAATGGAAGCCTCTACAACATAAACTAGGTAGAATCAGGAATTCCCCAGGGCAGCTGTTTCAGCCCCTTACTTTTCTATATTTACTAATGACATGCCACGTGTTGATACAACAGTGGGGAGAAGTCTGTCCATAATAAAGTGCTGCTCTGCCTTAGCACTATCAACAAGGCAAGTCCACCTGGACTACTGTTCAGTCGTATGATCAGGTGCCACAGAAGGACTTAGGAAAGTTACAATTGGCTCAGAACCTGGCAGCTTGGCTGGTCCTTAAATGTACATAGAGAGCTAGCATTAATAATATGCATGTCAAATTATAATGGCTCAAAGTGGAGGAGAGGTTGACTTCATCACTACTTGTTTTTGTAAGAAGTGTTGTCAAGCTGAATGCACCGAGCTGCCTATTTAAACTACTAGAACACAGCTATGACACCCATTCATACCCTACAAGACATACCAGCAGAGGTCTCTTCACCGTCCCCAAGTCCAGAATAAACTATGGGAGGTGCACATTACTACATAGAGCCATGACTACATGTAACTTTATTCCACATCAGGTAACTGATGCAAACAGTAGAATTAGATTTTTTAAAAACAGATAAATACACCTTATGGAATAGTGAGGACTGTGAAGAGACACACACAGGTACAGACACACGCACTCTACACACAAATATATTGTTGTATGGTGGTATTATACATCTTGTATTGTAGATATGTAGTGGTGTAATAATGCTATATGATGTACTGTTTTAGCTTTTGTTTTATGTGTGATGTAAGTGCCTTAATGTGTTTGGACCCCAGAAAGTGCAGCAGCTAATGGGGATCCCTAATAAATACATATGTAGAGTTCTCTACCATGTTTGTAAAGTCTACTTTGTAACCTCTTCCTGCAGGTGGTTGGCTGGAGGCTAACAGAGGAGACTGGGCAGCCATATTGGATTCCCAGATCCAGACGGATGCAGCCAAGGGCCCAGGGATCAACATCACTGAGCAGGTCAGGAACAGAGGCGACATAGTGGAGGTCAGTGGATGGGACAGCATCCTCAACTCTGGGCTGGGGAACAACACTGTTAACTACAACCAGAAACAGACAGTGGAACACAAAATGACAACCAAAATTAGTCTCCATGACAACAGACTGGCTGAGACCAGGGCGAGGCTTAGATTTGGTCTGCGGGGACAGGGAGGTGTCCGTAAAGCAACAGACACAGACTCGGCTAGCGATGCTCCATCCTGCTCCTATAGTTGTGATTCAGAGAGACTGATGACGCCTCAGGTTAACCCCCTACCAGGTGCTGCCTTCAGCCTGCCTTCTATAGGATCTATCAACTGGAACATGGACCCTGCGACGACACAGACACTCCCTGGCCTTAATCCTCCTCACACTCTCCTAATGTTAAACCAGACCTCAGACAATGCCAGTGCCTCAACACTAAATGGCTACACAAACCTATTGACAAATGACAGTAGTAGTAACACTATCAGTCGGTCCAGTGGCAAAGAGAAGCGCTTCCCTTGTTCATTCTGTGGGAAAACTTTCAGTTTTCCTAAACAGGTGGAGATCCACCAGAGGATGCACATAGCAGAGACATCGTTCAGCTGCCACCTGTGCCGGGCCTGTTTTTCACACTTGTCCAGCCTAAAGAGGCACCAGAGGGTCCACACAGGGGAGAAACCATTTGGCTGCCACCTGTGCAAGGCCAGTTTTTCACACTCATCCAACCTGACGAGGCACCAGAGAGTCCACACAAGGGAGAAATCCTAGAGCTGCCCCAGTGTGAGAAGAGGTTCTCGCACCAGCTGAAGATCCACACAAAAGAGCCCGTTCGACTGTACGCACTGCGAGAAGAGGTTCTCGGAGAGGAGCTACCTCAGGATACACCAGCAGAAAATGCACACAGCCCATGTGTAGTGACATGTAATTTAGTACTAGTTGGTTTGTAGTCAATTCTGTTTGTTTTGGATGTAAGTAGGGAAACTGAATGAGGTGAATTGAGAAAAGAATGAGTATGATGAGACAGAGTTGATGATATGGTGATCGTTGGTGTGATGGTGTCTCTAAAAATGCTTCACTAATGTAAAGTGAACCTTGTCCTGTTTTGATGCTGGTGTTTTATAATGAGGAAATGATAGTGCCTTAATTCATGTTTACTTGACTTGAAGTAGTGATGTTTCTAATGTTGAACCTTTTCCAAAGTATTCTAAAATTAATTTTCTCAAAGCGAGTGTCCAAGAGTTACAGAAAAAGTCAAGTGTTACCATAGTGAAGTTATTCTACTTGTCACATGTTTTGTACAATTATGAAGTACTGTCCTTCACTGTGTGAGTGTATGACCATTTTGTTGAAATTAAATACAACATTGACTCTGTTCTGACTGACTTGGTTATTTTTGTGTCATTGCAGGGACTGAGTTTTCCTTATCTCAGTTAAGCCAAAACATTATACTTCACTTTTTTAATCAACACATGGACATTTTTTATAATGAACTCCAAGGCTCCATATTGTTAGCTACTTGAATCACAGTGATTGAGATGGGCTTGACTGTGGTTATTTTTACTATCATGTCATGTTTCTGTGTACAGCAGAGAGTTTCTTATATAAACCTTTATGCTTTTCTGTTCAATTTGTGTTTACAGTCTGCAGTCCATGAGGACCTGCTGATATCCGGTGTTACTGGCGGGAGAGACTGGACCTCTGAAGCGGCTGGTCACAAACTCTGGCCCCGGATCAGGACCCTGGATCAGGAGCCGTCACTCTTCCTTCGTGAGTCGGAACCAGGACCCAACCACGAAGGACAGAGACCCCACCACCACACAGAACACAACCAGTGGACAGGTGGACTCAAGACCCTCAGTCCTGATGGTCATCAGAGAGACCGAGGATCTAGTCAGCAATTGAGGCTCTTGTCTTCACAGTCTCAGTGCAGGGATGAAGCAGGGCCTGGGGATGATAGAGATAGACCCTCCTGTTCCTATGATACAAACACCACAGTATCCATGATGAACAGAGCAGGTCACCCTGGGCTTCAGCCTTCACAGAGAGTGGTGGGAGACCCGCCTAGTGGGAGTCTAACAGGAAGTCTTTCTCCTTCAAGATCTCCTCTAATGCCTGGTGACTGGGTTCATAGAAAGCCTGGACCTGGGTCTAGCCTTTCTCAGCTGCCTCATAGTTATCCCACCAATACAGACAGGGTCAGGATGGGCTTTCACCATGAGAGGTACCTAGCCTATAACACTGCAGACAATCCCAACAACACCGAAACCATGGCTAGAGGTCAAGGAGGGAGCTCAAAGACTAACCACATGAGGGTGGTGGCTCCTGCTTCTACCTCCTCTGGTGTCATTGGGTCACAACGTGGGAGACCTAGTTTTAGGACGGACGCCGACAAGCCGTACGCCTGCCCCACATGTGGGAAGCGCTTTGCTGAGGCAAACTATGTGAAGAAGCACCAGACCGTTCACACCAAGGAGAGGCCCTTCAAGTGCAAACTATGTTACAAGAGCTTTTCCTTCCAGAGTAACCTTATCAAACATAGGAGTGTCCACAACGGGGAGAAATCGTAGCAGTGTGGCCATTATTTTTTAGGTCAATTAGGGTAATGTCTGTACTGAGCTTGAAAGAGACTCATCATGGCCTTATCTCATTTGGATTATCTCAACTTCTGCGTCTTCTGTCTTCCGACCTCTCTCGCCTCCTTTTGAAAAAGGTAATCGAGTAGAGCGAACGTGGATGAAAATGCGCTTGTTTTAAAATTGACTCACCTTCTCCACTTGTGCGTCATCAGGCAAGTGACGTTTACAGGGATGGATCCCAAAATAGATAAATGTGTAAAGTGATAAAAACAAATTTAGTTGTGAGAGACAACTAGCATACAGATCTGGGATAACTATAGTTTTAACTGTGCTTTGTGGAAAGTAACTATTTGTCAGAGGAAAAAAGTTACTTTGGAGATGACTACAATTATTTGAATATAGATCCCAAAAAATCACTACTTTTTAAAACTATTTTGAAAATATAGATCTCAGAAAGCAACTACTTTTTAATGTTTTGTAATACAGATCTCAGGAAGTGACTACTTTTCTGAAACTGTTGGATTGGCTGTCTTCAACTAATAGCAGGGTTGTACAGTGCCTAATTAGAAAGTATTCACACCCCTCGACTTTTTCCACATTTGGTGTTACAGCCTGAATTTAATTGTGATTTTGTGTCACTGGCAATACCCCATGTCAAAGTGGAACATTTTTTTTTTTTACATATTAAAAGTGAAAAGCTGACATTTCTTGTCAGGTATTCAACCCATTTTGTTATGGCAAGCCTAAATAAGTAGAGTAGTAAATGTTTGGATTGTACCTTTTTTCAATTCTAGCCTAAAATGACACACAAATCAAACTGCCTGTAGCTCTTAATATGTCACAATAAGTTGCATGCAATATTAGTGTAACATTATTTTTCAATTACTACCTCTGTACCCTGCACATACAATTATCTTTAAGGTTCCTCAGTCGAGCATTGGGTTTTTAACACTGATTCAACCACACAGACCAGAGTTTTTTTCCCCCCAATGCCTCGCAAAGAAGTGCACCTATTGTTTTAGATTTTTTTTAAATATACATTTTTTTACTGACATTCAAAATCCCTTTGAACATGGTGAAGTTATTAATTACACTTCGGATGGTGTGTCAATACACCCAGTTGCCGGAGAGGAAGGAAACCACTCAGGGATTTCACCATGAGTCCAATGGCGACTTTAATACAGTTACAGAAATGAATGGCTGTGATAGAACACTGTGGATGGAGCAACAACATTGTAGTTACTCTACAATACTAACCTAAATGACAGAGTGAGATGAAGGAAGCCTGTACAATATAAAAAAATGTTCTAAAACATGGAGCCTGTTTGCAATAAGCCATTAAAGTATAACTGTATCTGGAACTGCATGTTGAAGATAATGAATAGAGCACACACAATCTCCTATGCTATTCCAATATACTTGACAGTCATTTGATCTACACAATACATTTCTATCTGAACATTTTGTAAATGACCATTCTCCTGAATGTCCATTGCCCTTGGTCAGGGCTGCCCAACCCTCTTCCAGGAGATCTACTGTCCTGTGAGTTTTCAGTCAAACCCTAATTTAACACACCTGATTCTACTGATTAGCTGATCAACAAGACCTTAACGAGCTGAATCTGATATACTAAATTAGGGTTGGACTGAAAACCTACAGGACAGTAGATCTCCAGGAAGAGGGTAGGGCAGCCCTATCCTAGGTGTACAAAATTAAGTCATACCAATTAACCAATGATATTTTGTACAGATAAGTATAAATACATTGACGCTCAACTACTGTATGACTCTTTCAACATGCCACTGAAATGTTCAAAGCTCCAATACATTTTATGATACCTGAAAATACTGCAGAGTAATTCAAACCCATTTGCAAATGGCAAGTTGAATGCTTAGCAAAAACAACTTAGAACCTCTACGTTCATCTGAAGGTAAGTGTTCTTGTTTTGAGCATACCATCTTTAAATGGATAGTTTACTCAGAATACAAACTAAAATGATTTTCCACCTACCTTTTGCCGTAGTTGATAAAAGAAGGCAGTTTTGGGATATCTAGTTTACTAAATATACATATTTTGTTACTGTTAGCATTCTCAGTAATACTCTACGTTAAACTGTCATTGTGCCTGTGTAATAAAACAAACTACTTTTGGAGCAACATTTTACATTTACTTTTGTAAATGGATTTTGATTGCATGGCAATGAGCTTAGAGTTTTTAGCTACTGTACCTGAGGAATAGGGACTTCCTTATTCCACTTATGTAATAACTCCATTATGCTATTATAAACCCATTTCCAAAGGCCTATGTAACAATGTTGCTATTGTAACAAGTTACTACACATGTATAAGAACTTGTTGTCAAGTGTTACTGTATTACCTTATGTCTCACTCATGAAAACATATTTGTTAGTCATTTTGAAGTTGCAAAAGGAGTCTAGTGTAATGTTGAGGTGATTCCATGTTCCTCTATTTAATTCTAGGCTATAGGCTATATTAAGATTCATATCTGAGAGCCCTCGAAACCATGTGCTTATGATCATCTATTTAGACTAATTCAACTAACTGTTAGTTACTTTTCAAATGATTTGCCTAGATTCAAATACTTCCAAGTATGATTTGGTTTTCTGAGACCTGTATTTGAATGTCAAACAACAGTTGCCTTTTAGTTGAAACTCCATATAAACTATATTTGACTACTTCGAATTGGTATTTTCAAAAAAACAAACAAAATACAACTACTTTCTGCCGAGGACTGGTAGCATATTGTTTTTAAACGTGTGCATTCTTTTCCCCCGACAAAAAAGCTCAATTCAATAAACATGACTATCGTCAATGAAAGGTGGCTATCGAGGAGGGGAGGACACTGCAGTCAATACGTTAGTAATTAAACATCTCCTCGACCACGTCGATTTCCCGGTGTTGTGCTGAATATCTCCCTCCTGACAGAATCCCCCCGCGTGAACGCGCACACACTCAATTCTTCATTGCTGCGACTTGTTTCTTGCTAGTTGAGATTTCTGTTCTTCACTCCGTTGTCAGTTTAGCCTACAATTCTCTGATCTTAGTAGCAGAAAGCATTTTTTGTTTGGCTATTACCCTTAATCTTGTAATAAATCAAATCTAGTGATACGGAACTTGACATTTCTTCCATCCATTGTGATATTGTGGGAGCAATACCAACCTTCCAATTAATGGCCATGCTTTTCTTAGCCGCTATAAATGCTAGGTTACACAGTTTCTTCTGATAACTGTAGTGTCTACATTTCCAAGCAAACAAAAACAGGGTGAAGGGTGGATCTGTAGAAGTGTTGAGAAAAATAACACATTCTTTGCCGGAATTCAGCGAGCCTTCACAATATCATAGCATATGCAAATATGTCCCCTTTTGTTTTGAGAGCATATATTCAGTTTTACTGGTATAGGATTTTCTGTGGATGGTTTTAAACTGCAGGAATTTGTCTGAGATTATATGAACATGACTTGGCATTCAGACATACACTACATGACCAAAAGTACGTGGAAACCTGCTTGCCGAACAGCTGATTCCAAAATCATGGGCATTAATATGGAGTTGGTCACCCCATCGCTGCTATAATAGCCTCCTCTCTTCTGGGAAGGCTTTCCACTAGATGTTGGAATATTGCTGCGGGGACTTGCTCACATTCAGCCACAAGAGCATGAGTGAGTTTGGGCGATTAGGCTTGGCTCGCAGTCGGCTATCAAATCAAATGTAATTGGTCACATACACATGGTTAGCAGATGTTAATGCGAGTGTTGCGAAATGCTTGTGCTTCTAGTAACGTCAGCGCAATAATATCTAACAAGTAATCTAACAATTCCACAACAACTACTTGTACAGACAAATCTAAGAAAAAAGAAATGGAATAAGAATATGTACAAATAAATATGGATGAGCGATGACCGAGCGGCATAAGCATGATGGCATAGAATACAGTAATGCAAGATATGTAAACATTATTAAAGTGACTAGTGATCCATTTATTAAAGTGACCAATGATTTTGAGTATGTACAGTGGGGCAAAAAAGTATTTAGTCAGCCACCAATTGTGCAAGTTCTCCCACTTAAAAATATGAGAGGCCTGTAATTTTCATCATAGGTACACTTCAACTATGACAGACAAGATGAGAGAAAAAATCCAGAATATCACATTGTAGGATTTTTAATGAACTTATTATGCAAATTATGGTGGGAAATAAGTATTTGGTCACCTACAAACAAGCAAGATTTCTGGCTCTCACAGACCTGTAGCTTCTTCTTTAAGGGGCTCCTCTGTCCTCCACTCGTTACCTGTATTAATGGCACCTGTTTGAACTTGTTATCAGTATAAAAGACACTTGTCCACAACCTCAAACAGTCACACTCCAAACTCCACTATGGCCAAGACCAAAGAGCTATCAAAGGACACCAGAAACAAAATTGTAGACCTGCACCAGGCTGGGAAGACTGAATCTGCAATAGGTAAGCAGCTTGGTTTGAAGAAATCAACTGTGGGAGCAATTATTAGGAAATGAAAGACATACAAGACCACTGGTAATCTCCCTCCATCTGGGGCTCCACGCAAGATCTCACCCCGTGTGGTCAAAATGATCAAAAGAACGGTGAGCAAAAATACCAGAACCACACGGGGGGACCTAGTGAATGACCTGCAGAGAGCTGGGACCAAAGTAACAAAGCCTACCATCTTTAACACAATACGCCGCCAGGGACTCAAATCCTGCAGTGCCAGACGTGTCCCCCTGCTTAGGCCAGTACATGTCCAGGCCCGTTGGAAGTTTGCAAGAGAGCATTTGGATGATCCAGAAGAAGAATGGGAGAATGTCATATGGTAAGATGAAACCAAAATATAACTTTTTGGTAAAAACTGATCCGTGTAAAGGAAAGAATGAATGGGGCCATGTATCGTGAGATTGAGAGTGAAAACCTCCTTCCATCAGCAAGGGCATTGAAGATGAATCGTGGCTGGGTCTTTCAGCATGACAATGATCCCAAACACACCGCCTGGGGCAACGGAGTGGCTTCGTAAGAAGCATTTCAAGGTCCTGGAGTGGCCTAGCCGGTCTCCAGATCTCAACCCCATAGAAAATCTTTGGAGGGAGTTGAAAGTCTGTGTTGCCCAGCAACAGTCCTAAAACATCACTGCTCTAGAGGAGATCTGCATGGAGGAATGGGCCAAAATATCAGCAACAATGTGTGAAAACCTTGTGAAGACTTACAGAAAACGTTTGACCTATTCATTTTTGGAGGTTTGTTTGAATATACCCGTTTCCATCCCGCACTGTAGGTGGCAGCATGCGCAATACATTCTGCGAACTCAATATACCATGGAATAAGAAAATCACACGAGGAAGAGATAAGCGGATGTGAACAGTGACCAATAACAATTTCCACTTTGGCGTATTGTAATTTGTATTGTTGTTATTTAGACGTTTATGAACACACTGGAACTCGACATATCACTACTTTAACTGCACATCATCACTTAATCTAGTTCCCAAATTTGTGTTGGAGAAAGGACTTGGTGGATAGATTTGATCTAGGTAAGGCTAGCCTAGATGCTAACGTTAGCTAACAATGGCAAACTGCATGGTTTTTCACACTCAAATAGCCTCCGTCATGGAGGTGCTGGCGAATGCAGCCGTGGCAGACATATGTAAACTCGTAGACGACGACTATGCAGTGTTTCGTTTGGAAATAACTCAAAGCCAGAAAGAAAACAGGGCATTGCGGAGGAAATTACAGCTACTTGAACTGAAGGTGTCACGGGAGCGCGCAGAGAGGACAATACGAGAGCGCGTCTTCGCCAGTCGTCCCAGAAGTGTCAACATTCTTGACCGATACAGAGGAATGGCAAGAGGTACATTTAGCTTCGTTCCCCACTGCACATGTGTTCAGATTCTAGCTATGTGTACATGACCAATACATGTGATTTGATGTGTTACCCAGAACTGGGTCTTGATCAGTTTTTGGATAGTATGCAATAATTCCTCTGATTACTTAACTATCTTGTGCAAAGAGCCAATGTCATATTCTAACCAGATAATTTATTACTGTATTTCCTATTATTTAGTCCTTGAAAACAATGTGATGCATGGATCATAATACATTAATCAATAAATAGTATGTCAATAAGTTATGCTTAGTGTTACCTTACATCATTGCCAATTCTACACAGTATCAAAACTGTCAATAGTGTACAATATAGCGTTGACCATTGCCTTTTGCTAACCTAACCACCTCTTTTCCCCCAATCACTCTCTCAGGTGAAGGACATCTCACTGGAGGTTACAGGAGCTTTGTGAAGCCAGCAGGACACAAAACATGGAGAGATGACCAACCAATCACTGTTGATGAGGGGAGTGGAACCTCAACCCAGCACATTATCATGATAGAGGTTAGTGTAATGGTATTACATAAAAATGACAGTACATCAAATGTGGCCATTTTATTTCAGAAAGGCTCCCCTCAGCTTTTCACTTGCTTACATGTACACCCTCATTTATCTGCCATAGGGGAGCTTGTGAGACTTCCCTATGGTATTGTTATGCAATTCTACACATGACCGGAAATAACCTCTGCTCTTCTTGTCTCAGTCTGAAGATGCAGAGGCTGCAGGTCCTGGGGTCAAGCAGGAGATGACCAAAGGAGAGCATCCACCACACAGCAGAGACAACCAGACTGGAGCGCCCCCTGTAGCCACAGAGGAACTCAACACTGCCACCACTCCCCACGCCAGGACCCAACACAGCATCACGGAGGTCAGTGGAATGCCGAACACCGTCCTCAAGTCAGAGACCGACACAGAGACTTTAACTGTAACACACAGGCTCTTACACACAGGATCTGACCACAGATCAGCCCCAGTGGACACTGGGCTATCCTCTTGTCCCTGGCTCATAGTATTTACTTTGACCCGTTAGAGACCGGTAATGATCTGTGTTTTTCTTACACTACAGAGATGGACCCTGGCAAAATGCCCTTGGCTTTAGAGACACAGACTGATCTGTATAGAGCGGACTGGAACCGGTATAGTAGTAGTGTACACTTTGAAGGGTATCTAGATAAGAAAAGGGAGGGTCTGGTCGTAGATGAAGTGACTGGGAATGTTTTCGGGCGACGTTCCACCCACACGGAATGCAGATAGTCACAGAGGAGATGGACACTCATATGGGAAGAGTTCTTAGATTACAGGGAAAGCTTAGAGACAAATCTCGCGACCCACTCCCCTTTACATTCGCTTAGGGATTGCGATCCAGTGTCCATGTCAATGGGGCCTTCCGATTCACACAGCTGCATTCTTTTCAATTGGTTATTGAACTCAAACCACAGGGCTGGAGACCACTCGCAGGGAGTGGGAGCAACATCAGGCAATAGTCAAGAGAAATGGTTCCTCTGCATGTTCTGTTACAAAGGCTTCAGCTGCCCCCAGGTGGCGATCCACCAGAGGTTCCACACAGGGGAGAAATACTTAAGCGGTACCCATTGTCAGATGTGCTTCCCCGAAAGTGGCAACCTGAAGATGCACCTGAAGGTCCACACAGGGAGAAATCATTCGGCTGCCACCTATGCCTGGTCAGTTTCACCCATTCGTCCAGCCTGAAGCGGCACCAGAGGGTTCACACAGGGAAGATATCATACAGCTGAGAAGAGTTTCTCCCCCCAGCACCTTCTCAAGATACACCTGGAGAGAGGCCATTCGCCTGTATGCACTGCGGGAAGAGGAGCAACCTCAGGATACACTAGCAGAAAAAACATTCCACTCAATAACATAGAAAGTAACCGTTAAACTCGATAGCATTCAATATTTATATCAAATCCTTCATTAAAGTCAAAAAATGAATTCATTATTGTCAATAGAAAAGATCCACAGAAGCATTTGGAATAACGAGATTAACAGATTTCAGTGTTGAATATTCCTGGGTAGAATGTTGAATCCAGACATTGTGTGATACTCTGAGTGTACAAAACATTAAGGACACCTGACTTATTGATTTACATCCCCCTTTGCCCTCAGAACAGCCTCAATTCATCGGCATGGACTCTACAAGGGTCAAGTGTTCCACAGGGATGCTGGCCCATGTTAATGCCAATGCTTCCCACAGTTGTGTCAAGTTTGCTGGATGGGTGTTGGACCATTCTTGATACTAGAGGTCGACCGATTATGATTTTTCAACGCCGATGCCAATTATTGGAGGACCAAAAAAGCCAATACCGATTTAATCGGACATTTTTTAAATTTATTTTTTCCCCTCTTTTTTTTAAAATTTGTAATAATGACAATTACAACAATACTGAATGAACACTTATTTTAACTTAATATAATACATCAATCAAATCAATTTAGCCTCAAATAAATAATGAAACATGTTCAATTTGGTTTAAATAATGCAAAAACAAAGTGTTGGAGAAGAAAGTAAAAGTGCAATATGTGCCATGTAAGAAAGCTAACATTTAAGTTCCTTGCTCAGAACATGAGAACATATGAAAGCTGGTGGTTCCTTTTAACATGAGTCTTCAATATTCCCAGTTAAGAAGTTTTAGGTTGTAGTTATTATATGAATATTATATGTTCTTATAGGCACTTTAGTATTGCCAGTGTAACAGTATAGCTTCCATCACTCTCCTCACCGCTACCTGGGCTCGAACCAGGAATACATTGACAACAGCCACCCTCGAAGCATCGTTACCCATCGCTCCACAAAAGCCGCGGCCCTTGCAGAGCAAGGGGAACAACTACTCCAAGTCTCAGAGCGAGTGACGTTTGAAATGCTATTAGCGCGCACGCCACTAACTAGCTTGCCATTTCACATTGGTTACACCAGCCTAATCTCTGGAGATGATAGGCTTGAAGTTATAAACAGCACAATGCTTGAAGCATTGCGAAGAGCTGCTGGCAAAGCGCACGAAAGTGCTGTTTGAATTAATGCTTACGAGCCCGCTGGTGCTTACCATCGCTCAGTCAGACTGCTCTCTCGAATCATAGACTTAATTATAACATAATAACACTCAGAAATATGAGCCTTAGGTCATTAATATGGTCGAATCCGGAAACTATCATTTCGAAAACAAAACGTTTATTCTTTCAGTGAAATACAGAACCGTTCCGTATTTTATCTAACAGATGGCAACCCTAAGTCTAAATATTGTGTTATGTCATAGTTACGTAAAATTCTGGTAAATTAGTTCGCAATGAGCCAGGTGGCCCAAACTGTTGCATATACCCTGACTGCGTGCAATGAATAGGTACACTTCAACTATGACACAAAATTAAAGAAAAAATCCAGAAAATCACATTGTAGGATTTTGTAATGAATTTATTTGCAAATTATGGTGGAAAATAAGTATTTGGTCAATAACAAACGTTTATCTCAATACTTTGTTATATACCATTTGTTGGCAGAGGTCAAACGTTTTCGTAAGTCTTCACAAGGTTTTCACACACTGTTGCTGGTATTTTGGCCCATTCCTCCATGCAGATCTCCTCTCGAGCAGTGATGTTTTGGGGCTGTTGCTGGGCAACACAGACTTTCAACTCCCTCCAAAGATTTTCTATGGGCTTGAGATCTGGAGACTGGCTAGGCCACTCCAGGACCTTGAAATGCTTCTTACGAAGCCACTCCTTCGTTGACCCAGGCGGTGTGTTTGGGATCATTGTCATGTGAAAGACCCAGCCATGTTTCATCTTCAATGCCCTTGCTGATGGAAGGAGGTTTTCACTCAAAATCTCACGATACATGGCTCCATTCATTCTTTCCTTTACACGGATCAGTCGTCTTGGTTCCTTTGCAGAAAAACAGCCCCAAAGCATGATTTTTCCACCCCCATGCTTCACAGTAGGTATGGTGTTCTTTGGATGCAACTCAGCATTCTTTGTCCTCCAATAACGACGAGTTGAGTTTTTACCAAAACGTTATATTTTGATTTCATCTGACCATATGACATTCTCCCAATCTTCTTCTGGATCATCCAAATGCTCTCAAGCAAACTTCAGATGGGCCTGGACATGTACTGGCTTAAGCAGGGGGACACGTCTGGCACTTCAGGATTTGAGTCCCTGGCGGTGTAGTGTGTTACTGATGGTAGGCTTTGCTACTATGGTCCCAGCTCTCTGTAGGTCATTCACTAGGTCCCCCCGTGTGGTTCTGGGATTTTTGCTCACCGTTCTTGTAATAATTTTGACCCCACGGGGTGAGATCTTGCGTGGAGCCCCAGATTGAGGGAGATTATCAGTGGTCTTGTATGTCTTCCATTTCCTAATAATTGCTCCCGCAGTTGGTTTCTTCAAACCAAGCTGCTTACCTATTGCAGATTCAGTCTTCCCAGCCTGGTGGAGGTCTACAATTTTGTTTCTGGTGTCCTTTGATAGCTCTTTGGTCTTGGCCATAGTGGAGTTTGGAGTGTGACTGTTTGAGGTTGTGGACAGGTGTCTTTTATACTGATAACAAGTTCAAACAGGTGCCATTAATACAGGTAAAGAGTGGAGGACAGAGGAGCCTCTTAAAGAAGAAGTTACAGGTCTGTGAGAGCCAGAAATCTTGCTTGTTTGTAGGTGACCAAATACTTATTTTCCACCATAATTTGCAAATAAATTCATAAAAAATCCTACAATGTGATTTTCTGGATTTTTTACCCCCTCATTCTGTCTGTCATAGTTGAAGTGTACCTATGATGAAAATTACAGGCCTCTCATCTTTTTAAGTGGGAGAACTTGCACAATTGGTGGCTGACTAAATACTTTCCCCCCCACTGTACTTCTGTGTATTGATTTTAATAAAGGAATTCGTAACAGGCAGGCTCCTCGTGAGGCAGGTGGTTAGAGCGTTGGACTAGTTAACCTTAAAGTTACAAGATTGAATCCCTGAGCTGACAAGGTAAAAATCTGTTGTTCTGCCCCTGAACAAGGCAGTTAAACCACCGTTCCTAGCCGTCATTGAAAATAAGTATGTGTTCTTAACTGACTTGCCTAGTTAAGTAAAGTTGTAAAAAAATATATATTATAAATAAAAAATCTGCGCCCAAAAAATACCGATTTCCGATTGTTATGAAAACTTGAAATCGTCCCTAATTAATCGGTCGACCTCTACTTGATACACGCGAGAAACTATTGAGCGTGGAAAAACCCCGCAGTGTTGCAGTTCTTGACACACTCAAAAAGGTGCACCTGGTACCTTCTACCATGCCCCGTTCAAGGGCACTTAAACTATTTTTGTCTGGCCCATTCAACCTCTGAATGGCACACATACAAAATCCTTCTTTAACCTCTCTTCCTTTTCATCTACACAGTGGATTTAACAAGTGATCTCTCATTAAGAGATCTTTGCTTTCACCTGGTCAGTCTGTCATGGAAAGAGCAGGTGTTCCTTTTTTTTCAAGTCTTACATATTGTGTTTATACTGTGTATATGATGTTCACAAATGCCTATTTCATTACTTCCATTCAACTCATTACTTCCATTCAAGTTCATGCAGATTTTTTGTTGAGACGTGTATGTGGTTTTCATTTGGTGTATTTAAAAACATTATTTTAAATCTAAGACTTTCATTGAGACCCTCTTTAGAATACATCACCTGATCTCACCCTATTCTGAGTACACAGACAACGCTTTATAACAATTAGACTTAATAAATATACCTACGCTCTAACAAACACCTACTGTAAAATAGTTTAAGGTTTGACTGACTTTTGAGTTATCATAGCTTACCCACAACATCATATTTATGTCCACCATGATGGGCTTAACAACAATGATGTAATTCTGTAATTACAGTATAGGTAAACACTTCATGTTGAAAGTGTGTTTATTATCTGTGTGTATGTACTTGAGGGAGTGTATGTCTGTAATCTGTATCACCTGTCTCTTCCAGGAGGAGGAGGGTCCTGAGGTGCTGCTGGTGAAGGAGGAGGGGTGTGAGGAGGGTCTGGGGAACCCTGAGGGGACCATGGTCATGGAGGACAACCAGACTACACCTCCTCCTGAACCCACAGAGGAACCAGCTGTGCAGCACAGGACCACACACAGCCTCACTGAGGTGAGCCCACTGTGAACTACTGTCTGTATGGTATTAGGTCAGGTTCCACAAAGCCTCTCAGAGTAGGAGTGCTGATCTAGGATCAGTTTGCATTTGAGATCATATTGAATAAGACTTTAGACAGGTGCTAACCTGATCCTCGATCAGCACTCCTACTCTGATTCTCTTTGTGGATACGTGCTCAGGTCTTGATTAATTTGGTCTTAAGTGTGGGACCATGTCTTTTGAATTATCAAACCATTTAAGAGTGTTAAATAATTAAATTAACACGTTTGTATAGTACTCATAGCAATCCCTCATTGCCCAATCAGAAGATGCCCCATAGCAGGTTGCTTATATCAGATTTCTTGATCCAACATCCTCTCACTCGGTATCTCTTACAGTCAGTAGACATGGAGGATGGGAAGCCTGATCTGCTGCTAGTCAAAGAGGAGACGATAGAAGACGAACCAGAGAGCATTGACCTGCTGAGTGGTCTAAAGATGGGGGAGCAAGGTAAGAGAGAAATACATATAGCCTACATATAGTAATAGGTCTTCAATGGCTATAGTGATGCGCCTGATTTATTTTTGTATGAAACAATATGAGTACTTCATTTATAAATCAACATCAATACAATTTGTATGAAATACAAATAAACAATATGATGCAACATAAGTCATAAGCTAGGTTTCCATCTGATTGGTGAAAGATTTTAATTAGAATATTATCAAATCTGCATTTTCCCACCAATGTGTTTCCAACAAACTGACTTGAGGGTAAAAAGCAGTGTGTAATGACATAGTGCACATAAAAGGTACTTATTCCACTTTCATAAATTAAATGTTTCTCCATCACATTTTGAACTCTACTGATAGTAAACTGTTGCGTTATACGCGAATATGCCCACTCTGGTCTTGAGGAGTGCGTTCTAGGCAACAGCTCGCAGATACAGTGCTGGTAAACCAGCCTACATGATGAGATAATTATGGATAAGAGCAGGATTTTTATTTGTCAAATGGCAGCCAAGCATCGATCATGTCACCAGAATAAGTAGCTTCAAGCTGAACACTGTGCACTTTCACCACCCTGTGAAGTCCATCTTAACTTATTTGTATCTGTAATAAACTGGATGCTTTCCCAAGTGGTAGTGGGAGGACCACAAAACATCACGTGACTCCATGTTTATATCAATATTTTCGTATAATTTGTTTTACAGATGAAAAGATCCCACCATGTCTAGCATATTTTCTTTTGTCCACTTTTGGAAAGTTTAACAACAAAATTGCTGTTTCCATCAGGCCGTTTTTTTTAAATCGTAAATGTACGTTACTCACATAAGAGGTTGGATGGAAACCTGGCTATAGACATCACCAGGCCATGTCAATGATTTTTTTCTGTTGTGTCATGTTTAAGTCTGGATTGTAACATTTGCCTATAGGTGTTTGGTTGGAAGCTAACAGAGGCGACTGGGCTGCCATCTTAGATTCCCAGACCCAGACGGGTGCAGCCATGGGCCCAGGGGATGACATCACTGAGCTGGCCAAGACCAGAGGCAACATTGTGGAAGTCAGTGGATGGGACAGCGTCCTCAACTCTGGGCTGGGGAACAACACTGTAAAGCACAACCAGAAACGGACAGTTGAACACAAAACAACAACCAAGCAAAGTCTCCATGACAACAGACTTGCTGAGACCAGGGCGAGGCATAGATTTGGTCTGCGGGGACTGGAAGGTGTCCCTATGCGGCCGGAGAGAACAGACACAGACTCAGCTAGCGGTGATCCATCCTGCTCCTATAGTCATGATTCAGAGAGACTGATGGTGCCTCAGGTTAACCCCCTAACGGGTGCTTCCTTCAGCATACCTTCTATAGGATCTATCGACTGGAACATGGACCCTGCGACAACACAGACACTCCCTGGCCTTCATCCTCCTCACACTCTCCTAATGTTAAACCAGACCTCAGACAATGCCAGTGCCTCAACACTAAATGGCTACACAAGCCCATTGACAAATGACTGTAGTAGTAGCACTATCAGCAGATCTGGTGGCAAAAATAAGTGCTTCCCGTGTTCGTTCTGTGGGAAAGCCTTCAATTTCCCTAAACAGGTGGAGATCCACCAGAGGATGCACACGGGGGAGAAACCGTTCGGCTGCCACCTGTGTGAGAAAAGGTTCTCCCACCAGCACCACCTGAAGAGGCACCTGAAGGTCCACACAGGAGAGAGGCCATTCGCCTGTACACACTGCGGGAAGAGGTTCTCAGAGAGGAGCAATCTCAGGATACACCAACAGAAAATGCACACAGCGCATGTGTAGAGTGTCGTGACATGTAATGTAGTACGTGCTAGTTTGTTTGTAGTTAATTCTTTTGGTTTTGGATGTATTTATTTATTTTACTAGGCAAGTCAGGAACAAATGTAGTAGGGAACTGAGGAAAGAAAGAGTATGATGAGACAGAGTAGATGATATGCTGATGGTGTCTATAAAAATGCTTCACTGATGAAATGTGACTATGACCATTTAGTTTGATACTGGTGTTTTATAGTGCCTTAATTCATGTTTACTTGCCATAAAGATCTGTGTAATCTTTTTCTTTTTACTAAGTATTCTGAAAATATATTTTATCAGAGGGTCCCAGATTTACAGGAAAGGTTAAGTGTTACCATAGTGAGAAGTTATTGTTTTGTACAATAAAAGTGCTGCACTTCATGTTATGTGAGTGTATGACCATTTTGTTGAAATAAACATGTGCTGATTGACTTGGTTATTTTTGTATCATTGCAGGGACTGAATTTCCCTTCTCAGTCGAACCAAAACATTCATAATTCTTGAATCAACACATATGGAATAGTTTTTATAATATACTCCAATCACTCCATATGGTTAGGTACTTGAATCACAGTGTTAGAAATGGGCTTGACTATGATACTACATTGTATGATGTCATGTTTTTGTGTACAGCAATGAGTTTCTTATAAATATTTATGCTCTTCTGTACAATTTGTGTTTTGCAGTCAATGAGGACCTGCTGATATCCAGTGTTGCTGCTGGGAGAGACTGGACCTGTGAAGCGGCTGATCACAAACCCTGGCAACGGATCACGACCCTGGATCAGGAGCCATTGTTCTTCCTTCCCGAGTCAGAACCAGGACCCAACTGCAAGGGACAGCGACTCCACCACCACACAGAACACAACCAGTGGACAGAACAATCTCATTCCTGGTTGTCATCCGAGAGATGTTGACTCCAGTCAGGGATCAACTCTGCAGCCTGAAAACATTGTTTTTATGGGCAGAGGCAACTCATTCCATTCTGAGGCTCAAGTATACAAGAAAGTACATTTCCCACCATTACTCCTAAACCTGTATAAAAACCAATAGCGTGCCGTGGTTCTGGGGCCTGGTCCTTCAGTGAAGTCCTACACAGTCCCACCCAAATTAATCCACCTCTTATTACCATCATTATGATGCCATGGCTCTAGACACTATACATTTAGACAGAAACGCAGTATAACCAGGCGTTGCGTCACCTTGAAATTGACATTTTTATTCAGAGAATTGCAGGGGAAGAGTACAATACCTTTTCATTGTGCAGCTTTGTTGCCCTGCGCGCTTGTTCTTTGAGCTGTAGACCCACTCGGGTGTCCCCAAAAGTTTTCAAAAGCACCATTGTTTGTAAGTGCCCAGCCGTACTTTGGTGTCTCGTTGCTGCCTTGGTTAGACAACTCAGGTTTGCAAAGCCAGTGTGGCTCCAAACACCAAATCGATCACTTGCAAATAATAGGCATTCCCAGCAGTACAGTTTGCAGTGCTTCTCGGAGCCTGTCTTTGTAGCTTCGGCTTTGTAGCGTCGGCGTCTAGATTTCAGTTTCCTAGTTCTGAGACCTGCCCATATAGGACCTGCCTCTCAATATTGGTAATCCAATCAAAAGACGTGCAGGCACTACGCCTGCTAGCTGGCTCCTGTGTAACACTGGAGCCAGCCAGCAGGCGTACAATAGCCAACTCTAAATCTGATTGGTTGACACTAAATTTTAATTTCCATTCACTTTAAGCTACAAGCGCCCACACTGTTGATTCTGAAGGCCTGAGGGCAGATTTTAGACCCCTGGCAACACATGATGGCTGAATATGATTGGATAAAAGATCTAACATAAAGACCAGCCCTCCAAATCTCAACCTGGGGCTGGAAGCAGTGCAACCAAGAGGAACGCTATGAAATGAAGAGTGTAACTCTTGGGGAATAATTGAATACATATTTGTGGGAAAATATATTTAAAAAAAAATGTATATTCTGATGATGTTTAGGCCAGCAGAGAAGGCCTTGCTGGCCCTGATGGCCCACCACTGATAAAAACACATTAGCAACACCTGATCTGGTGCTGTGATTATGTGCATCCCTAAAACGGCGAAAGTAATCAGTTAGATATCTGGGCGCAGAACCATATATACTCCTGTAAACCAAACCTAGTCTCATCTGGGACACCCTAGTGGATGGCAGCCAACAGGCAGCCAGTTTAGTTCCAGAAAGCAGCTCCTGCCTATGTGAGTACATGGACTCACCTTCAATACTACCCTGATCAGCTTATACTGGGCTATCTGGAGCTTCCCCTTCATAAGTTTAGATAAGCCCCCAAACCAGGAAGTACTAGCGTAGTCAAAATGGCATTGAATGAGGGCAGTGGCTAGCACTTACACGGAGGCCTTATCAAGCAGCTTGGACTTTCTAGCCAAAAACGTAGTCCTGGCATTTACCTTCCCTAGCACTTTATTGGCCACCCTCTCACCTCCCAAACTTCCATCTAGAATGCATCCCAGGTAGCTAACAGAGGTTTTAGTAGTCACCCCCTAACTCCACTCTGATTTCAGAAAATCTACTCAATTTAGGTCTGGATCCAAAAATAATTGCCTCAGTTTTCCCTAAGTGCAGAGAGAGCTTATTATCTCCAAGCCATTTGCTATTGTTAGTAAGCTCTGTGCTAAGTATGCTCTCCAACAGAGTTTTACTTTTGTATGACTCCAGAAGTGTAGTCATTCGCATAAAGGAAAATAATATTTCATAACGTTAATATACACTAAAAACAGTAGAAGCCCAAGCACGCGCCCCTGCGGAATGCCACAACTCATTCATTTTGCCTGAGACAGTGAACCATTAACCTCTACTACTTGCTCCCTACCTGATAAATAGGACTTTACCCAGCCTTGCGGGATGCTGCATTACCCCAGTGCCTCCATTTCGAGATTACTGTGTCAAAAGCCTTTTGTAGGTCAAGCAGTACCATTCCACAGAGATTTCCTTCAATCTCTTTCCTGATGAAGTCAGTCAAGTAAAGTAGACATGAATCGGTGGAGTATGTTTTTCTAAAACCTG
Source organism: Oncorhynchus masou masou (assembly GCF_036934945.1). Taxonomy (NCBI): domain Eukaryota; kingdom Metazoa; phylum Chordata; class Actinopteri; order Salmoniformes; family Salmonidae; genus Oncorhynchus; species Oncorhynchus masou. The sequence goes on along the minus strand of NC_088232.1, from coordinate 5,763,760 downwards.
ACTGAAAATCATACATTAGACTATGTTGACATATTCATAAATTTGCTCATGTACAACTCTCTCCAGGATCTTTGATGTTACACTGGGGATAGATACAGGCCTATAATTCCCATATTCAGACGTTATGCCCTTCTTATACAGAGGTATACCTTTAGCTTGTTTCATATCCCTGGGAAAGATGCCTTGTTCAAGAGAGAGATTATATATGCCTAATACAAGGGCCAATTTGCTCAACAGAATCTCTAAGAAACCTTGCAGGAATATTATCCAGGCCTGTGGCTTTGGAGCATTTAAGCTCTGCTAGCATACTGACTATTTTGGCTGTTGCTACCTTTGCAAAAGAGTTTGGCTGAACCCCTAACTCTGCATAATAATTCTTGACTTGGTTGTTTCCATGCTCGCCAGCTTGCCAGTCAGGATGGGCGTTCAACACAAGGTGCCTAGCCTATAACACAGCACACAATCCCAACAACACCCAAGCAATGGCAAGAGTTCAAGGAGGGAGCTCAAAGACTAACCACCTGAGAGTGGTGACTCCTGCTTCTACCTCCTCTGGTGTCATTGGGTCACGACGTGGGAGGCTGAGGATTAGGACAGACACAGACAAGCCGTACACCTGCTGCACGCGTTGAAGCGGTTCGTTAGGGCAAAATATTTGAAAGAACACCAGACCGTTCACAACAAGGAGAGGCTCTTCAAGTGCAAACTATGAGCTTCACCTTCTTGACTAACCTTATCAGACATAGGAGTGTTCACAATGGGCGAAATAGAAGTGTGGCTTGAGATGTGCACAGGGGCTATCTGGGAACCATTCTGTAGCTGACATACTTAATCCTATAAAACCGTTTTTCCAGGTTCTCTCTCGAAATCACATTTTTTTTAAATAGAAAAACAACATTTGATAAGTCCACCTAAGGTCTGGGAAAAATAGAAGATATTTAGTTTGTGTAGTTACCCTTTAATGCAAATGTGCACCAGCAAGAGACTATCTTTTGGTTGTGATGTTTCTGTAGCGCTCATGTGATTGCATAGTTTGCTAAACAAATGGCCGCTGGATTGATGCAAATAATCAAGCCAGGTCGTCATAGGCTACATTGTAGTTAACATTTGAATTAGTTTTTTGGGAAAGGCTTTCCATCTCTATCAGAAGAAGGTTATCATCAGCATCCTCGCTAACCGCTACACAAAGTGTTGACACAGACACACACACATTCATGTTGTAGGAAAATACGAATCACATGCATTCTTTATCTCTTATGATTCATATTTTAAATATCGTTGAATTACGTTTTAATGTATGGATTATGTGATTTCGTCCGATTTTATAGGGCTCCACATATCATGTGAAGTGTCTTGGTAAGAGGATAATTAACACAATCACTTTTTATTTGAAACATCCTTGTCTAAATACCTGTTTTTAGAGACAGTAAACCTAGGCTAGAACAAGGACAGTTTAATATTTACCGTACGGAGGAAAGAATAAAGTAATTATATTTTCTACTCTATTCTTACTGACACACTGTTCTAAATAAGTCTGGGTTGAGCTTGGAAAATCATGAATAGAATAGTTGACGTAAAACGTAATAAGCAGTACCGTAATTTAACAAACAGCGCGCATTCCTATTCCATTTCACCACAGCATTTTAGCTATGACGCCAACCAATAAGATGCCTTCTCTTTAGTGCGAAGTTAAGCTAACGTAACCAAGCTTAGTGAACGGATGTGCAGTAACCAAGAACAAATTCCACGTTAGCGTTTTTGTTATTTAGACGTTTATTGACACCGTGGAACTCAAACTATGACAGTAGCAGCACACACTTGCCTCAGGTAGTCTTTAATTCGCGTTGGAGACGGAACTTGGTTGGTAGATGTTATCTAGCTAGCTAGCTGCTAACAACAATGGCGGACTGTATGGTTTTTCACACTCAAATAGCCTCCGTCATGGAGATGCTAGCAAATGCAGCCGTGGCAGAGATCTGTAAACTCGTAGACGACGACTATGCAGTGTTCCGATTGGAAATAACTCAAAGCCAGAAAGAAAACAGGGGATTGCGGAGGAAACTACAGCTCCTGGAACTGAAGGTGGCACGGGAGCGCGCAGAAAGGACAATTAGAGAGCGCGTCCTCGCCAGTCGTCCCAATAGTGTCAAGATCCTCGACCGATACAGAGGAATTGCAAGAGGTACATTTAGCATTCGGCTGAGGGGAGTGTCGCCTCTGCACATATGTTACCCAGAATTGGGTATTGGTCCGTTTTTGGATAGTTTTGTAAAGAAACAGGCAGGGAGTGCAGCTCTAACCCTTAACCTTCAGGTCCATTGCCCCGCGGAAATCGATACATGCTCAAGTGGCAGAGTAGATATCCGCTACTTTCTTGCTAGTTATTGTTTCTGACCCTCTCATGATAAATTACTTTTAGTTACATTTTAACATAGACTGCACACATTGACTGTCTGGACTCAGCCATACCTTTTCTTACCCCCTTTTCCTGGTATCCAATTGGTAGTAGTTACAGTCTTGTCTCAGCGCTGCAACTCCTGTACGGACTCGGGAGAGGCAAAGGTCGAGAGCCATGCATCCTCTGAAACACAACCAAGCCACGCTGCTTCTTGACACAATGCACATCCAACCCGGAAGCCAGCCGCACCAATGTCTCGGAGGAAACACCGGACACACCAACCTGCATACCACTGCTGGCTTGCTTCTGAAGCTAAGCAGGGTTGGTCCTGGTCAGTCCCTGGATGGGAGACCAGATGCTGCTGGAAGTGGTGTTGGAGGGCCAGTAGGAGGCACTCTTTCTTCTGGTCTAAAAATATCCCAATGCCCCAGGGTAGTGATTGGGGACACTGCCCTGTGTAGGGATGGGACGTTAATCGTGTGTTCTGACTCTTTGAGGTCATTAAAGATCCCTTGGCATTTATTGTAAGAGTAGGGGTGTTAACCCCGGTGTCCTGGCTAAATTCCCAATATGGCCCTCAAACCATCACGGTCACCTAATAATCCCCAGTTTACAATTGCTCATTCATCCCCCTCATCTCCCCTGTAACTATTCCCCAGGCCGTTGCTGCAAATCAGAACGTGTTCTCAGTCAACTTACCTGGTAAAATAACAGCTAAATAAAATAAAAACACCTGGCGACCTGGTCAGCGTGCACTGTGCCCGGCCCGCCACAGGAGTCGTTAGTGTGCAATGAGACAAGGATTTCCCTGCTGGCCAAACCCTCCCTTACCAGGAAGTCGCTGGGCCAATTGTGCGCCGCACCATGGGCAACCCGGTCGCGGCCAGCTGCGACGGAGCCTGGGCTCGAACCTAGAATCTCTCGTGGCACAGCTAGAATCTCTGGTGACACAGCTAGCACTGCGATGCAGTGCCTTCGACCACTGCGCCATCTAGGAGGCACACACACACATCTTTAATCTCCATGTCTCTCTGGCACCCCCACTGCTCTGTTTGGTTTAATCCACCCTGTCATGGAATGTATGCGTGAAGGGCATGGGGCTTGTTGCTGTGCATTGATGACATGACACTTGGGTCCTGATGGTTATAATATGGGATGTCTTCTTTACACTGAACTGTCAGTGTCTGTGGGGTGGGCAAGTGGGGGAATGTGGTGTCATGTACAGTACCAGTCCAAAGTTTGGACACACCTACACATTCCAGGGTTTTTCTTTATTTTTCCTATTTTCTACTTTTTTGAATAATAGTGAAGACATCAAAACAATAAAATAATTATGTAATAACCAAAAAAGTGTTAAACAAATCAAAATATATTTTAGATTCTTCAAAGTAGCCACCCTTTCAAAGCTTTGCACACTCTTGGCATTCTCTCAACCAGCTTCACCTGGAATGCTTTTCTAACAGTCTTGAAGGAGTTCCCACATATGCTGAGCACTTGTTGGCTACTTTTCCTTCACTCTGCAGTCCAACTCATCCAAAACCATCTCAATTGGGTTGAGGTCAGGTGATTGTGGAGGCCAGGTCATCTGATGGAGCACTCCATCACTCCTTCTTTGTCAAATAGCCCTTACACAGGCCAGAGGTGTGTTGGGTCATTGTCCTGGTGAAAAACAAATGATAGTCCCACTAAGTGTAAACTAGATGGGACGGCGTATCGCTGCAGAATGCTGTGGTAGCCATGCTGGTTAAGTGTGCCTTGAATTCTAAATAAATCATGGACAATGGCACCAGCAAATCACCATCACACCACCTCGTCCATGCTTCAAGGTGGGAACCACACATGTGGAGATATCCGTTCACCTACTCTGCATCACAAAGACATGTCGTTTGGACCTGAAAATCTCAAATTTGGACTCATCAGACCAAAGGACAGATTTCCATTGGTCTAATGTCCATTGCTTGTGTTTCTTGGTCCAAGCAAGTCTCTTCTTATTATTGGTATCCTTTAGAAGTGGTTTCTTTGCAGCAATTCGACCATGAAGGCCTGATTCACAAAGTCTCTTCTGAACCGCTGATGTTGAGATGTGTCTGTTACTTGAACTCTGAAAATAATTTATTTGGACTGCAATTTCTGAGGCTGGTAACTCTAATTAACTTATCCTCAGCAGCAAAGGTGGTCCTCATGAGAGCCAGTTTCATCATAGCATTTGATGGTTTTTGCAACTGCACTTGAAGAAACTTTAAAAGTTCTAGAAATATTCCAGATTGACTGACCTTGTCTTGGTGGACTTCATGTCTTGGTGGACCAAGTAATGGTGGACTGTTGTTTCCTTTACCAAGTAGGGCTATATTCTGTATACCACTCCTACCTTGACACAACACAAATGATTGGCTCAAATGCATTAAGAGGAAAATACATTTCACAAATTAACTTTTAAGAAGGCACACCTGTTAATTGAAATGCATTCCAGGTGACTACCTCATGAAGCTGGTTGAGAGAATGCCAAGAGTGTGCGAAGCTGTCATCAAGGCAAAGGGTGGCTACTTTGAAGAATCTCAAATAAACAAATCAAAATATATTTTATAACACTTATTTTGGTTACTACATGATTCCATGTGTTTTTTCATAGTTTTGATGTCTTCACTATTCTACAATGTAGAAAATAGTAAAAATAAAGAAAAACCCTTAAATGTGAGTAGGTGTGTCCAAACTTTTGACTGGTACTGTAGGCAAGAGGAGTAGTGGTGCACATGCTCGTACACGCACTGTTGTGGATGCGATGTCCGACTCGTATCACTTCTGACACCAGTGTAATGAAACAGGCAGGGAGTGCGGCGCGAATCATCAACCTTCTGGCCTGTAGCCCTGCGGAAATCGACTGTGCCCCAAAAGCATGCTCAAGTGGTAGTCTATCCACGCTTATACATCCAGGGTAGCTACAGTATGCAACAATACTTCCCCTGATTTCTGAGCTATCTTGCACAATTTATTTTACCTTTACTTTACCAGGCAGGTCAGTTAAGAACAACTTCTTGCACAAAGAAACAATATCATATTCTATCCAAATTCTTGATTTACTGAATTTCCTATTTTCATACTCAATTAAAACAATGTGATGCATGGAATGGAACAATAAATAGTATATCAAGAAGTTATGAGAAGTGTTAGCTTACATCCTTGCCAATTGTAGACATTGTACAATATAACTTAACCATCCCCTTTCCCTCAATCACTGTCTTAGGTGAAGGACATCTCGCTGGAGGCCACAGGAGCTTTGTGAAGCCAGCGGGACACAATACATGGAGAGATGACCAACCCACACCTATAGGTGAAGGAAATGGAACCTCAACCCAGGACGTTATTGTGATAGAGGTTTGTGTCACAGTAAAACATTAAAAATGACAGTACATCAGATGTGGCCCATTTTATTTCAGAAAAGCTCCCTTCAGCTTTTAATTGGCTTACATTTACATCCTTATTTATCTGCCATAGGGGAGCTTGTGAGACTTCCCTACAGCATTGTATCCAATTCAACTCATGTACCGATAATATCCTCCTCTCTTCTTGTTTTAGTGTGCAGAGGCTGCAGGTCCTGGGGTCAAGCTGGAGAGGTCTGATGGAGAGGAGGACCCACAGCATAGCAGAGACATCCAGTCTGGAGCAGTGGCTGGAGTGGCGCACCCTGTAGTCACGGAAGACCTCGCCACCGCTGCAGCGCCCCAGACCAGGACCGGACGCAGCATCACGGAGGTCAGTGGAACGCTGAACGCCGTCCTCAAGTTGGAGACTTTAACTGTAACACAAAGGCTCTTACACACAGGATCTGACAACAGGTCAGACCCAGAGAGACTGGGGCAGGAAATGCTGGGCTGTCCTCCTCCTCACGACTCAGAGTATTTACTTTATGGTAACCCGAGTTTGAGGAAGGTTCCTTCCTATCGGGACTCAGATGACACGTTAGAGACCGGCAATGATTCGTCTTCTTCTTACACTCCAGAGATGGGTTCAGAGAGACAGGCTGATCTATCTAGAGGGGCCTGGAACCGGTACAGTAGTAGTGTATACTCTGAAGGTTGCCTCGATAAGCAAGGGGAGGTTATAGATGAGGTAACTGTAAAAGTGGAGGGCGATGCTCCTCTGACATGGAATGTAGACGAGACTCACTTAGTAGAAGGACACTCGCAAGGAAGATATTTCTTAGATTACAGGGAAAGCTTAGAGACAAATCCAAATGTCATGACCCACTCCCCTTTACAGGCGGTCAGGAATCGCAACCCAGTGTCCACGTCGATGGGGCCTTCCGATTCACACAGCAGTGTCCTTTTCGATCAGGTATTGGACTCAAACGACAGGGCTAGAGCCCAGGCTCAGGAAGGGGGAGACACATCAGGCAATACTAAAGAGAAACGGTTCCTCTGCATGTTCTCTAATAAAGGCTTCAGCTGCCCCCAGAAGGGGGTGTTCAACAAGAGTGTTCACACAGGTGTGAAATCTTTCAGCTGTACCCAGTGTCATATGCGCTTTGCACAGTCCGGCAACCTGAAGAGGCACCAAAGGGTCCACACAGGGGAGAAACCATTCAGCTGTACCCAGTGTCAAATGCGCTTTGCTCAGGCTGGCCACCTGAAGAGGCACCAAAGGGTCCACACAGGGGAGAAACCCTACAGCTGCCCCCAGTGTGAGAAGAGGTTCTCCCATCAACACCATCTGAAAATGCACCTCAATGTCCACACGGGAGAGAGGCCATTCAGAGAGGAGATACATCAGGATACACCAGCAGAAAAAACATTCCACTCTAACATAGAAAGTAATCATTCCACTCGATAGGTTCTGGTGTTTAGATCAAACCCTGCATTAAAGAGAAATATACATGTTCATTGTCAGCATAAAAATATCCACAGATGCATTTGGAATAGGGAGAGTAACAGATTTCAGTGTTGAATATTCCTGCTTAGAATATTGCTTCCAGGCATTGTGTGATTTATAAAGCATATAGAAGCCTAAAAAGTCTTACATATTGTGTTTTACTCTGTAGGCAATATGATGTTCACAAATGCCTATTTCATTACTTCAATTTAACTACATTTTTAATGAGAAAATGAATGCAGTTTATCACATTATCATGCAGATTGAGACGTGTCTGTGTGTTTATCATATGGTGTATTTACAACTTGTTTGTTTAAATAATAAACACAAAATGGGACTTTTAATTCTAAGACTTTCATTGAGACTCTCTTTAGTATATATTACATCTGATCTTACACTATTCTCTATACACCGACAGCGATTTATAACCAATATACTCTTAAGGCCAACTAAATATACCTACACATACCCACACACTAATAAACACTTGCTGTACACATCAAAATAGTTTAGTCAGGTTTGTCTGATGATGGCTTTTGCCATAAGTCATAGCTGACTTGTTTTTACCCGCAACATCATATTTATGTCCACCATGATGGTTTTAACAACAACTAAGTAATTCTCTAACTATCTAAAATATGATGGGGTCATTGCTGTGAGCCGGCAGCCTTCTGTGAGCCGGATGGCACCGCAATCGTTTCTCCTTCTTCCTTCAAGGCACTCTGAATCAGAATCACTTTTATTTGCCAAATATAAACTCATCAAAAAAAGAAATGTCCCTTTTTCAGGACCCTGCCTTTCAAAGATAATTTGTAAAAATACAAATAACTTCACAGATCTTCATTGTAAAGAGTTTAAACACTGTTTCCCATGCATGTTCAATGAACCATAAACAATTAATGAACATGCACCTGTGGAACGGTCATTAAGACACTAACAGCTTACAGACGGTAGTCAATTAAGTTTCATCATGAAATTTTACTATCTCTTCATTTTATTTTGGTGATTAAATGTATTTTTCCTGTTATTGTTAACTGTAGGCTATAACAATTTAATTGAAGTTCTATCACAAACCTTTTTGTCCTGAATGCCAAGCATCACATCTGGAGGAAATCTGGCACCATCCCTACGGTGATGCATGGTGGTGGCAGCATCATGATGTGGGGATGTTTTTCATCGGCAGGGACTGGGACCCTAGTCAGAATCAAGCGAAATATGAACAAAGCAAAGTACAGAGAGATCCTTGATGAAAACCTGCTTCAGAGCACTCAGGACCTAAGACTGGGGCAAAGGTTCACTTTCCAACAGGACAACGACCCTAAGCAGACAGCCAAGACAATGCCGGAGTGGCTTCGGGACAAGATTCTGAATGTCCTTTAGTGGCCCAGCCAAAGCCCGGACTTGAATCCGATCGAACATTTCTAGAAAGACCCGAAACTAGCTGTGCAGCGACGATCCCCATCCAACCTGACAGAGCTTGAGAGGATTTGGAGAATGGGAGAAACCATTTTTGCTTTGTCACTCTGGGGTATTGTGTGTAGAGTGATGAAGAAAAAAACAGGTTTAATCAATTTTAGAATATGGCTGTAATGTAACGACATGTGGAAAAAGTCAAGGGGTCTGAATACTTTCCAAATGCACTGTTGCCATCCACACACTGGATGTATTTTTCAAAATGTTCTTATTCTATTCTCCTTTGTCGTTGTCTATATTATGGCTATATTCAGCCTAATATTCCTTTATGTAGTTAAGGTCTTACCCACTCTCACTCTCAATGCACATGTGAAGCTTGTTGGGGCTTACTTCTGTGCTCAAATCATTTCACAGTTGCAGTTTGAGCTTATTTATTCCCTTTTATTTATGAAAATAAGCCGATACTTGCTTTTATCATTTACGATTTATTTCTGATATTTTAGATTAATTAAATTAATTTATATTATGGGGGTTTGAAAATACATGAAATACATTGTGCTGCCACAAAAAAAACAGAATATACAGACAGACAATAAACAAACAGAATATACGGAAAAGATAGACATGCATTCAGAACGTTTTCAAACCCCTTAACTTATTCCACACTTTGTTGTGCTACAGCCAGAATTCAAAATTGATTTAATATATGTTTTTTCTTAACCATTCGACACACAATTCCCCATAAGAGGAAAGTCGAAACATGTTTTTAGAATTTTCGCAAATGTATTGAAAATGAAAAGCAGATCTCTCATTTACATAAGTTTTCACACCCCTAAGTCAACACAAGTCAATGCAGCACCTTTGGCAGTAATCACAGTTGTGAGTCTTTCTGAGTAAGTCTCTAAGAGTTTTCCAAACCTGGATTGTGCAACATTTGCCCATTTTTCTTTCAAAATTCTTCAAAAATCATGTTAAACACTATTATGTGACTTCTGAACTTATTAACGAAGGAGTTGAATAATTATTGACAAAAGACATTTCAGCTTTTCATTTTGAATTAATTTGTAAAAATTGTTTTTAAAAAACAGATTTCCAGTTTGACATTATGGGGTATTGTGTGTAGGTCAGTGACAAATACATATACATTTAATACATTTTAAATTCAGGCTGTAACACAATTTATATATATTTTTTAAGTTAAGTGGTGTGAATACTTTCTGAAGGCATTGTATCGACACAGAATTTACTCAACCCACATACAGTATGTACATACCAGGCAAAGAAAACTACAGAGTACACTATAAACAGTCTAAACAACAGACTACACTATATGCCACGACACCTTAGTGGGGCTTGACAGCAGAACTGGCATCCTGGAACTACCCCCTCGATCCACCACTCATCTCTGCCCTGCCTCCTTGGCGCTGACACCGCTCATTCCACTTCAGGCAGATCCAACAGGATGTTCACTTCTGCCTGCTTGCTTACGTCAGCCACTAGCTTCTTCCTTGCCACTCCTTCAATGCTTAGTAGCCTCAGGGCTCTCCAGAGTGATTGGCCCGCGAAGCCCCTGCAGCCGAGCTAAATGAGGACCACCTGCTTGGTGCCTCTAGACGAGAGAACGATAACCATTGGTCAGACCTGCTTTGCAGTAGGAGAGCACATACTCGAGATAGGCTTGTCATCCACATATTGTGCAGCTGGGCTCCACATGTGGAGATTTTTAGTGTGGGCAAAACATTGTACACAGAGCAAGCCAGAAACTTAATCTGCTGTCCTTTCATGTTCTAGAACTGTTGCCAGGTGAATGCCCTGTCTGGCATACTCTCTCGACGTGTCCAGCTGCCCTATTTTTTCATGGCTACAGCTCTGACATGCCTGCTTTCTTCCTCAGCCATTGTGATCTCCCTCTGCACCATGCCTCAGCACTCTGCTTTCTTCCAGCTTGGCCTGGTTCTGCATACCAGACCCAGTCTGCCTTGGTTTACCGACCCAACAATGTCAGTCTGTTGTTGCCGTTGCTCCGCCTGTATGAGCGGTCTGCTGGCTGACCACTTGTGACCCGATCTGACCTCAATCTCTCACCTCCGTTCTGACCTCTCAAATAAAATAAAATCTATTTGTCACATGCTTTGTAAACAACAGGTGTGGACTAATAGTGAAATGCTTACATACGGGCCCTTGCCAACAATGCAGAGAGAAAGAAAATTGAGAAGTAATATAAAAATAAAATGCATAATAATTAAAGTAATAATAGATTCACAATGAGTAACGATAACTTGGCTATATACAAGTGGTACCAGTACTGAGTCGATGTGCAGGGGTAAAAGGTAATTAAGGTAGATATGTACATAACTAGGAATGAAGTGACAGACAGTAAGCCGTAACAGAGGTGTATGTGATGAGTCAAAAAAGTTAGTGTAAAAAGGTCAATGCAGATAGTTAAATGGTTAAACAAATAGCTACCTGGACTAACTATTAAGCATTCTTATTGCTTGGGGGTAGAAGCTGTTCAGGGTCCTGTTGTTTCCAGACTTGGTGCATTGGTACCGCTTGCTGTGCAGTAGCAGAGAGAACAGTCTACGACTTGGGTGGCTGGAAGACTTTAAAAAAAATGTATGGCCTTCCTCTGACACAGCCTGTTATTGAGGTCCTGGATGGCAGGGAGCTCGGCCCCAGTGATGTACTGGGCCATACGCACTACCTTCTGTAGCGCCTTGCGATCAGATGCCATGCAGTTGCCGTACCAAGCTGGGATGCAGCCAGTCAAGATGCTCTCCATGGTGCAGCTGTAGAACCTTTTGAGGATCTGAGGACCCATGCCAAACCTTTTCAGCCTCCTGAGGGGAAGAGGCGGTGTCGTGACTTCTTCATGACTGTGTTGGTGTGTTTTGACCATGATAGATCCTTAGTGATGTGGACACAGAGGAACTTGCAGGTCTTGAACCGCTCCACAACAGCCCCGTCGATGTGACTGGGGGGCGTGCTCAGCCCTCCGTTTCCTGTAGTCTACGATCAGCTCCTTTGTCTTGCTGACGTTGAGGAAGAGGTTGTTTTCCTGGCACCAGACTGGCAGGTCTCTGAATTCCTTTTATGCTGTCTGATCATCGTCGGTGATCAGGCCTACCACGTCATGTCATCGGTAACTTAATGATGGTGTTTGGAGTCGTGGTTGGCCAAGCAGTCGTGGGTTTTTTATTTATTTTTTATTTCACCTTTATTTAACCAGGTAGGCCAGTTGAGAACAAGTTCTCATTTACAACTGCAACCTGGTGTCGTGTCTTTGGCTATGCCGGATTAAGTGATATGACATGCTATTCTATAAAATAATTTCTCCGTAATTAATATCACCTGATTGAGCTAATCCTGTAAATGTAATTAACTAGAGAGTCGGCACCACAAAATAATATGTATAGAGCTGTTATCTTCCGAATAAACTCTTAAAGACCTAGTAATATTTTACATCAATAGCAATCAATATCAATCGTCATCTTAATTCAGTCTCATCTGAAAGTTATAAATTCTTGGTTATCTGCACGAACCCTGGCTAACAATTTGAATCAGCAATACAAAATTGGGTTTAATTATTTATTTACTATATATTCTAACTAATCACACAGAATTACACATACACATAATTAAATCAGTTATATTGATTACAAATTACGTCATAAAGGAAAACGTCCCTAGCGGGCGGAACAGATATGACAGCTTGTTACACAAAAGAAAAGGGGCTGGGTTTGAGAGAAGGAGCGGGAAAACTGAGGAACAAAGGCCGAAGCTGTGCTATCGTAAATACAGTATCTTGTGCATTCTAAATTACCGCCCATTTGGAAAAGGAAAATGCAATAAATATTTACTCTGAGCTGTGCTTCGGTAGGTTGGTGGTAGATGGAAGGCTGTGTTGCCCAACCGAGTCCTTTGAAGAATGTCTCTGGTTGTCAATTGGATACGTTGTAGTAATGCCGTTGTGTGGTGGACCGGATACTCTGTCTGTTCCTTCCTAACCTGCATTTGCAGTTGCTGTTGCTAACACAATGGCTAGGAGGTATCACTTCTGTAGTGAATAAGAGTTCAAAGTTCATACCATTCGCAACCAAAGCTCACGCTGAGGTTGGCTTCATTCTGTAGTTATTATCTGAACCATTCTGACATCGGACCGTCGTCCTACATCCTCGGAACAGGAAGTTATATTGTCGTCAAGGGCTTATATAGGAAGGGAGAGGAGGGCGTGTTTGAAAAGTTTTATAACCCATGTCCCTTCACAGGGGCGGGCCACTGATTGAGCAGAGCCCTATACATTTATGAAAACCCAAATCTCACATCTTAGAAGATAAAATCACATTTCATCCCATCACAAATAATTTCATATTCAAACATTTATATTGAACAACAATTCCATGTGAATCTGATAACTCTGATGTGTAGACTTTCCACTGTCGAGTTTATGTCATCTTATCATTGATGAGAATGTCTCAGATGACAACCGAACTGACATCATATTCATTAAGTACCACCGCATCTGTTCAATTGTTCGGATTACCAGGATATAGTTAATTTCCCCCCACCTTCTGATGTTCCCAGAATCTCTATGTTAACCAAGGGTTTTGCAAATATAACCTCAGTAGAGTAGAGAGAGGAAAAAGGGGGAGAAGAGGTATTTATGACTGTCATAAACCTATCCCCCAGGCCAACGTCATGACACTGGCCAAGATAAAGCAAAGCAGTGTGACAAAAACAACGACATAGAGTTACACATTAACAAACGTACAGTCAATAACACAAAAGAAAATTAAAAAAACAGGGAGGATGAACAGGGAGTACAGGAGCGTACTAAGCACGCACCCCAGAGGGGCCCCTGTGTTGAGGGTCAGAGTGGCGATATGTTGTTGCCTATTCTCACCACCTGATGTTGAACGCTGAACTATAGTCAATAAATAGCAGTCTTACGTAGGTCTTCCTTTTGTCCAAGTGGGGAAGGGCAATGTGGAGTGCAATGGAGATTGCATCATCTGTGGATCTATTGCGGAGGTAGGCGAATTGGAGTGGGTCAAGGGTGTCTGGTATGATTGTGTTGATGTGAGCCATGACCAGTCTTTCAAAGCATTTTATGGCTACAGAAGTGAGTGGTACGGGGTGATAGTAATTTAGACAGGTTTTCTTGCCGTTCTTGGGCACAGGGACTATGGTGTTCTGCTTGTAGGTGTTAGACTGGGGTCAGGAAGAGGTTGAAAATGTCAGTGAAGACACTTGCCAGCGGGTCATCTGCTCTGCGGCCCTGTGAATGTTAACCTTGTGACAGGCTTTGGTTTTCCATTTATATTTTGAGGTTGGGCGTTAGCACTTTCGCAAGTGGGGCGCACTGATTGGTGTCACCTCGTTAGTCAGTATGTATTCCACCTGTGCTGGCTTGTTCATCTCGTTAGTCGTAAGGTGTTTTACCTGTGCTGTCCCAGGTAATATTTGAGAGTGGCTGGCCCAGTGCTCAAGTTGTCTTGAGAGACATGGAAAGTTAACACCTTTAGTTGGCTCTCCCTATTTGATTTGTAGACAAACAATCCTTTATCTGATCTTCCCTGTTTTGCTCCACTTTTTCCTTTGCTTCCTGTCTTTAAGTTTGGTGTGGGTTTTTGTTTTGTTTGCCTCTTCTTGGGAAAATTTTGTGAACCCCTCCTAAAATCCCACCTGTTTTGTTTTGGTTGTGGTCAGTGACTCTTTGTTAGTTCCCCCTTCTGTTTGAGCGACATTTAGTTTTTCTTGCTGGGGAATGTAACAACCTGTTTAAAGGTCTTACTCGCATTGGTTACGAAGACCGTGATTACTGTCATCTAGAACAGCTGGTGCTCTCACGCATGGTTCAGTGTTGCTTTCCTCAAAGCGAGTATAGAAGGCATTTAGCTTGTCTGGTAGGTTAGTAGGCTCGTGTCTCTTGGCAGCTCACGGCTGGGTCTCCCTTTGTAATTTGTGATGGTTTGCAAGCCCTGCCACATCCGAACAGCGTCAGAGCCGATGTAGTAGGATTTGATCTTAGTCTTGTAATGACACTTTGCCTTTTTGATGGTTCGAATGGTATAGCAGGATTTGTTATTAGCATCTGGGTTAGTGTCCCTCTCCTTGAAATCATCAACTCTAGCCTTTAGCTCAGTGCAGATGTTGCCTGTAATCCATGGCTTTTGTTGGGGATATGTACGTACAGTCGGAAGTTGACATACACCTTAGCCAAATACATTTAAACTCAGTTTTTCACAATTCCTGACATTTAATCCTAGTAAAGATTCCCTGTTTTAGGGCAGTTAGGATCACCACTTTGTTTTAAGAATGTGAAATGTCAGAATAATAGTAGAGAAAATTATTTATTTCAGCTTTTATTTCTTTCATCACATTCCCAGTGGGTCAGAAGTTTACATACACTCAATAAGTATTTGGTAGCATTGCCTTTAAATAGTTTAACTTGGGTCACACGTTTCTGGTAGCCTTCCACAAGCGTCCAACAATAAGTTGTGTGAATTATGGCCCATTCCTCCTGACAGAGCTAGTGTAACTGAGTCAGGTTTGTAGGCCTCCTTGCTCGCACATGCTTTTTCAGTTCTGCCCACAAGTTTTCTATAGGATTGAGGTCAGGGCTTTGTGATGGCCACTCCAATACCCTGACTTTGTCGTTCTTAAGCCATTTTTGACTGATGTCTTGAGATGTTGCTTCAATATATCCACATCATTTTCCTACCTCATGAGGCCATCTATTTTGTGAAGTGCACCAGTCCTTCCTGCAGCAAAGCACCCCTACAACATGATGCTGCCACCCGCCGTGCTTCACGGTTGGTATGGTGTTCTTCGGCTTGCAAGCCTCCCCCTTTTTTCTCCAAACATAACGATGGTCATTATGGTCAAACAGTTCTATTTTTGTTTCATCAGACCAGAGGACATTTCTCCAAAAAGTATGATCTTTGTCCCCATGTGCAGTTGCAACCCGTAGTCTGGATTTTTATGGCGGTTCTGGAGCAGTGGCTTCTTCCTTGCTGAGCGGCCTTTCAGGTTATGTCGATATAGGACTAGTTTTACTTTAGATATACAGTGGGGCCAAAAAGTATTTAGTCAGCCACCAATTGTGCAAGTTCTCCCACTTAAAAAGATGAGAGGCCTGTAATTTTCATCATAGGTACACTTCAACTATGACAGACAAAATCAGAAGAAAAAAAATCCAGAAAATCACATTGTAGGATTTTTAATGAATTTATTTGCAAATTATGGTGGAAAATAAGTATTTATTGGTTCCTGCACGTTGGCCTCTATCACCGTCTCTTTCTTTCCGAGTGTTGGGGATTAGGGCCTGGTCTGGGGTGAGGAAATTGAAGAATCCGATGGCGACAACATTATGTAATATATTTTTCTTATATATCAGTGCAAAGAGTCACAACAAATATCAGAATTGGTCAGGAGCCTGTAAAACATCTGCTATACATTCCACCGCTATTCCTAATTTTTTTCTCATTCTAGCTGTCCCACAATGGAGCAGAAAATTCTTGGGACGACCAGCCATCTCCTGAGGAAGTGGTTCATTTTCCTGTCTCACGCCTCCACTGTTGAAAGAGCTACTTCATAGACATGCAGTGTCCAGAGGAGTTTAGGAAGTACCCAGTGTTGGTAGCCCTATGCCTTAAACTTTCCTGTTAGGCCGCTCTTCTCCAGAGATGTCATCCACTTGTCGGCTTGAAAGAACATCTCTTTCACACAATCTTTGTCATTGAGATCGGCCCTGTACCACTTTCCCAGGCTTCTCTCTGATGGTGGGAATGGTCTCCTCTCTGATTTTGAATTGTCACTTTTTCAGGACTAGGCTTCTTGACTTTGCAGACTTGAACTCCATTCTGGCCCATTTGATGAGCTCTTCCAGATCCTCCAAAATCAGCCTTCTGGAGCTGACTTCATTTTCAGATCGTCCAAGAATGCTCTGATTGGTGCCTGCTGGACGCCGCTTGCCGGTACTGCACCCTGTCTGAGCTTCTCTGCTGATATAACGAGGAAGTTCATAGCTGCAGAAAACAAAATGATTGTGAGTGCACCCGGCCACAATACCTACCTCCAGCCTCTCCACTTGTGAAGCGCATCTTGAAGTAGCATTGGAGGAGCTTCTGGAATCTTGCAGGTACATGAGTTGGGTTTGCACCAGCTTTTGGGGTATGGTTCTGTAGGCATTGGTTAGGTCCAGCCACAGGACTGCCAGGCCTTCTTAGTTCTGCTTTGCATCCTCTATCTTTGAGATGAAGATTGTGTGTTCAAGGCAGCCGGAGAGCTGGAACTCTGCCCTTTTGTATGGATGTGTCGATGTAGTTGTCCAACATGAATGTTGTCAACCGCTTTGCCTGGATTCCAAATAAGATTTTACCTTCTTCATTGAGGAGTGAGATGGTTCGGAATTGCTTGATGTTTGTGGAGTTATCTTCTTTGGGAATGAAACAGCCCTCAGCAACTTGCCAGCTTTCTGCAAGATAATTTTTCCTCCATGCCACTTTCAGCAGCCTTGTACTGAATACCATTAGACCTTGGTGCTG
Organism: Oncorhynchus masou masou; assembly: GCF_036934945.1. Lineage (NCBI taxonomy): Eukaryota > Metazoa > Chordata > Actinopteri > Salmoniformes > Salmonidae > Oncorhynchus > Oncorhynchus masou. The sequence continues at coordinate 5,746,534 of NC_088232.1, read as the reverse complement.
ATCTTCCCCTAGCCTTCTTGAGAAAGTAATCTCCTGCCAGCTGGGTTCCGACACCTCGAAGGAGATGGTGGCTTCATTGGTTTGACGAGTGTTGACATCTCTTCCAGCTCCTTTTCATGCCTGAGGTCACTGTGGACTCCACGAAAGTGCTCCTCCACCTCTTCCTTCGTTGCTTTGAGTTCTCCTGATCTTTTGTCCCCCATGGGTTTTGATAGATACTGGAAGGGTAAAGTCGGTCCTCTTCTTCATCCGCCTCCTTCTGTCCCTGCGATGGTATTCAGCTCGGCACACGGTATTAATACGCTCCCTCAGATTGTCTCAGATGTCCTTCAATGCTGGTTTTGCTCCCTCCCTTGCTTGGTGAAAAGCCTTCTTCAGCCTCCGCAGGTCGCGTCTTAGGGTTATGTTCTTCAGATGTCGGTTTTCTCTTGTCTTGATGTTTTTTTCCAAGGCTGTCAGACCCTATGCTCCAGATGATAGTTGACATGGCTCGGATTTTCTTCCCAACATCTCCAGCACTTGATCCACGTCTCGGTCGAACATGTCCCATTCCTTCTTTGCTGACGCAGCAGACCATCTTAAGAACGATCAGGGCTTAATGATCGTGTACTCTGATAATCTCCAATCAGCACAGCCAGAAAAGAACTGGCAACCCCTCGGAGCCTAGTTCCTCTCTAGGGTTCTTCCAAAGGAGTTTTTCCTAGCTATTATGCTTCTGCATCCGCATTGCTTGGGGTTTTAGGCTGGGTATCTGTATAGCACTTTGTGACAACTGCTGATGTAAAAAGGGCTTCATAAAATAAATGTTATTGATTGATTGATTTCACAGGCTCCTTCCTGGTCTCTCGTGTTGTTCTGTACATATTGTATTGTATGTTGTGTTCCTTCCCTCTCCTGCTGGCCCTCTGTCTCCCCTGGTGCATCAGTGATGTTGCGATTGCCACCCCTTTTGTCATGCGCACGGCGATTCTGGGGACTGTAGTTTGGCTCCTGCCATGGCCTCTCCTCCATCTCATCAGGTTTCCCTATGCGTTGCACATCCCTATTGGGTAGTGTACACTATATCCTTGTCTGATGTGTTTTCAGACCTCTCGTTTTTACAAATCTTCACACATCTGTAGACCCTAGATAAATTGTTTAGCTGTTCGGTTGTCCTTCATGGTCTGTCCTGTACGTCAATCCTTCTCCTCCGCTTTCGCCCGAGAGTGCTATCTTATTAGGTATCTTTCCATAGTGATTGATAGTGGGTACCTTCTTGGGAAGGTTGTGCTTAAGCCTGCCAAGAAATATCTTTAATGTTATGGGGCTATTTTGCTTCCACTGGTCCTGGGAATCGTAAGGTCAATTGCATCATGAACTTTACTACCAGGAAATTTCAGCTAAAAACCTGGTTGCTTCTGCCAGGAGACTGAAACTAACCCCAAGCACATATCAAAATCCACAAAGAAAAGGTTATTTGACCACAAAATGTACATTTTGCAATGACTTGAACCTCATTGAAAACCTGTCGTTTGAATTGAAGAGGGCAGTCCATAAGCGCAGACTAAGGATTTCAAGGACCTGGAAAGATTATGCATGGAGGAATGATCTAATATCCCTCCCAATGTGTTCTCCAATCTCATAAAATATTTTGGAAAAAGGCTCAGTGTCGTTATCGAGGCTGCTGGACTATTGGATTTATTTAATTTTAGAAGAAAAAATCCTTGTTAAAAAAAATCTTTCTCGGAGCAATTCTATTAGTATAAAATAATAGAATTTTCCCAGTTTTGGGAGCGTATCATTTATCTTAGTATTTTTTTATACAGTCTTTTTTTGCTCATATTTATTAAGGGTGCCAATAATTTGAGGTGACTGTACATTTGCATGTTCAGGAATTGTACTTGGTGAAATGGTATAGGACTGAAAGGTATTGGGGGTGGGTAAACATTCCATGTTGAAAGTGTTCTTATTATAGTGATGGGGCAAAAATCAGTACAGTTACATATTGGGATATTATTTTGGGCAATATATTATATCGTTTTGACTATCACAATATTATTTTTGCACTGGTTGGCGCACCAAAACTCCAGTATGTTTCCTTCATAGCTTGTTCTCCATCTTTTTTTAAACAGGGAGCCAATTTGTTTTTCTCATGGTTCTCTCTGGTTCTCTCTGTTTGGAACATCAAAACGCAATATTGTATCGTGACATCCTTGGCAATTCCCAGCCCTAGTGTATTATCTGTGTGTGTATGTACTTGAGGGAGTGTATGTCTGTGTAATTTGTATCACCTGTCTCTTCCAGGAGGAGGCGGGTCCAGAGGTGGTGCTGGTGAAGGAGGAGGGCTGTGAGGAGGGTCTGGGGAACCCTAAGGGGACCATGATCATAGAAGACAACCAGACTACACCTCCTGAACCCACAGAGGAACCAGCTGAGCAGCACAGGACCACACACATTCTCACTGAGGTGAGCCCACTGTAAACTACTGTCTGAATGGTATTAGGTCAGGGTCCACAAAGCCTCTCAGAGTAGGAGTGCTGATCTATGATCAGTTTGCATTTTAGATCATAATGAATAAGATCATATGGAAAGATCCTAGATCAGCACTCCTACTCTGAGATTTTCTTCTGAATACAGGCCCAGGTGTTGATTCATTTTGTCTTATGTGTGGGACCATGCATTTGAATTATCAAACCATTTTAATGAGTGTCAAGTAATCAAATCAACTAATATGTTTGCATAATACTCATAGAAATCCCTCATTGCCCAATCAGAAGATGCTCCATAGCAAGGTGCTCATCAGATTTCTTGATCCAACATCCTCTCACTCTGTATCTCTTACAGTCAGTAGACATGGAGGGTGGGAAACCTGATCTGCTGCTGGTCAAAGAGGAGACGATAGAAGACGGACCAGAGAGCATTGACCTGCTGAGTGGACTAAAGATGGGGGAGCAAGGTAAGGGAGAAATACATATAGCCAACATAGTGTTTATAAAAGTATTCATATGCCTTGACTTATTCTACATTGTGTTGTGTTACAGCCTGAATTCAAAATATTATTTCTCCCTCATCTACATAATGACAAAGTGAAAACCGTGTTTTTAGACATTTTAGCTAATTTATTCACCCCTGAGTCAATACTTGTTAGAATCACCTTTGGCAGCGATTACAGCTGAGACGGCAGGTAGCCTTGTGGTTAGAGCTTTGGACCAGTAACAGTTAATTGCCGTGTTCAGGGGCAGAACGAAATATTTTTATCTTGTCAGCTCGGGGATTCAATCCAGCAACCTTTCAGTTGCAACGCTCTAACAGCTAGGCCATCTGCCGCCCCAGCTGTAATTGCTGCCAAAGGTGATTCTAACATGTATTGACTCAGTGGTGTGAATAAATTAGCTAAAAGGTCTAAAAACATGTTTTCACTTTATTATTTTGGGGTATTGTGTGTAGATGGGTGAGAAAAAATATTTTGAATTCAGGCTGTAACACAACCCCATTTCAGTTTAATCGTCACTTGTGTCAGGTACAACTTGTGTACTTATTACAGTGAATTGCTGTCATAATATGTATCTAGTATCTCTCATAGTAGAATAATAACAGAGTCATGATAATACAACATTAGATCAATAATAACACAAGGATAACCCGGATGAAAAAGTTTCAAGACAAAGTTTCATACTTGTAATTGGATGGAACTACATGAGTTTTCATAGCCTACTGTTATATTACATCAAGACAAACCCAGTTGGTCAGATCATCATCAAGTATGCTAGACATTTATAGAATAAATCCAACCTAGTTTGATGTTTCTGTGACAAACGGTAAATTAGTTATTGATTTATACCACTTTAAAATGGCATTTGATAGATTTTGATTTTGTATTTCTATCAAGTCAAAACTGGAATTTTTCATCAAAACAAAGGTTTGTAAAAGTATGCTAGACATTTATAGAATAAATCATCCCTAGTTTGATGATTCTGTCATAATCAGCGAAAACCAGTGAAACTGTTTCAGATGCAAAGTGTTAGCCATCCTGATCAGCTTACTAGCAGTAAAACGAACGTAACCATCAAAAGGCGGCAGATGACGTGTGACGTCCACAGGCAGGAGCGAGCTCTGTCTATACTCCTGCCTATCGCATTACTTCTTTCGTGCCAATACGCATTTATTATTTGAGTGCAATGAAAATGAATGGGACATATTGACACATGAAAGGCAGCGAAGCTCTCTGCCTGCCTTTTGGCGTCCGTTAGCTGCCAGTATAAGGTAGAAAAGACGCACGCGCAAGTCATGTCAATGCCTTGCATTGAGTTTGGAGTTTTGAGGGGCTGGAAAAAGGGATACAGCGAGGCTGCCTTTCTCCCTGGCCTGCTTGCTCATTTTGTACCAGATCACTACACACTTCCCAAATGAAGATGACAAGACACTGCCTACCCTGAATGCATGTCACTGCTACATACAGTAATATTTTTTCTTCATTCATAACATTTAATCAATGCATCTTATTTTTACATACAAAACACACACGTTATAATGTATGAACTTGACCAGGTAATTGACCAAATACACTCCATGTATAGAGTTTTCTGACATATTTTTGAAGTCTATTTTCTAACCCGCAGGTTGTTGGCTGGAGGATAACAGAGGAAAATGGGCGGCCATCATGGATTCCCAGACCCAGACCGGTGCAGCCAAGGGCCCAGTGGACAACATCACCAAGCAGGCCAGGACCAGAGGTGACATAGTGGAGGTCAGTGGATGGGACAGCGTCCTCAACTCTGGGCTGGGGAACAACATTGTTAATCAGAAACAGACAGTTGAACACAAAACAACATCTGAACTTAGTCTCCATGACAACAGACTGGCTGAGACCAGGGCGAGGCGTAGATTTGGAGGTGTCCGTATACGGCTGGAGAGAACAGACACAGACTCTGCTGGCGATGCTCTGTCCTGCTCCTATAGTTGTGATTCAGACAGACTGATGGCACCTCAGGTTACCCCCCTAACAGGTGCTGCCTTCAGCCTGCCTTCTATAGGATCTATCAACTGGAACATGGACCCTGAGACAACACAGACACTCCCTGGCATTCATCCTCCTCACACTCTCCTAATGTTAAACCAGACCTCAGACAATGCCAGTGTCTCAACACCAAATGGCAACACAAGCCCATTGACAAATGACAGTAATAGATACGGAATCACTAAAGGAGGCAGCGCTAAAGAGAAGCGCTTCCCGTGTTCGTTCTGTGGGAAAACCTTCAGTTTCCCCAATCAGGTGAAGATCCACCAGAGGATGCACACAGGGGAGAAACCATTCGGCTGCCACTTGTGCGGGGACAGCTTCTCCTATTTGTCGAGCCTGAAGAGGCACCAGAGAGTCCACACAGGGGAGAAACCATACAGCTGCCCCCAGTGTCAGAAACGGTTCTCCCACCAGCACCACTTGAAGATACACCTGAAGATCCACACGGGAGAGAGGCCGTTTGCCTGTACGCACTGCGGGAAGAGGTTTTCAGAGAGGAGCTACCTCAGGATACACCAGCAGAAAATGCACACTGCCCATGTATAGAGTATTGTGACATGTAATGTAGCTTGTTTGTATTTAATTATGTTGGTTGTGGATGTATAAGGAACTGGATGAGGTGAACTGAGGAAAGAATGAGTATGATGAGGCAGAGTAGATGATATGGTGATGGTGTCTGTAAAAATGCTTCACTGATGAAAAGGTTGATATTGGTATGTTATTATGAAATAATGATAGTGCCTTAATTGATGTTTACTCGTCATGAAGTAGTGAAGATGTGTAATGTGATGTTGAACCTTTTTCCAAAGTCTTCTAAAATTAATTTGATCAAAGCGAGTCTACCAGATTTAAGGAAAAGGTCATGAGAAAAGTGATTATACTTGTCACGTGTATTGTTTTGTGTAATAAAAGTACTGTACTTCATGTTTGGTGAGTATATGCCCATGTTGAAATTATATACAACCTGACTCTGTGGTGACTGACTTAATTTTGTATCATTGCAGGGACGGATTTTCCCTCATCTCAGTTGAACCAAAACATTATACTTAATTCTTCAATAAACACATGGACATTTTTTTATAATTAACTCCAATGGCTCCATATTGTTAGATAAACTATACAGTGCATTCTGAAAGCATTTAGACCCCTGCCCTTTTTCCACATTTTATGACGTTAGTCTTATTCTAAAATGTATCAAATATTTTGTTTTTCATCAATCTACACAGAATACCCCATAATGACAAAGCAAAAACAGGTTTTTAGAAATGTTTGCTAATTTATTAAATATAAAAACCAGAAATACCTTATTTACATAAGTATTCAGACCCTTTGCTATGAGACTCGAATTGAGTCCCGCTGCATCCTGTTTCCCTTGATCGTCCTTGAGATGTTTCTACAACTTGATTGGAGTCCACCTATGGTAAATTCAGTTGATTGGACATGATTTGGAAAGGCACACCTGTCTCTATAAGGTCCCACAGTTGACAGTGCATGTCAGAGCAAAAACCATGCCATGAGGTTGAAGGAATTATCCATAGAGCTCAGAGACAGGATTGTGTTGAGGCACAGATCTGGGAAAATGTACCAAAACATTTTCTTAAATGGAAGATGTTTGGAACCACCAAGCCTCTTCCTAGAGCTGGCCACCCGGCCAAACTGGGCAATCGGGGGAGAAGGGCCTTGGTCAGGGAGGTGACCAAGAACTCGATGGTCACAGACAGAGCTTCAGAGTTCCTCTGTGGAGATGGGAGAACCTTTCAGAAGGACAACCATCTCTGCAGCACTCCACCAATGAGGCCTTTATGGTAGAGTGGCCAGACGGAAGCTACTCCTCATTAAAAGGCATATGACAGCTTGCTTGGAGTTTGCCAAAAGGCACCCAAAGGACTCTTGGATTAAACCAAGATTGAACTATTTGGCCTGACTGCTAAGCGTCACATCTGGAGGAAACCTGGTGCCATCTCTACGGTGATGCATGGTGGTGGCAGCATCATGCTGTGAGGATGTTTTTCAGTGGCAGAGATTGGAAGACTAGTCAGGATCGATGGAAATATGAATGGAGCAGAGTACAGAGAAATCCTTGATGAAAACCTGCTCCAGAGCGCTCAGGACTTCAGACTGGAGCGAAGGTTCACTTTCCAACAGGACAATGACCCTAAGCACACAGCCAAGATAACGCAGGAGTGGCTTCGGGACAAGTCTTGAGTGGCCCATCCAGAACCCAGACTTGAACCCGATCGAACATTTCTGGAACATCTCTGGAACATCTAACCTGACAGAGCTTGAGAGGATCTGCAGAGAAGAATGGGAGAAACTCCCCAAATACAGGTGTGCCAAGCTTGTTGCATCATACCCAAGAAAACTCAAGGCTGTAATCGCTGCCAAAGGTGCTTCAACAAAGTACTGAGTAAAGGATCTGAATACTAATGTAAATGTGATATTTCATTTTTTTTTTTTTTTTTACATTTGCAAAAAAATTTAAAACTATTTATTTTTTTGTCATTATGGGGTATTGTGTGTAGATTGAAGAGGGAAAAAACGATATAATCCATTTTAGAATAAGAATGTAACGTAACAAAATGTGGAAAAAGTCAAGGGGTCTGAATACTTTCTGAATGCATTGTATATAGAAACATACACTACTATTCAAAAGTTTGGGGTCACTTAGAAATGTCCTTGTTTTTGAAAGAAAAGCACATTTTTGTTGATTAAAATACCATCAAATTGATCATAAACACAGTGTAGACCTTGTTAATGTTGTAAATTAATATTGTAGCTGGAAACTGCAGATTGTGTTAGCTAATCCAAGTTTATAATTTTAAAAGGCTTATTGATCATTAGAAAACCCTTTTACAATTATTTTAGCACAGCTGAAAACTGTTGTGCTAATTAAAGAAGCAATAAAACTGGCATTCTTTAGACGAGTTGAGTATCTGGAGCATCAGCATTTGTGGGTTCGATTACAGGCTCAACATGGCCAGAAACAAAGAACTTTCTTCTGAAACTCGTCAGTCTATTCTTGTTCTGACAAATTATGGCTATTCCATGCGAGAAATTGCCAAGAAACTGAAGATCTCGTACAACACTGTTGTCACAATCGTCGTTGGAAGCATACTCGGACCAAATTGCAGCGTGATCTGGGTTCCACATATATTGGAGTGAAACGCACAAAAAAACAATAAAGAATACACAACACGTGAAGCTCATGCAGTGCTCACAGGCAACTACACAGAAACAAGATCCCACAAAACACAGTGGGGAAATGGCTGCCTAAATATGATCCCCAATCAGAGACAACGATAAACAGCTGCCTCTGATTGGGAACCATACCAGGCCAACATAGAAACAAAACAACCTAGATAGGAACAACCCTCCTAGTCACACCCCGACCTAACCAAAATAGACAATAAAAAAAGGCTCTCTATGGTCAGAGCGTGACAACTGTGTACTACTCCCTTCACAGAACAGTGCAAACTGGCTCTAACCAGAATAGAAAGAGGAGTGGGAGGCCCCGGTGCACAACTGAGCAAAAGGACAAGTGCATTAGAGTGTCTAGTTTGAGAAACGGATGCCTCACAAGTCCTCAACTGGCATCTTCATTAAATAGTACCTGCAAAACACCAGTCTCAACGTCAACAGTGAAGAGGCGACTCCGGGATGCGACTCCGGGATGCTGATAAACTTGGATTAGCTAACACAACGTGCCATTGGAACACAGGAGTGATGGTTGCTGATAATGGGCCCCTGTACACTTATGTACAGTTGAAGTCGGAAGTTTACATATACGGTGGGGCAAAAAAGTATTTAGTCAGCCACCAATTGTGCAAGTTCTCCACTTAAGAGGCCTGTAATTTTCATCATAGGTACACTTCAACTATGACAGACAAAATTAGAAAACAAAATCCAGAAAATCACATTGTATGATTTTTTATGACTTTATTTGCAAATTATGGTGGAAAATAAGTATTTGGTCAATAACAAAAGTTTATCTCAATACTTTGTTATATACCCTTTGTTGGCAATGACAGAGGTCAAACGTTTTCTGTAAGTCTTCACAAGGTTTTCACACACTGTTGCTGGTATTTTGGCCCATTCCTCCATGCAGATCTCCTCTAGAGCAGTGATGTTTTGGGGCTGTTGCTGGGCAACACAGACTTTCAACTCCCTCCAAAGATTTTCTATGGGGTTGAGATCTGGAGACTGGCTAGGCCACTCCAGGACCTTTCCAACAAGTCAGTTCATCAAATGTCTGCCATGCTATATCTGCCCTGGTAGGCCACACAAGCTCACAGAACAGAACCTCCCGAGTTCCAAACTGCCTATGGAAGCAACACCAGCATGAAATGTGTTTCCATGGCCAAACAGCCGCACATAAGCCTAAGATCGCCGTGCGCAATGCCAGTGTCGGCTGGAGTGGTGTAAAGCTCGCCGCAATTGGACTCTGGATCAGTGGAAACGCGTTCTCTGGAGTGATGATTCACGCTTCACCATCTGGCAGTCCGACGGACAAATCTGGGTTTGGCGGATGCCAGGAGAATTCTAACTGCCCCAATGCATGCTGCTGACTATAAAGTTTGGTGGAGGAGGAATAATGGCCTGGGGCTGTTTTTCATGGTTCGGGCTAGGCCCTTTCCCCCCGAAGGGAAATCTTAATGCTACAGCATACAATGTGACATTCTAATCTAGACTAATCTGTTTCCAACTTTGTGGCAACAGTTTGGGGAAGGCCCTTTCCTGTTTCAGCATGACAATGCCCCTGTATACAAAGCGAGGTCCATAAAGAAATGGTTTGTCAAGATCAGTGTGGAAGAACTTGACTGGCCTGCACAGACCCTGACCTCAACCCAATCAAACACCTTTGGGATGAATTGGAACGCTGACTGTGAGCCAGGCCTAATCGCCCAACATCAGTGCCCGACCTCACTAATCCTCTTCTGGCTGAATGGAAGCAAGTTCCCGCAGCAATGTTCCAACATCTAGTGGAAACCCTTCCCAGAAGAGTGGAGGCTGTTATAGCATCAAAGGGGGACCAACTTTGATATTAATGCCCATGATTTCAAAATTAGATGTTCGATGAGCAGGTGTCCACATACTTTTGTCCATGTAGTTTACTTAAATCACAGTGTTAGAGATGGGCTTGACTATGGTTTGCATTTTATACTATCATGTCATGTTTCTGTGTGTACAGTAAATACTTTCTTATATACATATTTATATGCTCTTCTCTACATTTTGTGTTTACAGTCTGCAGTCCATGAGGACCTGCTGATATCTGGTGTTGCTGGCGGGAGAGACTGGACCTCTGAAACAATTGGTCACAAACCTTGGCTTCGGATCAGGACACTGGATCAGGAGCCTTCGCTCTTACTTCCTGAGTTGGAACCAGGACCCAACCACGAGGAACAGAGACTCCACCACCACACAGAACACTACCAGTGGACAAGTGGACTGAACCACCTCAGTCCTGGTGGTCATCAGAGAGACAGAGGCTCCAGTCAGGGATCCAGTCTGCAGCCCAGACCCTTCTCTTTACAGTCTCAGTGCAGGGATGAAGCAGGGCCTGGGGATGATAGAGATAGACCCTCCTGTTCCTATGATACAAACACCACAGTATCCATGATGAACAGAGCAGGTCACCTTGGGCTTCAGCCTTCACAGAGAGTAGTGGGAGACCCCCCTGGTGGTAGTCTATCAGCAAGTCTGTCTTCTCCTTCAGAGTCTCGTCTAATGCCTGGTGACTGGGTTCATAGAAAGCCTGGACCTGGGTCTAGCCTTCCTCAGTTACCTCATGGTTACCCCACCAATACAGACAGGGTCAGGATGGGCGTTCACCACGAGAGGTACCTTGCCTATAACACAGCAAATCCCAACAACACCCAAACAATGGCTAGAGGTCAAGGAGGGAGCTCAAATACTCATGTTTCTACCTTCTCAGGTGTCATTTTGTCACAACGTGGGAGGCCGAGCGTTAGGACCGACGCCAACAAGCCATACGCCTGCCCCACGTGTGGGAAGTGCTTCGCTGAAGCGTATTATGTGAAGATGCACCAGACCGTTCACACCAAGGAGAGGCCCTTCAAGTGTAAACTATGTTACAAGAGCTTCTCCTTCCTGAGTAACCTTATCAGACATAGGAGTGTCCACAACGGGGAGAAATCGTAGCAGTGTGGCTTGAGATGTAAACAGTGGCTATCTGGGAACCATTCTTTTGCTGACATATTATAGTAAGAGGGTAATCAACCACATACCCTTCATTAACTTTTCATTTGAAACAGGCTTGTAAATACCTTGTTTTTAGAAGTCGTATTATTTTCTATTCTGTTCATGCTAACGCCGCTCTTTCTTTCTCTCTGCTTGAAAGATACTAATCATAGGAGATCTGATGTGTAATGTCATTAGAGGTATTTGAAAGAACAGCGAGCTTACCTTTTTCATTTAACCACACCCTTTGAGGTATGACGCAAACCAATAAGATCGGTAGGTGGAAACCGGAAGAGATGACTCTGGCACAATGTCGGAAACGGATGTTTTGTTTGAAACTGCTGGCGAGTGAAGATGCCAGTGAGAATGAGTGGGTTTCACTGGCGAAAAAGAAAGGAAACAAGAGAAGTAAAATTGTGATGTAAAATAGGAAACAGGTTTTTGGTTGAGGTGAAGGTTAAGGTTTTGGACCAATGGAACCTGGGAGATCTGTTTGAAGTCTCCATAAATAAATACATTTAAATTGATTTGATTTGATTTGGGAAAAAATGTCTTGGGTGCGTCAGTGGCGTCAGTGAGTCAGAAGAAGTTGGCTTATTTAGATTTTTTGGTGTGTGTCGAGACAAGATCAGGTGTCACGGTCAATGAGAGAAGACTTGAAATAGACAAGATGGCGGCGTACACATTGTTGGATTACTTCATGGAGCAAAAAAAGTATTTATTTTAATAACAGATCATTTTCATCTGAATTCAAACGGAACCCTTGCAACTGGACACAAACATTTTATGGGACTCCTGTTTCCACGAATTGAGGACGAAGACAATATCACCAAACTAAAGTTGGTCGAAAAGGATCTGTGCTACACCAAACAGTACTTATCCTGTAACACCCATTAATGGATACCAAAAGTCTTCGGATAAATCACATCTGGTGTAACAATCTGTAGCTTAGGCAGTACAAGGAATCCTGTACCCTGAACCCGTGTAGGGATTTGATTTGGATTGGACTGTGAGTGACTGAAGAAGTGGGATGGTTTTGATTGATCTATATTTGTATTTAGTGTATTGTCATTTCTACCCCCCTCCCTCTTTCCCGCAATGGATTCTAGAGGGTTCACACAGGGGGAAAACCCTAAAGTTTCCACCAGCACCACCTTTAGATGTACCTGAAGGTCCACATGGGAGAGAGGCTGTAAGCCTGTACGCACTGCAGGAAGAGGTTCTCAGAGAGGAGCTACCTCAGGATACACCAGCAGAAAAATCATCCCACTCTATATGATAGAAAGTCACCATTCCACTCGATAGCTTCTGACGTTTAGATCAAACTCTTCATTAAAGACAAAGATTCATTTTCATTGTTGTCAGCAGAAAATATCATTTGGTATAATAAGAGTAACAGATTTCAGTGTTGAACATTCCTGGGTAGGATATTGCATCCAGAATTAAAGAATCTTTTATATTGTGTTTGTACTGTGTAGGCTGAATGATGTTCACAAATTAATTTGTATTACTTCCATTCAACTACTTAATTTTTTCCAAAAGCCACTTTTAATGAGAAAAAGTTCATGCAGTTGTTTTGTTTAGACTTGTGTATGTGTGGTTCTATTGCTAATACTCGTTTCAATGTGTCACTATGGGATTTGCTCGGGGGTGGATTATTTGTTTGAAGTCTCCAATCACACAGCATTTGTTGGAGACAGAGAAGTCGAGTGGTGCCCACTGGTCAACAAGGATTATCCCTCATCTTGGTAGCCCCTCGATGACCAGGGAAACTCTGTTTAGCGGAGATCAGTCTCCTGCTTTACATCGATCCCTGGCAACTACTGTTACGCAGAGATCTTTTGACCCAGGCGAACAGAGATTTTCCACCCTCACCCAGAAACCATGGCCCTCTGGGCCTGGCCTGTGAGAGGGTACATCTGAATGTGGCAGGCTTGCCTCTCTGAGTCATTGAGGCTATCCAGAATGCAAGAGCCCCTTCTACACGTTCACTGTATGGAAACAAATGATGCGCTTGTGATGAATTGGTGAGACCAAAACAGATTATTCCTTACCAATGCTCTGTATCCGAGGTTTTATGCTTCTCACAGGACTTTTTGGACATAGACCTTGACAGTGGAGAACACCTTCCCTATCTAGCCACTATCTTGGGCCATGTCATATAGGATTCGACAACAACACAGTAGGGAACACCCTCTGTTATGTTGTTTCATGAAGGGAGCTCGTCGCTTATGCCCAGTCTCCAAGCCTTCAGCCCCGTCTTGGGGTCTGTCTTTTGTGCTTGAGGCGATTTCACAGCAACCTTTTGAGCCGACTTGAAAACTTAGTTGAAAAATCTCTCCTTCAAGATGGCTTTGCTGATTGCCCTTACATCCGGAAAGCAAGTGAGTGAGCTGCACGCACTGTCAGTCCACCATTCGTGCCTACAGTTTGCCCTGGGGTTATCCAAGGTAACATTGTTACCCAACCCTGCCTTTATGCCGAAGGTTAGCAGCAATTGCAATTGTCTCCGCTTGGAGCTTATGGCTTTCCGCCCGCCACCCTTCACTTATATGGAAGAAGAGCACCTCCACCGTTTATGTCCAGTATGTGCTTTATGCATCTACTTAGATAGAAGTCTTGGGCATCCCCCTGTAAGTGCTGATCTAGAATCAGATTTGCCTTTTAAATCATAATGAATAAGACTATTTAGACAGGTTGGGACCTTATCCTCGATCAGCACTCCTACTTGGACTCTTTGTGAATACAGGCCAGGGTCTTCAATCATTGTAAGTGTGGGACCACACCTTTGAATTATCAAACCATTTAAAGTGTCAAGTAATCAAATCGACTTACATGTTTGCATAGTATCAAATGAACGAAAACGTTTTGCATAGTATCAAATGAACGAATAATTTTTGCATAGTATCAAATGAACGAAGACGTTTTGCATAGTATCAAATCAACTAACATGATGTTCTCAGAGGGGAGCTACCTCAGGACACACCAGCAGAAAACACACACAGCCCATGTATAGAGTGATATGTAGTACTAGTTTGTTTATTTGTAGTTAATTCTGGTGGATTCGAATATTGCAGGGAACTGGATGAGGTGAACTGGTGAAATAATGAGTGTGATGAGGCAGAGTAGATGATATGGTGATGGTTGATGTGATGGTGTCTGTAAAAATGCTTCCCTAATGAAGAGTGACAACTATGTCCCTTTTGGTTGAGACTGGTGTTTTATAGTGAGATAATGATAGTGCCTTAATTCATGTTTACTTGACATGAAGTAGTGAAGCTGTGTGTAATGTAATGTTGAACCTTTTCCAAAGTATTCAAAAAGGAATTCTATCAAAGTGAGGGTACCAGATTTACAGAAAAGGTAGTGTTACCATTGTGTCACGTATCGGTTTGTGCAATAAAAGTACTGTACTTCATGTTATGTGAGTGTATGACCATTTTGTCGAAATTAAATACAAAATTGACTCTGTGCTGACTGACTTGGTTATTTTTGTATCATTGCAGGGACTGCGTTTCCCTTCTCTCAGTCGAACCAAAACATTGTACTTAATTATTGAAACGACACATATGGAGAAAATATATCATAATAAACTCAACTGACTGTGGTTAACATTTTCTAATATGTCATGTTTCTGTGAGTACAGCAACAACTTATTTAAACCTTTATATGCTCTTCTGTACAATTTGCGTTTACAGTCTGCAGTCCATGAGGACCTGATGATATCTGGTGTTGCTCGCCACAGTCTCAGTGCAGGGTTGGAGCAAGGAATGGGGCTGAAAGAGATAATCCCTCGTGTTCCTATGACACAAACACCACAGGGTCCACGATGAACAGAGCAGGTCAGAGCAGGTCACCCTGAGTGGTGGCAGACCCCCCCTGGTGGTAGTCTTTCAGCAAGTCTGTCTTCTCCTTAAGGGTCTTGTCTAATGTGTGGTACCTAGTGTGTAATTCAGCCCGCAATCCCAACAACACCCAAACAATGACTAGAAATCAAGGAGGGAGCTCAAATACTGACCACTTGAGAGCGGTGGGTCATGCTTCTACCTCCTCAGGGTGACGTGGGAGGCCGAGCATTACGACAAGCCGTATGCCTGCCCATGTGTGGGAAGCGCTTTGCTAAGACAAAATATGTGAAGCAGCACCAGACTGTCCCCACCAAGAAGCCCTTTCTGAATATCCCTATGAGACATAGGAGTGTCCACAATTGGCACTGGGTCGTAGGTAGGAGTTGCCCGTAATCAGATATTTTGTCATCCTCCCCTCTATTAACTTTCATCATATCTGTTATGTGTAGTATTGTTATGAATCTCCCATGGCTGTTGCAAACATTGTCACTCAATAATTTACTTACTCAGCCACACAAGTCACACACTCAAATTTGACTGTATTTATACTGATGTACACTCACATATTTATTTGGACAGTGAAGCTAAAACTTTTAATTTGGATCTGTACTCCAGCATTTTGGATTTGAGATCAATGTTTCATTAGGCGACAATACAGAATGACACCTTTTATTTGAGGGTATTTTCATACATATGTTTTACCATTTAGGAATGAATTACTTTATGTATCTAGACCCCCATTTGAAGGTGTCATACAGTGCGTTCGGAAAGTATGTTTGTCTATGGAGATTGCATGGCTGTGTGCTCGATTGTATACACCTGAAAGCAACAGGTGTGGCTGAAATAGCCGAATCCACTAATTTGAAAGGGTGTCCACATACGTTTGCATATAAAGTGCATTCAGACCTCTTGTCTTTTTCCAAATTTTGTTACGTTACAGCCTTATTCTAAAGTGGATTATATTGTTTTTTCGACTCATCAATCTACACACAATACCCCATAATGACAAAACAGGTTTTTAGAAATGTTTGCAAATTTATTACAAAATAAAAAACTGAAATATCACATTTACATATGAATTCAAACCCTTTACTCTGTACTTTGCTGAAGCACATTTGGCAGTGATTACAGCCTCAAGTCTTCTTGGGTATTACGCTACAAGCTTGGCACACCTGTATTTGGGGAGTTGCTCCCATTCTTCTCTGCTCTGTCAAGTTGGATGGGGCTCGTCGTTGCACAGCTATTTTCAGGTCTCTTCAGAGATGTTCGAGCGGGTTTAAGTTATGGCTCTGGCTGGGCCACTCAAGGAGATTCAGAGACTTGACCCAAAGCCACTCCTGTGTTGTCTTGGTTGTGTGCTTAGGGTTGTTGTCCTGTTGGAAGGTGAACCTTTGCCCTAGTCTGTCCTGAGAGCTCTGGAGCAGGTTTTCATCAATAATCTCTTTGTACTTTGCTCCGTTCATCTTCCCCTTGATCCTGACTAGTCTCCCAGTCCCTGCCTCTGAAAAACATCCCCACAGCATGATGCTGCCACCGCCATGCTTCACCATAGGGATGGTGCCAGGTTTCCTCCAGACGTGACCTTTGGCATTCAGGCCAAAGAGTTCAATCTTGGTTTCATCAGACCAGAGACCTTTAGGAGTCTCTTGGCAAAATCCAAGCGGGCTGGCATGTGACTTTTACTGAGGAGTGTCTTCAGTTTGGCCACTCTACCATAAAGGCCTGATTGGTGAAGTGCTGCAGAGATGGTTGTCCTTCTGGAAGGTTCTCCCATCGCCACAGAGCAACTCTAGAGCTCTGCCAGAGCAGCCATCGGGTTCTTAGTCACCTCCCTCACCAAAGCCCTTCACCCCCGATTGCTCAGTTTGGCCTGGTGGCTAGCTCTTGAAAGAGTCTTGGTGGTTCCAAACTTCTTCCATTTAGGAATGATGGAGGTCATTGTGTTCTTGGGGATCTTCAATGCTGCAAAAATGTTTTGGTACCCTTCCCCAGATATGTGCCTAGACACAACCCTGTCTCGGAGCTCGACGGACAATTCCTTCAAACTCAAGGTTTGGTTTTTGCTCTGACATGTACTGTCAACTGCGGGACCTTCTATAAACAGGTGTTTCCCTTTCCAAATCATGTCCAATCCATTGAATTTACTACAAGTGGACTCCAATCCAGTTGTAGAAATGTCTGAATGATGATCAATGGAAACAAAATGCACCTGAGCTCAATTTCGAGTCTCATAGCAAAGGGTCTGAATACTTATGTAAATAAGGTATTTCAGTTTTATTTTTTTTATTTTTTTAACCAAAAATTTTTTTTTAAATATGTTTTTGCTTTGTCATTATGGGGTATTGTGTGTTGATTGATGAGGATGTTTTATATTTTTCATACATTTTAAAATAAGGCTGTAACATAAAAACAAAATGTGGAAAAAGTGAAGGGGTCTGAATACTTTTTCCGAATGCACTGTACATTTACAGAAAAGTGTTCCCATAGTGAGAAGTTATTCTACATGTCACATGTATTGTTTTGTGCAATACGAGTACTGTACTTCAAATTATCTGTGTATGACCATTTTGTTGAAATTAAATACTAAATTGACTCTGTGCTGACTGACTTGGTTCTTTTTGTGTCATTGCAGGGACTGAGTTTCCCTTCTGTCAGTCGAACCAAAATTCTTGAATCAACACATGGATTTTATATAATAATAAACCCCAATGGCTCCATATTGTTAGGTACTTGAGTCAGTGTTAGAGATGGGCTTGACTGTGGTTAACATTTATAATATCATGTCTCTATGTGTACAACAAAGAGTTTTTCATATAAACCTTTATGCTTTTCTGTTCAATTTGTGTTTACAGTCTGCAGTCCATGCAGAAAAAAGTAGTAGCTGGTCAATTTCCACAAGCGTGTGGCTAAACTTCTCAGCTGTTTTGGTTCAACCAATCCTTAGAGTGTTTTTGTTTGACCCACGCGAACATGACCAAAGCCATGACTGAAACAGGAATTAATTTACCCTGGATATTTACAAATAAGTGTGATATTTGAGGCTCTCTGTCACTAAGTGATTGAACAATGTACACCTGGGTTGGGCTCAATTCGAATTGAAGGCAATCCTTTCAGGGAGTAACCTGAAATTCCAATTCAATGTTTGAAAAAACAGCATCTATTTTCCATTACTTCTCAAACTGTAAATGAGAAGCCATTTACGTCAAAAGTAATAAAAAAAAAATATATATTTTAAATTCAAATTCCTTCCTGAATTGACTGACTGCAATTCAAATTGAGCCCAACCCTGGTGTACACACATCATGTTATGATTTCAGTTTGTGAGTGTGTAATATGGGGATTAGAATAGATGTTTATTTCGACATTATAAAGAAAACCTTTCATAAACAATGGCAAAGCTGCCATGTTGATCTGAGCCTTGCTGTTGGAAAACCACATTAGTTCGCAGATACGCCTCCCCTGACTTAACTCATCGACGTTCGTCAACTTATATCTGTGGTGCTGCTTGTGGCAACATCATCTCGCTGAATCTACCTTTAAAATATGAAGTCAATTTATACACCACCAAACTTAGTTGGAAGTGTTTTTGAGAAAGATGTGGCTTGCAGTGCAACCGTCCATTTAAAGTCTCCCAGTTTTCACTCCACACAGTAGGTGGCAGCAATACAACTTTTTGGTGCAGCCCAACTTGAAGAAGTAAACAGAAGGGAAAATCTGTACTGGAGATAGTATCATACAATGGAAACAGAAGGGAGGCGGTTATGTTGTTTAGGGTGAGATTAGGGCGTACTGGATTAAATTGATAGGGAAACATGGAAGAGGAAACGGTTGAACATGTATTATTATTTTGTGAAATGTATGATGTAACAAAGGAGAGGTGTTTGACAGGGTCAATCAAATTTTATTGGTCACATACACATATTTCACGGATGTTGGTGCGGGTGTAGCTCCAACAGTGCCAAGAGTATCTAACAATTCACAACAACACAAAAAAATCTAAAAGTAAAATAATGGAATTAAGAAATATATAAATATTAGGATGACCAGTGTCGGAGTGGCATTGACTAAAATACAGTAGAATAGAATACAGTATACACATATGAAATGAGTAAATCTGAACGTAAACATTATTAAAGAGACCAGTGA
Source organism: Oncorhynchus masou masou (assembly GCF_036934945.1). Lineage (NCBI taxonomy): Eukaryota > Metazoa > Chordata > Actinopteri > Salmoniformes > Salmonidae > Oncorhynchus > Oncorhynchus masou. The sequence continues at coordinate 5,727,340 of NC_088232.1, read as the reverse complement.
TTCCAGATATATATATATATTACTATTTAACAGTGATGGCCTTGAGATAGAAGCTGGTTTTCAGTCTCTCTGTCCCAGCTTTGATGCACCTGTACTGACCTCGCCTTCTGGATCGTAGCGGGGTGAACAGGACATGGCTCGGGTGGTTGATGTCCTTGATGATCTTTTTGCCCTTCCTGTGACATTGGGTGCTGCTGTTATTGTACTGGAGGGCAGGCAGTGTGCCCCCAGTGGTGCGTTGGGCAGACCGCACCACCCTCTGGAGAGCCCTGTGGTTGTGGGCGATGCAGTTGCCGTACCAGACGGTGATACAGCCCGACAGCATGCTCTCAATTAGGCATCTGTAAAAGTTTTTGAGGGTATTAGGTGCCAAGCCAAATTTCTTCAGCCTTCTGAGGTTGAAGAGGCGCTGTTGTCTGTGTGGGTGGACCATTTCAGATTGTCAGTGATGTGTACGCCGAAGAAGTTGAAACTTTTCACCTTCTCCACTGCAGTCCAATTTGGGTGGGGTGATGGAAGTAGGAAGGTTTGTAGGGAATTATTTTATTTTATTATAAATGTAATGGGTTAGTTAAGATAGTATAGTGGAATAGATGTCGTAACGGTCTCACACTCCAGTACAGTAGGTGGCGGTGTATGCACATGGCAGTTGGTTGCGATTCTCCAATAAAACTTAAAATAAGAAAAAAAGAAAACAGAACTGAAAAGCTTTTTTGTTGTTATTATTTTGACGTGTATTAACTAACACCCTGGAACTCAAAATATGATCAATTTAAATTCACCGCATCGCGTTGGAAACAGGACTTGGTTGATAGATGTTATCTTGGTAACGCTAGCTAGCTGTTAACGGCTAACGTTAGCCAACAATGGATAACTGTATGGTTTTTCACACTCAAATAGCCTCCGTCGTGGAGGTGCTAGCGAATGCAGCCGTGGCAGAGATCTGTAAACTCGTAGACGACGACTATGCAGTGTTTCGTTTGGAAATTTCTCAAAGCCAGAAAGAAAACAGGGCATTGCGTAGGAAACTACAGCTACTGGAACTGAAGGTGACACGGGAGCGCGCAGAGAGGACAATGCAAGAGCGCGTCCTCGGCAGTCATCCCAGTAGTGTCAAGATCGTCGACCGATACAGAGCGATGGCGAGAGGTAAATGTAGCAGGAGACTGCGGGACCTGTCGCCCCCTTCCCCTCTGCGCTTGTGTGGCTTTAGATGTGTCAACCCCATCTATCTTGGTCAGTTTTAGGATAGTATGCAATAATTCCCCTGACACAATATCATATTCTCACCAGATTCTTGATTTACTGCATTTACTATTATTTGCTCATGCCTGGAACATAATACATGTATCAATACATAGTATATCAATAAGTTGTGAGAAGCATTACCTTACATCCTTGCCAATTCTAGACAGTGTCAAAACGGTCAATAGTATACAATATAGTGTTGAACATTAGATAACCTGACCACCTCTTTCCCCCCAATCACTCTCTCAGGTGAAGGACATCTCACTGGAGGCTACAGGAGCTTTGTGAAGCCAGCGGGACACAATACAAGGAGTGATGACCAACCAATCACTGTTGATGAGGGGAGTGGAACCTCAACCCAGAACATTATCATGATAGAGGTTAGTGTAATAGTGTTATGTAAAAAAGTACAGTTACTTTGTAAGTCAAATGTGGACGGTTTATTTCAAAGGCTCCCCTCAGCTATTCACTTGCTTACATTTACATCCTAATTTATCTGCCATAGGGGAGCTTGTGAGACTTCCCTTTGACATTGTTATCCAATTCAACCCATGTACTGATTGGAATGTCCTCTCTTCTTGTGTCAGTCTGCAGATGCAGAGGCTGCAGATGCTGGAGTCAAACTGGAGAGGTCTGGAGGAGAGGAGGACCCGCGGCACAGCAGAGACATCCAGACTGGAGCAGCATCTGGAGTGGGGCGCCCTGTAGACACGGAGGACCTCACCACCGCCGCTGCGCTCCAGGCCAGGAACCGTTGCAGCATCACGGAGGTCAGTCGAATGCTCTCCGACACAAAGACTTTAACTGTAACACACAGGCTCTTACACACACGATATGAACACAGATCAGGGCCAAAGAGACGAGGGCCACCAGTCTGACCTCCTGATCCTGGTTTCTACTATTTACTGGTGATTCACCAGAGCCAGAGGATGGTTTATTCCCGTGGAGATGCGTTAGACACTCGCGGTGATGATCTGTTTTGTCCTTACGCTACAGAGATGGTCCCTGGAAACATATCCTTGGGTTTAGAGACACAGACTGATCTGTCTAGAGGGGACTGGAACTGGTACATTTCTGTATGGACCTCGCTTAGTGCACAGGGGCATTGTCATGCTGAAACAGGAAAGGGCCTTCCCCAAACTGTTACCACAAAGTTGGAAGCACAGAATCATCTTGAATGTCATTGTATGCTGTAGCGTTAAGATATCCCTTCACTGAAACTAAGGGGCCTAGCCCGAACCTTGAAAAAATAGCCCCAGACCATTATTCCTCCTCCACCAAACTTTACAGTTGGCACTATGCATTTGGGCAGGTAGCGTTCTCCTGGCATCCGCCAAACCCAGATTCGTCTGTCGGAGTGCCAGATGGTGAAGCGTGATTCATCACTCCAGAGAACGCGTTTCCACTGCTCTAGAGTCCAATGGCGGCAAGCTTTACACCACTCCAGCTGACACTTGGCATTACCCATGGTGATCTTAGGCTTGTTTGCGGCTGCTCGGCCATGGAAACCCATTTCCAGACAAACAGTTATTGGGTAGACGTTGCTTCTAGAGGCAGTTTGGAACTCAGTAGTGAGTGTTGCTGCTGAGCTGCTGTTGCTTGTAAATGTTTCTACTTCACAATAACAGCACTTACAGTCGACCGGGAGGCTCTAGCAGGGCACTCTTACGTAGGTGTCATAACCAGCCATAAAATAACGCAAAACATGTCTCAACAGGTCTAAATATGTGTTATGACCATATTATTACAGGTTATAACGTGTTATGACACTGGGTGTCAAGTGAAGTGTTACCAACAATCCTTCTTTACCTTGTCTCCTCCACTTCATCTACACTGATTGAAGTGGATTGAACAAGTGACATCAATAAGGAATCATAGCGTTCACCTGCATTCACCTGGTCAGTTTGTCATGGAAAGAGCAGGTGTTCATAATGTTTGGTATACACTCAGTGTATAAGGCACGTAAAGCCTAAAAGTCTGTTTCATATTGTGTTTGTACTGTGTATCTGATGTTCGCAAATTTTCCAAAGACACTTTTTGTAATGAGAAAATGAATGCAGTTCATTAACTTCAGGCAGATATTTTTGTTGAGACATGACAAGTATGTGTGGTTTTCATGTGGTGTATTTAAAACTTGTTTGTTCAATGAACACAAAGTGGGACTTTTCATTCTAAGACTTTGATTGAGACTCGCGTTAGCATACATCACATCTGATCTTACACTATTCTGCAAACACACAACAGTGCTTTATAACCAATATACACTTAGTCCACAAAACATTAGGAAAACCGCTATTTCCATTACATAGAATGACCAGGTGAATGCAGGTGAAAGCTATGATCCCTTATTGATGTCACCTATTAAATCCACTTCAATCGGTGTAAATGAAGGGGAGGAGACAGGTTCAAAATGATTTTTAAGCATTGAGACAATTGAGACATGGATTGTGTATGTGTGGATGGGCAAGACTAAATATTTAAGTGCCTTTGTATGGGGTATGGTAGTAGGTGCCAGGTGCACCCGGTTTGATTGTGTCAAGAACTGCAACGCTGCTTGATTTTTCACGCGTGTATCAAGAATGGAACACCACCCAAAAGGACATCCAGCCAACTTGACACAACTTTGGGAAGCATTGGAGTTAACATGGGCCAGCAACCCTGTGGAACGCTTTCGACACCTTGTAGAGTCCATGCCCCGATTAATTGTATTTGGAAGGTGTTCCTAATGGTTTGTACACTCAGTGAACACTCACCAAATATACCTACAAATACCCATACACTATACACTAGTCAGGTTTGTCTGATGATTACTTGACTTATCATTGCTGACTTTTTACCCACAACATCATATTTATGTCCACCATGATGGGTTTAACAACAATTAAGTCATTCTCTAACTACAGTATAGGACTCAAACGTAGTGGGGATTGATAAACACTCCATGTTTAAAGTGTTTATTATCTGTGTGTGTACGTACCTAGGGCGGCAGGGTAGCTTAGTGGTTAGAGCATTGGACTAGTTGCAAGTTCAAGCCCCCGAGCTGACAAGGTACAAATCTGTCGTTCTGCCCCTGAACAGGCAGTTAACCCACTGTTCCTAGGCCGTCATTGAAAATAAGAATTTGTTCTTAACTGACTTGCCTAGTTAAATAAAGGTAAAATAAAGTACCTGAGGGAGTGTATGTCTGTATCACCTGTCTCTTACAGGAGAAGGGTCCAGAGGTGCTGCTGGTGAAGGATGAGGGATGTGAGGAGGTTCTGGTCATGGAGGACAACCAGACTACACATCCTCCTGAACCCACAGAGGAACCAGCTGAGCAGCACAGGACCACACACAGTCTCACTGAGGTGAGCCCACTGTGAACGACTGGCTGAATGGTATTAGGTCAGGGCCCATATCCACAAAGCCTCTCAGAGTAGGAGTGCTCTGATCTAGGATCAGTTTAGCCTTTTAGATCATAATGAATAACATAGGTAAAGAGTAGGAGTGCTGATCTAGGATCAGTTTAGCCTTTTAGATCATAATGAATAACATATGTAAAGATCCTAGATCTGCATTCCTACTCTGAGAATCTTTGTGGTTACGGGCCCAGGTCTTGACCATACCTTTGAATTATAAAACTATTAAAGAGTGTCAAGTAATCAAATTAGGGTTAGCTGCCAAACTAACCCTGATTCAGAAGACCATCCTACCCATGCTCCATAGCAGTGTGCTGATATCAGATTTCTTGATCCAACATCCTCTCACTCTGTATCTCTTACAGTCAGAAGACATGGAGGATGGGAAGCCTGATCTAATGCTGGTCAAAGAGGAGACAATAGAAGACGAACCAGAGAGCATTGACCTGCTGAGTGGAGTAAAGATGGGGGAGCAAGGTAAGAGAGAAATACATATAGCCTCCATACAGTAATACATCTTCAATGGGAATAGTGATGCACCTGGCTATGTGTTGTTATTTTTCTTCATTCATAAAATGAAATCAATACAACTTGTATTTACATACAAAAACACACATTTATAATGTATGAACTGGACCTGGTAATTGATGAAAGAAAATCCATATGTAGAGTTCTCTGCCATGTTTATAAAGTCTATTTTGTAACCACTTCCTGCAGGTGGTTGGCTGGAGGCTAACAGAGGAGACTGGGTGGCCATCTTGGATTCCCCGACTCAGACGGGTGCAGCCAAGGGCCCCGGGGACGAAAACATTGAGCAGGCCAGGACCAGAGGCGACATGGCTGAGGTCAGTGGCTGGGACCGCATCCTCAACTCTGGGCTAGGAATAATAAAACTGTTAACCACAACCAGAAACAGACAATGGAACACAAAACAACATCCTAATTTAGTCTCCATGACAACGGACTGGCTGAGACCAGGGCGAGGCGTAGAATTGGTCTGCAGGGTCGGGGAGGTGTCCGTATGTGGCGGGAGAGAACAGACACAGACTTGTTTAGCGATGCTCCGTCCTGCTCCTATAGTTGTGATTCAGAGAGACTGATGGCACCTCATGTTAATCCCCTAACAGGTGCTGCCTTCAGCCTGCCTTCTATAGGATCTATCAACTGGAACATGGTCCCTGCGACAACAGACACTCCCTGGCCTTCGTCCTCGTCACACCTTCCTAATGTTAAACAAAACCTCAGACAATGCCAGGGCCTCAACACTAAATGGCTACACAAGCCCATTGACAAATGAGAGTAGTTGAGACGGAACAGGTGGATATCCACCAGAGGATACACACGGAGGAGAAACCGTTCAGCTGCCACTTGTGCCGGGCCAGTTCCTCCCACTCATCCAGCCTGTAAAGGCACCAGAGGGTCCACACAGGGGAGAAATCCTACAGCTGCCCCCAGTGTGAGAATCAAATCAAATGTATTTATGAAACCCTTTTTACATTAGCAGATGTGACTAAGTACTTATACAGAAACTCAGCCTAAAACCCCAGGGTTTAGAGCTTAAGGTAGTCACCTCATACAAGTACTTGGGAGTATGGCTAGACGGTGCACTGTCCTCCTCTCAGCACATATCAAAGCTGCAGGCTAAAGTTAAATATAGACTTGGTTTCCTTTATCGTAATCACTCTTTTTTTCACTCCAGCTGCCAAACTAACCCTGATTCAGATGACCATCCTACCCATGCTAGATTACGGAGACGTAATTTATAGATCGGCAGGTAAGGGTGCTCTCGAGTGGCTAGTTGTTCTTTACCATTCGGCCATCAGATTTGCCACTAATGCTCCTTATAGGACACATCACTGCACTATATTCCTCTGTAAGCTAGTCATCTCTGTTTACCCGTCGCAAGACCCACTGGTTGATGCTTATTTTTAAAACCCTCTTAGGCCTCACTCCCCCCTATCTGAGGTATCTACTGCAGCCCTCATCCTCCACATACAACACCCGTTCTGCCAGTCACATTCTGTTAAAGGTCCGCAAAACACACACATCCCTGGGTCACTCCTCTTTTCAGTTCGCTGCAACTCGCGTCTGGAACGAGCTGCAACAAACACTCAAACGGGACAATTTTATCTCAGTCTCTTCATTCAAAGACTCAATCATGGACACTCTTACTGACAGTTTTGGCTGCTTTGTGTGGTGTATTGTTGTCTTTACCTTCTTGCCCTTTGTGCTGTTGTCTGTGCCCAATAATGTTTGAACCATTTTTTTTGCTGCTACCATGTTGTGTTGCTACCATGTTGTTTTGTTGTGTTTCTACCATGCTGTGTTGTCATGTGTTCCTCCTTGCTATGGTGTTGTCTTAGGTCTCTCTTTATGTAGTGTTGTTTCTCTTGTTGTGATGTGTGTTTTGTCGCATATTTATATACGCCTTATGCGTTTTGGTAGTTTGTCATTGTAAATAAGAATTTGTTCTTAACTGACTCGCTTAGTTAAAGAAAGATTAAATAAAAAACTATTAAATAAAAGCCAGGAACTTAGGAAGAAACCTAGAGAGGAACCAGGGCCTGAGGAGTAGGCAGTCCTCTTCAGGCTGTGCCAGGTGGAGATTATAAGAGTACACAGCCATTAAGGCCAGATCATTCTTCAAGATGTTCAAACATTCAAAACAAAGTTTATTTGTCACGTGTGCCAAATACAACCTTACAGTGAAATGCTTACTTACAGGCTCTAACCAATAGTGCAAAAAAGGTATTAGGTGAACAATAGGTAAGTAAAGAAATAAAAACAACAGTAAAAAGACAGTGAAAAACATTGTTTAGTCAGGCTGATTGAGGTAGTATGTACATGTAGATATGGTTAAAGTGACTATGCATATATGATGAACAGAGAGTAGCAGTAGCGTAAAGAGGGGTTGGTGGGTGGTTGGTGGCGGGACACAATGCAGATAGCCTGGTTAGGTAATGTGCGGGAGCACTGGTTGGTCGGGTCAATTGAGGCAGTATGTACATATGTACATGAATGTATAGTTAAAGTGACTGTGCATATATGGTAAACAGAGAGTAGCAGCAGCATAAAAGAGGGGTTGGGGGGGCACACAATGCAAATAGTCTGGGTATCCATTTGATTACCTGTTCAGGACTCTTATGGCTTGGGGGTAAAGACTGTTGAGAAGCTTTTTTGTCCTAGACTTAGCACTCCGGTACTGCTTGCCATGCGGTAGTAGAGAGAACAGTCTATGACTGGGGTGGCTGGGTTTTTTTTAACCATTTTTAGGGCCTTCCTCTGACACCGCCTGGTGTAGAGGTCCTGGATGGCAGGCGGGCTTAGCCCCATGTGATGTACTGGGCCGTACACACTACCCTCTGTCGTGCCTTGCGGTCGGAGGCCGAGCAATTGCCGTACCAGGCAGTGATGCAACCAGTTAGGATCTCTCGATGTTGCAGCTGTGGAACCTTTTGAGAATCTCAGGACCCATGCCAAATCTTTTTAGTTTCCTGAGGGGGAATAGGCTTTGTCGTGCCCCCTTCACAACGGTCTTTGTGTGCTTGGACCTTTCTAGTTTGTTGGTGATGTGGACACCAAGGAACTTGAAGCTCTCAACCTGCTCCACTACAGCCCCGTCAATGAGAATGGGGGCGTACTTGGTCCTCCTTTTCCTGTAGTCCACAATAATCTCCTTAGTCTTGGTTACGTTGAGGGATAGGTTGTTATTCTGGCACCACCCGGCCAGGTCTCTGACTTACTCCCTATACGCTGTCTCATTGTTGTCGGTGATCAGGCCTACCACTGTTGTGTCGTCTGCAAACTTAATGGTGTTGGAGTCGTGCCTGGCCATGCAGTTGTGGGTGAAAAGTGAGTACAGGTGGGGACTGAGCACGCACCCCTGGGGGGCACCAGTGTTGAGGATCAGCGTGGCAGATGTGTTGCTACCTACCCTTACCACCTGGGGGCGGCCCATCTGGAAGTCCAGGATCCAGTTGCAGAGGGAGGTTTTTAGTTCCAGGATCCTTAGCTTAGTGATGAGCTTTGAGGGTACTATGGTGTTGAACGCTGAGCTATAGTCAATGAATAGCATTCTCACATAAGTGTTCCTTTTGTCCAGATGGGAAAGGGCAGTGTGGAGTGCAATAGAGACTGCATCATCTGTGGATCTGTTTGGGCGGTATGCAAATTGGAGTGGGTCTAGAGTTTCTGGGAAAATGGTGTTGATGTGACCAATTACCAGCCTTTCAAAGCACTTCATGGCTACGGACGTGAGTGCTACGGGTCTGTAGTCATTTAGGCAGATTGCCTTTGTGTTCTTGAGCACAGGGTGGTCTGCTTGAAACATGTTGATATTACAGACTCAATCAGGGACATATTGAAAATGTCAGTGAAGACACCTGCCAGTTGGTCAGCACATGCCTGGAGCACATGTCCTGGTAATCCATCTGGCCCCGCAGCCTTGTGTATATTGACCTGTTTAAAGGTCTTACTCACGTTGGCTACGGAGAGCGTGATCACACAGTCGTCCGGAACAGCTGATGCTCTGACCAGCAGGGTCAAATAATAATCACAGTGGTTGTGCAACAGGTCAGCACCTCAGGATAAAATGTCAGTTGGCTTTTCATAGCCGAGTATTCAGAGGTCGAGACAGCAGGTGTGGGGGATAGTGAGATAGAGGGTCGAAAACAGCAGGTCCGGGACAGATTCGCACGTCTGGTGAACAGGTCAGGGTTCCATAGCAACAAGCAAAACTGGATGACCAGGTGGACTGGGAAAGGGGACAGCCAGCAGTCATCAGGTGAGGTAGTCCTGAGGCATGGGAGAATTAGAGGGAGCATAATTCATACAGGACAAGAGATAAGACAGGATAATTTCACCATACAGACTGACCCTAGCACCCCAGCACAGACTATTGCAGCATAGATACTGGAGGTTAAGGTGGGGCGGGGGACTCAGCTCAGGGGACACTGCGGCCTTGTCCAACGGTACCCCCGGCCAACCAGGCAGGATAAAACCCTGACCACTTTGCCAAAGCACAGCCCCCACACCACTAGAGGGATATCAACAGACCACCAACTTACTACCCTGACACAAAGGCTGAGTATAGCCCACAAGATCTCCTCCACCGCAGAGGGGGTGCATAACCGGACAGAAAGATCACGTCAGTGACTCAACCCACTCAAGTGACAAACCCCTCCTTGGGGTGGCATGGAAGAGCACGAGTAAGCCAGTGACTCAGCCCCTGTAATAGGGTCAGAGGCAGAGGATCCCAGTGGAGAGAGCAAGGGCAGTTCGTCATTCCAGTGCCTTGCCATTCACCTTCGCTCCCCTGAGCCAGAGTTATTCGCAGTCATGTGAAATCCATAGAGTAGGGCCTAATTTATGTATTTACATTGACTGCTTTTCATATATGAACTGTAACTCTGTAAATCTTTTAAAATGTTGCATGTCGCGTTAATGATTTTGTTCAGTATATGTTCCTTTAGGAGGATACTGTTTTTTTAATAGTGAGTTGAGGATATTGCCTTAATTCATGTTTACTTGACACAAAGTATTGAAGGTATTTGTAATGTAATGTTTAACCTTGTACAACATTTTCAAAATTTTATTTTAACAAAGCGAGGGTACCAGATTTACAGAAAAATGTAGTGTCAAAGTGAGAAAGTTATTCTTCTTGTCACGCATCGTTTTGTGCAATGAAAGTACTGTACTTCACGTTATGTGAGTGTATATATACCATTTTGTTGAAATTCAATACAAAATTGACTGTCTGACTTGGTTATTTTTGTATCATTACAGGGATCGAGTTTCCCTTCTCTCAGTCAAACCTAAACATTATACTTAGTTCTTGAATCAACACATGGATATTTTTTATAATGAACTTCAATGGATCCATATTGTTGGGTACTTGAATCACAGTGTTGGGGATGGGCTTGACTGTGGTTATTAATTTTCATGTTTCTGGGTGTACCGCAAATAATTTCTTATATAAACCTTTATGCTTTTCTGTCCAATTTGTGTTTACAGTCTGCAGTCCATGAGGAACTGTTGATATCCGGTGTTGCTGGCGGGAGAGACTGGACCTCTGATGCGGCCGGTCACAAACCCTGGCCCCAGATCAGGACCCTGGATCCGGAGCCGTCACTCTTCCTTCCTGAGTCAGAACCAAGACTGAACCATGAGGGACAGAGACTCCACCACCACACAGAAGACAACCAGTGGACAGGTGGACTGACCAACCTCAGTCCTGGTGGTCATCAGAGAGACAGAGACTCCAGTCTGCAGCCCAGACCCTCTTCACATTCTCGGTGCAGGGATGAAGCAGGGCCTGGGGCTGATAGAGATAGACCCTCCTGTTCCTATGATACAAACACCACAGTATCCATGATGAACAGAGCAGGTCACCCTGGGCTTCAGTCTTCACCGAGAGTAATGGGAGACCCCCCTGGTGGGAGTCGAACAGGAAGTCTGTCTTCTCCTTCAGGATCTCATCTAATGCCTGATGATTGGGTTCATAGAAAGCCTGGACCTGGGTCTAGCCTTCCTCAACTACCTCATGGTTACCCCACCAATACAGACAGGATCAGGATGGGTGTTCACCACAAGAAGTATCTAGCTGATAACACGGCACACAATCCCAACAACACCGAAACAATGGCTAGAGGTCAAGGAGGGAGCTCAAAGACTAACCAGATGAGGGTGGTGGCTCCTGCTTCTACCTCCTCTGGTGTTATTTGGTCAAAACGTGGGAGGCCAAACATTAAGACAGACGCTAACAAGCCATACGCCTGCCCCACATGTGGGAAGTGCTTTGCTGAGGCGAACTATGTGAAGATCCACCAGAGGGTCCACACAGGGGAGAAGCCGTTCAGCTGTACCCAGTGTCACATGCGCTTCTCAGAGGCTGGCACCCTGAAGAGGCACCAGAGGGTCCACACAGGGGAGAAACCCTACAGCTGCCCTCAGTGTGAGAAAAGGTTCTCCCACCAGCACCATCTGAAGAGGCACCTGAAGGTCCACACATGAGAAAGGCCATTCGCCTTCTCTGAGGTTCTCAGAGAGGAGCTACCTCAGGACACACCAGCAGAAAAACCATTACACTTCATAACATAAAAGGTAACCATTCCCTCCTCAGGGTACAGGAATCACTCCTGTAACCCCCTCGTTCCTTAGGGCCACCCAATAGCACATTGTCTTCCCATCATTGGTGTTAGAGAGGTGACATACTGCCGACCTTCACTTTCTCTCATTAGCTTTAGTCCTGCCCTCTAACCTCTCATTCCCTATTTGTGTTTTTGATCTTCTCTTCCTCTAAGCTAACCCTTAAATATTTCTACCTCACATTTAATAGTTCTCTCCTTTAGTCCACCTAACCATGCATGTACTCTTTGAGGGTGTCTCTTTTTCTGAGTTCCTTTTATTTGTGTGTACAGAACATGATTCCTTTCTCATCTTTATCTACCCTCTTATCTTCCTACTTCATGCTGCTCATTGGTTAACTGTCACCGTGGAAGCCCCCATTGGGCCCACCCCCAAGCCACGCAGCAAAGCTCTGGATAAGCTTGGTCAGGTGGACCAGATCCATAGAGCCAATCGGGATGCTTCTTAATCTTCTCTCAAGACAAAGATTAATTTTCATTACTGTCAACAGAAAAGATGCACAGATGCATTTGGAATAACGATAGGGACAGTGTTGAATATTCCTGAATAGAATATTGCATCCAGACATTGTGTGATATAAACAGTATAATGCATATATAAGTCTAAAAGGTATATTATAGTGTTTGCACTGTGTAGGATATATGATGTTCACCAATCCCTATTTCATTACATCCATTTAACTACTTTATTTTTTACTAAGACACTTTTAATGATAATAAATGCAGTTTGTTGAGACTTGTATGTGTGGTTTTCATATGGTGTATTTCATTTTTTTAAAATGTTTAATAAACACAAACTTATATTGAGACTCTCTTTAGTATACATCACATCTGATCTCACCCTATTCTACATACACCCAACAGCTTATATACACTTACTAAATATACCTACACAAACACCTATTGTACAAATAATTTAGTCACGTTTGTCTGATGAATTTTGATGTATTATTACTTATATTTTACCCATATTTATGTCCACCATGATGGGTTTAACAACAATGAAGTCATTCTGTAACTACAGTATGGGACTCAAACATAGTCAGCCTGGTCTCAGAGAAAAATGTTATGTTTTACTAAAATCAATGCCACACCATTTAGCATGATATGTTACTTTAGATTAGAGTTATGGTTAGGTTTAGGGGAAGGGTTAGCTAACATACTGAGTAATTAAAGTAGCAAGTAGTTGCAAATTAGCTAAAATGCTATATTTGTCCATGAAAACACGCAACCATTGGGTTGCTAGAAGTTTGCTTTATCCACCCATCCCATCCCCCCCTGACCAACCACCTTCTTATCGTCTTTTGCTTTAAGTAACCTACTGTCATACCAAGAGTAACATATACTAATTTGAGTGTCCCGGATTTATGTAGGCCAATGTAATGTAACCTAATCTAAAAAAGGTACAGAGGTTGTTCAGTCCACTGGTGGATGTAAATATTTTTCCTCATAATCCTGGACTATCGGACCAAAATTGTATTATGTTTGCAATCGTAACAGATAATCTGCTCAGACCACAACCAAGGATTATCAAAAGTTGCACTATAAATTCTCGGACAACCCAAAGATTCCTAGATGCCCTTCCAGACCCGCTCCACCTACTCAAGGATGTCAGAGTACAAAAATCACTTAACCACCTAACCGAAGATTTAACATTGAATAGATGGAGTCGCACCTCTTAAAACTAAAAACATTTGTCACAAGAAATCAGCTCCCTGGTATACACTAAATACACAAGCCCTGAAACAAACTTCCAGACAATTGGAACGGAAATGACGCTCCACCAAACTGGAAGTCTTCCGACTAACTTGGAAAGACATTACCGTGCAATATCGAAGAGTCCTCACTGCTGCTCGATCACCCTACTTTTCCAACCTAATTGATGGGAATAAAAACAATCCATATTTGATTTTTGATACTGTCGCAAAGCTAACTAAAAAGCAGCATTCCCCAAGAAAGGATGCCATTCACTTCAGCAGTGATGAATTCATGATCATAAAAAAAAAAATGTAAAATAGATTTCTCAAACTCAGTTGTCCAGAACTACTTAATCCTGTATCTCTCGACTCATTAACGAAAATAGTCATAGCCTCTAAACCTTCTAGCTGCCTACTGGACCCTATTCCAACTAAACTACTGAGAGAGCTACTTCCTGTGCTTGGCCCTCATATATTGAACATAATAAACAGCTCCCTGTACTCCAGGTGTGTATCAAACTCACTGGAAGTGTCAGTAATAAAGCCAAACCTGAAAAATCCAAACCTTGACTCGAAAATGTAAAAAACGATCAGCCTATATTGAATATCCCATTCCTCTCTCAAAAGAAAAGCTGTTGCACATTGACTCATACAATTAATGTAAAAACGGTCCAGTCTAATTTGACACCATCATAGTACTGAGACTGCACTTGTGAAGGAGGTAAATGACCTTTTAATGGCGTCAGACCAAGGCTCTGCATCTGTTCTCGTGCTCCTAGACCTTAATGCAACTTTTGACACCAATCACCACATTCTTTTGTAGAGATTGGAAATCCTAATTGGTAAACATGGTTTAGTTCTTGCCTGTGTTAGATCTTATCTGTCGGAATGATATCAGTTAATCTCTGTGGATTTAAGTTGATAAAAATATCTAACACAACATTAGGTAATAATATATGCATTATCAAGGATTTATAATCATCTACAATGGGGTGGTCATTTTGGACCAGGAACACAGAATTAATTAATATGAAACAAACACAACAGGAGGGTTAACCAAACCCTTTGAACTATGACCCCAACCAATAAGATCCTTTCTCAGTGTAAATGGAAGTGGGGTATCTTGATTTGGCTCAGAGAATGATTTAAACATCTAGTGACCAAAAGGACATATTAGCATGGGCAGCGCCATTGAGGGCTTCCACCATTTTAATGTAGTCAACATGGGACTTCCTGGTAACCCTGTTGGAGTCATGTCCAACCGGGACATCAGGAGGGATCAGCCAATCGTGAATAAGAAAATGTACAAATTCAAAATGGAGATAGCATGGGCAGTGCCATTGAGGCAATCACTGAAGCTATAATGGCACAGATACAACTATGAGTCCTCTACCTATCTCTATGATTTGTCGAGTTCTCTCTGACTTATAAACGCAGACGTGGAAGAATGGGAAGAAAGGCGCCAGGCTCAAACCTACGTCTCCTGAATATATACCTCGTAATGGTGTTAAAGAGTACAAATCAACTACTGAGTGTGAGACCCTGTCTCCTGTTACAAGTCACCAACGAGGGTGTGACATGGTGTTTGGAAGTGAGCCAGACCAGGATGAAGTACCTGAGGTGACAGGTGTGGTAGAGACTTCCAACGTTTGCCCTGAGAGGTGGATTCTGTTTTTTTGGCCAACCCGTACATTGTTTCAAGCGGTGTAAAGGACAAACTGGGAACTGTACATCTGTCAAAGTTTTGAGAAGTGGAATTGTTTAGCTTTTTTGTGCATCCTCCGGCACAGAGGCAGCGGGGAAACTGTGTCACGTGCCTCTGGGATCGACATGTGTAGTGCTTTGTTCTTCAGAGCAGGGTGCCACTCAAAAGAGTGATCAATGGGGTAGCGTTGAGTGTAGAGGTGGATCAAATGAAAAATAATATTCCTGGTGTTTGTGACACCCGCTGTTTGGTGAGACGTAGACCCGGTGCCAATGGCAAGACTGAGAATACGATCTGTCTCGTTGAGCTTTGACACAGAGTTTCTACCTGATACGGTCAGGTTAGGTTATATTTGCTAAACTGTGATGGCATCTGTTCCGAACCCGCTACGGTGCTTTATGTGCTAAGGACTCTGACATATTGCAGCAGTGTGTAGAAAGGAGATCCCGTGATGTGGGAAATGTACAGGAGGGCATAGTCGGAGATGGTGTAAAGTTGGGATAAAGAAAGCAGTCTCCACTGTGGGGGCACCCATGCAACTGGAGATCCGAAGTGCCCTTTGAAGGAGAGACAGGTTGAGATTGCCAGAGTTAGAGTGGGGTAGAAGTGTCCTATTCTGAGGCAGTGAAGAGAGGATAGCCCAAGGGTGAGTGATTAGACTGGGAGCCCCCCTGTGAATAAGAGAAAGATCCAGAGAGGATGAGTTTTAGTAAGGTAGGATTTCTTGTGTTTATTGCTATGGTTAATTGTACTGCACTGATGAAGCGTGAATCCCA
Organism: Oncorhynchus masou masou; assembly: GCF_036934945.1. NCBI lineage: Eukaryota > Metazoa > Chordata > Actinopteri > Salmoniformes > Salmonidae > Oncorhynchus > Oncorhynchus masou. The sequence continues at coordinate 5,711,371 of NC_088232.1, read as the reverse complement.
GAAAATACATGTGGTAGTGGAAGTAGCAGAGACATTTGTGGGTGCAAGAGATCTACAAGGGGTTTCATGCTCCTGGTCAGTTGGCCTGGAGTATGATCTGGTAGGGCTAAAGTAGTGGGATAGGGGGTGGTGTGTTTTTTAGATATAGTGGTGTATATGTGTAGGATGATCAGGAACAGGCAACTCCAGTCTTTAGGGACCAGAGTGGTGTCACACTTTTTCTCCATCCCAAACACAGCTGATTTAACTAATTGCATTCTAAACTGAAGGTCATAATTAGTTGATTATTTGAGTCATGTTTGTTAGCTGGGGAAAAAGTGTTACAAAAATCAGGTCCCATCCCTGGATTAGATGGTGGTGAGATTAATTCCCCTTTTTGTGTGACAATGTGCAATTCACCCTCCGACCTGTGAAAGGCAGCAATACTTGTATAGTCTTCCGGAAACTCACACAAAGAAGTACACGGAAGTCAACAAGAACAATTTCCATCATAGCGTTTTTATTGTTGTTATTTCGACGTTTATAAATACCCCGGAACTTAAAATATGATTCATCTAACTGCACAGCATCACCTACTTACCATATGTGGTGTTTAATTGGCGTTGGAGACAGGACTTGGTTGATAGATGTTATCTAGGTAACGCTACCTAGCTATCTGCTAACGTCAGCTAACCATGGCTAACTGTATGGTTTTTCACACTCAATTAGCCTCCATCATGGAGGTTCTAGCGAATGCAGCTGTGGCAGAGATCTGTAAACTCGTAGACGACGACTACGCAGTGTTTCGTTTGGAAATAACTCAAAGCCAGAAAGAAAACAGGGCATTGCGGAGGAAACTACTGGAACTGAAGGTGGCTCGGGAGCGCGCAGAGAGGACAGTGCGAGAGCGCGTCCTCGCCAGTCGACCCAGTAGTGTCAAGATCCTCGACCGATACAGAGGAATGGCAAGAGGTACATTTTACAGAAGGCCGAGACTGGGTAGTATATCAGGAAGTTAGAGGTGTTACCTTACATCCTTGCCAATTGTAGACAATGTCAATATTGTACACTATAGTGTTGAGCATTGACAGTGCCTAACCTAACCACCTATTTCCCCCCAATCACTCACTCAGGTGAAGGACATCTCACTGGAGGCCACAGGAGCTTTGTGAAGCCAGCAGGGCACAACACATGGAAAGACAACCAACAAATCACTGTTGATGAGAGGAGTGAAACTTCAACCCAGCATGTCATCGTGATAGAGGTTTGTGTAATAGTGTTGCATAAAAAAATGTGTTACTTGGTAAATTAAATGTGGCCCATTTATTTCAGAAAGGTTACCCTCAGCTATGTACATCATCATTTATCTGCCAATGGGGAGCTTGTGAGACATTGTTATCCTGTTCAACTCATGTACCAGTAATAACCTCTCTTCTTGTCAGTCTGCGGATGCAGAGGCTACAGGTCCTGGGGTCAAACAGGAGAGGTCTGAAGGAGAGGAAGACCTACAGCACAGCAGAGACATCCAGGCTGGAGCACCCCCTGTAGCCACAGAGGACCCCGCCCCAGCGCAGCCCAGGACCCGACACAGCATCAGTGGACTGCAGAACGCTGTCCTCAAGTCAGAGTCCGGCACCGAGACTTTAACTGTAACACACAGGTTCTTACACACAGGATCTGACCACAGATCAGACCCAGAGAGACTAGGGCCACAGGCCTGTCCTCCTGCTCCCGGCTCAGAATATTTACCAGTATTTCACCAGAGCCAGAGGACGGTTAATTCCTGTGGGGATGTTGAGGGTGATGCATTAGACATTGGCAGTGATGATCCATCTTGTTCTTACACTACAGAAATAGATCCTGGCAAAATGCCCTTGGGTTTAGAGACACAGACTGATCTGTCTAGAGGTGACTGGATCCGGTACAGTAATAGATTATACCCTGAAGGGTGCCTAGATAAGAAAGGGGAGGTTATAATGGTAGATGAGGTGAAAGTGGAGGGCGACACTCCTCCCACATGGAATGCAGATAGTCACCTAGGAGACAGACACTCACAGGGCAGAGATTTCTTAAATTACAGGGGAAGCTTAGAGACAAATCTAAATGTCGCAACCCACTCCTCTTTACATGCGTTCAGGGGTCGTGACCCAGTGTTCACGTCGATGGCACCTTCCGATTCACATAGCGACGTCCTTTTCGATCAGTTATTGAACTCAAACAACACGGCTAGAGCCCAGGCTCAGGGGGAAGGAGCCACATCAGGCAATAGTAAAGAGAAAAGATTCCTCTGCATGTTCTGTCACAAAGGCTTCAGCTGTCCCCAGAAGGTGGAGAGGCACCAGAGGGTCCACACAGGGGAGAAACCCTTCAGCTGTACCCAGTGTGAGAAGAGGTTCTCCCGCCAGGACAACCTAAAGATGCACCAGAGGGTCCACACAGGGGAGAAACCCTTCAGCTGTACCCAGTGTCACATGCGCTTCGCCCTGGCAGGCAACCTGAAGATGCACTTGAAGGTCCACACGGGAGAAAGGCCATTCGCCTGTACGCACTGCGGGAAGAGGTTCTCAGAGAGGAGATACCTCAGGATACACCAGCAGAAAAACCATGCCATTCTATGATATAGAAAGTAACCATTCCACTCGATAGCTTCTGACATTTAGATCAAACCCTGCATTAAAAATAAAGATGAATTTGTCAGCAGAATAGATCCACTGATTACTTTTGACTTATCATAGCTGCCTTTTTTCAGTATAGGACTCAAACGTAATGGGGATGGGTAAACTCTCCATGTTGATAGTGTGTTTATTATCTGTGTGTTCATATATGTCTGTGTCCTCTGTATCACCTCTCTTCCAGGAGGAGAATCCAGAGTGTCGATTTATATATTACACTAGATGACTGATAAGGGGCTCTGTTTTGAAACCGCGCCTCCATCTTGGCACTCCCCCACCCATGTAAAAAATATTATGGAAGCTCCAGAAATGCATTTATTAATGTCTACATTTGTTTTTGCCTTGTTTATTATATTACAGACATCTTAATGCATACTTTAAATTATACTATGTAAGCTAAACATAATTTGTTTGAAAGGAAAATGAAAAAAAAAATTATACTTAAGGAAAATGTTAAGGTTCTAATATTACTGTCCCTACTAGGAAAATAAATACTTAAAGCTGCAATATGTAACTTTTTGGTGACCTGACCAAATTCACATAGAAATGTGAGTTATAGATCTGTCATTCTGATTGAAATCAAGTCTAAGAAGTGATCATTTTTGCGTCTTTTACTTTCCGTTTTGTACACCGGCTTCAAACAACTGAAAGTATAATATTTTTGGTCATGGAAAATATATTTCACAGCGGTTTAGATGGTAGATTGATTCTCTGCACTATACTTACTTGTTTTGTCACAAATGGAAATTAGGTTAACTATTTAAGCAATAAGGGCAGAGGAGGTGTGGTATATGGCAAATATACCATGGCTAAGGGCTGTTCATATGTGCAACGCGGAGTGCCTGGACACAGTCCTTAGCCATGGTATATTGGCCATAAATCACAAACCCCCGAGGTGCCTTATTGCTATTATAAACTGGTTACCAACGTAATTAGAGCAGTAAAAATACATGTTTTGTCATACCCGTGGTATAGGGTCTGAAATACCATGGCTGTCAGCCAATCAGCATTCAGGGCTCAAACCACCCAGTTTATAATTGAATTTGAACAACCAGGAAATGGGGGAGCGATTTCTGCATAGTGCAGCTTTAAAAACATATAATTTTGTCCTTGAAACATTTTAATTGAAAAACTGTGGAACTCCATTCCTTCCTATGGAGGACATGCTCCTTCTGGGGAGTGCCAATATGGCTTACCGGTGGCTTCAAAGCCGCTCACTGGCCAATAGGTCGTAATCAATAAAACATCACAATAAGATGCAGTGTTCGATTTGCCTGCTTGAGGGGCAAGGAGACCCCAGCTCCTCTAAAACCATTGACAACTGTGTGCCGTTTTCAAGGGATTGTTAAATAAATGTTAACCTGTCTAGGACTGAGGTTCTGCTAGCGGAAAAGCAATGGAACGAGAGCTACCTCTCGTGTGAATGCGCGTGGCTGAGATCGAGGCTGCTGCTGGACCTCTGACTCAATCCCCTCTCATTTGGCCCCCCTTCACAGTAGAAGCCTGAAACAACCTTCTAAAGACCGTTGACATCTAGTGGAAGCCTTAGGAAGTGCAAAATGACACATATCCCACTGTGTATTTGATAGGGACTGAGTTCAAAAACTACAAACCTCAGATTTCCCACTTCCTGTTTGTATTTTTTCTTAGGTTTTTGCCTGCCATATGAGTTCTGTTATACTCACAGACATCATTTAAACAGTTTTAGAAACGTCCGAGTGTTTTCTATCCAATACTAATAATGATATGCATATATTAGCATCTGGGACTGAGTAGGAGGCAGTTTACTCTGGGCTCGCTTTTCATCCAAAAGTGAAAATGCTGCCCCCTATCCCAAAAATATATTTGGTTGTAACATGATCACCTCGTCAGAACTATACATTTCCATGCAAAACAATTGTGCAGATTTAGTCACATCAAAGTTATACAGCAAATATACAGCATGCTTTTAATTATCAGTAAACATCAATTGATCATGTCATTTCAGATATTTGATGTTAGCCCACGACATCTCTCAGTAGTGGCCACTATTCATTTGATAATGGCATGATATAAAAGTGAACTATATCTGACAAGTATGAGTGGTTTAGGTTAATATCCCATCCTTTGTGGGCTCTGCCAGTCAAGTGGCAGAAGGGCGCACTTGCCGTTGCAATGTTAGCAGATAATGTTTACTTCGCAAGTTTTTCAGTGTATAATCACGATTGATGCTGACAGACATGATAGGCTATATTGATTGATGAACCAGGTGAAATTGGCTAGCTAGATAGGAAATAACAGATCACGTCAATATGGCTGGTTAACAAGCCAACTTTCAAAGAATTAACTAGATGGCTATATCCAAATCATGTTTGATTTGCGGGCCATCTATAATGGTGATGACAGTAGTCCGACTGACATCCTTACCAGGATGAGGATTTGACGATGTCAAGCTAAATTACGTATGTTGTTTGCTTAGCTAGCTAACTACATGCCAAATTGGTTATCTGAAAATACAGTGCCTTTTTAAAAAACATTTATTTCACCTTTATTTAACCATTGTACAAACAATACTACGCAAGTATAAACACCATGGGACCACGCATCCGTCATACCGCTCAGGAAGGAGACGCGTTCTGTCTCCTAGAGATGAACGTACTTTGGTGCGAAAAGTGCAAATCAATCCCAGAACAACAACAAAAGACCGTATGAAGATGCTGGAGGAAACAGGTACAAAAGTATCTATATCCATAGTAAAACGAGTCCTATATCGACATAACCTGAAAGGCCGCTCAGCAAGGAAGAAGTCACTGCTCCAAAACTGCCATAAAAAAGCCAGACTACGGTTTGCAACTGCATATGGGGAAAAATAACGTACTTTTTGAAAAAAATGTCCTCTCGTCTGATGAAAAAAAATTGGAACTGTTTGGCCATAATGACCATTGTTATGTTTGGAGGAAAAAGGGGGAAGCTTGCAAGCCGAAGAAGCACGGGAGTGGCAGCATGATGTTGTGGGGTTGCTTTGCTGCAGGAGTGACTGGTGCACTTCACAAAATAGATGACATCATGAAGCAGGAAAATTATTTGAAGCAACATCTCAAGACATCAGTCAGGAAGTTAAAGCTTGGTCACAAATGTATCTTCCAAATGGACAATGACCCCAAAGTTGTGGCAAAATGGCTTAAGGACAACAAAGTCAAGGTATTGGAGTGTCCATCACAAAGCCCTGACCTCAATCCTATAAAAAATGTGTGGGCAGAACTGAAAAAGTGTGTGTGAGCAACGAGGCCTACAAACCTGACTTAGTTACACCAGCTCTGTCAGGAGGAATAGGCCAAAATTCACCCAACTTATTGTGGATGGCTATCCAAAACGTTTGACCCAAGTTAAACAATTTAAAAGCAATGCTACCAAATACTAATTGAGGGTATGTAAACTTCTGACCACTGGGAATGTGATTAAATAAATCAAATCTGAAATAAATTATTATCTCTACTATTATTCTGACATTTCACATTCTTAAAATAATCTGGTGATCCTAACTGACCTAAGACAGGGAATTTTGACTATGATTAAATGTTAGGAATTGTGAAAAACTGAGTAAATGTATTTGGCAAAGGTGTATGTAAACTTCCGACTTCACCTGTATGTGGCTAAATCTAGTGCGCCTACTGCGATGACCAAATGAAATAGCTCAAATGACCAATCGAATAGCTCAAATCATGACCCGGCCAGAGCAAAGCTGATACTAGAGAATTAATAACTTTTTTTAAAACCATTACCAGAGAGAGACTGTCAAAGAATATAGCAAAGAGCTGCTGTTTTTATGTGTGTTCATGTCTCAGATTTTATTCAGAAACACAAAACGTGCATCTCCCTACTTACACTCGCGCTGCAATGAATCAGTAGCGAAGTGTATCGATAGCATTTTTATTATTAGCAACAGCTAGTCATGTTTATTTTAATATCAAGGAATATTTCACTTTCTCTGGTCTTAGGAACAATATGCATATGGGCACGAGGTAGATGCGGTGCGACTCAGGTTTCGGCATCAAGTGGAATACAGTGTCCCCTCTCTCTGGTCAGTCTCACAGGAGGAACAGAAAGAAAGAGCTGGAACAGAAGGAGAGAGCTGGAACCGCAAGAGGCGGACCCTCTGCTGCTCTCTCCCTCCCTTCGCTGAGACTAATGCCTTGTTCAAAACAACTAGGAACTCGGAAATCCCTCTGATTTCAGTGCATTCTATACAACTAGGAACTGAAAAAAACTAGATCCGACTTGGGAAAATCGTTTTGAACAGTCATCCAACTAGGATTTCCAAGCCAGAAACTCGGGCATCTTTCTAGAGCTCTGACTTTTAGACCTGAAGGTCACTGAAGTCATTATTTCATCTCTAGTTCCCAGTTGTCTTGAAAGCACCATGAGTACCATCAGTCCCGTAAAATAGTAAAGCAAAGTATTTGCAAATTGTATCCACGATGAACAGTTTAATTAGGTATGGTTCAACTTTAGAACTACCCTGTCTCTGTTCCACATCCCAGTCGGTGGCGGTAATGCATCACTAAAGTTGGTTGCCAACCGCGATTTAAAAAACACTGAAGAAGTGTAAACGGAAGTGAACAGTGACCAAGACAAATTTCTACGTTAGCGTTTATATTGTTAATTAGACATGTATTACACCATGGAACTCAGAATATGAGTCATTTAACTGCAGAGTATCATAAACTTATCCCATGTAGTCTTTCATTCGCGTTGTAGACGGGCCTTGGTTGATCGATCTGTTATCTAGGTAACGCTAACTATCTAGCTGCTAATGTTAGCTAACAATGGCTAACTGTATGGTTTTTCACACTCAAATAGCCTCCATCATGGAGGTGTTAGCGAATGCAGCTGTGGCAGAGGTCTGTAAACTGGTAGACGATGACTATGCAGTGTTTCGTTTGGAAATAACTCAAAGCCAGAAAGAAAACAGCGCATTGCGAAGGAAAGTACAGCTACTCGAACTGAAGATGGTACGGGAACGCATCCTCGCCACTCGCCCCGGTAGTGTCAAAATCCTTGACCGATACAGAGGAATGGCAAGAGGTACAGTTTACCGAGGTTGAGGGGCCTGTCGCCCAGTTCACATCTGCACATGTTTGACTTTAGATGTGTTAACCACATATGGTTAACCATTGTCCAGAAACCTGATGTTAAATTTCATGACATTGGAGCCCACGCCAAATGAGCGTTTGAATCAGGAAAGTTCTCTCTCAGGACCTCGACAAGCCAGAATGTTGAATAAAATACGTTTATTTATTTTGCCTGATGTCTGTGCAGTTGGTCATTTTGCAGGTAGGAATGTTAGACAATATATCCAAAGAAATTATGATTATGTCAACTTTTTAAAATATGAATGCACTTCCAGCACATTTATCACCCATAGCGGTAAAGTAACATAAAATAACTGTATTCAACATACTGGCTTGTAAAGGTCGTGAGAATAAACTTTCCTTATCCAAACGCTCATTTGTGCCTTTAGTAGAATTCAATGTAATTCGACATAGTTTCCAGGCTAAGTTAACCGGAATTGGGTCTTGGTCAGTTTTTTGTTAGTATGCAATAATTCTCCTTCAGTATAAGTATTAAGCATTGACAGTAGATAACCTAACCACCTCTTTTCCTCCCAATCACTCTCTCTGGTGAAGGAAATCTCACTGGAGGCCACAGGAGCTTTGTGAAGCCAGCGGGACACAACACATGGAAAGATGACCAACCAATCACTGTTGATGAGGGGAGTGGAACCTCAACCAAGAATGTTATCGTGATAGAGGTTAATGTAATAGTATTACAGTACATCAAATGTGGCCAGTTTATTTCAGAAAAACTCCTCAGATATTTGCTTGCTTACATGTACATCCTCATTTATCTGCCATATGGGAGTTTGTGAGACTTCCCTATGACATTATTATCCAATTCTACTCATTTACTGGTAACAACCTCCCCTCTTCTTGTGTCAGTCTGCAAATGCAGAGGCTGCAGGTTCTGGGGTCAAGCTGGAGAGATCTGAAGGAGATGAGGACCCGCTGCACAGCAGAGACATCCAGTCTGGAGCAGCTCATGGAGTGGCGCTCCCTGTAGCCACCGAGGACTTCACCACCACTACTGCTGCGCCCCAGACCAGGACCCGATGCAGCATCACGGAGGTCAGTGGAACGCCGAACGCCGTCCTCAAGGCAGAGACGGAGACAGAAACAGAGACTTTAATTGTAACACAAAGGCTATTACACACAGGATCTAACCACCAATCAGACCCCGAGAGACTGGACTGTCTTCCTGCTCCACACTCAGAGCATTTAATGGTATTCCATCAGAGGCAGGGGACAGTTAATTCCCGTGGAGATGGTGATACATTAGACACTGGCGTTGATGATCTGTCTTGTTCTTACGCTACAGAGATGGACCCTGGCAACATTCCCTTGGGTTTAGAGACCCAGACTGATCTGTCTAGAGGGGACTGGAACCGGTACAGTAGTAGTGTATACTCTGAAGGGTGCCTAGATGAGAAAGGGAAGGTTATAGTCATAGATGAGGTGACTGTGAAAGTAGAGGGCGACGCTCCTCCCACATGGAATGCAAATAGTCACCTAGGAGATGAACACTCACAGGACAGAGATTTCTTAGATTACAGGGGAAATCTAAATGTCGCCACCCACCCTTTACACACGTTCAGGGATCGCGACCCAGTGTCCACATCAATGGCACCTTCCGATTCACACGGCCATGTGATTTTTGATCAGGTATTACATTTAAACGATAGGGCTGTAGCCCAGGCTCGTGGAGGGGGAGCAACAACGGTCGGGAAAGAGAAACTGGCTAACTGGAATGCAGACGAGACTCACTTAGGAGAAGGACACTCGCAGGGCAACACTAGTGACTTCTTAGACTACAGGGAAAGTTTAAAGACAAATCTAAATGTCGCAACCCACTCCCCGTTACACACAGTGTCCATGTCGATGGAACCTTCCGATTTGCACGGCCGTGTTTTTTCCAATCAGGTATTGAACTCAAACGACCAAAGGGCCAAGGCGCGGAGAGGTGGAGCAACAATGGGCGGAAAAGAGAAGCGGTTCCTCTGCATGTTCTGTAACAAAGGCTTCAGCTGCTCCCAGAAGGTGGAGATCCACCAGAGGGTCCACACAGGGGAGAAACCATTCAGCTGTACCCAGTGTCACATGTGCTTCACCCATGCTGGCAACCTGAAGAGGCACCAGAGGGTCCACACAGGGGAGAAACCTTTCAGCTGTGCTCAGTGTCATATGTGCTTCGCTCAGACTGGTGACCTGAAGAGGCACCAGAGAGTCCACACTGGAGAGAGGCCGTTCGCCTGTACGCACTGTGGGAAGAAGTTCTCAGAGAGGAGCTACCTCAGGATACACCAGCAGAAAAACCATCCCACTCTATAACATAGAAAGTAACCATTCCACTCGATAGCTTCTGATGTTTAGATCAAATGCTGCATTAAAGACAACAAATAATTGTAATTGTTGTTAGCAGAAAAGATCCACAGATGAATTTGGAATAACGAGAGTAAGATTTCAGTGTTGAATATTCCTGGGTAGAATATTGCATCCAGACATTGTTTCATATACAGTGAGGGAAAGAAGTATTTTATCCCCTGCTGATTTTGTATGTTTGCCCACTGACAAAGAAATGATCAGTCTATAATTTTAATGGTAGGTTTATTTGAACAGTGAGAGACAGAATAACAACAAAAAAATCCAGAGAAACGCATGTCAAAAATGTTATAAATTTATTTGCATTTTAGTGAGAGAAATACGTATTGACCCCTCTGCAAAACATGACTTAGTACTTGGTGGCAAAACCCTTGTTGGCAATCACAGAGGTCAGACATTTCTTGTAGTTGGCCACCAGGTTTGCACACATCTCAGGAGGGATTTTGTCCCACTCCTCTTTGCAGATCTTCTCCAAGTCAATAAGGTTTCGAGGCTGACGTTTGGCAACTCAAACCTTCAGCTCCCTCCACAGATTTTCTATGGGATTAAGGTCTGAAGACTGGCTAGGCCACTCCAGGACCTTATTGTGCTTCTTCTTGAGCCACTCCTTTGTTGCATTGGCCGTGTGTTTTGGGTCATTGTCATGCTGGAATATCCATCCACGACCCATTTTCAATGCCCTGGCTGAGGGAAGGAGGTTCTCACCCAAGATTTGACGGTACATTGCCCTGTCCATCGTGCCTTTGATGCGGTGAAGTTGTCCTGTCCCATTAGCAGAAAAACACCCCCAAAGCATAATGTTTCCACCTCCATGTCTGACGGTGGGGATGGTGTTCTTGGGGTCATAGGCAGCATCCCTCCTCCTCAAAACACGGCGAGTTGAGTTGATGCCAAAGAGCTCCATTTTGGTCTCATCTGATCACAACACTTTCACCCAGTTGTCCTCTGAATCATTCAGATGTTCATTGGCAAACTTCAGACGACCATGTATATGTGCTTTCTTGAGCAGGGGGACCTTGCGAGCGCTGCAGGATTTCAGTCCTTCACGGCGTAGTGTGTTACCAATTGTTTTCTTGGTGACTATGGTCCCAGCTGCCTTGAGATCATTGACAAGATCCTCCTGTGTAGTTCTGGGCTGATTCCTCACCATTCTCATGATTATTGCAACTCCACGAGGTGAGCTCTTGCATGGAGCCCCAGGCCGAGAACAGATGACAGTTCTTTTGTATTTCTTCCATTTGCAAATTATTGCACGAACCGTTGTCACCTTCTCACCAAGCTGCTTGGCGATGGTATTGTAGCCCATTCCAGCCTTGTGTAGGTCTACAATCTTGTCCCTGACATCCTTGGAGAGCTCTTTGGTCTTGGCCATGATGGAGAGTTTGGAATCGGATTGATTGCTTCTGTGGACAGGTGTCTTTTATACAGGTAACAAGCTGAGATTAGGAGCATTCCCTTTAAGAGTGTGCTCCTAATCTCAGCTCGTTACCTGTATAAAAGGCACCTGGGAGCCAGAAATCTTTCTGATTGAAAGGGGGTCAAATACTTTTTTCTCTCATTAAAATGCAAATCAATTTATATCATTTTTGACATGCTTTTTCTGGATTTTTTTGCTGTTATTCTGTCTCTCACTGTTCAAATAAACATACCATTAAAATTATAGACTGATCATTTCTTTGTCAGTGGGCAAACGTACAAAATCAGCAGGGGATCAAATACTTTTTTCCTCACTGTATAAGCCTAAAATGTCTGCTACATATTGTGTTTGTACTGCGTTGGTTATATAACTATTTAATTACTTCCATTCAACTTCTACTTTTTCCCAAGACACTTTTAATGAGAAAATTATTTAATTTATGCAGTTTATCAAGTTCATGATAATTTTTATTTGAGGCATGTGTATACTGTATGTAGTTTTCATGTGGTGTATTTTAAACTTGTTCATCTTTAATAAACACAAAATGGGACTTTTCATTCTAAGACTTTCACGTCACATCTGATCTCATCCTATTCTGCAAACACCGACAGCGCTTTTGAACCAATATACACTTACTAAATATACACTACAATTCTTCTTCTGAAACTCGTCAGTCTATTCTTCTTCTGAGAAATGAAGGCAATACCGTGTGAGAAATTGGCAAGAAACTAAAGATCTCGTACAACACTGTGTACTACTCCCTTCACAGAACAGCGCAAACAGGCTCTAACCAGAATAGAAAGAGTGGGAGGCCCCGGTTCACGACTGAGCAAGTGGACAAGTACATTAGAGTGTCTAGTTTGAGAAACAGACGCCTCACAAGTCCTCAACTGGCATCTTCATTAAATAGTACCCGCAAAACACGCGTCTCAGTGTCAACAGTGAAGAGGCGACTCCAGTATGCTTGCCTTCTAGGCAGAGTTCCTCTGTCCAGTATCTGTGTTCCCTGAGTCGCCTCTTCACTGTTGACGTTGAGACTGGTGTTTTGTAGGTACTATTTAATGAAGCTGCCAGTTGAGGACTTGTGAGGCGTCTGTTTCTCAAACTAGACACTCTAATGTACTTGTCCTCGGCTAGCGATTCTCTGGTCCTGCCCCTATAGTTCTGATTCAGAGACTGATGGCGCCTGAGTTTGACCCCCTTACCGATGCTGCCTTTAGCCTGCCTTCTATAGAATCTATCAACTGGAACATGAACCCTGTGACAATTGACACTCTCTAGCCTTCATCCTCCTTACACTCTCCTTATGTTAAACCAGACCTCAGACAATGCCAGTGCCTCAACACTAAATGGCTACACAAGCCCATTGACAAGTGACAGTAGTAGTAACGCCATCAGTAGATCCGGTGGCCATGATAAGCACATCCTGTGTTTGTTGTGTGGGAAAGCCTTCTGTTTCCCCAAACAGGTGGAGATCCACCAGAGGATGCACATGGGGAAAAATCTTTTGGCCTGTGTGAGAATATGTTCTCCCACCAGCACCAGCTGAAGATGCACCTGTAAGTCCATAAGGGAGAGAGACCATTTGCCTGTACACACTGCTGGAAGAGGTTCTCAGAGAGGAGCTACCTCAGGATACACCAGCAGAAAATGCACACAGTCCATGTATAGAGTATAGTGACGTAACATAGTACTAGTTAGTTTATTTGTAGTTAATTCTGTTGGTTTAGGATGTAGTAGGGAACTGGATGAGATTAACTGAGGAAAGAATGAGTATGATGAGACAGAGTAGATGATTGTGATGGTTGGTGTGATGGTGTCTGTAAAAATGCTTCACTGATGAAGAGTGACAACCTTGTCCTGTTTGATGGTCATGTTTTATAATGAGGAATTGAGTGCCTATGTTTACTTGACATTAAATAGTGTGTAATGTAATGACAGTGTTAAATATGAATTTGATCAAAAGCGAGGGTACCAGATTTATAGAAAAGGTCAAGTGTTACCATAGTGAGATTGGTTATTCTACTAGTCACGTATCGTTTTGTGCAATAAAAGTACGGTACTTCATGTTGTGAGCGTATGACTATTTTGTTGAAATTAAGGTTTTTCTTATCTCAGTTGAACCAAAACATACTTAATTTGAGTCAACACATTGCCATTCTTTTTTAGAATCTCCAATGACTCCATATTGTTTGGTACTTGAATCAGTGTTAGAGATGTGTTTGACTGTGGTTAACATTTTATCATGTCATGTTTCTGTGTGTACAGCGAAGAGTTTCTTATATAAACCTTCATGCTTTTCTTTTCAATTTGTCTTTACAGTCTGCAGTCCATGAGGACCTGCTGATATCCGGTGTTGCTGGCACTTGAGGAGCGGGACACTAATCTGGACCCCTATAAGAAATCCAGCTATGCCCTCAGACGAACCATCAAACAAGCAAAGTGTCAATACAGGATTAAGATTGAATCATACTGCACCTTCTCTGACGCTCGTCGGATGTGGCAGGGCTTGGAAACTATTACGGACTACAAATGGAAACCCTGCCGCGAGCTGCCCAGTGATGCGAGCCTACCAGACGAGCTAAATGCCTTTTATTCTCGCTTCAAGGCAAGCAATACATAAGCATGCACGAGATTACCAGCTGTTCTGGATGACTGTGTGATAATGCTCTCTGTAGCTGATGTGAGCAAGATCTTTAAACAGGTCAACGTTCACAAAGACACGGGGCCAGATGGATTACCAGGACGTGTACTCAAAGCATGCGCAGACCAACTGGCAAGTGTCTTCACGGACATTTTCAATCTCTCCCTGACTGAGTCTGTAATACCTACATGTTTCAAGCAGACCACCATGGTTCCTGTGCTCAAGGAAGTAAAGGTAACCTGCCTAAATGATTACCGCCCCGTAACAATCATGTCGTTAGCCATGATGTGCTTTGAAAGGCTGGTCATGGCTCCCATCAACAGCATCATCACAGATACCCTAGACCCACTCCAATTAGCATACTGCCCTAAAGATCCACAGATGATGCAATCTCAATCGTACTCCACACTGCCCTTTCCCACCTGGACAAAAGGAACACCTATGTGAGAATGCTATTCATTGACTCATTGTGCCCACGAAGCTCATCACTAAGCTAAGGACCCTGGGACTAAACACCTCCCTCTGCAACTGGATCCTGGACTTCCTGACGGGCCGCCCCCAGGTGGTAAGGGTAGGCAACAACACGTCTGCCGCGCTGATCCTCAACACTGGGGCCCCTCAGTGGTGTGTACTTAGTCCCCTCCTGTACTCCCTGTTCACCCACGACTGCGTGGCCAAACACCATCATTAAGTTTGCTGATGACACAACAGTGGAAGGCCTGATCACCGACAACAATGAGACAGCCTATAGGAACGAGGTCAGAGAACTGTCAGTGTGGTGCCAGGACAACAACCTCTCCCTCAATATGAGCAAGACAAAGGAGCTAATCGTGGACTACAGGAAAATTTGGGCCGAACAGGCTCCCGTTAACATCAACGGGGCTGTAGTGGAGCGGTTCAAAAGTTTCAAGTTCCTTGGTGTCCAAATCACCAATGATCTATCATGGTGCTAACACGCCAAGACAGTCGTGAGGAGGGCATGACAAAACCTTTTCCCCCTCAGGAGACTGAAAAGATTTGGTATGAGTCCCCAGATCTTCAAAAAGTTCTACAGCTGCACCATCAAGATCATCCTGACCGGTAGAATCACCGCCTGGTATGGCATCTGACCGTAAGACGCTACAGAGGGTAGTGCATACGGCCCAGTACATCACTGGGGCCAAGCTTCCTGCAATCCAGGACCTATATATTAGGTGGTTTCAGAGGAAAGCCCATAACATGGTCAGAGACTCCAGTCACCCAAGTCATTGACTGTTTTCTTTGCTACAGAACGGCAAGCGGTACCGGAGCGCCAAGCCTAGGACCAAAAGGCTCCTCAACAGCTTCTACCCCCAAGCTATAAGACTGCTGAACAATTAATCAAACAGCCACGGGATTATTACATTGACACCCCCCCCCCCCTCCTCCATTTGTTTTATTGCTACTTGCTGTTTATTATCTATGCATAGTCACTTCACCCATACCTATATGTACAAATTGCCTTTAACCTGTACCCCCGCACACTGACTCTGTACCGCTACCCCTTGTATATAGCCTTGTTATTGTTATGTTATTGTGTTACTTATTTTTTACTTTAGTTTGTTTGGTAAATGTTTTTTGTTGTTGTTTTTTAAAACTTTTTTACTCCTTTTTTCTCCCCAATTTTGTGGTATCCAATTGGTAGTAGTTACAGTCCTGTCTCATCGCGGCAACTCCTGTATGGACTCGGGAGAGGCAATGGTCGCGAGCCAAGCATCCCCCGAAACACAACCCAACCGAGCCGCACTGCTTCTTGACACAACGCACATCCAACCCGGAAGCCAGTCGCACCAATGTGTCGGAGGAAACACTGTACACCTGGCGACCTGGTCAGCGTGCACTGTGCCCGGCCCGCCACAGGAGTCGCTAGTGCGCGATGAGACAAGGATATCCCTGCTGGCCAAACCCTCCCTAGCCCGGACGACGCTAGGCCAATTGTGTCGCGGCCAGCTGCAACAGAGCCTGGGCTCGAACCCAGATTCTCTAGTGGCACAGCTAGACCACTGCGCCACCCTGGAAGCCCTTGTAAATATTTTCTTAACTCTTCTTGAAATGTACTGTTGGTTAAGGGCTTGTAAGTAAGCATTTCAGGGTAACTTGTTGTATTTGGCGCATGTGACAAAGTTTGATTTGATTTTCCTCTCCTGAAAACCCTGAGCAGTCGAGAGATGGTGAACTCAGAAATTGAACCTGAGAAAAATGATTTGTAAGATCCTGCGCTAAGAGGTGAGGTGAAGTCTTCCAAGCCTCAACCGAATCACCAGGAAAATACTAGAGATGACTTGGGCCCAGTGGGAGTACAATTCTTGAGGAGAATGCTAACAGATACATTGTGATATAGCTAGTTAGCATTGGCTTGCGAAACTAGCTCTAACTTCCATACTGCACATAAAAATGGTATCCACTAGTTCATCTGCCTGGGGAAGTAGTATCCTGAAGTATCCCTTTAAATTGTACTGTACAGATGGAATGGAAATCCCAGGAGATTGAATTGGTAGTAGCAGCAGATAAGTTTTTGGGTGTCATATTTGAATGTAGAAGGAACTACGGGGGTTTTGAGAGAAGGGGTTCCAGCCTCCCAGACTGATGGTGTTGATGTAGGACCTGTTAGGGCCAAAGTAGTGTGAAGGGGTGGTGGAGTGTGTTGGGGGATAATGCTATATAGAGAGCAATTTTAATGGTGTCTTTTCATAGGCTCTAAAACCCTCCATGGTTTGTTGTACAAAGCCTATAGGGAAATTAATGGAGTTTTTGTAGGGTTTTTGGATAAATGCCGGAAATAAGGTGTGTGGTAAACACAGGTTGTGTCTGAATACCCATACCAGTGTACTATATACTTAAACTGCATGGTATGTACTCATCTCAGTGCTAGAGGCGTCACTACAGACCCTGGTTCGATTCCAGGCAGTATCACAACCAGCCGTTATTGGGAGTCCCAAAGGGCGGCTCACAATTGGCCCAGCGTCGTCCAGGTTAGGCCATCATTGTAAATAAGAATTTGTTCTTAACAGACTTGCCTAGTTAAATAAAGGTATAAAACAAATTGTCTCATACTATTTATGACAATGTTTAGTAAAAAGTATGCGTTATGTAGCAACCTCCTTTGATATGGCTTCGCAGATATAAACCAGAAAGTGAATCCTCAAAAATCTCTCGATACACAGTTCTAAATCCAAATATCATCCCTATTTATAAATCTGTTTTCAAATATGTTCAATTCCAATGGTCATGATAACTTTAAGGACAACAAAACACACATTACATTTTAACCGAGACTCTTTGCTCGTCTTCTTTGCCAGCTTAAAAAACAATGTTTTACTTCCAGAGAACTATGATATCTCAATGTCCTCCTTTTTTCCCAGTTTGAATATATTGTGGGTGTGAAATGTCCAAAACGTTTACAATTCATTCATACTACGCGAGAAGCCGAAATGACTATGACATCCAGGCATTTAAAGCATACAACATTTTCAAAATATCACATACTATAAAACAAAACAAAAATCACATACTCAAACGGCCTTTTTTAATTTAAGATGTAGTATGGGTATTTGGATACAACCACTGGCTTAGATCTTAAACGTTTTGTTCTATGACAATCTTAATCAGCTAACATCAAGGCCTAAATTGTACTTTTTGGTCCACCAGCAGGTACAGGAAAAAATCTACCAGCCACTCAGATTTTTTTAATCAGTCAAATTATTTTTGGGCCATAATTACATACACGGATGACCATGCTTTGTAATGTTTATAATACAAATGTATTAGTAAGAAGTAACGTGGTATATTACTAAATTTCACAAAAACAATTGTGACTTCAGTCTTTTAACCAAAATATCAGATGATGTTTCCCTTTTTTGTGAACAAATGTGCAATGCACTTTCCGAACAGTGAACAGCAGCAATACGCAACAAAGCGTCTACCCGGCCGGAAAACGACACGAAGAAGTAGTAAACGGAACTGAACAGTGATCAAGAACAATTTCCACGTTAGCGTTTTTTTGTTATTTAGACATTTATTAACACCCTGGAACTCAAAATAGGATTAATTTAACTGCACAGCATAACTTATGTATCCCTGGTAGTGTTTAATTCGCGTTGAAGACAGTACTTGGTTGATATAGGTGATATAGTTCATGATAGTTAGCTGCTAACGTTAGCTAACAATGGCTACCTGTAACTCAAACGTTATGATTTTTCACACTCAAATAGCCTCCGTCATGGAGGTACTAGCGAATGCGGCCGTTGCAGAGATATGTAAACTCGTAGACGACGACTATGCAGTGTTTCGTTTGGAAATAACTCAAAGCCAGAAAGAAAACAGGGCATTGCGGAGGAAACTACAGCTACAGGAACTGAAGGTGGGACGGGAGCGCGCCGAGAGGACAACGCGAGAGCGCGTCTTCGCCAGTCGTCCCAGTAGTGTCAAGATCCTCGATAGATACAGAGGAATGACAAGAGGTAGGCTACACTTTGCAGAACACCGAGGCTGCGGGGCCTGTTGTCCCGTTCCCCTCTGCGCATGTGCTCAGATGTCTTACCCAGAGTTTGGTCTTGGTCAGTTTTTGGATAGTATGCCATACTTCCCCTATCGTGCATTTTTTTCCCCATGTTACCTTTTATTTTACCAGGCAGGTTAATTAATAAGAAATAGTTATTGCCCAAAGACTATTCTAACCAGATTTTTGATGTAATATATTTACTATTGTTATGCTCAATTAAAATAATGTGATGGATGGAACAAAATCAATAAATGTCATGAATTTATTATAAGTGTTACATTACATCCAGTGCCGTATTACCAAACAGCACGCAGCGCATGTGTCTTAACCTCCAGGGCCCCCCACCAATATTTTGGGGGCCCCAATATTTTGCTGGGGGAGGTCGGGCTCCCCCAGATAGCATATGAAAGCACCAGTTTGGGGGCATTGAGCAAATGTTAACATGCCGCTGGCCAAGAACAGAGCAGCACGTTTTGCTCTTCACTGTAGTCAGAGGGCTAATTTCAATGCTATATATGCCAGTCTTTCTTGGCTAAAAGTTTAGGAGAGACCGACTTCATTGCTTCTCGTTTTTATAAGAAACAATGTGTTGAAAATTCGTAATTGTTTTCATTGTCAACTTACACACAACACTGACACACACACTTAACCCACCAGACATGTCACCAGGTCCAGAACAAATTCAAGGAAATGTATAGTATTATACAGAGCCAGGATTGCATGGAACTCCCATCTCATATAGCGCAAGTGAACAGCATATCTGTTGTTTAAAAAAAAAAAAATGAATAATGCAACACCTCACCACTAATGTTGCCTCAAATTTTCTTGGGGAACTCAGCAAATGTTTGGTCTTTGTTTGGGAAACTTGAACGTTGTGAGTTGTACCCTGCAAACTGAAGGGATTTCTTCTGAGCAGCAGTCCTTCGATGAGGTTTAACGGCGGTTGGCATCCAATAAATGTTGCATTACCGCCACCTACTAGACTGAAGTACAACACCCTTATACTTTTGCTTAAATAAATAAATAAATACCCTACCATCTAACACTACACAAAAGAAGAAAAAAAAGAAAAAAAGATCACCACTATTTAAAACTATTTTCGTGCTACCTCAGGCCAACAACCTGAAAGGATGGGACACCACCACTTAACACACCCTGTAACTCTTTTGATGTCAAGTCTCGCACACCCAAATATCTCTCTGCAGTTTTCTGTGACCTACATTCCATCCCCGCAGTACAGTTGATGACCATTTCTATAAATGCTAAAAATCCAGTCTTACTGAAACATATATCACTTGTTGGCCTATCTCTCTGTATTGGTACAAATCTACTACTCACACCACTCCAATCAGGATCCATCCACCTTGACCCATCTTCCTCTACTTTCTTCACTTGCCTCAGCATATGACAACTTCTGCACTACTCTAACCCTGGAAACCTCAGCCCGAGTCTCTCGAACAGGACATTTCTGATCCCCAGTCCCATGGGCACCCCTACAATTAACACATACCACTACTTTCCCTAATGCTATACATTCCTTTGTCTCATGCCGTTCTGCACACTTCTCACACCTAGGAACTTCCCTCCTAAACACTGCTGCCACATGCCCAGAGCAGCAGTCCTGGAGGAGGTGGTTGTGGGTTGGTTGTGGGTCACCTGGAGGTCAGGCCCCCCCAGATAGAGTACAATCAGGTCATAAACTATAGCAAATGTGTAGAATTGCAGGGAATTCGGTTAAAAACTCAAAACGTTTCTCTCAGCCTCATGGCAAAATTTGTACAATATCATGAGATTAGCTATAAAACGGTACATTTTTCTCTCTACCTCATGGCAAAATGTGTAGAATTGCAGGAAATGAGCTAAATGTGTAAAATAGCATGAGATTATCTATAAAACTGCACATTTGCCCTGGAGGTACAGTGGGGTCCGATATTATTGACACCTTTGATAAAGATGAGAAAAAATGACTGTAAAATATATTATTAAAATACTGAACTATATTGTATGACTTTTTTGGAGATGGAGGGTGTATATTATTTTCACCACCACTGATGGTCATGTCAGCTGACTAAAGCACCGCTTCTAATCCAAGTGACAATGCTGTTTAGCAAACTCCAGGTGTTTTCCTTTTTTGGATGACATTAAAATAGAGCTCTTTAGTCACGCACACCAGTGGTGGGCTTGGTGTTGAAATGAGGATGCATGAGCAGAAAATAACCCCATACCTACTGTAATATATGGTGGTGGATCTTTGATGTTATGGCTCTATTTTTTTGTTTGATGTTATGGCCCAAGGACCAGTGGAAGTAAGCGCAGACGAAGGGTATCAATAATCTGGAAGGATTCTGTATGGAGAAATGGTCTATAGCCTTGTTCACATTGGCAGTTTGAAGTGACTACATTTTTTTCCCTTGCGTATCTGATTTGAATCTGATCATTTACCTACATTCTGACAGCCAAAAAGCACATTGAATCAGATATTTCAAGCCATACAAGTCTGATTCCTGGCCATGCGACTTGTGTCTGAACAGTCAAATCTGATTTATTTGCCCTCGAGTGGTTTTTAAGACATATTTGGCATATCTTGTTGCTTGCTAGCTACTCTGCTGACAGTTTTGACAAGATTATGTGGTAGCGAACTAGCTTGTTCATCGTTTACAAACAAATGAGTGAATATGCTAGAAAGCTAAATGTCTTCCCAGCCAGCTAGTTGACTGCTGTGACTAGCCAAAAAGGACTCATTTTGAAAGTTGGATCTTTAAAAGCCTTCATAGCAGGCATGGTTGTCACCTTAGCTTGCTACATAACTTCTGAGTGATAGGAAGCAGGTGCACCACCACCAATCAACCTACACAACTGTGCACACACCCGCCGTTGCTATGACAACTAGCATAGCCATTTCAGGAAATTACTGATTTGAGCGTCAAGGCCTTCAGCGTGAACAAGGCTTTACATCCTTCTCAATGTGTTCTCCAACTCAAAAAACATTAGGAAAAGGCTCCCTGCCATTATCCTCATAAGGTGAGGTATTGAAAACAGTAGTGTCAATAATTTGGACCCCTACCCTTTTTGAGGATTGTATTTATTACTTGTTAAACCAAATCGATTTCTCAGAGCAATTGTATTATTATAATTCCCTCTTTTTTTGGAGCATACAATAAAGTTCAGTATTTTAAGGGTTTATTTTATACAGTCATTTATGTTCATTTTTATTATTAAGGGTGTCAATAATTTCGGACCCCACTGTAGATGCCCCGGGGCCCCAGATGTGATAGTCCAGCCCTGCTTACAGCTTTGCCAATTGTAGACAGTGTCATTAGTGTACAATATAGTGTTGAGCATTGACCGTACCTAATTTAACCACCCGTTTTCCCCCAATAACTCTCTTAGGTGAAGGACATCTCACTGGAGGCCACAGGAGCTTTGTGAAACCAACGGGACACAAAACATGGAGAGATTACCAACCCATAGCTATAGATGAGGGGAGTGGAACCTCAAACCAACATGTTATCCTGATAGAGGTTTGTGTAACATGACAGTACATCAAATGTGTCCCGTTTATTTCAGAAAGACTCCCCTCAGCTATACACTTGCTTACATGGACATCCTTATTTATCTGCCATAGGGGAGCTTGTGAGACTTCTCTATGACATTGTTATCCAATTCAACTCATGTACCAATAATAACCTCCTCTCTTCTTGTGTCAGTCTGCAGATGCAGAGGCTGCTAGTCCTGGAGGATCGTCTCTGGTCAAACAGGAGAGGACTGAAGGAGAGGAGGACCCACGACACAGCAGAGCCATCCAGATTGGAGCGGTTGGAGTGGCGCCCCCTGTAGCTACGGAGGACTTCGCCTCCGCGCCCCAGTCTAGGGCTCAATGCAGCATCACGGAGGTCAGTGGAACGCCGAATGCCGTCCTGAAGTCAGAGAAAGACACAGAGACATTAGCTGTAACACAAAGGTTCTTACACACAGGACCTGACCAAATGTCAGACCCAGAGAGACTGGAGTTGGGACCACTGGGCTGTCCTCCTGCTCCTGGCTCAGAGTATTTACTTTACGGTAACCCGAGCCTGAGGACGGTTCATTCCCATGGGGACTCACGTGACGTGTTGGAGACTGGCAATGATCTGTCTTGTTCTTACACAACAGAGATGGATCCTGTCAACATGCCCTTGGGTTTAGAGACACAGACTGATCTGTCTAGAGGGGACTGGAAACAGTACAGTAGTAGCGTATACTCTGAAGGGTGCCTAGATAAGAAAGGGGAGGTTATAGTCATAGATGAGAGGACTGTGAAGGGCGAAGCTCCTCTGACATGGAATGTAGATGAGACTCACTTAGTAGTAGGACACTCACAAGGCAGAGATTTCTTAGATTACAGAGAAAGCTTAGAGACTAATCCAAATGTTGCTTCCCATTCCCCTTTACACACGCTCAGGGATCTCAACCCAGTGTCCACGTCAATGGGGCCTTCCGATTCACAGAGCCGGGACTTTTTCGATCAGGTATTGAACTCAAAGGATCAAAGGGCCAAGGCTCGGGGAGGGGGACCAACATCAGGCAATAGTAAAGAGAAGCGGTTCTGTAATGAAGGCTTCAATTGCCCCCAGAAGGTAGAGATCCATCAGAGGGTCCACATAGGAGTGAAACCCTTCAGCTGTACCCAGTGTCATATGCACTTTGCTGAGGCTGGCAACCTGAAGAGGCACCAGAGGGTCCACACAGGGGAGAAACCCTTCAGCTGTGTTCAGTGTCACATGCACTTCGCCCGGACGGGTGACCTGAAGAGGCACCAGAGGGTCCACACAGGGGAGAAACCCTTCAGCTGTACCCAGTGTCACATGCGCTTCGCCCAGGCTGGCAACCTAAAGATGCACCTGAAGGTCCACACGGGAGAAAGGCCATTTGCCTGTCCTCACTGCGGGAAGAGGTTTTCAGAGAGGAGATGCCTCAGGATACACCAGCAGAAAAAACATTCCATTTTATAATAAAGAAACCATTCCACTCAATAGCTTCTGACTCTTAGATCTAACCCTGCATTAAAGACCAGGATTAATTTACATTGTAGTCAGCAGATGCATTTGAAGTAACGAATGTAACAGATTTCAGTGTTGAATATTCCTGTGTAAATATTGCATCCAGACATTGTGTGATACAATGCATTCAATTCAAGTATTTTTCAACATTTTGTTACTTTACATCCTTATTCTAATATTGATTTTATATCTTTTCTTCATCAACCTACAGACAATACCCCATAATGACAAATCAAAAAGTGTTATTTTTTTATTTTTGCAAATTTATAAAAAAAAAAACTGAAGTATGACTTTACATAAGTATTCAGACCCTTTACTCAGCACTTTGTTGAAGCACCTTTGGCCTCAATTACATCCTTGAGTCTTCTCACACACAGGTGTTCCTTTCCAAATCATGTCCAATCAATTGGATTTACCTCAGGTAAACTCCAAGTTGTAGAAATGATGATCAATGGAAACAGGATGCACCTGAGCTCAATTTCGAGTCTCATAGCAAAGGGTCTGAATTTGCAAACATTTCTAAAAACCTGTTTTCGCTTTGTCATTATGGGGTATTATATGTCAATTGATGAGGAAAAATAATTATTTAATCCATTTTAAAATAAGGCTATAACATAACAAAATGTGGATGAAGTCAAGTGGTCTCAATAGTTTCCGAATGCACTGTTTTATAAGCATAATATACAATGAACAAAAAACATGAATGTGAAGTGTTGGTCCCATGTTTCATGAGCTGAAATAAAAGATCACAGAACTTTACCATATGCACAAAAAGGTTATTTCTCTCAAATTATGTGCACTAATTTGTTTACATTCCTGTTAATGAGTTTCTCCTCTGACAAGATAGTCCATCCACCTGACAGGTGTGGCATTTCAAGAAACTGATTAAACAGCATGATCATTACACAGGAGCATCTTGTACTGGAGACAATAAAAGGCCACTTTTAAATGTACAGTTTTGTCACACAAGTTTTTCTACCTCCCTATTTCTCACCAATTTCAATGTTGTCTCATCGCTGAAACTCCCCAACGGGCTCGGGAGGCGAAGGTGGAGTTATGCGTCCTCCGAAACATGCCCCGCCTTTGAGGGAGCATGCAATTGGCATGCTGACTGCAGGAATGTCCACCTGAGCTGTTACCAGAGAATTGAATGTTCACTTCTCTACCATAAGCCGCCTCAGCGGTTTGCTGATGTCAACGTTGTCAACAGAATGCTCCATGGTGGCGGAGGGCTGATGATATGGGCAAGCATAAGCTACAGACAACAAACACAATTGCATTTTATTCGTAGCTATTTGAATACAGAGATAGCATAACTAGATCCTGAGGCCTATTGTCTTGCCATTCATCTGCCGCCAACGTCTCATGTTTCAGCATGATAATGCACTGCCCCATGTCACAAGCATCTATACACAATTCCTGGAAGCTGAACATCCAGGTGCACTTTTGCAAACTTCAGAGGTGCAGCAATGCTTTTTTTGGACAGCAGTGGCTTCTTCCGTGGTGTCCTCCCATGACCGCAATTCTTGTTTAGTGTTTTACGTATCGTAAACTCGTCAGCAGAGATGTTAGCATGTCCCAGAGATTTCTGGAAGACTTTAGCTGACACTCTAGGATTATTCTTAACCTCATTGAGCATTCTAGGCTGTGCTCTTGCAGTATTCTTTCCCATAAGGCCACTCCTAGAGAGAGTAGCAACATTGCTGAATTTTCTCCATTTATAAACAATGTGTCTTACTGTGGACTGATGAACGTCAATGCTTTTAGAGATACTTTTGTAACCCTTTCCAGCTTCATGCAAGTTAACAATTCTTAATCTTAGGTCTTGTGAGATCTCTTTTGTTTGAGGCATGGTTCACATCAGGCAATGCTTCTAGTGAATAGCAACCTCAAATTTTGTGAGTATTTTTTTATAGGGCAAGGCAGCTCTAAACAACATCTCCAATCTCGTCTCATTGTTTGGACTCCAGGTTAGCTGACTCCTGACTCCAATTAGCTTTTGGAGAAGTCATTAGCATAGGGGTTCACATACTTTTCTCAAACTACACTGTAAATGTGTAAATTATGTATTCAATATAGACAAAAAAGGATGTGTGTGTTATTAGATTAAGCACAGTATATTTGTCTATGGTTGTGATTTAGATGATCAGATTGCATTTTATGACCAATTTATGCAGAAATCCAGGTAATTCTAAAGGGTTCATATACTTTTTCTTGCCACTGTATATGAACTGCTGCATGTTGCATTCATATTTTTGTTCAGTGTATATAATCCTAAAATGTCTGTTCCATATTGTGTTTGTACTGTGTAGGCTATATGTTCACATGCCTATTTCATTCAATTACTTTATTTCTTTCCCAAGACACTTTTAATGAGAAAATGAATGCAGTTGATCAAATTCATGCAGATTTTTTGTTGATGTGTGTGATTTTCATATGGTGTATGTCGTGGACTTATTGTCATCAAAAGGAGAGCCTTTTACATTTCTTCAAAACAAGTAAACTTTGTTATTTAATTACTGCAGTAATGGAGCTTCTCAACGAGCCCCCGTGATTCTTTGAGAGCCCAACCAGCAGGACTAAGCCACAGCATTTTATAGCGAAGTCCATCCTCCTGGATGTTCATGACAAATCACAGATGTATAGAATGGGTCACGAGGTTAGGATTCGTATGAAAGATACTAATAATTAACAGCAAACAGTATCTGCTGTAAAGACTGATCTCATTGTGTAGAAACCAGAGTCTGGACCCCAGCTCCATACTGGAGCCATCGGAAATCATCTGTCAGTGTTAAATCTCCCAGAGGCCCATCCTCAGTAGAACACACACAGATGAACGTGTTTTCTTAGAACCCCCTATTCTGTTGCATAAAACAACCATTTGATGCATTAACAGTATTGTAACAATCTTGCCATATGTATTTAAAACTTGTTTAATAAACACAAAATGGGACTTTTCATTCTAACACTTTCATTGATTCTCTTTAGTATACATCACATCTGATCTCACCATATTCTGCATAAACCCAACAGTGCTTATAACCAATATACCCACACAAACACCTACTGAATGTCAAAATAGGTTAGTTAGTTTTGTCTGACTTTTGACTTATCATAGCTGACTCATATTTACCCACAACATCATATTTATGTCCACCATGAAAGGTTTAACAACAATGAAGTCATTCTGTAACTACAGTATATGACTCAAACATATTGGGGATGGGTAAAGACTCCATTTTGAAAGTGTGTTTATTTGTGTGTATGTACCTGAGGATGTGTATGTCTGTGTAATCTGTATCACCTCTCTTCCAGGAGGAGGAGGGTCCAGAGGTGCTGCTGGTGAAGGACGAGGGTCTGGGGAACCCTGAGGGGGAGGACAACCAGACTACACCTCCTCCTGAACCCACAGAGGAACCAGCTGAGCAGCACAGGACCACACACAGTCTCACTGAGGTGAGCCCACTGTGAACTACTGTCTATATGGTATTAGGTCAGGGCCCATATCCTCAAAGCCTCAGAGTAGGAGTGCTGATCTAGGATCAGATTAGCCTTTTCGATCATACTGAATAAGACTACATAGACAGGTGGGGACCTGATCCTCGATCAGCAATTCTATTCTGAGACTGTGGATACGGGCCCAGGTCTTGATTCATTTTATCTTAAGTGTGGGACCATTCCTTTCAATTATCAACCAATTAAAGAGTGTAATAGCATTACATTTACGCTACATAGCAATCCCTCATTGGCCAATCAGAAGATGCTCCATAGCAGGGTGCTGATATCAGATGTCTTGATCCAACATCCTCTCACTCTGTATCTCTTACAGTCAGTAGACATGGAGGATGGGAAGCCTGATCTGCTGCTGGTCAAAGAGGAGACAATAGAAGATGAACCAGAGAGCATTGACCTGCTGAGTGGACTAAAGATGGGGGAGCAAGGTAAGGGAGAAATACATGTAGCCTACATACAGTAATAGATCTTCAATGGGAATAGTAATACATATAGCCTCCATACAGTAATACATCTTCAATGGGAATAGTGATACTCCTGGCTGTTGTTTTTGCTTCATTCTAAAAATAAAATCAAAATAAGTTATGTTTACCTTCAGAAGTCTCAAGTTTTATTTGTCGCATACACAACAAGTACAGTGAAATTCTTAACTTGCAAGCCCAACCCAGAAGTACAGTATTCAATATCAAATAGTATAACTAATACAAAATATATTGAAAAGGAGAAATAAAAGAGGAAGCTATATACAGGGTCAGTGCCAGTACCAAATGTACAATGTGCACCGATACTGGAGTGTTTGAGGTAGATACAGTGCCTTCGGTAGGTATTCACACCAGTGGCGGTTGGTGCCATTTAAGATGAGGGAGGATTTTTTATTTTTATGAGCATGGCCTTTTCTATTACAGCATATTGAATGACTGTCATTCGTATTTTATTCGTCCAGCTCAATGTAACAATTGACAGGTTTAGGATACTACATGATACTCAAATTTTCCCTACACTCATCATGAGGTTGCTACAAAAGGTCAAGAGAAAAATGAGAGTAATCCAGACAGTTAACACATTCAATACCGCCTTGCACACTCTTGCCTGCATCTAGCTGATCTAGGGTGTAGTCATTAGTCCAACAGTTGCAAATGAGAGTTTCTATTGGACAAATGTATGTATGTTTATCCCTGTTTCGTTCCGTTTAAGAAATGTTTTTCAACAGAATCAGCAGAATGAATACACTCCTGATCACCACAAACACAGTTCACTTTCATAGCAGCCACATACAAAAAATAATGATCATTTGCTCATTGTATAATTCGTTCTTGCATCTATGCGCTCTCCTCCTGGACTTCAGTGCACAAGACAGGCAAAAAAAACTTTCCAAGCCAAACCTTCATTCCATAACTGCTAACCGCTACACACAGACTGAAACAGCTTCTATCTCAAGGCCATCAGACTGTTAAACAGCCACCACTAACATTGAGTGGCTACTGCCAACACACTGACACTGACTCAACTCCAGCCACTTTAATAATGGGAATTGATGGGAAATGTAAATATATCACTAGCTACTTTAAACAATGCTACCTTATATAATGTTACTTACCCTACATTATTCTTCTCATATGCATACGTATATACTGTACTCTATATCATCGACTGCATCCTTATGTAATACATGTATCACTAGCCACTTTAACTATGCCACTTTGTTTACATACTCATCTCATATGTATATACTGTACTCGATACCATCTACTGTATCTTGCCTATGCTGCTCTGTACCATCACTCATTCATATATCCTTATGTACATATTCTTTATCCCCTTACACTGTGTATAAGACAGTAGTTTAGGATTTGTTAGTTGATTACTTGTTGGTTATTACTGCATTGTCGGAACTAGAAGCACAAGCATTTCGCTACACTCGCATTAACATCTGCTAACCATGTGTATGTGACAAATAAAATTTGATTTGATTTGATTTACATCGTTGTCACCTAACGTCATAGTCAACATATATAGCTACCAGCATTAATAAATCAGCAACAAACGTTAGTTTTCAGCAAGCGGTTTAGTATTTACACCGGCGGTAATAAATTAATAAAACCAAAAGCTTACCTTGACTTGGAAGTGCTCCAGTGTTAGATGTGCTATGTTAGCTAGCTTGCTCTCTCTCCGTTCAAAAGTTTGGGGTCACTTAGAAATGTCCTTGTTTTTGAAAGAAGAGCAATTTTTTTTGTCCATTAAAATGACATACATTTTTTATCAGAAATACAGTGTAGACATTGTTAATGTTGTAAATTACTATTGCTGCTGGAAACAGCTGATTTTTTTTAATGGAATATCTACAGTTAAAGGGAAGATTACATACACTTAGGTTGGAGTCATTAGTTTTTCAACCACTCCACAAATGTCTTGTTAGCAAACTATAGTTTTGGCAAGTCGGTTAGTACATCTCCTTTGTGCATGACACAAGTAATTTTTTCAACAACTGTTTACAGACAGATTATTTCACTTATAATTCACTGTATCACAATTCCAGTGGGTCAGATGTTTACATACACTAAGTTGACTGTGCCTTTAAACAGCTTGGAAAATTCCAGAAAATTATGTCATGGCTTTAGAAGCTTCTAACAAGCTAATTGACATAATTTGAGTCAATTGGAGGTGTACCTGTGGATGTATTTCAAGGCCTTCAAGGCCAATTTCCAAATGCCTGAAGGTACCACGTCCATCTGTACAAACAATAGTACGCAAGTATAAACATCATGGGACCACGCAGCCGTCATACCGCTCAGGAAGGAGACGGGTTTTGTCTCCTCGAGATTTGCGAAAAGTGCAAATCAATCCCAGAACAACAGCAAAGGACCTTGTGAAGATGTTGGAGGAAACGGGTACGAAAGTATCTATATCCACAGTAAAACGAGTCCTATATCGACATAACCTGAAAGGCCGCTCAGCAAGGAAGAAGTCACTGCTCCAAAACCGCCATAAAAAAGCCAGACTATGGTTTAAAACTGCACATGGGGACAAAGATTGTACGTTTTGGAGAAATTTCCTCTGGTCTGATAAAACAAAAATAGAACTGGCCATAATGACAATTATGTTTGGAGGAAAAAGGGGGAGCCTTGCAAGCCAAAGAACCCTATCCCAACCGTGAAGCACGGGGATGGCAGCATGATGTTGTGGGGGTGTTTTGCTGCAGGAGGGCCTGGTGCACTTCACAAAATAGATGGTATCATGAGGATATATTAAAGCAACATCTCAAGACATCAGTCAGGAAGTTAAAGCTTGGCCCCAAATGGGTCTTCCAAATGGACAATGACCCCAAGCATACTTCCAAAATTGTGACAAAATGGCTTAAGGACAACAAAGTCAAGGTATTGGAGTGTCCATCACAAAGCCCTGACCTCAATCCTATAGAAAATGTGTGGGCAGAACTGAAAGTGTGTGCGAGCAAGGAGGCCTACAAACCTGACTCACTTACACCAGCTCTGTCAGGAGGAATGGGCCAAAATTCACCCAACTTATTGTGGGAAGATTGTAGAAGGCTACCCAAAACGTTTGACCCAAGTGAAACAATTTAAAGGCAATGGTACCAAATACTAATTGAGTGTATATAAACTTCTGACCCACTGGGAATGAGATGAAAGAAATCAAATCTGAAATAAATCATTCTCTCTACTATTATTCTGACATTTCACATTTTTAAAATAAAGTGGTGATCCTAATTGACCAAAGACAGGGAGTTGTTACTTGGATTAAATGTCAGGAACTGTGAAAAATGGAGTTTAAATGTATTTGGCTAAGGTGTATGTAAACTTCCGACTTCAACTGTACATAGGCGTACAGAGGCCCATTATCAGCAACCATCAGTCCTGTGTTCCAATGGCACGTTGTGTTAGCTAATCCAAGTTTATCATTATAAAAGGCTAATTAATCATTAGAAAACCCTTTTGTAATTATGTTAGCACAGCTGAAAAGTGTTTAACACTATTTCTTATCAATTCAATGTTATTTTAATGGACAAAAAATGTGCTTTTCTTTCAAAAACAAGGACATTTCTAAGTGACTCCAAAGTTTTGAACGTTAGTGTACATACCCCAACCAGAAGCCATGGATTACAGACAACATTTGCATTGAGCTACAGGGTAGAGCTGCGGACTAACCCCGGAAGCTTATAAGAAATCCCGCTATGCCTTCCGACGAACCATCAAACAGGCAAAGCGTCAATACAGGACTAAGATCGAATCGTACTACACCGGCTCCGACGCTGGTCGGATGTGGCAGGTCTTACAAACTATTACAGCCTACAAAGGGAAGCACAGCCGAGAGCTGCCCAGTTACACGAGCCTGCCAAACTAGCTAAATAACTTCTATGCTCGCTTCGAGGCAAGTAACACTGAAACATGCATGAGAGCATCAGATGTTCCGGACGACTGTGTGATCACGCTCTCCGCAGCCGATGTGAGTAATACCTTTAAACAGGTCAATATACACAAGGCTGCAGGGCCAGACGGATTACCAGGACCTTACTCCGAGCATGTGCTGACCCACTGGCAAGTGTCTTCACTGACATTTTCAACCTCTCCCTGTCTGAGTCTGTATTACCAACATGTTTCAAGCAGACCACCATAGTCCCTGTGCCCGAGAACACTAAGGTAACCTGTTTAAATGACTACCAACCCGTAGTACTTACGTCTGTAGCCATGAAATGCTTTGAAATTCTGGTCATGACTTACATCAACACCATTATCCCAGAAACCCTAGACCAACTCCAATTTGCATACCGCCCCAACAGATCCATAGATGATGCAATCTCTATTGCACTCCATGCTGCCCTTTCCCACCTGGACAAAAGGAACACCTATGTGAGAATGCTATTCATTGACTACAGCTCAGAATTCAACACCATAGTGCCCACAAAGCTCACCACTAAGCTATAGACCCTAGGACTAAACACCTGCCTCTGTACTTGAATCCTGGACTTCCTGATGGGCCACCCCCAGGTGGTACGGGTAGGTAAAAACACATCCGCCACGCTGATCCTCAACACTGGGGCCCCTCAGGGGTGCGAGCTCAGTCCCTTCCTGTACTCCCTGTTCACTCATGACTGCACGGCCAGGCACGAGTCCAACACCATCATTAAGTTTGCCGATGACACAACAGTAGTAGGCCTGATCACCGACAACGATGAGACAGCCTATAGGGAGGAGGTCAGAGACCTGACCGCGTGGTGCCAGGACAACAACCTCTCCCTCAATGTGATCAAGACAAAGGAGATGATTGTGGACTACAGGAAAAACGAGGACCAAGCACGCCCCCATTCTCATCAACGGGGCCGTAGTGGCGCAGGTTGAGAGCTTGGCGTCCACATCACCAACAAACTAACATTGTCCAAGCACACCAAGAAAATCGTGAAAAGGGCACGACCAAACCTATTCCCCCTCAGGAGACTGGAAAGATTTGGCATGTGTCCTCAGATCCTCAAAATGTTTTACAGCTGCACCATCGAGAGCATCCTGACGGGTTGCATCACAGCCTGGTATGGCAACTGCTCGGCCTCCGACCACAAGGCACTACAGAGGGTAGTGCATACGGCCCAGTACATCACCGGGGTCAAGCTTCCTGCCATCCAGGACATTTATACCAGGCGGTGTCAGAGGAAGGCCCCACAAATTGTCAAAGACTCTAGCCACCCTAGTCATAGACTGTTCTCTCTGCTACCGCATGGCAAGCGGTACCAGAGCGCCAAGTCTATGTCCAAGAGGGTTCTAAACAGCTTCTACCCCTAAGCCATAAGACTCCATTACATCTAATCAAATGGCTACCCATACTATTTGCATTGCCCCCCCCCCCCCACGCTGCTGCTACTCTTTCTGTTATTATCTATGCATAGTCACTTTAACTCTACCTACATGTACATATTACCTCAATTACCTCGACACCGGAGGGGCCCCCCGCACATTGACTCTGTACCAGGACCCCTGTATATAGCCCCCGCTATTGTTATTTTACTGCTGCTCTTTAATTATTTGTTATTTTTATCTTACTTTTGGGGGGTATTTTCTTAAAACTGCATTGTTGGATAAGGGCTTGTAAGTAAGCATTTCACTGTAAGGTCTACCTGTTCTATACAGCACATGTGACAAATAACATTTTATTTTATTAATATATTTAGTATAGTTTTATCTAAAAAGGAACTTTATTTTTATGAAATTCACTGAGGAGATCGGTCCTCCCCTTCCTCCTCTGAGGAGCCTCCCTTGATTCACACCCCTTGACCTTTTCCACGTTTTGTTGCCTGAATTTCTTTTTTTTGTCACTGGCCAACACACAATACCCCATAATGTCACAGTGAGTTTGTTTTTCAAAATGTTTACAAATGAATAAAAAATGAAAAGCTGAAATGTCTTGAGTCAGTAAGTATTCAACCCCTTTGTTATGCCAAGCCTAAAGAGCCTCAGGAGTAAACATTTGCTTAACATGTCACATAAGTTGCATGGACTCACTCTGTGTGCAACAATAGTGTTTAATGTGATTTTTTACTGACTACCTCATCTATGTACCCCACACATAGAGTTATCTGTAACCCTCCGTCGAGAAGTGAATTTCAAACACAGATTCAACCAGGGAGGTTTTCCAATGCCTCGCAAAGAAGAGCACCTATTGGGTAAAAAAAAGTCACTACAAAGTTGCGGAGAGGAAAGAAACCTGAGGATGGATCAACAACATTGTAGTTACTCCACAATACTAACCTGAGTGAAAAGAAGGAAGTCTGTACAGAATAAAATATTCCAAAACATGCATCCTATTTGCAACAAGTTACTGAAGTAATACTGCAAAACAATTGGCAAGACAATTAACTTTTTGTCCTGTATACAAAGTGTTATGTTTGGGGCAAATCCAATACAACACATTACTGAGTACCATTCTCCATATTTTTAAGCATAACGATGGCTGCATCATGTTATGGGCATGGGTTATCGTTAAGGACTGTAGTGTTTCGGCATAAAAAATAAACATAATGGAGCTTAGCCCAGGCAAAACCCTAGAGGAAAACCTGGTTTAGTCTGCTTTGCATCAGACAATGGGTGATTAATTTGCCTTTCAGAAGGACATTGACCTAAAACAGGCTAAATCTACACTGGATTTTCTTACCAAGAAGACAATGAATGTTCCTAAGTGGCCGAGTTAGTTTTGACTTCAACGTACTTTAAAATCAATGGCAAAACTTGAAAATAGTTGTCTAGCAATGATCAACAACCCATTTGATAGAGCTTGAGGAATTTTGCAAATATGTTGCACAATTGTTGCACAGTCCAGGTGTGGAAAACTCTTAAGAGACTTACCCAGAAAGACTCACAGCCGTAATCGCTGCTAAAGGTGCTTCTACAAAGTATTGACTCGGGGGTTAATAATTAGATAAATTAGCTGTTTCTGTATTTCATTTTCAATAAATCTGCTAAAACATTTTTTAAACGTTTTCACTTTGTCATTATGCGATATTGTGTGTGGATGGGTGAGATTTTTTGTTTATTTTTAAACTATTTTGAATTCAGGCTGTAACAAAAAAATGTGTAATGAGGAAAGGGTTATGAATCCCTAATAATGTATGAACTTGACCAGGTAATTGACAAATAAAACAACCATGTTTATAAAGTCTATTTTCTAACCTCTCCCTGTAGGTGATTGGCTGGAGGCTAACAGAGGGGACTGGGCAGCCCTTTTGAGTTCCCAGACCCAGACTGGTGTAGCCACGGGCCCAGGGGACAACATCACTGAGCAGGGCAGAACCAGAGGCGACATGGTGGAGGTCAGTGGATGGGACAGCGTCTTCAACTCTGGACTTGGGAACAACACTGTTAACCAGAAACAGACAGTCGAACACAAAGCAACAGCTGAACTTAGTCTCTATGACGACAGACTGTCTGAGACCAGGGAGAGGGGTAGATTTGGTCTGCAAGGACGGGGGCGTGTCCGTATGCAGCGGGAGAGAACAGACACAGACTCGGCTAGTGATGCTCCGTCCTGCTCCTATAGTTGTGATTCAGAGCGACTGATGACACCTCAGGTAAACCCCCTAAAAGGTGCAGCCTTCAGCCTGCCTTCTATAGGATCTATCAACTGGAACATGGACCCTGCAACAACACAGACCCTCCCTGGCCTTCATCCTCCTCACACTCTCCTTATGTTAAACCAGACCTCAGACAATGCCAGTGCCTCAACACAAAATGGCTACATATGCCCATTGACAAATGACAGTAGTGGTGACACTATCATCAGATCCGGTGGCAAAGAGAAGCGCTTCCCATGTTCATTCTGTGGGAAAGCCTTCAATTTCCGCAAACAGCTGGAGATCCACCAGAGGATGCACACAGGGGAGAAACCATTTGGTTGTCACCTATGCCGAGCCAGTTTCTCTCACTCGTTCACCCTGAAGAGGCACCAGAGGGTCCACACAGGGGAGAAACCCTACACCTGCCCCCACTGTGAGAAGAGGTTCTCCCACCAGCACCATCTGAAGAGGCATTTGAAGGTCCATACGGGAGAGAGGCCGTTCGCCTGCACTAACTGTGGGAAGAGGTTCTCAGACAGGAGCTACCTCAGGATACACCAGCAGAAAAACCATTCCCATCTATAACATAGAAAGTAACTATACCACTTGATAGCTTCTGATGTTTAGATCAAACCCTGCATTAAAGACAAATGCATGTTTTGTTGTCAGCAGAAAAGATCCACAAATGCATTTGGAATAACAAGAGTAATAGATTTCAGATTTTCTTCTAGACTTGTATAGTGCCTTCAGAAAGTATTCACACCCCTTTTTATTTTATTTATTTTTATTTCACCTTTATTTAACCAGGTAGGCTAGTTGAGAACAAGTTCTCATTGGCAACTGTGACCTGGCCAAGATAAAGCATTGCAGTGTGAACAGACCACAGAGTTACACATGGAGTAAACAATTAACAAGTCAATAACACAGTAGAAAAAAAAGTCTATTATACATTGTGTGCAAAAGGCATGAGGAGGTAGGCGAATATTTACAATTTTGCAGATTAACACGAGTGATAAATGATCAGATGGTCATGTACAGGTATGGATATTGGTGTGCAAAAGAGCAGAAAAGTAAATAAATGAAAACAGTATGGGGATGAGGTAGGTAAAATTGGGTGGGCTATTTACCGATCGACTATGTATAGCTGCAGCGATCGGTTAGCTGCTCAGATAGCAGATGTTTGAAATTGGTGAGGGAGATAAGTCTCCAACTTCAGCGATTTTTGCAATTCGTTCCAGTCACAGGCAGCAGAGAACTGGAACGAAAGGCGGTCAAATGAGGTGTTGGCTTTAGGGATGATCAGTGAGATAGACCTGCTGGAGCGCGTGCTACGGGTGGGTGTTGCCATCGTGACCAGTGAACTGAGATAAGGCGGAGCTTTACCTAGCATGGACTTGTAGATGACCTGGAGCCAGTGGGTCTGGCGACGAATATGTAGCGAGGGCCAGCCGACTAGAGCATACAGGTCGCAGTGGTCGGTGGTATAAGGTGCTTTAGTAACAAAACGGATGGCACTGATAAACTGCATCCAGTTTGCTGAGTAGAGTGTTGGAAGCTATTTTGTAGATGACATCGCCGAAGTCGAGGATCGGTAGGATAGTCAGTTTTACTAGGGTAAGTTTGGCAGCGTGAGTGAAGGAGGCTTTGTTGCGGAATAGAAAGCCGACTCTAGATTTGATTTTAGATTGGAAATGTTTGCAGGGTAGCCTAGTGGTTAGAGCGTTGGACTAGTAACCAAAAGGTTGCAAGTTCAAATCCCCGAGCTGACAAGGTACAAATCTGTCGTTCTGCCCCTGAACAGGCAGTTAACCCACTGTTCCTAGGCCGTCATTGAAAATAAGAATTTGTTCTTAACTGACTTGCCTAGTAAAATAAAGGTAAAAAAAAATATGAGTCTGGAAGGAGAGTTTACAGTCTTGCCAGACACCTAGGTACTTATAGATGTCCACATATTCTAGGTCGAAACCATCCAGGGTGGTGATGCTAGTCGGGCGTGCGGGTGCACGCAGCGAACGGTTGAAAAGCATGCATTTGGTTTTACTAGCATTTAAGAGCAGTTGGAGGCCACAGAAGGAGTGTTGTATGGCATTGAAGCTCGTTTGGAGGTTAGATAGCACAGTGTCCAAGGACGGGCCGGAAGTATACAGAATGGTGTCGTCTGCGTAGAGGTGGATCAGGGAATCGCCCGCAGCAAGAGCAACGTCATTGATATATACAGAGAAAAGAGTCGGCCCGAGAATTGAACCCTGTGGCAACCCCATAGAGACTGCCAGAGGACCGGACAGCATGCCCTCCGATTTGACACACTGAACTCTGTCTGCAAAGTAGTTGGTGAACCAGGCAAGGCAGTTATCAGAAAACCCGAGGCTACTGAGTCTGCCCATAAGAATATGGTGATTGACAGAGTCGAAAGCCTTGGCAAGGTCGATGAAGACGGCTGCACAGTACTGTCTTTTATCGATGGCGGTTATGATATCGTTTAGTACCTTGAGCCTGGCTGAGGTGCACCCGTGACCGGCTCGGAAACCAGATTGCACAGCGGAGAAGGTACGGTGGGATTCGAGATGGTCAGTGACCTGTTTGTTGACTTGGCTTTCGAAGACCTTAGATAGGCAGGGCAGGATGGATATAGGTCTGTAACAGTTTGGGTCCAGGGTGTCTCCCCCTTTGAAGAGGGGGATGACTGCGGCAGCTTTCCAATCCTTGGGGA
Organism: Oncorhynchus masou masou; assembly: GCF_036934945.1. Taxonomy (NCBI): domain Eukaryota; kingdom Metazoa; phylum Chordata; class Actinopteri; order Salmoniformes; family Salmonidae; genus Oncorhynchus; species Oncorhynchus masou. Next base: position 5,673,350 of record NC_088232.1, on the reverse strand, counting down.
TGTCAGACGATATGAAAGAGAGTTTGAACAGGCTGGTAATAGGGGTTGCGACAATGGTGGTGGATAGTTTCAGAAATAGAGGGTCCAGATTGTCAAGCCCAGCTGATTTGTATGGGTCCAGGTTTTACAGCTGTGTACGGGTCCAGGTTTTACAATGTGTTATGTTACAAAGTGGGATTAAAATGGATTTATTTGTACTTTTTATGTTAACAATCTACACAAAATACTCTTTAATGTCAAAGTGTAAGAAGAATTCTAACATTTGAAAAACATTTATGAAACATAAAACACTAATATACTGTATCCTGATTAGTATTCATACAGTGCATTCGGAAAGTATTCAAACCCCTTGACTTTTTCCACATTTTGTTAATTTATAATCTTATTCTAAAAATGGATTCAATTGTTTTTTTCCCCTCATCAATCTACACACAATGCAAAAACAGTTTTTTTTTAATTTTAGCACACTTCATAAAATATTTCTTAACTGAAATATCACATTTACAAAAGTATTTGTTGGAAGTTGAACCTTTGCCTCAGTTGGAGGTCCTGAGCGCTCTGGAGCAGGTTTTCATCAAGGTTCTCTCTGTACTTTGCTCCGTACATCTTTCCCTCGATTCTGACTAGTCTACCAGTCCCTGCTCGCTGAAAAACATCCCCACAGCATGATGCTGCCACCACCATGCTTCACTTTTGGGATGGCGGCAGGTTTCCTCCAGACATGATGCTTGTCATTCAAGCTAAATAGTTACATCTTGGTTTCATCAGACCAGAGAATCTTATTTCTCATGGTCTGAGAGTCCTTCAGGTGCCTTTTGGCAAACTCCAAGTGGGCTGTCATTAGGGCTGTGGCGGTCACCAATTTTCATCAGCTGGTGATTGTCAAGCAAATAACTCTCTGTCTCACGGTAATTGACCGTTAATTAACATAGACATGTTTAGCATGTCCCGGCTTCCACACATAGCCTACAAGCCACTGATGCAGACCTTAGGAACATCTACATTTTAAAAAGCATAGTAAATCCATTTAATAAAGCCTACACCTTCACAATCTATTTATTTTAGACAGGTCTAAAGAAGCATGATATGAAGAAAATGTAGTCTATTTCACAAGAACAGAATAGCATACTCTGAGTTGTCCTTGTGTTAGGTCCTGATCTGGCTATGCCAATTGGGTGTGGGCTACACTATTTCATTTAGCAGACAAGATTTGCTTAGAATACCGTGGCATTATTTTATAGTATGAAGAATACAATTGAACAAATCTGAAAAGAATTAAGGATATTTTCTCCAAATTATTTGAGGGAGTGCGCACATGCAGTTATTCTGTGTTGAGCGCTTAACAAAGAAATAGGTAGTCCTATATGCTTAATTTATGAGTTATTCATGTAACTTTCGTCGTCCTGCAAATGTTGGGCTATATGTTTTGATTTGTAATAAATTGTAAGGCTGCATGATGTGACTCTAATGATGCTTTGAAAAAAGTAACTTGAAAGGCATGAGCTCTGCTTTGGTTTTTTGATAAGCACTTGATAATGCATTGAATTTTAAGGGCGGCTTCCCCTTTGTGTGGCCGTAATGCACCTAAAAAAATCCATGCCTTTTGCGTCCTTTGGCCATTATGCCCTTCTCCCTGAGTGCTGTGTGCTCCGAATCACCACTTTCATGTTTCGCCATCACGTGATCAGATCTTTCTCACAGGCTAAAAATTAAGATAAATGAAGACACATCAGGGACGCAACTGCGAGGTGCATATTGAATATATTGGAAGAGCTGCCCACATTTACTTTTCGCCAGCAAGATGAGTAGCCCTAACAAACAGCAAAAGCACTAGCCTATGTCAATCTACTATCCCCCATAGTACAAAAGTCGACCTATTCTACTCTCTGTGCGAAATAAATATTCCTAACAGTCTGGGACCGTTGTGGAATGCGATAGATTCCAAAATAATACAACCACTATCAACACAATGCGGCTTACGCAACAGATCAGAACATTTAGCTTAAAATGTTGATAAACTATTAGGTTATTTCTTCACATTATACGTGCAGCAATGCGCACATAGTAGTAGGCTACACGCGCAAATGTTCCATTAGCGGAAAACACCATTATCAAAGGTGACCGTAATGCAATTATGTATGTAATGTTTTTATTATAAAGGTGCATTTTTATGGTGAAAATTCTTTCCCAAACTTGAAACTCACACGCTGCTTATGTATGCCAGTTAGGCGCTACACCCCTTGTAAAGTGAATTAATGTGCTTAATTTTAAGAAGTTATTTGACGCTTCAGTTGTAATACAAACCTTATCAAAACATAAAGGCCTAGGGCCTCCCGTGCTTTGGTCTAAGGCACTGCATCACAGTGCTAGATGTGCCACTAGAGATCCTGGTTTGAGTCCGGGCTCTGTCGCAGCCTGCCGTGACCGGGAGACCTATGGGGTGGCACACAATTGGCCCAGCGTTGTCTGGGTTAGGGGAGGGTTTGGCTGTCAGGGATGTCCTTGTCCCATCGCGCTCTAGCGACTCCTGTGAAAAGCTGGGAGACCTGAATGCTCGGCCTGCGACCTGTATGCTTTCGTTGGCTGGCCCTTGCTACATATTCGTCGCCAAACCCACTGGCTCCAGGTCATCTATAAGTATTTTCTAGGTAAAGCCCCGGTCACTGGTCACCCGTAGCATATGCTCCAACAGGTATATTTCACTGGTCACCCCCAAAGCCAACACCTCCTTTGGCTGCCTTTCCTTCCAGTTCTCTGCTGCCAATGACTGGAACGAATTGCAAAAATCACTGAAGCTGGAGACTTATATCTCCCTCACTAACTTTAAGCATCAGCTGTCAGAGCAGCTTACTGAACACTGCACCTGTACACAGTCCATCTGTAAATAGCCCATCCAACTACCTCATCCCCATATTGTTATTTATTTTTTGTTACTCTTTTGCCACCCAGTATCTCTATTTGCACATCATCATCTGCACATCTATACCTCCAGTGTTAATGCTAAATTGTAATTATTTCACCACTATGGCCTATTTATTGCCTTACCTCCCTAATCTTACCTCATTTGCACACACTGTACATATATTTTTCTATTGTTTATCCCATGTGTAACTCTGTGTTGTTGTTTTTGTCGCACAGCTTTGCTTTATCTTGGTCAGGTCGCAGTTGAGAACTTGTGAGAACTTGTTCTCAACTGGCCTACCTGGTTAAGTAAAATAAAAAACATATACTGTAGGCCTATGGGCTAGGCTACATGAGGTGTGTGAATAGGATTTTTTTAAAGTCGGGAAAAAAGGCATTGTTTCTTATGCTGGGCATCATTCACAAGTGATAATATATGAATCATGAAGTGTTTGATTGCGCACCCTCGGACTCGTGCAGTGGAGGAGATCTTCGTGGGTTATACTCAGCCAAGTCTCAGGGTAGTAAGTTGGTGGTCTGTTGATATCCCTCTAGTGGTGTGGGGGCAGTGCTTTGGCAAAGTGGGTGGGGTTATGTTCTGCCTGATTGGCCCTGTCCAGGGGTATCGTCGGACCGGGCCACAGTGTCCTCCGACCCACCCTTGTCTCAGTCTCCAGTATCTATTCTGCAATAGTCTTTGTGCCGGGGGGCTAGGGTCAGTCTGTTATATCTGGCGTAATTCTCCTGTCTTATCTTGAGTCCTGTATGAATTTAAGTATGCTCCCTCTAATTCTCTCTCTCTCTCCTTCTTTCTCTCCCCTCCCGAAGGTCCTGAGCCCTATGATCATGCCTTAGGAATACTTGGCCTGATGACTCCTGGCTGTCCCCAGTCCAACTGGTCGTGCTGCTGCTCCTGTTTCAACTGTTTTGCCTGCGGCTAGGGAACCCTGACCTGTTCACCGGACCTGATACCTTGTCCCGGACCTGCTATTTTCGACTCTCTCCCTCTCTTTACCGCACCTGCTGTCTCAACCTCAGAATGCACCGATATGAAAACGCAACTGACATCTACTCCTAACCTGTTGTTGTTGCACCCTCTACAACCACTGATTATTATTTGACCCTGCTGGTCATCTTGAACGTTTGAACATCTTGAAGAACAATCTGGCCTTAATGGCCATGTTCTCTTATAATCTCCACCCGGCACAGCCAGAAGAGGACTGGTCAACCCTCAGAGCCTGGTTCCTCTCTAGGTTTCTGCCTTTCTAGGGGGGTGCTCCTAGCCACCGTGCTTCTACATCTACTTTGCTTGCTGTTTATGGTTTTAGGCTGGGTTTATGATTAGCACTTTGTGACTTCCGCTGATGTAAAAAGTGCTTCATAAATATATTTGATTGATTGATTACATTTGTATTAATGTCAGAGGGATGAGAGGGACCATAGAGTGCGGAGTACCAGGCAATTAGCAAGTTTGGTAGGCTACTAACCAGCAGCATCAGAACATGGAGAAGCTTAATTACCGTGACTCAACAGTCAGAATATAAATTGATGGCCTTCATGACTTGACCGGTGTGGCGGTAAAACTGTCACCCCAACATCCCTAGCTGTCATTTTCCTTTCACTAAGGAGTGGCTTCCGTCTGGCCACTTTACCATAAAGGCCTGATTGGTGGAGTGCTGCAGAGATGGTTGTCCTTCTGGAAGGTTCTCCCATCTCTACAGAGGAATTCTGGAGCTCTGTCAGTGACAATCGGGTTTTTGGTTACCTCTCTGACCAAGGTCTTCACCTCCGATTGCTCAGTAGGCCGGGCGGCCAGCTCTATAAAGAGTCTTGGTGATTCCAAACCTCTTCTATTTAAGAATGATGGAGGTCACAGTGTTCTTGGGGATCTTCAATGCTTCAAGAAATGTTTTGGTACCCTTCCCCAGATCTGTGCCTCGACACATTCATCAGGGCTGTATGGACAATTCCTTCGACCACATGGCTTGGTTTTTGCTCCGACATGCATCGTCAAATGTTGGACCTTTATACAGTTTAAGTCGGAGGTTTACATACACTTCGGTTGGAGTTATTAAAACTCATTTTTCAACCATTCCACAAATTTCTTGTTAGCACACTATAGTTTTGTCAAGTCAGTTAGGACATCTACTTTGTGCATGACAAGTAATTTCCAACAATTGTTTACAGACAGATTATTTCACTGTATCACAATTCCAGTGGGTCAGATGTTTACATGCACTAAGTTGACTGTGCCTTTAAACAGCTTGGAAAATTCCAGAAAATGATGTCATGGCTTTAGAAGCTTCTGATAGGCTAATAGACATCATTTGAGTCAATTGGAGGTGTACCTGTGGATGTATTTCAAGGCCTACCTTCAAACTCAGTGCCTCTTTGCTTGACATCATGGAAAAATCAAAGGAAATAAGCCAAGACCGCAGAAAGACCTCCACAAGTCTGGTTTATCTCTGGGAGCAATTTCCAAATGGCTGAAGGTACCACATTCATCTGTACAAACAATAGTATGCAAGTATAAACACCATGGGACCACTCAGCTGTCATACCGCTCAGGAAGGAGACACGTTCTGTCTCCTAGAGATGACCGTAATTTGGTGTGAAAAGTGCAACTCAGTCCCAGAACAACAGCAAGGACCTTGTGAAGATGCTGGTGGAAACAGGTACAAAAGTATCTATATCCATAGTAAAACGAGTCCTATATCGACACAACCTGAAAGGTCGCTCAGCAAGGAAGAAGCCACTGCTCCAAAACCACCATAAAAAAAGCCAGACTATGGTTTGCAACTGCACATGGTGACAAAGATCATACTTTTTGTAGAAATGTTCTCTGGTCTGAAGAAACAAAAATAGAACTGTTTGGCCATAATGACCATCGTTATGTTTGGAGGAAAAAAGGGGAGGCTTACAAGCTGAAGAACACCATCTCAACAGTGAAGCACGCGGGTGGAAGCATCATGTTGTGGGGGTGCTTTGCTGCAGGAGGGACTAGTGCACTTCACAAAATAGATAGCGTCATGAGGCAGAAAAATTATGTGGATATATTGAAGCAACATCTCAAGACATCAGTCAGGAAGTTAAAGCTTGGTCGCAAATGGGTCTTCCAAATGGACAATGACCCCAAGCATACTTCCAAAGTTGTGGCAAAATGGCTTACGGACAACAAAGTCAAGGTATTGGAGTGGCCATCAAAGCCCTGACCCCTCAATCCTATAGAAAATTTGTGGGCAGAACTGAAAAGGCGTGTGCGAGCAACGATGCCTACAAACCTGACTCAATTACACCAGCTCTGTCAGGAGGAATGGGCCAAAATTCACCCAACATATTGTGGGAAGCTTGTGGAAGGCTACCCGAAACATTTGACCCAAGTTAAACAATTTAAAGGCAATGCTACCAAATACTAAGTGAGTGTATGTAAACTTCTGACCCACTGGGAATGTGATGAAAGAAATAAAAGCTGAAATAAATCATTCTCTACTATTATTCTGACATTTCACATTCTTAAAATAAAGTGGTGATCCTAACTGACTTAGTCAGGGAAACTTTACTTGGATTAAATGTTAGGAATTGTGAAAAACTGAGTTTAAATGTATTTGGCTAAGGTGTATGTAAACTTCCGACTTCAACTGTATAGACGTGTGTGCCTTTCCAAATCATGTCCAGTCAATTGAATTTACCACAGGTGGACTCCAAGTTGTAGAAACATCTCAAGGATGATCAATGGAAACCGTATGCAACTAAGCTCCATTTTGAGTCTTATAGCAAAGAGTCTGAATACTTATGCAAATTAGGTATCTGTTTTTTATTTGTAATAAATTGACAAACATTTCTAAAAACCTGTTTTCACTTTGTCATTATGTATTGTGTGTAGATTGAGGTAAAAATTGTATTTAATCAATTTTAGAGTAAGGCTGTAACGTCACAAAATGTGGAAAATTGAAGGGGTCTGAATACGTTGAATGCATTGTACACACACCATTATATACATTGAGTGTACAAAACCTAAGAATTTTTAAGCCTTGAGACAATTGAGATAGTGGGTGCCAGGCGCACCGGTTTGTGTCAATAACTACAATGCTGTTGGGTTTTTCATGCTCAACAGTTTTCCGTGTGTATCAAGAATGGTCCACCACCCAAAGGACGTCCAGCCAACTTGACACAACTGTAGGAAGCATTGGAGTTAACATGGGCCAACATGGGTTAACATGGATGATCATTAAGACTCTTGTAAGAATGTTCTCTGGACAGATGATAAATAAAAATAAAAAAACACTGCATTCCACATTAACAACCTTAAACCAAAGGTCAAGCATTCTAGTGTGATGGTTTGGGGATGCTTTGCTGCTTCAGGACCTGGACAACTTGCCTTAATAGAAGGAACCGTGAATTCTGCTCTGTATCATAGAATTCTACAGAATAAGGATAATGTCAGGCCATTCGTCTGTAAGACAATGATCCAAAACACACAATCAGGTCTACATGAAAATTATTTTTTGGAAGGGTTTAGTCAAAGTAAGCTGTAAACTGTGTTACAAGAGTTTCTCCTTCCTGAGTAACCTTATCAGACACAGGGGTGTCCACAAAAGGGGAAAATTGTAGTAGTGTGGCTTGCATTTCACTGCACCTGTGATAACATTCTTTGAAGTGTCCTGGAGTAAGAGTTTTTTTTCATTATTACTACGTCCCTCAGTTGAGGACATGCTCACATTCTCACATGATATACTTGTTTGGTGTGCTGGCATAGCCAAAACACTCATTTTATTTCCCCTCTGAATGTAGTTTTGCCTACAGCCTATTCATAAAATAGACCCTCCTTTTTTTTATACCACCTTTATAACAAGTCAGGTCTGCTGAGAAGACATGTATCCAAGTGTAAAGCATAGCAGGGGAATTTGCGACAAACCTTTACTTGGCGATACTTCCTTGATTCCCGACTTGGAAGACAACCCATGTCTTCTAAACTTCCAGGTCTAGTTAAAGGTGGTTATTTGGAATTTAGAAAACTCTGTTTTGAAATGAAATCCATTTATTTCTCCTGACCACCACACCCCAGGCCAGGACCAGACGCAGCATTACAGAGGTCAGTGGAACGTCCGTCCTCAAGTCAGAGATAGACACCGAGACTTTAACTCTAACAAAGGCTTTTATCCACAGAATTTCACCAGAGCCAGAGGCCTGTTCATTCACATGGGGATGGGGATACGTTAGACACTGGTGTTGATGATCTGTCTTGTTTTTACGCTACAGAGATGGACCCTGTCAACATGCCCTTGGGTTTAGAGAGACAGACTGATCTGTCTGGTGGGGACTGGAACCGGTATAGTAGTAGTGTATACTTTGAAGGGTGCCTAGATAAGAAAGGGGAGGGTCTGGTCGTAGATTAAATGACTGTGAAAGTGCAGGGCGACGTTCCTCCCACATGGAATGCAGATAATCAGCTGGGAGACGGACACTCACAGGGCAGAGATCTTAGACTACAGGGAAAGCTTGGAGACAAATCCAATTGTTGCGACCCAGTCCCCTTTACACATGTTTAGGGATCGCAACCCATGGTCCACGTCGATGGGGCCTTCCAATTCACATGGCCACATCCTTTTGATCAGGTATTGAACTCAAACGACAGGGCTAGAGTCCAGGCTCAGGGAGGGGGAGCCACATCAGACATTAGTAAAGAGAAACGGTTCCTCTGCATGTTCTATAACAAAGGCTTCAGCTGCCACACAGTGTCACATGCGCTTTGCAGAGGCTGGCACCCTAAAGAGGCACCAATGGGTCCACACAGGGGAGAAACCCTTCAGCTGCCCCCAGTGTGAGAAGAGGTTCTCCCACCAGCACCATCTGAAGAGGCACTTGAAGGTCAATACGGGAGAGAGGCCATTCGCCTGTATGGACTGCGGAAAGAGGTTCTCCGAGAGGAGCTACCTCAGAATACACCAGCAGAAAAAACATTATACTCCATAGTGTAGAAAGTAACTAAATTGTCCTCTCTGAACTACTCTTGAGGGAAGTGAACACAAACACATAATTGTCACTTACATCATTGTTTTCGTCAAGGGCAATACAAAAAACACGGCACCATGGAAATGTCAGTAATCAGTTGCTTACCGATGTCTTCTATTTTATGGTCGAGTCTGAGAGTTGCAGTCCCTTAATTTGCTTTAAAATAGCTTCCTTGTTTGTGAAATCAGCAAAACATTGTCAAATAATCTCTGCGTCTGTGAGGACTTTCTTGTTACTCGCGAGTATCCAAGCAATCTCATATGTTGCCTCTGTCGTTTTCTCTGCAACAGTGCTAGACTTGTCCATCATTTGTTGCTGTCCTTTGAGTTGCGCTATTTTGTTGTTTGAGGTTGCTTTGTGGCGGATATGTTTTGTCAAAGTGGCCATGGTGTAACTGGAAATGTCACTCTAAATTTCTTGTTAAAAACAATTGACTGTCTAAAAGAATACAAGGTGAGCTAGTTCCATCATGCAGTACAGAAAAATAGTTGTCTGTCCATTTCTCTTTGAGCTTTCTGTGTTCTTGAATCGACCGTATCATTATCTTAGCCCCTGGAGCCACGTTAGCTAGCTGCATTTCCCCGCCGCCATCTTCCCAATTTTTTGGGGGTTCTCCAGTGGTTGTTCGTTCATAGCTGTCACATTGTTCTCCAGCTCTTCCCCCTAATTTTCATTGTCAATAGATTTACATTTATTTTTTACAATAAATCGATCCATGTCAACCAGACTGCAAAATTAGCGAGTAGCAAACTAATGTGTCGGTCGCTGTAGCTGAGCAGTTGTGTTCTATTTTGGCAAACGTTCTATTTCGGCCTTTCTTTTCAACAGCTGAGCTATAGTGCCATCTCTCTCCCGTCCAGGGAACAATATATATATTAAATGAAGTGATTCAGGCCTGCATTAAAGACATTGAATTGAAATTGTATCATTGTTATGTATTATGAATGGAAAATCACCACAAGCTGCTAATTAAGGGCTTGCTGGCCAAAAGCGGCCTGCAGGCTGCGCAATGAGGACCACTGGCCTATACTATATGGAGGAGGTCAGAGACCTGGCATTGTGGTGCCAGACAACAACTTCTCCCTCAACTTGAGCAAAACAAAGGAGCTGTTCATGGACTTCAGAAAAAGGAGAGCCAAGCACGCCCCCATTCGTATTGACAGGGCTGTAGTGGAGAAGGTCGAAATCTTGAAGTTACTCGGTGTCCACATCACTAAGGACCTTTCAGGGTCCAAACTAGGGTTGCACATTTTGGGGAATATTCAGAGGTGGAAACGTCTAATGGGAATTAATGGGAATATATAGGAATTAACAGAAATGTCTGCAAATTAATATTAATACCATTTGAATGTAGATGTTTTTTGCATTGAATATACACTACCGCTCAAATGTTTGGGGCACTTAGAAATGTCCTTGTTTTTTGCAGTTCCTATGGCTTCCACTAGGATGTCAAGTCTTTATACAAGGTTTTAGGCTCATTTTTTTAAATTAAGAAGTATTTGTAGTCTTTCCAAGGTGAGCGCCAGGGCAAAAGTAGTATTTTTGCGCGCGTGAACGTGGGCACGCTCTTCGTTCTTTTCCTTTCCTATTGAACATAGTAACCCCCTGTCTGAAATATTATTGTTTATTTACATATTAGACAACCTGAAGATTAATAAAAAACATTGTTTGACTCGTTTGGACGAACTTTGCTGGTAACTTTTTGGAATCCTTTTGTATGCATGTTGAAGGAGATGATTATTGAATTCAATGGCGCCAACTAAACAGCGTTTTTGGGATATAAAGAAGGACTTTATCGACCAAAACAACCATTCATTGTGTAGCTGCGACCCTTTGAATTTCAAACAGAGGAAGATCTTCAAAAGTAAGTGATTTATTTTATCCCTATTTGTTATTTTGTGACACCTGTACTGGTTTGGAAAATATGCTAATGTTAGGCGCTGTCCTCAGACAATCGAATGCTATGCTTTCGCCATAAAGCCTTTTTGAAATCTGACAACGCAGTTCGATTACCAAGATTCTAAGCTTTTGAAACATGTAATTCAATTGTATTTTCATGAATGTTTAATATTACGATTTTTTTATTTTGAATTTGGCGCTCTGCAATTTCACCGGATGTTGTCAATTTTGATCCCGTAATCGGGATCCGTGCGCTAAGAGGAAACGGCTAATTTTTTATGGAATATCTCATAGGCGTACAGAGGCCCATTATCAGCAACCATCATTCCTGAGTTCCAATGGCACATTGTGTTAGCTAATCCACGTTTATCATTTTAAAAGGCTAATTGATCATTAGAAAACCCTTTTGCAAATATGTTAGCACAGCTGAAAACTGTTGTTCTGATTAAAGAAGCAATAAAACTGTCCTTTAGACTAGTTGAGTATCCGGAGTATTAGCATTTGTGGGCTCGATTACAGGCTCAAAAATGCCAGAAACAAAGAACCTTCTTCTGGAACTCGTCTTGTTCTGAGAAATGAAGGCTATTCCATGCGAGAAATTGTCAAGAAACTAAAGATCTCGTACAACGCTGTGTACTACTCCCTTCACAGAACAGCGCAAACGGGCTCTAACCAGAATAGAAAGGAGTGGGAGGCCCCAGTGCACAACTGAGCAAGAAGACAAGTACATTAGAGTGTCTAGTTTGACAAACAGATGCTTCACAAGTCCTCAACTGGCAGCTTTATTAAATAGTACCCACAAAACACCAGTCTCAACGTCAACAGTGAAGAGGCGACTCCGGGATGCTGGCCTTCTAGGCAGAGTTGCAAAGAAAAAGCTATATCTCAGACTGGCCAATAAAAAGAAAAGATTAAGATGGGCACAATAACTGACATTGGACAGAGGAACTCTGCCTAGAAGGACACAATCCCGGATAGAAATAAAAAAAAACGATTTAGTTACGAATTGAACTTTAATTAAATGAGTTGACTCTTCACATGGGATGAGTTCACTGAACAACAAAAGAAAGGGAATATTGAATGATCCCCAATGTACCATCGTATTGACCCAAAAATATTTTCAACATACATCTGTAAAATGATAGTCAAGAAACTAAAGCTTTGGTTGTCTTCCTCTCAGGCTTCCATGTCTTCTCCCTGGACCTCCTCAATGTCCACCTCTTGAACTTCAGACTCTGAGGCCTCATCTTCACTGTCACTTTCCAACCTTGTTGAGGATGGCTCGTTGTCAGGCTCAAAAAGCCTCAAATCTTCCCAGATGGCCACCAATTTTTCAACCCTTGTATTGGTCAGCCTGTTGTATGCTTTTGTGTGTGTGTGTTCCCAAACAAGGACCAGTTGCGTTCTGAGATGGCTGCTGTTGGGATTTGGAGGATGATGGACGCAACAGGGAAAAGAGCCTTAGATCCACAAAGCCCCTTCCACCAGGTGGCTGATGAGATATGTTGGCACAACTGCCATATTGCATCTCCATCCCAAAGCCCTTGCTTGGAAGTGTACTTCGCCAGACTGCCAAGAACCTTGCCCTCATCCAGGCCAAGGTGGTGAGACACGGTAGTGATGACACCATAGGCCTTGTTCATCTCTGCACCAGACAGGATGTTCTTGCCAGCATACTTGGGGTCCAACATGTACTCTGCAGTGTGTATGGGCTTCAGGCAGAAGTCTTCACGCTTTTTGATGTATTTCAGAACTGCAGTTTCCTCTGTTTGGAGCAACAGGGAAGTGGGCAGGGCAGTACGGATTTCTTCTCTTACATCTGCAAGCAGAGTCTGAACATCAGACAGGATGGCATTGTCTCCCTCAATCCGTGTAATGGCTACTGCTATAGGTTTCAGGAGCCTCAGACTGCTTACCAGTCTCTCCCAAAATACATCATCCAGGAGGATCCTCTTGTTGGGGCTGTCCATATCGGCAGACTCCTCCCCCTCCAGGAGACTGTCAAACATGATGACAACACCACCCCAACGGGTGTTGCTGGACAGCTTCAATGTGTTGCTCTTATTCTTCTCACTTTGCTTGGTGAGGTAGATTGCTGCTATAACTTGATAACCCTTCACATACCTAACCATTTCTTTGGCTCTCTTGTAGAGTGTATCCATTGTTTTCAGTGCCATGATGTCCTTGAGGAGCAGATTCAATGCATGAGCAGCACAGCCAATGGGTGTGATGTGAGGGTAGGACTCCTCCACTTTAGACAAGCAGCCTTCATGTTCTCAGCATTATCTGTCACCAGTATAAATACCTTCTGTAGTCCAAGGTCATTGATGACTGCCTTCAGCTCATCTGTAATGTAGAGTCCAGTGTGTGTTGTCCCTTGTGTCTGTGCTCTTATAGAATATTGGTTGAGGGGTGGAGATGATGTAGTTAATTATTCCTTGCCTACGAACATTTGACTACCCATCAGAGATGATTCCAATACTGTCAGCCTTCTCTATGATTTGCTTGACCTTCACTTGAATTCTGTTGAACTCTGCATCCAGCAAATTAGTAGATAAAATATGTCTGGTTGGAGGGGTGTATGCTGGACAAAGAACATTCCGAAAAAACTTCCAATACACATTGCCTGTGAGCATCAGAGGTCAACCAGTTGCATACACAGTTCGAGCAAGACAGTCATCAGCATTTCTCTGACTACGTTCCTCCATTGAATCCAAAAAAACTTCTGATTCCAGGAGACCCATGAGCTGTTGCTATCGATAAAGTGTCTGATTCATCATTTTCTCCGAGAATAGAAGTAGAGGGACTTTTGTCAGAGGTTGCTTGTGAGCGCTGAGGGAACTTTATGCACTTGGCTAGATGATTCTGCATCTTTGTTGCATTCATCACATATGATTTGGCACAGATTCCAAGAACACAGGATGAGATGTTACTATCCGTTGTGCAAGCACTTCCAAGAGTTAATAAACAGTGAACGTGGTGAAATTTGGGGAGCGCATCGTCAGTAGTGTACCTTTGGTTCCTAGGGTGTTTCGGCCTTTCACACTATACACCCTCCCCAAAGGCGGCCAGCGACAGGGTGATCAATCCTACGCTTGCGTCCCATTCCCAATTAGTCATAGGAGTTGCCTTGTTGTTGATAGCCAACATCCCATGGGACTATGCATGGCAGGGGCGTCCTCCTCCCTGAGTCAAGCATTGTTGACCGCATACCTCCTGGCCCTCTCACTTCGGGGCCCAGCTGGGGTCTTTCCTCTTCATCCAGAGCCACTGACTGCTGCCTTCTGCCGCCTCTGATACAGCTTTGATTGCCGAACGCTGGCTCTGGCCCTTAATTCCCAGGTCTCTAAGCAGTCTGGTTGTAGATGTTGCCACAAAACCTCTGCAGCCCACCTCCACTGGTCGGACTTCTGTGTTCCAGCCATGATGCCGTGCTTCGGCAGCTAGATCAGCATAGCGCAGATGTTTTCGCTCATAAGCCTCATCTACTGAGTTTTCCCAGGGTACTGTGAGCTCAATGATGAAGACCTTATTGAGTGAACGGGACCAGAGCACCATGTCAGGTCTTAGGGTGGTGGTTGCGATCTCCGGAGGAAACACAAGTTGCCGGCCAATGTCAGCTAGCATTTTCCAGTCGCGGGCCAAGCGCAGCTGGTCTCGCTCTAATGGTGTAGAGCCGCTCTTCGGTGGTTTAACCCCTTCGCGGACAAAGTTTGTCCGTAAGGAGTGTGATGCTGCTGTGGGTGGTAGGGAGTTGGTGGCAGCTCGCTTGTCCTCCAGGGCGGACGCAAGGTTTTTAAGGACTTGGTTGTGACGCCAAGTGTAGCGTCCTTGGGTGAGGCTTGTTTTACACCCTGTGAGAATGTGCCTGAGGTTGGCTGGTATGGAACAGAGGGCACAGTCCGGATCTTCACCATACCATTGGTGAAGATTAACTGGTGTTGGAAGGACGTCATATGTTGCTCTGATTGAAAAGCTCAACCGCCTCGCTTCCATGGCCCACAGATCCTTCCAGCTGATCTTCCTCTTCTCCACACTGTCCCATCGAGTCCACTGTCCCTGTTTGGCAAGAGAGACTGCCTTGGCCCTCCTTGCAGCCTCCTCCTGATGGCGTACTTCCTGCACTACCATCTTCCGCCGCTCTGGTGCAGTGGCCTTACTCCAAGCAGCACGGCTAGTTAGCCCAAGGCCTCCTCTTCCTTGCTGAACATGACCCACAATGTCAGCATGTCTGAGGGCTGCTGTTGCCTCCTGGACTGCTTTTCCTGGCCTCCATTTGCGCCCAGTTGCCAAGGTCGGCGCGTTGTTGCTCACCACTGGGTCTCGAGATTCATTCAGTGTCATCTGGAGCCTGGTTTTTGCACACTTGAATTCCTCTGTTAGACTGGTGAGTGGCAGCTTGAGGACACCATCTCCATAGAGGCCTATGGTGGTAAGGCATCGTGGAACTCCGAGCCACTTCTTTAAGTAGCCTGTGACTCCTCTTTCCATCTTCTCCACTGTTGAGATTGGAACCTCATACAGTGCTAAGGGCCACAACACCCGGGGTAGGAGACCAAACTGCAGACACCAGGCCTTTAACTTTCCAGGTAGCTGGGTGTTGTCGATGGACTGTAGGCTACTACTGATGTCTTTGCGCAGCTGTTGCACCTGGTCTTTGTCCTTCAGGCTTGCATCATACCACCTTCCAAGGCTTTTTACCGGCTGCTCAGACACTGTTGGGATTTGGTCATCTCCGATGAAGAATTTCAGGTCAGAGAGTACTCCCTTCACAATCGAGATGCTGCGTGACTTGGATGGTTTAATCTTCATACGGGCCCAGCTGATGTTCTCCTCGAGTTTTCTGAGCAGTCTCCTGGTGCATGGGACAGTGGTGGTCAAATGTTGTAATGTCGTCCATGTAGGCTCTGAGTGGAGGGAGGCGGAAACCAGAGTCGACTCGCTGTCCACCAGCAACCCATTTTGAGGATCTGATGATAACCTCCATTGCCATTGTGAATGCCAACGGAGAAATGGTACATCCCGCCATTATACCTACATTCAGGCACTGCCATGAGGTGGTGAACTCTGAGGTGGTGAAGCAGAACTGCAGATCCTGGAAGTACGACTTCACCAGGTTTGTGATGGTGTCCGGTATGTGGAAAAGTCTGAAGGCAGACCACAGGAGTTCATGGGGCACAGAGCCAAATGCATTGGCGAGGTCGAGGAAGACTACATGGAGGTCCCTTTTCTCCACCTTGGCCATTTGGATCTGGTGCCAGATCATGCTGGAATGTTCAAAGCAGCCAGAGAACCCTGATATTCCTGCCTTCTGTACAGATGTATCGACGTACGCATTCCTTTGCAGGTACTCGGCCATCCTCTGGGCAATGACCCTAAAGAAGATTTTACCCTCGACATTCAATAAGGAGATTGGGCGGAATTGGCTGATGTTCACTGCATCCTTCTCCTTAGGGATCAGGACCCCGCCTGCCCTACGCCACACTTTGGGTATTATCTTCTTCTGCCAAGCTGTTCTCATAAGCCTCCAGAGGAACCTCAGGACGTCTGGTGCGTTCTTATACACTTTGTACGGGACTCCATTTGGCCCCGGGGCTGATGCTGTTCTTGCCCGTCGAACTGTGTTTTCCACCTCTTTCCATGTCGGAGGGCTGATCTCAATATGATGTTCCGAGGGTTCAATGGGTGGGATATCTGATGGGATGGCCAGATGTTCATGTCGCTTTGAGTCAACGTTTGTTATTCTCAGGTGCTCCTCTAGGTCTTTCTTTGTTGTTTTTAGAGCTCCACTATTTTCCTTTGTGAAGAGACTTTTAAGGAACTTGAAAGGATCTTTGTAGAATCGAGTTCTAGTTTGTTCTTTCTTCCTTCTGCGTTTCCGTAGGTTCTCTGCTCTACGGAGGGATGCCAACCGGGTTTTGATGTCAGCCTGAAGTGCCTCTATGCCCTCCTTTTCCACTTCCGAGGCCTTCTTCCACTGTTTCTTAAGCTGCCGCCTTTCTTGAACGAGGCGCTTGATTTCTTGTTGCCTCCTGGAAACTGGTGGGGTTGGAACCTTTCTCCCGCCTTTTGCCTCTTCCACTCCAAATCTTTCTGTCCCGTACTCATAGATGATGTCCCCCATCCTCTCCAACTTCTTCTCCACTGTGCCTCGAAGTCTCTCGAGGGTCAAAGTAAGGTCAGTATTCACTGTTTCCCACAACTTCTTGTCACTGGCGCCAGGCCACTTCACATACGGTCTGTGCCCTGGTAGTCTCCTCTCGACTGCAGGTCTGGGAGGCTGGGTGAGTTCCACTCCTGTTGTTGGTTCCACCTCAGTTGCTACTTCGGTGCTTGAGTTTATGTCCTCCATGACAGTGGTACTGATGCACTGCAAACTATGGTTTGCGTCCAGTTGCTGTGCTTCATTCGACTGATTTGATCGCTTTCGCAGAATGTAATCAATGCGAGTTCTCTGTCTCTCTTTACCCAAACACCCCTTTTTCCCCTGGTGGATCCTCAGCCCATGGTGTGATGTAACTTTCCTCCAACCACAGACACATACCTGCATCTGTTTGTGGCCCACTGTTGCAGCAGAACTTGTGACAGTTGCTGTGGTGTTCTCTTGTGCTGTGCTCTCATTACTCGTAGTCGTTTCCAGTCCAGTCGTTACCATGTTGTCAGCCAATGAGTCATCTTCCGCCCCCACTCTCGCAGACTCTAGGGGTATTCTCGTATGTTGACTTTCTGTAGCTAAAGCGGGTGTTTCCAACATACTGCGAAGCATGGGAAACTACAGAAATGGGAAGCTACCCCATGACTGTCCCAGTGGGGTCTATTCCCTCCTGTCAGCCGTCTCTCCGTCCCGCCACAAGGACTTTCCCCTGTTGTCAGCTGATCTTTCTCAACAGTCACTGGACAAGTCCAGATATTCAGATTCCAAGAACACAGGATGAGATGTTACTATCCGTTGTGCAAGCACTTCCAAGAGTTAATAAACAGTGAACGTGGTGAAATTTGGGGAGCGCATCGTCAGTAGTGTACAGTATTTGCAAATGTACACATCTTCTACAGTAGCTGCAATGAAATGTCTCCACACACCAGATAGTGCCCATGGCATTTTCCTGTAAAGATTTGAAAAAACAACAACCAAATAAATAGTTAAGCAGTTAGATTAAACAACTCCATTGTAAGATAAATGTTTTAAAATGAAACATGTATGGACACAGGTGAATTAACAGTCCTCAGTTAGCAGGCTCAAGCAAGCTAAAACCTACATGGTAGCAAAAACTAACTAGCAGAAATTGTTAACAAGTTAGAAATGATTTAAACACACTTTTCTGTAGGCTGCTAGTTAACAAAAGAATAATGTATGTCCTATAAAATATATTCACCCCACCCAGTATTGTAATCAAAACACTTACCAGAAAGCATATAGTCAGACAGTGTAGTAGTGTGGGCTCAATAGCATCTCATTAGTGTACAAGATCTTGAGAATCAACTGTACATGTGATGGAAGTATGCACTGTGCATGCAGAGGGTTGCAATTCCATTTAATTGGGGATAGTTTAACCAGAATATGCCACAAGACCTAGAATTTCCTTATGTGTATCCCACAAAAATGTTTTCACTGTTTTAAGCTAACTTTTTTGATGAATTTAAGCAAAATTCCCCAAATTCCAGCTCTTAACTTCCCATGGAAAATGTCAGAAATTTTCCGGAAAGTTTCTGACCCTTTGCAACCCTAGTCCAAACACGCCAACACAGTCATGAGGAAGGCACCACAATGCCTGTTCCACCTCAGGAGACTGAAAAGATTTTTCATGGGTCCTCAGATCCTTCAAAAGTTCTTTGCACCAGAGAGAGCATGGTTGCATCACCGCTTGGTATGGCAACTGCTCGGCATCCGACCGCAAGGCTCTACAGAGGATAGTGCGTACAGCCCAGTACATCACTGGCGCCGAGCTTCCTGCCATCCAGGACCTCTATACCAGGGGGTGTCAGAGAAAGGCCACCCAAGTTATAGACTGTTCTCTCTGCTACCGCGCGACAAGTGATACAGGAGAGCCAAGTCTGGGAAAAATTCTCCTTAACAGCTTCTACCCCCAGCCATAAGACTGCTGAACAGTTAATCAAATGGCTACACAGACTATTTGCTTTGACCCCCTTGTTTTACTCGTATCTATTCTTATTTTTTGCACTGACTTGTTCAAGTGTATGTCTGCGTAATCTGTATCACCTCTCTCTTCCAGGAGGAGGAGGGTCCTGAGGTGCTTCTGGTGAAGGAAGAGGGGTGTGAGGAGGGTCTGGGGAACCTTGAGGGGACCATGGTCATAGAGGACAACAAGACTACACCTCCTCCTGAACCCACAGAGGAACCAGCTGAGCAGTACAGGACCACACACAGTCTCGCTGAGGTGAGCCCACTCTAATCTACTGTTTGAATGGTACTAGGTCAGTGTCTCAAATTAGGAGTGTTGATCTAAGATCAGTTTTGCCTTTTAGATCATACCTAATAAGATTATATGGACAGATCCTTTATTTAACTAGGCAAGTCAGTTAAGAACAAATTCTTATTTACAATGACGGCCTACCCCGGCCAAACCCTCCCCTAAACCGGACGACCCTGTGCGCCGCCCTCCCGATCACGGTCGGTTGTGATACAGCCCGTGATCGAACCAGGGTCTGTAGTGGCGCCTCTAGCACTGCCAAGCAGTGCCTTAGACCGCTGCGCCACCCTATATTGGTACTCCTACTATGAGGCACTTTCTGGATACCGGCCCTGGTCTTGACATGCCTTTGAAAGATCCAATTCCAACCCAAACGGTGTCAACTAAACCCAAACTTATCTCTTGCAGTCAGTAGACATGGAGGATATGAAGCCTGATCTGCTGCTAGTCAGAGGAGACTATAGAAGACGGACCAGAGAGCATTGATCTGCTAAGTGAACTAAAGATGGGTTGCCACACTCAGTAACAAGTTCCAAACTGCCTTTGGAAGCAACGTCAGCACAATAACTGTTCGTCGGGAGCTTCATGAAATGGGTTTCCTTTTCCGAGAAGCCGCACACAAGCCTAAGATCACCATGCGCAATGCCAAGCGTTGGCTGGAGTGGTGTAAAGCATGCCGCCATTGGACAATGGAGCAGTGGAAACACATTCTCTGGAGTAATAATTCATGCTTCACCATCTGGCAGTCCGACGGACGAAGCTGGGTTTGGAGGATGCCAGGAGAATGCGACCTGCCCCAATGCATAGTGCCAACTGTAAAGTTTGGTGGATGAGGAATAATGGTCTGAGGCGGTTTTTCATGGTTCGGGCTAGGCCTATTAGTTCCAGAGACGGGAAATCTTAACCCTACAGCATACAATGACATTCTAAACGTGTCTGTGTTTCCAACGTTGTGGCAACAGTTTGGGGAACGTCCTTTCCTGTTTCAGCATGACAATGCCCCCGTGCACAAAGCAAGGTCCATACAGAAATGGTTTGTTGATTGGTGTAGAAGAACTTGACTGGCCTGCACAGAGCCCTGACCTCAACCCCATCAAACACCTTTGGGATGAATTGGAACGCCGACTGCAAGCAAGGCCTAAGCGCCCAACATTGGTGCCTGGCCTCACTAATGTTCTTGTGGCTGAATGAAAACAAGTCCCTGCAGCAATGTTCCAACATTTAGTGGAAAGCATTCCCAGAAGAGTGGAGGCTGTTATAGCAGCAAAATGGGGGGGGGGGGGACCAACTCCATATTAATGCCCATGATTTTGGAATGAGTTGTTCGGCGAGCAGGTGTCCACATATTTTTGGTTATGTAGTGTACATACATATACAGAACTTAGATATACTTCAATGGGAATTGTTGGGGATGAATCAGAATTAGTTAGGGTTGGCAGTTTGCAGTTATCCCTTCTCAGCTAGGGCTCAGTTACGTGGGCCCCAGAGAGGGGAGAGATCAGGCTTGTCTTCATATGTGAACGTATCTTTTAAACCATGTGAAGGGATGATTGTGGGAAACAATTCTCTTGGCTCCACAATGTCTGTGTGCTAGTCACTCCCTCCTTTTCCCATTTGGGGGAAGAGTATGGCAGTGTCTGGAACCATTGTATCTCCCCTCTGATGTTGCCCTTCTCTTGACCTAGAATGAAACATTAACCTCACCTCATGTTAACTCCCCGTCTTCCTTTCCTGGTAAATTATCTACTTTTTCTCTTCTCTTTCAAGTGCATTGCTGGAAGACCAGTAGACTATTATTGATTTTATTTCAAGTGCATTGCTGGAAGACCAGTAGACTATTATTGATTTTATTTCAAGTGCATTGCTGGAAGACCAGTAGACTATTATTGATTTTAGAGCTTTTCCAGGAGGGAGTGTATTTGAGATGGGAGTATCTAAAATTGACAAGTGATATATGTCATTGGATGAGGTAATGTTTTGGTACTATGTTGTACCAAGAAGGAGATTAGAACCTCGTTTAGGAGACCAAACTGAACAATAATTTATAGCTAATGCTGTCTGGCTATGAGATACTCCTCTCTCAAGTAAAAGTCTTTCTTTGTGAACAGTTCCTATCGTCTGTGGTTTGTCATGTTGACTAGGGGGTGGGTCTTTGCTATAAAAGATCTCAGTTGCCATTATGTTGAACACTCCCAACATTTCATTAGAGATACTGAAATGTTGAAAGTCAAATGCTAAAGCAAAAGCTTAATTCTTATTAAAGGTGAAGTTTAAGTGTACCTCTGACCGGTGTGATTTGCTCTCTCATCATTTGGTAATACAGGAAATTTCCACGACAGACTTGATGCACCTTGCTATTATTTATTTTCATTCATAAAATTAAATCAGAACAACTTATGTTTACATGAAAAAACACATGATAAAATGTATGAACTTGACCAGGTAATTGACAAAAAAGAAACTCTAGAGTTTTCTCTGCCATGTTTGTAAAGTCTATTTTCTAACCATTTCCTGCAGGTGGTTGGCTGGAGACTAACAGAGGAGACTGGGCGGCCATCTTGGATTCCCAGACCCAGCTAAGGGCCCAGGGGACAATGTCAACGAGCAAGCTGGGACCAGAGGCTACATAGTGGGTGCCAGTGGATGGGCCAGCATCCTCAACTCTGGGCTGGAGAACAACACTCAACCAGAAACAGACCGTGGGACACAAAAAAACATCTAGACTTAGTGTCCATGACTATAGACTGGCTGCAACCATGGCAAGGCGTAGATTTGGTCTGCGGGGACCGGGAGTTGTCTGTATGCAGCGGGAGAGAACAGACAGACTTGGCTAGTGATGCTCCATCCTGCTCCTACAGGTGTGATCCATATGGTCAAGTGCTGCAGAGCACGGACTTGAACCTGATCAAACATCTCTGGAGAGACCTGAAAATAGATGTACAGCAACGCTCCCGATCCAACATGACAGTGCTTGAGAGTTTCTGTAGAGAGGAATGGGAGAAACTCCCCAAATACAGGTGTGCCAAGCTTGTAGCGTCATACCCAAGAAGCCTCGAGGCTGTAATCACTGCCAAAGGTGCTTTAACAAAGTACTGAGTAAATGGTCTGAATACTTATGTAAATGTGATATAAATGAGCAAAAATTTCTAAAAACCTGTTTTTGTTTTGTCATTATGGAATATTGTGTGTATATTTAATCAATTTTAGAATAAGGCTGTAATGTAACAAAATATGGAAAAAGTCAAGGGGTCTGAATACTTTCTGAATGCACTGTACACACAAAACGTAGGTCACATGGGGAGAGGTGCTGAGGAGTGGTTTCCATCTGGCCACTACCATAAAGGCCTGATTGGTGGATGTCAGTACATACACCCAAAACGTAGGTCACATGGGGAGAGGTGCTGAGGAGTGGTTTCCATCTGGCCACTACCATAAAGGCCTGATTGGTGGATGTCAGTACATACACCCAAAAAGTAGGTCACATGGGGAGAGGTGTTGTGCTGTGAGGTGTAGCTTTGTTTTTAAAAAAACAGATTTGTTGTTCACTGGCACTATATGAGATGGAAGCGAGTTCCATGCAATCATGGCTCTGTACAATACTGTGCTTTTCCTTGAATATGTTCTGAACCTGGGGACTGTGAAAAGACCCCTGGTGGCATGTCTGGTGGGGTAAGTGTGTGTGTCAGTGCTGTGTGTAAGTTGACTATGCAAGCAATTAGGAATTTCCAACACATTCATGTTTTTTATTTAAAAAATTAAAAAAGCGATGCAGTCAGTCTTTCCTCAACTCTTAGACAAGAGAGACTGGCTTGCATATGATTGATATTAGCCCTCTGATTACAAAGAGCAAAACATGCTGCTCTGTTCTGGGCCAGCTGCAGCTTAACTAGGTCCTTCTTTGCAGCACTTGACCACATGACTGGACAATAATCAAGAGGTAATAATCTAGAGCCTGCAGGACTTACTTTGTGGAGTGTGGTGTCAAATAGCAACGCATATCTATCCTGGACAGACCTCCCCCATTTTTACAACCATGATGCTGGTGTTTTATGAGGAAATGATAGTGCCTTAATTGATGTCGTGAAGCTGTGTGTAATCTAATGTTGAACCTTTTCCAAAGTATTCTAAAATGTATTTTATCAAAGTGAGGGTACCAGATTTACAGAAAAGGTAAAGTGATACCATAGTGAGAAAAGTTATTCTAATTGTCACATGCATCTTTTGTGCAATAAAAGTACTGTACTTCCCCTTATGCGAGTATGACCATTTTGTTGAGGTTAAATACAAAATTGACTGTGTTAAATGACATGGTTATTTTTGTATCATTGCAGGGACTGAGTTAGGAATGGGTACTGTTATTCAAATATCCATGGACATTAGTATTTAATTACTTGGGAGAGTATTCATTTGAGAGAAACATATATAGGCCTATCTGAACAACAAAGGCTTTTGTCTCGAATTAAATACAATTATCTATGTGACATTTCTACATAGCCTACAAGGATAGACCATTACATTCATTATGTTAATACAATTTTATTACAGTTATGAGTGTGCCCCATAAAAAAGAGGCACCGGTAACCTACACACATTTCACAGGTGGAGCTTTTTCTTATTGTCATCAATCAACGCGGCACTACATTGAGGCTCCATGTGTAGCAAGTGACGTGGGAGATTTCTAATAAACGCAAAAGGCAATTGAGGAATTTAATTGTCTAAATGAGAAGGAGTAGGCTACAACAATCAACCAACAGGTAGACTGTTTCATATTAATGGGGTTATTGTAGACAAGTAATTGAGAGCAAAGCTAAATAGCCTCAATTAGCCTTGCTACTTTTGCTAGCTAGATAGCTGGCTACTGTAGCTAAATAGCTTATTTAAAACGATTTAATGCAGTTAAGACAGGCACTACCAGATGGTAAGATAAGTAAGGCAGCAGCAAGTTTGTCTAACTAGTGCAAGTTGGTTTGGATACCTTCTCTGTCTCCCTCTGTGCCGCACATTGACTTGACTGTCTCACACACACCTGCTCCTCTCTCGCCCCTCTCCACCCTTCTGCCGAAACAAGCAGAGCACGGCGCACCCGTGAGCAAAGTTTAAAAAAATAATGTTTCTTTAAATACATGTAGTTCGACTGTACAGATATCATTTGTATAGTTAAATCATTTAAAATTCAACAAGTGCTCAGCATATGTGGGAACTTCTTGGAAAAGCATTCCAGGTGAAGCTGGTTAAGAGAATGCCAAGTGTGCAAAGCTGTCAAGGCAAAGGGTGGCTACTTTGAAGAATCTCAAATAAAATATATTTTATTTGTTTAACACTTTTTTGTTACTACATGATTCCATATTTGTTATTTCATAGTTTTGAAGTCTTCACTATTATTCTAGAAAATAAAATAAAAATCAGAAAAACCCTGGAATGAGTAGGTGTGTCCAAACTTGACTGGTTCTGTACTTGTGTAAATACCTGTTTTTAGAGAGACAGTAAATCTAGGCTAAAACAAGGACAGTTTAATATTTATCTTACAGGCTCTGGTTTTGTCGCACCTGGACCACTGCTCAGTCGTGTGGTCAGGTGTCACAAAGAGGGACTTAGGAAAAATGCAATAGGCTCAGAACAGGGCAGCACGGCTGGCCATTGGATGTACACAGAGAGCAAACAATAATATGCACGTCAATCTCTCCTGGCTCAAGGTGGAGGAGAGATTGACTTCATCACTACTTGTATTTCTGAGAGGTATTGACATGTTGAATGTACTGAGCTGTCTGTTAAAACGACAAGCACACAGCTCAGACACCCATGCATACACCACAGGATAAGCCAACAGAGGTCTCTTCACAGACCCCAAGTCCAGAACAGACTATGGGAGGCACACAGTACTATATAGAGCCATGACTACATGGAACTCTATTCCACATCAGGTAAATGATGCAAGCAGTAGAATCATTAAAAACATTTTTTTTAACACCTTATGCAACAGTGGGAACTCAGAAGCAACACCAACATAGGCACAGACATATGCATACACACACACACATTGTGGGCCTGAGGGCACACACTTAGTGTGTTGAGAAATCTGTTATGAATGTATTGTAATGTTTTTTAAATTGTATAATTGCCCTAAATTTGCCGGACCAGAGGAAGAGTTGCTGCTGCCAATGGGGATCCGTAATAAATTCAAATACTGAGGTGATGTAAAATGGAATTAAGTCAGTATTTTCTACTCTATTCTTTCTAAACAAGTCTGCTCTCAGCTTGAAAGATAACGATCATCGGAGATTTGAAGTAATACAGTACCGTATTTAAAAGAATAGAGCGCATTCTTTTTCAATTTAACCACACCCTTTGGGCTATGACGCCAACCAATAAGATAATTTCTCTTCCGTGTAAACGTTAGTGACCAGTGCCTAAGAACAGTTTCCACGTTAGCGTTTTTATTATTGTTATTTAGACATTTATTATTACCCTGGAACTCAAAATATGTCTCATTTAACTGCTCATCATCATATACTCACTCCAGGTAGTGTTTAATTCGCGTTGGAGACAGAATTTAATTGATAGATGTTATCTGTTTAACGTTTGCTAACAATGGCTAACTGTAACAGTAACGTTATGGTTTTTCACACTCAAATAGCATCCATCATGGAGGTGTTAGCGAATTCAGCCGTGGCAGACATATGTAAACTCGTAGACGACGACTATGCAGTGTTTCGTTTGGAAATAACTCAAAGCCAGAAAGAAAATAGGACATTGCGGAGGAAACTACAGCAACTGGAACTGAAGGTGGCACGGGAGCGCGCAGAGAGGACAACGCGAGAGCGCGTTCTCGCCAGTCCGAATAGTGTTAAGGTCCTCGACAGATACAGAGGAATGACAAGAGGTACATTTAGCAGATGGCCAAGGCTGCGGAACCTGTCGCCCTGTTACAATATGCGCATGTGTTGAGATGTGTTACCCAGATATAGGTCTTGGTCAGTTTTTGGTTAGTAGTTAGTTAGGTAGCTAGCTATCGTTCAATTTTTATTTTACCAGGACGGTAATTTAAGAGCAAATGATTTTTGCACAAAGACACAATATAAAATTCTAACCAGATTCTTGATTTACTGTTTTTCCTATTGTCACACTCAATTAAAAGAATGTGATGCAAGGAACATAATAAATACATAGTATATCAATAAGTAATGAGTAGTATTACCTTACATCCAAGGCCGATTACCGAACTGGCAACTGCCCTGGGCCTCCCCCCAAAAAAACTTTTAAGATTGATGGCCTGTCATGACAAATACTGTCCACTTACCAAAATGTGTCCATCTCTGCGCCACAATAGGATTCAATTAGTTGTTAGCGTCCGTTGCTGTATCAATGGTATGATGAACTAATGCGTCCCATTTTGGAGATCATTACAGCCAAAACCGGTATGTAAGCAAAGCTGATTTCCCGTGACAATTATGCTGCTAAAACGAGTTTCTACGATTCAAAATAGCAACAACAACAAAAAACGTGGAAACTGCACATTAACTTAGCTTTCAGATCACCAAGTGAGCAGCTATTGTCAATTAATGCATGTGCAATTCAGTTCATACACTGGCTCATCTGGCTGGCATGTTTTTATTTTGAGCTTCCCTCGTCTTGTCTTGTCTTAAAAGTATGCTTTCATTAGTCATGTTATTATTGTTATTCTTTTCCTGTCTCCCTTCCTCCACCACATGTCATAGCTCAGTACTACAGTAATGCACTTGTGGTTGAATATAATACAGGACATAACAAACAGTTGAATAATGTTGAACTCACAAATACCAAAAAGGGATTTACAACAATGAATTAACCTAATTGATTAATTAAATGAACAACTTATGAAAACCAACCTGTCAGTAATTAAGATTGAAAAATGTAAACGGTTTCTATTTTTGTGGAACAGATGTGTCGTGAACTTCTTTATTTGATCTAATAGACCCACGTGGCAGTTATAGACTGAAATATATGGGTATAGGCTAACATCGAAACAAACAATTAAACACCATTTAGTTGAGAAAACAAAGGTATGAATGAGAAGTAAAGTACATCATATGAGAAGAGGGAGATCCTCAGAGTTTGCAGAAATAGAGTATGGGTGATTTTTGTTGTTGTTGCTCTCTCTCTATTCTGGCATGTGGGATAGAAAGGAGGTGGGTGCTATGGGTGGTTCTGCCCGTCACTGGCCCTCGACAGGCAGCCAGTGACCAACGGGGGACTTGAAGAAGGAGATTGCAAAATCCAGAAACACAGCTGCTCTCTTCACTCTTGGAGTTTTTGCAGTGGTAGTGTATGTAGCGCATTTGTGTATCTCACTGTGCCCAGGATGAAATGGCAAGCACAAGTTCTTTGCAGATTAGATTAACCAACATGACAATAACAGTAGCTGTAGATAATGTAATGAAAAGTGGGATCTTGGAGGGTGGTTCACACTACTGCGTGTGGTCACGTCATATCACTGAGTCTGCATTCGCATGTATATGCATTATGTACATAAACACATGCATTCACTCACTCATTTATCAGGAGATGACTGCATTACTCTTGATGTTGCATGTTACAAAATGTAACCTGGACTTAAATTGAATCAACATAAGAACATGAGTAAATGTGTAGAAAAAAAGAGGGAAGGGAAGCACTGCTGGGATACTGTAGTATATAGATATGGAGACAAGTCAGCCTTGTTTTGCTCCTCTTAAAAGCTCAATACTTTTTGAGAAGTAGCCATTATTTACTATTTTACATCTTGGGGTTGCTGTACATAACTTTAACCCATTGTATAAGAGATTCACCGAAATAAAGTAATCCAGGCATTTATATATAAATTCTAGTCGTGCTTTATCAAACGCCTTTTCAAAATTTGCTATGAAGACCAGGCCTGATATCTTTGATGTTTCATCATCTTCAATTGTTTCAAGTAATTGTCATATATTATCTCCAATATATCGTCCATGTAAACAATATGTCTGATCAGGATGAACAATATCTGGTAAAATATTTTTTATTCTATGTGCAATGCATTTCGGCAGGATTTTCGTGTAAGAGGCCTCTGTTTTTATAAATGGACTGGATCTTTATACTTATCACCTGGGTCCTGTTTTAGTAGTAATAAAATCAGACCTTGTTGAGTACCTGAAAGTCTACAATTTTTATAGGATGAATTAAAACACGCAAATAATGGATCTTTGAGTACATCAAAAAGGTCTGATGTACCTCTACTTGTATACCATCAAGCCCTGGTGTTTTTCCAGATTGAAAATATTTAATTGCCTTAAACAGTTCCTCCTTTGTACATTGGCCTTCACACAGGTCTTTCTGTAAATTTGTTAATTTTACATTATTATTAGGAAAGAAATCCTTATAGTTAACATCATTCAGTGGAAATGGAGGAGACTGAAAAAACATGTTTCAAATATTTTGCTTCTTCTTTCAAAATATAATTTGGTGAATCATGGATGACTCCATCATTTGAAATGAGTTTCTGTAAATTCTTTTTTGTAGCATTTCTATGTTGAAGATTCAATAAAACGTTTGTGCGTTTTTCACAATTTTCCATCCAATTCGCTTTATTTTTTTATAATACATTACTCTTGATTGTTCTTGAATAAGTACCCCAAATTATTTTTGTTTTTCCTCTAACCTATTTTGTACCTCTATAATACAGTTTCCATTACCATCTACCTGCGCTGTTATTTCCACTATTTCCTTATTAGTCTAATCTCTTTTGAGCTAAACTGCTTTTGATTTGTATTGTATTGAATGGCCTCTAAAAGTACATTTAAAAGTGACCCATACAATAAGGGGATCTTCTGTTGTGCAGAAAAAAGTCAATTATGAATTATTTTCTCTTAGTTAATTAAGAATAAATTGTCTTCCAATAGGCTTTGATTACATTTCCCATATCCCTGTCCACGTGGAAATTCTGTAAGAGTTATATGGAGGCCAATTAGATGGTGGTCCGATCGCATTCTGTCCCCTTTTAATACTTTTTAAAACTTTTGATGCCAGGATGAATGAGACCAGGGAGTAATCCAGACGGCTAGCTTGATTAAACCTCCTCTGTGTATATCTCACAAGGTCAGGGTTTTTCAGCCTCCATATATCCACTAGTTCTAATTTAGCCATGATATTTGTGATCTCCTTAAGCGCTTGAGGGTGATAGTTTGTAGTTTGATTTCCTTTACATTGATGTACTTAAAACCATATTATAATCTCCCACCATAATAATAGATGAATTCGTTGCTTGTGAGCTCAATAGTTTATTATATATATTTTCGATGAACTGTGGATCATCATTATTTGGCCCATATACATTAATTAGCCATATCTGTTTTTGGTCCAGTAGCATATTTTAAATAATCCATCTTCCCCAAGGATCAGTTTGCCCAGTGTGAACAATCAGATTACATTTTTTTATTAATTAGTATAATCACCCCTTTTGAGTTTCTTTGCCCATGACAAAAATATTTCTCCCTCCCAGTCTCATCTATATTTGTAGTGAGTTTCCTGTAAACAATATATATAATATTCTTTCTCTTTTAGCCAGGTAGAAATGTACCTTTGTTTTTTATGATCTGCTTAGCCATTGCAATTGTAACTGGCTATACTTGTTTGTAAACTTACCATTCAAAAGCACCAGGTTGATTAAGTGTCCATATAGCTATACCATAATATTTGCACTGTTAAGCATACTGTAGCTGCAACTTTGTAAACCTCCAATTGTCCTCATATTTCACCCACTAAAACCTCCCCCATATCTAGGCCCAAGACCATCAGACCATCTCCCTGACTCATGACACACCTTTGCGTCCTAAGGCAAATCCTTGGCCACCAATTGGCGTAGGCCAGAGGGAAATATGGGCAGTCCCATGAAAAGAATTCTGTACTGCCACCCTTCATTAACACATTCAAAGCACCGTAGGTCTATTGCATATCTATGAGGGTGCTTTTTAAGAGAACTAACCAAATAATATGGAAAGTCATAAAAAAATTATAAATAACAATAATAGATCAAATTAATAGAAATATTAACAGTGCAATAGTATACATTTATGCACATACAGTGCCTTGTGAAAGTATTCGGCCCCCTTGAACTTTGCGACCTTTTGCCACATTTCAGGCTTCAAACATAAAGATATAAAACTGTATTTTTTTGTGAAGAATCAACAAGTGGGACACAATCATGAAGTGGAACGACATTTATTGGATATTTCAAACTTTTTTAACAAATCAAAAACTGAAAAATTGGGCGTGCAAATTTATTCAGCCCCTTCACTTTCAGTGCAGCAAACTCTCTCCAGAAGTTCAGTGAGGATCTCTGAATGATCCAATGTTGACCTAAATGACTAATGATGATAAATACAATCCACTTGTGTGTAATCAAGTCTCCATATAAATGCACCTGCACTGTGATAGTCTCAGAGGTCCGTTAAAAGCGCAGAGAGCATCATGAAGAACAAGGAACACACCAGGCAGGTCCGAGATACTGTTGTGAAGAGGTTTAAAGCCGGATTTGGATACAAAAAGATTTCCCAAGCTTTAAACATCCCAAGGAGCACTGTGCAAGCGATAATATTGAAATGGAAGAAGTATCATACCACTGCAAATCTACCAAGACCTGGCCGTCCCTCTAAACTTTCAGCTCATACAAGGAGAAGACTGATCAGAAATGCAGCCAAGAGGCCCATGATCACTCTGGATGAACTGCAGAGATCTACAGCTGAGGTGGGAGACTCTGTCCATAGGACAACAATCAGTCGTATATTGCACAAATCTGGCCTTTATGGAAGAGTGGCAAGAAGAAAGCCATTTCTTAAAGATATCCATGAAAAGTGTAGTTTAAAGTATGCCACAAGCGACCTGGGAGACACACCAAACGTGGAAGAAGGTGCTCTGGTCAGATGAAACCAAAATTGAACTTTTTGGCAACAATGCACAATGTTATGTTTGGCGTAAAAGCAACACAGCTCATCACCCTGAACACACCATACCCACTGTCAAAAATGGTGGTGGCAGCATCATGGTTTGGGCCTGCTTTTCTTCACCAGGGACCGGGAAGATGGTTAAAATTGATGAGAAGATGGATGGAGCCAAATACAGGACCATTCTGGAAGAAAACCTGATGGAGTCTGCAAAAGACCTGAGACTGGGATGGAGATTTGTCTTCCAACAAGACAATGATCCAAAACATAAAGCAAAATCTACAATGGAATGGTTCAAAAATAAACATATCCAGTTGTTAGAATGGCCAAGTCAAAGTCCAGACCTGAATCCAATCGAGAATCTGTGGAAAGAACTGAAAACTGCTGTTCACAAATGCTCTCCATCCAACCTCACTGAGCTCGAGCTGTTTTGCAAGGAGGAATGGGAAATAATTTCAGTCTCTCGATGTGCAAAACTGATAGAGACATACCCCAAGCGACGTACAGCTGTAATCGCAGCAAAAGGTGGCGCTGCAAAGTATTAACTTAAGGGGGCTGAATAATTTTGCACGCCCAATTTTTCAGTTTTTGATTTGTTAAAAAAGTTTGAAATATCCAATAAATGTTGTTCCACTTCATGATTGTGTCCCACTTGTTGTTGATTCTTCACAAAAAAAATACAGTTTTATATCTTTATGTTTGAAGCCTGAAATGTGGCAAAAGGTCGCAAAGTTCAAGGGGGGCGAATACTTTCGCAAGGCACTGTATTTAGAAAGTCCTAGCAACGCTATAAGCATGTCAGCCCCACCTGCTCAGATTTTTGGATCCAATTGTTTGATATACAGTATCAGTCAAAAGTTTTGACACACTACTCATTCCAGGGTTTTTCTTTATTTTTGACTATTTTCTACATTGTAGAATAATAGTGAAGACATCAAAACTATGAAATAACACATGGAAACATGTAGTATCGAAAAAAGTGTTAAACAAATCCAAATATATTTTAGATTCTTCAAAGTAGCCACCCTTTGCCTTGATGACAGCTCTGCACAATCTTGGCATTCTCTCAACCGGCTTCACCTGGAATGCTTTTCCAACAGTCTTGAAGGAGTTCCCACATATTCTGAGCACTTGTTGGTTGCTTTTCCTTCACTCTGCGGTCCAACTCATCCCAAACCATCTCAATTGGGTAGAAGTTGGGTGATTGTGGAAGCCAGGTCAATCTGATGCAGCACTCCATCACTCTCCTTCTTGGTCAAATAGCCCTTACACAGCTTGGAGGTGTGTTGGGTCATTGTCCTGTTGAAAAACAAATGATAATCCCACTAAGCGCAGACCAGATGGGATGGCGTATAGCTGCAGAATGCTGTGGTAGCCATGCTGGTTAAGTGGTGGATTTGGTGTTGAAATGAGCAGAAAACAACCCCATACCCACTGTAAAATATGGTGTTGGATCTTTGATGTTATGGGGCTATTTTGCTTCCACTGGTCCTGGGGCCCTTGTTAATATCAACGACATCATGACCCAGTACCAGGATTTTAGTCCAAAATCCGGTTGCCTCTGCCAGGAGACTGAAACTTGGCGGCAAGTGGATCATCCAGCACTCATCAAAATCCACAAATAAATGGTTAGTTGGCCACAAAATAAAACATTTGCAATGACCATCTCAGTCTCTGGATTTGAAACCCATTGAAAACCTGTGGTTTGAATTGAAGTTGGCAGTCCATAAGCGCAGACAAAGGATATCAAGGATCTGGAAGGATTCTGTATGTAGGAATGGTGTAAGATTCCTCCCAATGTGTTCTCCAGTTCATAAAGCATTTTAGAAAAAGTATCGGTGCCATTAAGGTATTGAAAGTATTTAAAAATGGGTGTAAAACAAAATATTGTTCTCTGAGCAATTGTATTAGTATAATATAATATCATTTCCCCAATTTTTTTTGCATACAATGTTGCTCAGTATTTGAATGATTTATTTTGCTCATCTTTATCAAGGGTGTCAATAATTTCAGAGCCCACTGTAGGTGCCCCAGATGTGGTTGTTCAGCCCTGATAACATCGTTGCCATTTGTAGACGGTGTCAATAGTGTACAATATATCATTGAGCATTGACAGTGGTACTTAACTTAAGCACCCTCTTTCCCCCAATCACTCTCTTAGGTGAAGGACATCTCACTGGAGGCCACAGGAGCTTTGTGAAGCCAGCGGGACAAAATACATGGAGAGATGACCAACCTATAGCTGTAGATGAGGAGACTGGAACCTCAACCCAGCATGTTATTGTGATAGAGGTTAGTGTCATAGTGTAACGTAAACAAATTACAGTACATTAAATGTGATCCATTTATTTCAGAAAGGCTCCGCTCAGCTATTTACTTGCTTCCATGTACATCCTTATTTATCTGCCTTCGGGGAGCTTGTGAGACCTTGTTATCCAATTCATCTCATGTACCGATAATAACCTCCTCTCGTCTTGTGTCAGTCTACAGATGCAGAGATTGCAGGTCCTGGAGGATCGTCTCTGGTCAAGCAGAAGAGGATTGAAGGAGAGGAGGACCCACGACACAGCAGAGACATCCAGACTGGAGCAGTGGCGGGTGTGGTGCCCCCTGTAGCCACGGAGGACATCGCCACAGCGCCGCAGCCCAGGACCCAACGCTGCATCACGGAGGTCAGTGGAACGCCGAACGCCGTCCTCAAGTCAGAGACAGACACAAAGACTTTAACTGTAACCCGCAGGCTCTTACACACAGGATCTGACCACAGATCAGCCCCAGAGAGACTAGAGCTGGAGCATCTGCGCTGTCCTCCTGCTTCCAGCTCAGAGTATTTACTTTACGGTAATCCGAGCCCTAGGGTGGTTCATTGCCATCGGGACTCTGGTGACGTGTTAGAGACTGGAAATGATCCGTTTTGTTCTTACGCTACAGAGATGGACCCTGGCAACATCCCCTTGGGTTTAGAGACACAGACTGATCTGTCTAGAGGGGACTGGAACCGGTATAGTAGTAGTGTATACTCTGAAGGGTTCCTAGATAAGAAAGGGGAGGGTCTGGTCATAGATGAGGTGACTGTGAAAGTGGAGGACGACACTCCTCTGACATGGAATATAGACGAGACTCACTTAGGAGAAGGACACTCACAGGGCAGAGATTTCTTAGTTTACATGGACAGTTTAGAGAAAAATGTAAATGTCGCCACCCAGTCCCATTTACACAGGCTCAGGGATCGGGACCCATTGTCCACGTCGATGGAGCCTTCCAATTCACACAGCCGTGTCCTTTTCGATCAGTTATTGAACTCAAAGGACCAAAGGGCCAAGGCTCGAGGAGGGGGAGCAACATCAGGTGATAGTAAAGAAAAATGGTTCCTCTGCATGTTCTGTAACAAAGGCTTCAGCAGCTCCCAGAAGGTGGAGATCCACCAGAGGGTCCACACAGGAGAGAAATCCTTCAGCTGTACCCAGTGTCACATGCACTTCGCCCATGCTAGCAGCCTAAAGAGGCACCAAAGGGTCCATACAGGGGTGAAACCATTCAGCTGTACTCAGTGTCACATGCGCTTCGCCCAGACTGGTGACCTGAAGAGGCACCAGAGGGTCCACACAGGAGAGAAGCCCTACAGCTGCCCCCAGTGTGAGAAGAGATTCTCCCACCAGCACCATCTGAAGATGCACCTGAAGGTCCACACGGGAGAGAGGCCATTCAGAGAGTAACTAACTAAGGATACACCAGCAGAAAAAACACTCCATTATAACATAGAAAGTAACCATTCCACTCGATAGCTTCTGACTTTTACATTCAACCCTGCGTTAGACAACGATACATTTTCAATGTTGTCAGCAGAAAGATCTACAGATGCATTTTGAATAACGAGAGTAACAGATTTCAGTGTAGAATATTCCTGGGTAAAATATTGCATCCAGACATTGTGTGATATATATAAGCCTAAAAGTCTGTTACATATTGTGTTTGTACTGTGTAGGCCAGGGATTCTCAAGGCTCAGAGCAAGTGACGTTTGAAACGCTATTCGCGCGCACTAACTAGCTAGCCATTTCACTTCGGTTACACCAGCCTCATCCTGGGAGTTGATAGGCTTGAAGTCATAAACAGCGCAATGCTTGACGCACAACGAAGAGCTGCTGGCAAAACGCACGAAAGTGCTGTTTGAATGAATGTTTACTTGCCTGCTTCTGCCTACCACTGCTCAGTCAGATACTTGTATGCTCAGTCAGATTATATGCAACGCAGGACACGCTAGATAATATCTAGTAATATCATCAACCATGTGTAGTTAACTAGTGATTATGATTAGTGATTATGATTGATTGATTTAATGCTAGCTAGCAACTTATCTTGGCTTACTGCATTCGCGTACAGGCAGTCTCCTTGTGGAGTGCAATGAGAGAGAGGCAGGTTGTTATTGCGCTGGACTAGTTAACTGTAAGGTTGCAAGATTGGATCCCCCGAGCTGACAAGGTGAAAATCTGTCATTCTTCCCCTGAACAAGGCAGTTAACCCACACTTCCTAGGCCATCATTGAAAATAAGAATGTGTTCTTAACTGACTTGCCTAGTTAAATAAAGGTATAAAAAAAGAATAATAATCGGCGCCCAGAAATACAGATTTCCGATTGTTATGAAAACTTGAAATCGGCCCTAATTAAATCGGCCATTCCGATTTATCGGCCGACCTCTACCTTTAATCAAACTTTAAGGTTGTGAAACTATTCACATGGTAATTGATGATTAAGAATTCCTAATGATTGCTGTTTTTTCTATTTTAAAAACTGTCATGTGTTGCTGTTCATTAACATTATTGGACTGGTTTTAATGTCATGTTCTGAGTTGGATAATGTATTACACCCCACTCCTGAACTGGTCTCCTAATTAAAATGGCTTATTCTCTTGAATTTACAATACATGTTTTCTCAGTTAATATGGTTGTCTACTTTCTTTAATACCACAATAGTAGCCTGTTGAGAGGGAAGCCAGCCCAAGAAAGCAAGTGGCAATACAACATTACAGAATGTAATCATCAACAGTCCATAATATTGGGTCGCGACTCAATTGTCATTGTAAAATTTTGGTCCCCAGGCAAAACCAGTTGAGAACCACTGGTGTAGGCTATAATGGAATAGGCATTTGTGAACATCATACTTTCATTCCACTACAGAATGTTTTCTCTAGAGACATGTTTAATGAGAAAATGTATGCAGTTTATCAAGTTTATTTAGATTTTTTGTTGAGACCTGTATGTGTGGTTTTCATATGGTGTATTTAAAACTTGTTCACTTTTAATAAACACAAAATTTGACTTTTCAGTTTAAGACTTATATTGTCACTCTCTTTAATATACCTCACATCTGATCTCACCCTATTCTGCATATACCCAGCAGCGCTTTATAACCAATATACACTTAACTATAAATAAATATACCCCCACACTAACAAACACCTACTGTACACAAAATATTTGTTAACAAAAGTAGTGCACTGGGCCTTTAATAGTTCTGTGTTAGTGGAAGGATTTGATATTTGTCCAGGACCCCCACCCCCCTTTTGGCGAAAACAATTGCAGGTTTTACTGATGATGACTTTTGTACGTATTTTTACCCACAACATCATATTTATGTCCACCATAATGGGTTTAACAACAATTCAGTAATCCTGTAACTACAGTGTAGGACTCAATAATCTGTATCATCTGTCTCTTCCAGCAGGAGGTGGCTCCAAAGGTGCTGCTGGTCAAGGAGGAGGGGTGTGAGGAGGGTCTGGGGAACACTGAGGGGGACATGGTCATGGAGGACAACCAGACTTCACCTCCTCTTGAACCCACAGAGGAACTAGCTGAGCAGCACAGGACCACACACAGTTTTACTGAGGTGAGCCCACTGAACTACTGTCTGAATGGTATTATGGGGGTGCCACAGAGTTCAATTCTCGGGCCGACTCTTTTCTCTGTATATATAAATGATGTCTCTCTTACTGCTGGTGATTCTCTGATCTACGCAGACGACACCATTGTGTATACTTCTGCCCCTTCTTTGGACACTGTGTTAACAAACCTCCAGACGAGCTTCAATGCCATACAACACACCTTCCGTGGCCTCCAACAGCTCTTAAATGGTAGTAAAATTAAATTCATACTCTTCAACCGATTGCTCCCCTCACCTGCCCGCCTGACTAGTATCACTACTCTGGACGGCACTGACATAGAATATGTGGACAACTACAAATACCTAGGTGTCTGGTTAGACTGTAAACTCTCCTTCCAAACTCACATTAAGCATCTCCAAAATTATTTCTAGAATCGGCTTCCTATTTCGCAACAAAGCCTCCTTCACTCATGCTGCTAAACATACCCTCGTAAAACTGACTATCCTACCGATCCTTGACTTCGGCGTTGTCATTTGCAAAATAGTCTCCAACACTCTACTCAGCAAATTGGATGTAGTCTATCACAGTGCCATCTGTTTTGTCACCAAAGCCCCATATACTACCCACCACTGCGACCTGTGTCCTCTCGTTGGCTGGCCCTCGCTTAATATTCGTCGCCAAACCCACTGGCTCCAGATCATCTATAAGTCTTTGCTAGGTAAAGCCCTGCCTTATCTCAGCTCACTGGTCACCATAGCAACACCCACCCGTAGCACACGCTCCAGCAGGTATATTTCACTGGCCATCCCCAAAGCCAATTCCTCCTTTGGCCGCCTTTCCTTCCACTTCTCTGCTGCCAATGGCTGGAACGAATGGCAAAAATCACTGAAGCTGGGACTTATTTCTCCCTCACTAACTTTAAGCATCAGCTGTCAGAGCAGCTTACCGATCACTGCACCTGTACACAGCCCATCTGGTGGGCCCCAACTACCTCATTCCCCAAATTGTTATTTATTTTTGCTCTTTTTGCACCCCAGTATCTCGACTTGCACATCACCATCTGCACATCTATCACTCCAGTGTTATTGCTAAATTGTAATTATTTTGCCACTATGGCCTATTTATTGCCTTACCTTACCATAATCTTACTACATTTGCACACACTGTATAAACATTTTTCTATTTGTTTTTTTTTCTATTGTGTTTGACTGTACTTTTGTTTATTCCATGTGCAACTCTGTGTTGTTGTTTTTGTAGCACTGCTTTGCTTTATCTTGACCAGGTCTCAGTTGTAAATTAGAACTTGTTCTCAACTAAATAAAGATGAAATAAAAATAATAAAAATGTAAAAATGAGGTCAGGTCCCATATCAAAAAGCCTCTCAGATTAGGAGTGTTGATCTAGGATCAGTTTTGCCTTTTAGATCATAATGAATAAGATTATATGAAAAGATCCTAGATCAGTACTCCTATTCTGAGGCTCTTTGTGGATCTGAGCCCAGGTCTTGATTGATTTAGTCAAAAAGGGCGACTGCACTTCCTGATTTGGCCTTGTTTTTCATCAATGCGCAATGATAGCGGCCATGACTGAAGCCAACGAGAGTTGTCTTCAGAGTGTGTTTTGATCAGTGGAGGCTCCTCAGAGGGGGAAGGGAGAGGACCTTCCTCAGTGAACTTCATAAAAATACAAATAGTGAAACAATAAAAAGTTCTCCTTTTTTAGATAACTATACTAAAGATATTCACATATCACCAAATAATTGAGTAAAACACACTGTTTTGCAATGAAGGGCTACAGTAGCCTCAACAGCACTCTCTTGGGTAGCACCATCGTGTAGCCGGAGGACAGCTAGTTTCTGTCCTCCTCTGAACAGTTATTATTTATTTAAATAATTTTGTACATTTAACCCTTTTTCTCCCCAATTTCATGGGATCCAATTGGTGTTACAGTTTTGTCTCATCGCTGCAACTCCCTTACGGACTCGGGAGAGGCGTCCTCCGAAACACGACCCAACCAAGCCGCACTGCTTCTTGACATAATGCCCGCTTAACCCGGAAGCCAGCCACACCAATGTGTCAGAGGAAACACCGTACACCTGGGGACCATGTCCGTGTGCATGCGCCCCGCCTGCCACAGTAGTCGCTAGAGCGCGATGGGACAAGGACATCCCTGCCGGCCAAACCCTCCACTAACCCAGACGATGCTGGGCCAATTGTGCGCCACCCAATGAGCTCGAGGTTGAGGCCGGCTGCGACAGAGGCTGGAGTCGAACTGGAGCATGGGCTCGAACTGCGATGCAGTGCCTTAGACCATTGCGCCACTCCGGAGGCCCCTCTGAACAATTTTGAACAAATTAATTTCTTATTTCACTTTCACTTATCTAGCTAGCTAGCGAATGCAGCTAGCTAGCTAGTTTAGCATACTCAAACACCCGGCTCAAACAGCAAGGGATACTATGTTAGCTAGGCTATCACTGGAACTCTTCTGACTCAAGGTAAGCTTTTGGATTTATAAATTTATTGCCACCGGGCCCGCCATTGTAACTGCTAAACTGCTTGCTGTACACTGTAACGTAGCTGGTTTAATAACACTTATGTTACAGTAGTTAGCTATGTTGACTATGACGTTAGGTGACAACTATGTAGGCTGTGTGTAGCGGTCTAGCAGTTATGGAATGAAGTTTTGATTTGGTGAAAAAATGTTTTTGTCTGGTCACATACAGCTGTTGTGTTGTGCACTGAAGTCCACAAGCGAAGGGAAAAGTTGCAAGGACGAGAGCGCATAGATGCGACTAGGAATTATAGACTGAGCAAATTATCATGTTTTTTGTGTGTAGCTGCTATGAAAGGGAACTGTGTTTGCAGTGATCAGGGGTGTATTCATTCCGCCGATTCTGTTGAAAAACATTTTTTCAACTGAAGCAAACGGAACGAAACGGGCATAACTGTAGGACTAATGACTACACCCTAGATCAGCTAGATGCAGGCATGAGTGTGCAAGGCGG
Organism: Oncorhynchus masou masou; assembly: GCF_036934945.1. Classification (NCBI taxonomy): domain Eukaryota; kingdom Metazoa; phylum Chordata; class Actinopteri; order Salmoniformes; family Salmonidae; genus Oncorhynchus; species Oncorhynchus masou. The sequence goes on along the minus strand of NC_088232.1, from coordinate 5,633,292 downwards.
TAATTGAATGCGTCAACTGTCTGGATTTCTCAGATTTTTATCTTGACCTTTTGTGGCAACCTCATGGTGGGTATATGGAAAATTTGAGTATCATGTAGTATCCTAAACCTGTCGATTGTTACATTGAGCTGGACGAATAAAATACGAATGACAGTCATTCAATATGCTGTATGTCGTGGAAATTTCCTCTATTTACCAACTCGTGAGAGCAAGCCACACACAAGTCAGAGTTAGTTATCAAAGTCCATCTTTAATTATATGAGCTCTATCACAACCCTGTGACTCTCAGATCAATTCAGTGTCTATCAATGAATTCTCTGAGAGTCCCTTCTACATTGCAACTGAGAACCTTTATAGCAAAGACACACAGGATAAGACAGCATTGGCATAATTCATTGTTCAGCTTTGTCTCCTTTCTCAAACTCAGAACCATAAACCAATCCTCCATATCAACAGGCATATATCAAATCCATCCTATCTTGACAAGATCACAGAGACACACTGACTGGCACACAGACATTGTGGAGCCAAGAGATACACGCTTGACCTCTCCCCTCTCTCTGGCCCAAGCAACTTAGTCTTGACATAGAACAGATACTGCAACCCCGCCACAGTATTATACAAAAACAACATTCTGATGAGAAGTAACTTACAAACATATTATGAATATAAAACATCTTACCTATGTTACCACCTAATTCTGATTATTCCCCAACATGTAATAGAAGTAAGGCCATGATCATAAAAATAATCCTCTCAAATGGCACCGACTGTCACTGGATTTGATGTGGGTGTTTCTTTGCCATTAAATCACAACAAACAAGGGCAGTAGTGAGTACAGCAAGGTAAGCTAAGCTAGTTTTGCTATGAAGAGAACAAAGTTTTGAAGTTGAGGCCTTTCTCCCCTGACGGTCAGCTAATTGACCCTTTGCTTAGCCTCGCCCTAAGATTTTGGGTAACCAATCGCAGTGCTCCAATGGATTTCAACTGTTAAACAAATGGGGACAAGAGAGGTGAATTGTTTTGCTCTCGAGGAAGGGTGCCATTGAGAGGATTGATTACTGGGGTAGGGGTAAATGTGAAAGTTGACCAACTGAAGGGGAAGATTCCCTGGTGTTTATAATGCTCATCATTTGGTGCGACACAAACAGGGAGGGTGAGTGGTGAAACAGAAGAGTCGCTGTCTGTCCTTTTGAGTTTTGATGTTGTGTCTTTGCCCGACAAAGGGATGTTAGAATATATAAGTTATCCCATACAAGCTTTTGTGCCAAATACGTTATGTTGTTACAGGTGTCAAGCTTAAGTGCAGTGGCAGCAGAGTCTAGGAGGGAGGTTCCTAGATGTTAGAAGTGTGCAGAAGGGCATGAGACAAAGGAATGTGTAGCATTGGGGAAGGTAGTGGTATGTGTTAATTGTAGGGGTGCCCATGGGGCTGGGCATCAGAAATGTCCGGTGCGAGAGAGGCAGGTTGAGGTTTCCAGGGTTAGAATAGTGCAGAAGTTGTCGTATGCTGAGGCAGTGAAGAAAGTAGAGGAAGATGGGTCAAGGGGGAGGGATCCTTAGAAGAGTGGTGTGAGTAGTAGATCTGTACCAGTACAGAGGGGTAGTGCAACAAGTGATATATGTTTCAGTAAGATTGGATTTTTGGCATTTACAACAATGGTTATCAACTGTACTATAAGGATGGAAAGTCACAGAAAATAGAGGTGGTGGCAGATTCAGAGAGATATTTGGGTGTGCAAGACTTGACATCAGAAGAGTTACAGGGTGGTGGTGTCCCATCCTTTCAGGCTGTTGGCCTGAGGTAGCACTAAATTGTTTTAAATAGTGGAGTAGGGTAGTGAGTGTAGGGTTAGATGGTATGGCATTTGTTGATTTATATATTATTTAAAAAAAGAAACGGCCCTTTTTCAGGACCCTGTCTTTCAAAGATCATTCGTAAAAATTCAAATAACTTCACAGATGTTCATTGTAAAGGGTTTAAACACTGTTTCCCATGCTTGTTCAATGAACCATAAACAATTAATGAACATGCACCTGTGGAATGGTCGTTAAGACACTAACAGCTTACAAAAGAAAGATGCCCAGGGTCCCTGCTCATCTGTGTGAACGTGCCTTAGACATGCTGCAAGGAGGCATGAGGACTGCAGATGTGGCCAGGGCAATAAATTGCAATGTCCGTACTGTGAGACGCCTAAAACAGCGCAACAGGGAGACAGGACGGACAGCTGATCATCCTAGCAGTGGCAGACCACGTGTAACAAAACCTGCACAGGATCGGTACATCCGAAAATCACACCTGTGGGACAGGTACAGGATGGCAACAACAACTGCACCAAGTTACACCAGGAACGCACAATCCCTCCATCATTGCTCAGACTGTCCGCAATAGGCTGAGAGAGGCTAGACTGAGGGCTTGTAGGCCTGTTGTAAGCCAGGTCCTCACCAGACATCACCGGCAACAACATTGTCTATGGGCACAAACCCACCGTTGCTGGACCAGAAAGGACTGGCAAAAAGTGCTCTTCACTGACGAGTCGCGTTTTTCTCTCACCAGGGGTGATGGTCGGATTCGAATTTATCGTTGAAGGAATGAGCATTACACCGAGGCCTGTACTCTGGAGTGGAATCGATTTGGGGGTAGAGGGTCTGTCATGGTCAGTGGCGGTGTGTCACAGCATCATCGGACTGAGCTTGTTGTCATTGCAGGCAATCTCAATGCTGTGCTTTACATGTGGTACTCATGTGGTACCCTTCCGGCAGGCTCATCATGACATGACCCTCCAGCATGATAATGCCACCAGCCATACTACTCGTTCTGTGCGTGATTTCCTACAAGACAGGAATGTCAGTGTTCTGCCATGGCCAGCGAAGAGCCCGGATCTCAATCCCATTGAGCACGTCTTGGACCTGTTGGATCGGAGGGTGAGAGCTCTGGCCATTCCCCCCAGAAATGTCTGGGAACTTGCAGGTGCCTTGGTGGAAGAGTGGGGTAACATCTCACAGCAAGAACTGGGAAATCTGGTGCAGTCCACGAGGAGCAGATGCACTGCAGTACTTAATGCAGCTGGTGGCCACACCAGATACTGACTGTTACTTTTGATTTTGACCCTCCCTTTTTTCAGGGACACATTATTCCATTTCTGTTAGTCACATGTCTGTGGAACTTGTTCAGTTTATGTCTCAGCTGTTGAATCTTATGTTCATACAAATATTTACACGTTGCATAATTTATTTAATGCCAACCGCCATTAAACCTCATCGAAGAAGGGCTGTGGCAAAAAAAATGTTTTCATGGCTAAATCATTTAACAGTACACCAGGAGTACTTGTTAATGTGATTCCTGAAATGCAGAGCCTGTTGGAGTATTTTTTGAATCCAAAATTATACCTTTGTTACATTGTTTGCTAGCTTAGCTGGTTAGCTAGCTCTGTCTCATTGACCACCACTTGTTTTCTCAAAATGCAATGTTAGCTAGCTAAGTTAGCAATGTTATGAATACAAATCTCCAAAAGTGGTTATAGCTTTGACTGAATGCTGACAGTGAATTCAGAACCAGTCAGTGGCTACCTAGCTGCACTACAAACATAATTTTACCAGGTTCCCGGGAAGTGGTTTTAATGACAGTACACCAGAACATACCCAAGAGTTTCCTGATTAACCAGGGGTAGTCTGTGTTTAATTGCATTGTATTAGAAACACAGTTTGAGATCACCATGAGGGGATTTCACCAGTGGTTGAATGGGGAATTGGGCATCCAAGGGAGGTGTGTGGCTTAGCGAAGGGTCAATTCGGTTTTATGTGTAGGCTAAAGCCTGCACAGACCTTGTGTTTATCCAAGCTGTCAGCAGCTAGCTAGCATAGCTTGGTGATAGCTGCAGCTGGCATCTTATCTAGCTGATATTTCTCTGTCAAATTAGTTATGGCAAGGTAGCAAGAGCCAGTAAGTTTCCATCCAACCTTTTTATACGAGTAAAGTACATGTCGGATCAGAAATGTCAGGACAGGCCTGATGGAAACAGCACATTTAAAGGTAAACGTTCCAAATGTGGACAAAACAACATTTGAGGAAAATGCCTTTATGCACAAATATTGATATAATAACCATCATATCGAAGTAAACTTGGAGTCACACACTGATATATTGTGTGATCCTCCCACTACGACTCAGGAAATAATTCAGTTTATTAGGCTACAGATTAACCTCACAGGATGGTGAAAGTGCATGGTGATGAGCTAGATGGTCCTTTTCGATAAATATTGAGGGTCTTATTTTGGAGACATGATGATCGATGCTTGGCTGCAATTTGACAAGTAAAAATACTCTTGCTCTTTTGTCCATAATAATCTCATGTAGGCTATACCCGTACTTCATCTGCGGGCTGTTGGCTAGATGGCATGTGCCAAGACATGAGTGGGCACATTTTCTATATAAAGCAACATATTTTGTGACAGAACCATCAGTGTATCTGAAAATGCAATGGAAACCCATTTAACGTTTTTTATTCAGTACTTGGGAATTTGTCGCCAATCTGTCACCAATTGGATGGAACCTAGCTAGTGTCCCGAATGTGTTTCATAAGACACTCGTTCTACAACACCTTGCTACGAAAGTGTCTTGCAACTTAGTTTCAACGTTTCATCGCTTCATGTAAATACATGTTACCGTGGAAATGGTATCAACTGCAAGTTTAGCTGTCCTACAACACAATATTCTATAACTGGCTAGTTTTGTGTCATCTTGTCTATCCTTATAAGCGCTGTTAGATCTTTCCGGGGGACAAATCCCAGAGCTACTAATATTCCGACAACAGTTGTAGGCTACATGTGGACATGATGATGCTGATTCATGATTAAGACTGGCTGAGAAAATCTGCCTGCCTGTCTGTCTGTCTTGTCCCGACTCCCAACACGTTCATTACTATGGGACAGCTGGAGATTGCATTTGAATATTGAAACAATGTTGCAAATGTCAGAGAGACAGACAGCAAGATTTATACAAATCTCCGCTGTTGAAAACTAAATGTTAGTCTAAAAGAAATGTGAGATAATGTCAAGATGCCTTTTTATAATGGAGATCAAGTTTATAAATTGCCTGGCTGGGCTGATGAGACAGTGGATTGCGCAGTCAGATGGAACAGAGTAAATAGGCATTTTAATGTCATATATTTAGCCGGTGGTAACTTGTGGAATAGACACCGGCTGGAATGCGGTTTTAACCAATCAGCATTCAGGATTAGAACCACCCGTTGTATAATTATCCCCCCAAAAATCAACGTGTGTTCATGTTACAAAGACAAAACATTGTATGCTGTAAATATCATATTGGTGGACTTATAAAGACAGTATGCCTACACGTACCTAGCAAATCCCTTACAAAAAAAGATTGCAGTTTTGAAACTGCAGTAAAAGTGTAGTACCTGCAGTCATATTTTTGACTGGAACTGCATTTACACTGAAAAACATCTGGTATTTTGGATGCAGTAATTGCAGAATAACTAACTAAGTTGTGTGTAGAGTGCAACTTCAGCTATCTAACCATTACTAGAATGTCATTGTATTTGTCTATTTGGCCAAATCTAAGGATGTGGCTGTCAAACCACACACTGACATGCCCAGCTCTTTGGGTGAGGTTCTGTCTTCAAGTCTTCAATGGGTGATGAAGTCACTTCCATCTATGTAATGTATTACAGGTTATGGACAGGTGTAGTCATGTGGCAGTAGGGGTGGAGTGCATGACATTCCATCTTGGATATGACCGAGTTTGCCTCAACCCATGGGTCCAACAGACAGACTTCAATAACTACAGGATGAGGATGAGATGCAGGAGGATGGCACTCATCTCATACCACTCTGTAGGCTACTGACCAATTCAATGCTTCCTCCAGGAAGTTTTCTCACAATGCTGCTGAACATCAAATCTACCAGGTGTTGTATGTAGCCTGTGAATTAAATATCACTCAATAAACATATACACCATACAAAACAAAACAAAATGACTTTCTCTAGTTTGGAAGTAATTTAAATGCTAATAGAGGGACTGTAACTACAGAATAGATTCAGACAGGTGACGCTGACATCATTATTATGCAACCAGCTGTGGATGTTGCTTTATGCTTGATTATACATTTTGCTATTTGCTGCCAGAGCCATAGTAGACAAATACCATCTTTCATTTATTATTTACCTAGAAAATACACAAACTTTTTTGATAAGAGGCATGTTGTTTTGGATTAGCAGACGAAGCCCCTGAATGCTAGATAGCTAGCTACCTAACTTGCAAATCAGGGTTAGTTATCATAACTTTGTCCGAGCTGAAATTAGTTGGCTAGTTACGGATTAAATGGATTTTAACACACTTGTGTGAGAAACTCTATGCCATAATCTGCTACCGGGGTAACTGCCCCCCCCCCCCCCTTCCCCCCAGGAGAGCCAGTTACCCCTGTAGAAGATTATGGCATAGTTTCTCACACAGGTGTGTTAAAATCCATTTAATCCGTTTTATTTAGAAATTCTTTAGTAGTAAGCTAAGTCTAGTTGCCTTATTTGAATTGTTTAAATAAAATATGGGGAGGGGGGGGGGGTGTTGCACGTCACCATTAAAATCCGCACTATGAGGGGATTTGATGTAAAGTCCCTCTCTTTAACTCACCTGCACATATACATTTCCTTTATTCTTGCTTTGTTGTTCCTTTTCCATACAATCCATTAGGTACAAATTGGACTAAATATGATTTGAATAATACAAGATGTTAAAATTACATTCAGGAGCTAAAGGTTTTCAATAGTTATTTTTAATTCATTGGGATATAATATTGGAATGGAATATAAATAATAACATTAAATAACATTGGAGTATAACTTTTAATAACAACTAATTCACTCAGTGTAACATTGATGTGGCAACACTTATGCTTTGCTATTGCATGATTTTAATGTGTACCTGTAGGTCACAAATAAAGCTATCCCTAGTGAAATTAAAGTACAACTCATGAGCCCACCTCCTGCACTGCTCACACCTAATCCAGTCCCCAGCTGTGACTGAAAACAGGGGGAGAGATGCCAATTGACAAGCTCTCTCTTAAAAATGTAGATAGCTATCTAACTTAGCTATATGACATAAAAGGCTGTGTAAAATAGCTCAAAGTCTATAATGTTGCATTAACTGTAAAGCTATATCAGTCACTAGTGGAAACATTTACAACTAAAATTAAGTTATGTTATCTTCTTTATCTATTTTACCTCAGACAATTTGGTCGTAAGGTTGCTAGCTAGGACTCCTAGCAGCGTATGCTAACTAGCTAGCTGGCTAGCATTTACTGCTGGTGAAGTTGCAAGCTAGCAAGTTAGCATAAACTAGCGCTCACTGGGCTAGTCATTGTCTAAATGACAGGTAGAAACACATCCATAACCATATAGGGGGTAACTAGCCCCCAGGGCCCAGTTACCCCTTAGGCTAGGGACAGGGGGCGTGTTGCCCCCAAAATACTCATCCAACATATTACTACTTTACTCAAAAATTAAGTGGTTTATTTATTTTAAGGCTTTCCTACTTGTATATATATATTTTTAATATCCAGAGTGGCACAGTGGTCTTAGTGCTAGCTATGCCACTAGAGATTCTGAGTTCAAGTCCAGGCTCTATCGGGGGACCCATGGGGCGGCGCACAATTGGCCAGTGTCGTCTGGGTTAGGGGAGGTTTTTGGCCAGCAGGGATGTCCTTGCTGACACAGTCGCCAGGTGTACGGTGTTTCCTCTGACACATTGGTGAGGCTGTCTTCCGGGTGAAGTGGGCATTGTGTCAAGAAGCAGTGCGGCTTGGTTGGATTGTGTTTTGGAGGATGCACGGCTCTTGACCTTCGCCTCTCCCGAGTTTGTATGGGAGGTGCAGCGATGAGACAAGACTGTAACTACCAATTGGATACCACGAAATTGGGGGTTTAAATATATATACACTGCTCAAAAAAATAAAGGGAACAGTTAAACAACACAATATAACTCCAAGTCAATCACACTTCTGTGAAATCAAACTGTCCACTTAGGAAGCAACACTGATTGGCAATACATTTCACATGCTGTTGTGAAAATGGAATAGACAACAGGTGGAAATTATAGGCATTTAGCAAGACACCCCCAATAAAGGAGTGGTTCTGCAGGTGGGGACCACAGACCACTTCTCAGTTCCTATGCTTCCTGGCTGATATTTTGGTCACTTTTGAATGCTGGCGGTGCTTTCACTCTAGTGGTAGCATGAGACGGAGTCTACAACCCACACATGTGGCTCAGGTAGTGCAGCTCATCCAGGATGGCACATCAATGCGAGATGTGGCAAGAAGGTTTGCTGTGTCTGTCAGCGTAGTGTCCAGAGCATGGAGGTGCTACCAGGAGACAGGCCAGTACATCAGGAGACGTGGAGGAGGCCGTAGGAGGGCAACAACCCAGCAGCAGGACCGCTACCTCCGCCTTTGTGCAAGGAGGAGCAGGAGGATCACTGCCAGAGCCCTGCAAAATGACCTCCAGCAGGCCATAAATGTGCATGTGTCTGCTCAAACGGTGAGAAACAGACTCCATGAGGGTGGTATGAGGGCCCGACGTCAGGTGGGGGTTGTGCTTACAGCCCAACACCGTGCAGGACGTTTGGCATTTGCCAGAGAACACCAAGATTGGCAAATTCGCCACTGGCGCCCTGTGCTCTTCACAGATAAAAGCAGGTTCACACTGAGCACAGACGTGACAGTCTGTAGACGCCGTGGAGAGCGTTCTGCTGCCTGCAACATCCTCCAGCATGACCGGTTTGGCGGTGGGTCAGTCATGGTGTGGGGTGGCATTTCTTTGGGGGGGGCCGCACAGTCCTCCATGTGCTCGCCAGAGGTAGCCTGACTGCCATTAGGTACCGAGATGAGATCCTCAGACCCCTTGTGCGACCATATGCTGGTGTGGTTGGCCCTGGGTTCCTCCTAATGCAAGACAATGCTAGACCTCAGGCATTGATGCTATGGACTTGCACACCCGTTCCCCAGACCTGAATCCAATTGAGCACATCTGGGACATCATGTCTCGCTCCATCCACCACGTTGCACCACAGACTGTCCAGGAGTTGGAGAATGCTTTAGTCCAGGTCTGGGAGGAGATCCTTCAGGAGACCATCCGCCACCTCATCAGGAGCATGCCCCGGCATTGTAGGGAGGTCATACAGGCACGTGGAGGCCTCACACACTACTGAGCCTCATTTTGACTTGTTTTAAGGACATTACATCAAAGTTGGATCAGCCTGTAGTGTGGTTTCCACTTTAATTTTGAGTGTGACTCCAAATCCAGACCTCCATGGGTTGATAAATTTGATTTCCATTGATCACTTTTGGGTGATTTTGTTGTTAGTGTAACAGTATAACTTTAGACCGTCCCCTCGCCCATACCCGGGCACGAACCAGGGACCCTCTGCACACATCAACAACAGTCACCCACGAAGCATCGTTACCCATCGCTCCACAAAAGCCGCAGCCCTTGCAGAGCAAGGGGAACTACTACTTCAAGGTCTCAGAGCAAGTGACGTCACTGATTGAAACACTATTTAGCGCGAACCACCGCTAACTAAGCTAGCATTTCACATCTGTTACATCAGCACATTCAACTATGTAAAGAAAAAAGTATTTAACAAGAATATTTAATTCATTCAGATCTATGATGTGTTATTATAGTGTTCCCTTTATTATTTTAGCAGTGTATATATATTTAAAAAAATATATGGCTCTAACTTCATTTGAATATATCTACAACATTTTTTAAATTTCAAAAGATGAGATCAACTTACCACAAAATCATTTTGTTGAAATATCTCCAAATGTTGTTCAGCAGGAACAGTGATAGCCGGGGAAAATGTTGGGGAAATAATTTGGTGATATCTTGCGGTCTTTATGTGAATTACAAGGGGGTGGGCAGTTACCCCCAACTACCATTTATTTTTTATTTTTTAAAGAGCATCTTATGAACTGCACACACACCAAAATCCCTGTTGTTTTGACAAGTGGCAATAAATCACTGATATCGATTAGGGGGAAAATCAGGTTGAGCCCCACATTTTTAGCAAATAATTTGTTCTATTTTCCCCTCTTAATTTCGCCTACTGTTCTGTCTTGGTGCAGCACATGTCGCCTATAACTTGTTTTAGAGAAATGTAATCATCGAAAATTGTAAGAGCTTTCATTGTCTGCTTATATGCCCCATTTATTTATCATACAGTTCTGACTTGGTGTACACAGAGAATACTGTAAGAAAGGCCCATGTTCTGAATTCTGTCTCTGTACATTTCAAAAGTGATGAACAAATATTGACGACGTCTGTCCTAGCTCACTCGCTCATTAATGTCTTAATTGAAATCACGGATTGCCTTTTATCTGCTCTTCCTCCCCTTATGCCATAGTTTGTACATCTCAATTGTCAGTAGAAAGCACATTTGTTTAAGCAAGTCTGCCAAATCAGCTATGCCCCAACAAGATTTGCATGTTAAAATTGCCACTGGTTACATCACTAGTTAGAGAAAAAATACCTGCAGAAGACAATCAGCTACATTTTCGAGTGATGCATTTTGATTTGGGGGTCGCCAAAATGGAAAGAGAAACTCACCACTTATTTGTCGATATCACGCTGAAATAAATTGCAAGACAGTTGGCAGATGAGGATGCATGTACTGCGACATGCGTGATGGAGACGACAGACATAGGAGACATTTTCTAAAGATCGTTCACCGGGTGGATTTTTCTTTATTGTGACAAATGATAATGGAAACTGTGTTTTTTTAAATAAATTATTGCCAAATAATTTTGAAGGTACGCAGGGGCATGTGATGTCAACATGTAGACCTTAATATGAAGCACCACTCCACATTGAATTCTAAATGCCTACTGCCTGCTAAATTTATTTTTCAACTATAAAAATAATTTCTTTGCAGGATCTTTGTCCTGACTTTCAAGAATTGCTGAATTGCTTTTCTGGTCAGCTGAATGCAATTTCAACCGTCCAATTATTTGCAATGCAAGTTTCACCATGGCACTTACCGCAGCGATACTTTGCCACATGATAATTATTAGAATATGGCAAATATGAGTAAATTCTTGCATTCTATCCATGCTGGCTTTCGTGAGCTACCTGAGACATGAAAGAGATAGGTGGGAGGGAATACAGGCAGTTGCCAATTTATTAATGCACAATTTGCCTAAATGGGCAATGGAAACACTTCACCCACTACATTTATTGTCAACACTTTATTTTATAGGTATGATGTCATTTACTTCCATACGTTTTAATTGACACAATGGAAACGCACCCTAGCAGGCAATTGTCGCATCTATTTTCAATGTACACTTTCTAAATGTCAACAAAATATCACAGGACAAGTTAATGGAAATAAACATTGCTAGGTTGGCTGCTAGTTAAGTGATAATTTGACTGTCTAATCCATGTTAGCTACCTACGGCATCATTACCCTTTTATCTTTGGTATCATAGCCAGCCTGGCTTGCTAGCATTATCAAATAATTTTGTATAACCAAAAGTAGCTACTACCTAGTACCAGTTATCTACATAGCGAATTACTCACCAACACTAGTGGTTTGATGGTTGACATCCATTCCTGGTCATATTGTTGAAATGCATTGGAAGTTTGCATCATCTTTATGTAAGGCCATTTTCACTCCTATTTGCCGTGCTTTGGACCCATATGCAGACTTGACAACAAATGTCCACATGGCAGCTGGAGCACAGCTGGGGGGCGTGTTGTCTCTGGGCAATTGGGCATCATTGGCAAAAGTGGGCAAGTAAGTAATCCAAACCAACCCTCCAGTAAGTCGTGACGAACTCACTAACAAAACTCAGTTTTGGACGAGACTGACTTTATGACCAAAATTATCATATTTACACTTTGTAGTCAATTTTGACACTAGAATGACTGTCATATCGATGCCACATAGGCCTTTTAAAAACAGAGAAGTTGGTTCTAAGCTAAGGGGTTGACCTTCAAGTGTGGGACCATGCCTTTAAATGATCAAACCATTAAAGAGTGTCAAGTAATCAAATCAACTAACATGTCTGCATATTATCAAATCAATTAATATCTTTGTATAGTACTCATTGAAATCCCTCATTGCTCAATCAGAAGATGCTCCATAGCAGGGTGCTCATATCAGATGTATTGATCCAACATCCTCTCACTCTATATCTCTTACAGTCAGTAGACATGGAGGATGGGAAGACTGATCTGCTACTAGTCAAAGAGGAGACTATAGAAGACGGACCAGAGAGCATTGACCTGCTGAGTGGACTTAAGATGGGGGAGCAAGGTAAGGTTGACATACAGTGCATTCAGAAAGTACTCAGACTCCTTCACGTTTTCCACATGTTGTTACATTACAGCCTTAATTATTATATTATTTTTTTCATCAATCAATACACAATACCCCATAATGACAATGCAAAAACACGTTTAGACATTTTTGCAAATGTAAAATAAAATATCTCACATTTACGTAAGTATTCAGACCCTTTACTCTGTACTTTGTTGAAGCACCTTTGGCAGCGATTTGTCTTCTTGGGTATGACACTAAAAGCTTGGCACACCTGTATTTGGGTAGTTTCTTCCATTCTTCTCTGCAGATCCTCTCAAGCTCTTCTAAGTTGGATAGGGAGCCTCACTGCACAGCTATTTTCAGGTCTCTCTCGAGACGTTAGATTGGGTTCATCAAGGATCTCTGTACTTTTCTCCATTCATTTTTCCCTCGATCCTGACTAGTCTCCCAGTCCATGCCACTGAAAAACATCCCACAGCATGATGCTGCCACCACCATACTTCACCGTAGGGATGGTATTGGCCAGGTGATGAGCGGTACCTATTTTCCTCCAAACATGACACTTGCATTCAGGCCAAATCGTTCAATCTTGGTTTCATCAAACCAGAGAATCTTGTTCCTCATGGTTAGAGTCCTTTATGTGCCTTTTGGCAATCTGCAAACGGGCTGTCATGTGCCTTTTACTGAGAAATGGCTTCCATCTGGCCACTCTACCATAAAGGCCTGATTAGAGGAGTGCTGCAGAGATGGTTGTCCTTCTGGAAAGTTCTCCCATCTCCACAGAAGAACTCTAGAGCTCTCTCAGAGTGACCATCAGGTTCCCTGACCAAGGTCCTTCTTCCCCGATTGTTCAGTATGACCGGGTGGCCAGCTCTAGGAAGAGTCTTGGTGGTTCCAAACTTTTTTCATTTAAGAATGATGGAGGCCACTGTGTCCTTGGAGACCTTCAAATCTGCAGACATTTTTTTGTACCCTTCCCCAGATCTGTGCCTCGACACAATCCTGTCTCGGAGCTCTATGGACAATTCCTTCGACCTCTTGGCTTGGTTTTTGCGCTGACATGCACTGTCAACTGTGGGACCTTATATAGACAGGTGTGTGCCTTTCCAAATCATGTTCAATCAACTGAATTTACCACAGGTGGACTCCAATCAAGTTGTAGGAACATCTCAGGATGATCAATGGAAACAGGATGCACCTGAGCTCAATTTCAAGTCTCATAGCAAAGGGTTTGAATACTTACAGTGGGGCAAAAAAGAATATAGTCAGCCACCAATTGTGCAAGTTCTTCCACTTAAAAAGATGAGAGAGGCCTGTAATTTTCATCATAGGTACACTTCAACTATGACAGACAAAATGAGAAAAAAAAATCCAGAAATTCACATTGTAGGATTTTTAATGAATTTATTTGCAAATTATGGTGGAAAATAAGTATTTGGTCACCTACAAACAAGCAAGATGTCTGGCTCTCACAGTCCTGTAACTTCTTCTTTAAGAGGCTCCTCTGTCCTCCACTCATTACCTGTATTAATGGCACCTGTTTGAACTTGTTATCAGTATAAAAGACCCCTGTCCACAACCTCAAACAGTCACACTCCAAACTCCACTATGGCCAAGACCAAAGGGCTGTCAAAGGAGAATAAGAACACCTCCTCCCAGCTGCCCACTGCACTGAAGATAGGAAACACTGTCACCACTGATAAATCCACCATAATTGAGAATTTCAATAAGCATTTTTCTACGGCTGGCCATGCTTTCCACCTGGCTACTCCTACCCCGGTCAACAGCACTGCACCCCCCACAGCAACTCGCCCAAGCCTTCCCCATTTCTCCTTCTCCCAAATCCGTTCAGCTGATGTTCTGAAAGAGCTGCAAAATCTGGACCCCTACAAATCAGCCGGGCTAGACAATCTGGACCCTTTCTTTCTAAAATTATCTGCCGAAATTGTTGCCACCCCTATTACTAGCCTGTTCAACCTCTTTCGTGTCGTCTGAGATTCCCAAAGATTGGAAAGCAGCTGCGGTCATCCCCCTCTTCAAAGGGGGGGGGACACTCTTGACCCAAACTGCTACAGATCTACAGTGCCTTGCGAAAGTATTCGCCCCCCTTGAACTTTGCGACCTTTTGCCACATTTCAGGCTTCAAACATAAAGATATAAGACTGTATTTTTTTGTGAAGAATTAACAACAAGAGGGACACAATCATGAAGTGGAACGACATTTATTGGATATTTCAAACTTTTTTAACAAATCAAAAACTGAAAAATTGGCGTGCAAAATTATTCAGCCCCCTTAAGTTAATACTTTGTAGCGCCACCTTTTGCTACGATTACAGCTGTAAGTCGCTTGGGGTATGTCTCTATCAGTTTTGCACATCGAGAGACTGAATTTTTTTCCCATTCCTCCTTGCAAAACAGCTCGAGCTCAGTGAGGTTGGATGGAGAGCATTTGTGAACAGCAGTTTTCAGTTCTTTTCACAGATTCTCGATTGGATTCAGGTCTGGACTTTGACTTGGCCATTCTAACACCTGGATATGTTTATTTTTGAACCATTCCAATGTAGATTTTGCGTTATGTTTTGGATCATTGTCTTGTTGGAAGACAAATCTCCATCCCAGTCTCAGGTCTTTTGCAGACTCCATCAGGTTTTCTTCCAGAATGGTCCTGTATTTGGCTCCATCCATCTTACCATCAATTTTAACCATCTTCCCTGTCCCTGCTGAAGAAAAGCAGGCCCAAACCATGATGCTGCCACCACCATGTTTGACAGTGGGGATGGTGTGTTCAGGGTGATGAGCTGTGTTGCTTTTACGCCAAACATAACGTTTTGCATTGTTGCCAAAATGTTCAATTTTGGTTTCATCTGACCAGAGCACCTTCTTCCACATGTTTGGTGTGTCTCCCAGGTGGCTTGTGGCAAACTTTAAACAACACTTTTTATGGATATCTTTAATATATATCCCATTTAGCAGACGCTTTTGTCCAAAGCGACTTACAAGTCGGCTGGGGCCACTACTTTTACATATGGGTGGTCCCAGCGGGAATCGAACCCACGACGCTTGGCGTTGCAAGCGCCATGCTCTACCGACTGAGCCACATAAGAAATGGCTTTCTTCTTGCCACTCTTCCATAAAGGCCAGATTTGTGCAATATACGACTGATTGTTGTCCTATGGACAGAGTCTCCCACCTCAGCTGTAGATCTCTGCAGTTCATCCAGAGTGATCATGGGCCTCTTGGCTGCATCTCTGATCAGTCTTCTCCTTGTATGAGCTGAAAGTTTAGAGGGACGGCCAGGTCTTGGTAGATTTGCAGTGGTCTGATACTCCTTCCATTTCAATATTATCACTTGCACAGTGCTCCTTGGGATGTTTAAAGCTTGGGAAATCTTTTTGTATCCAAATCCGGCTTTAAACTTCTTCACAACAGTATCTCGGACCTGCCTGGTGTGTTCCTTGTTCTTCATGATGCTCTCTGAGCTTTTAACGGACCTCTGAGACTATCACAGTGCAGGTGCATTTATACGGAGACTTGATTACACACAGGTGGATTGGATTTATCATCATTAGTCATTTAGATCAACATTGGATCATTCAGAGATCCTCACTGAACTTCTGGAGAGAGTTTGCTGCACTGAAAGTAAAGGGGCTGAATAATTTTGCACGCCCAATTTTTCAGTTTTTGATTTGTTAAAAAAGTTTGAAATATCCAATAAATGTTGTTCCACTTCATGATTGTGTCCCACTTGTTGTTGATTCTTCACAAAAAAATACAGTTTTATATCTTCATGTTTGAAACCTGAAATGTGGCAAAAGGTCGCAAAGTTCAAGGGGGCCGAATACTTTCGCAAGGCACTGTATATCTATCTTACCATGCCTTCCTACGGTCTTCGAAAGCCAAGTCAACAAACAGATTACCGACCATTTCGAATCTCACCATACCTTGTCTGCTATGCAATCTGGTTTCAGAGCTGGTCATGGGTGCACCTCAGCCACGCTCAAGGTCCTAAACGATATCTTAACCGCCATCGATAAGAAACATTACTGTGCAGCCGTATTCATTGATCTGGCCAAGGCTTTCGACTCTGTCAATCACCACATCCTCATCGGCAGACTCGACAGCCTTGGTTTCTCAGATGATTGCCTCGCCTGGTTCACCAACTACTTCTCTGATAGAGTTCAGTGTGTCAAATCGGAGGGTCTGCTGTCCGGACCTCTGGCAGTCTCTATGGGGGTGCCACAGGGTTCAATTCTTGGACCGACTCTCTTCTCTGTATACATCAATGAGGTCGCTCTTGCTGCTGGTGAGTCTCTGATCCACCTCTACGCAGACAACACCATTCTGTATACTTCTGGCCCTTCTTTGGACACTGTGTTAACAACCCTCCAGGCAAGCTTCAATGCTATACAACTCTCCTTCTGTGGCCTCCAATTGCTCTTAAATACAAGTAAAACTAAATGCATGCTCTTCAACTGATCGCTACCCGCACCTACCCGCCAGTCCAACATCACTACTCTGGACGGCTCTGACTTAGAATACATGGACAACTACAAATACCTAGGTGTCTGGTTAGACTGTAAACTCTCCTTCCAGACCAACATCAAACATCTCCAATCCAAAGTTAAATCTAGAATTGGCTTCCTATTTCACAACAAAGCATCCTTCACTCATGCTGCCAAACATACCCTTGTAAAACTGACCATCCTACCAATCCTCGACTTTGGCGATGTCATTTACAAAATAGCCTCCAATACCCTACTCAACAAATTGGATGCAGTCTATCACAGTGCAATCCGTTTTGTCACCAAAGCCCCATATACTACCCACCATTGCGACCTGTACGCTCTCGTTGGCTGGCCCTCGCTTCATACTCGTCGCCAAATCCACTGGCTCCATGTCATCTACAAGACCCTGCTAGGTAAAGTCCCCCCTAGTGGTTAGAGCATTGGACTAGTAACCGAAAGGTTGCAAGTTCAAATCCCCGAGCTGATAAGGTACAAAATCTGTCGTTCTGCCCCTGAACAGGCAGTTAACCCACTGTTCCTAGGCCGTCATTGAAAATAAGAATTTGTTCTTAACTGACTTGCCTAGTAAAATAAAGGTAAAATAAAAAAAAATTAAAAAAAATCTCAGGTCGCTGGTCACCATAGCATCTCCCACCTGTAGCACACGCTCCAGCAGGTATATCTCTCTAGTCACCCCCAAAACCAATTCTTTCTTTGGCCG
The DNA here is from genome assembly GCF_036934945.1 of Oncorhynchus masou masou. Classification (NCBI taxonomy): domain Eukaryota; kingdom Metazoa; phylum Chordata; class Actinopteri; order Salmoniformes; family Salmonidae; genus Oncorhynchus; species Oncorhynchus masou. Next base: position 5,615,725 of record NC_088232.1, on the reverse strand, counting down.
CCTCTCCTTCCAGTTCTCTGCTGCCAATGACTGGAACGAACTACAAAAATCTCTGAAACTGGAAACACTTATCTCCCTCACTAGCTTTAAGCACCAACTGTCAGAGCAGCTCACAGATTACTGCACCTGTACATAGCCCACCTATATTTTAGCCCAAACAACTACCTCTTTCCCTACTGTATTTAATTTTATTTATTTATTTTGCTCCTTTGCACCCCATTATTTTTATTTCTACTTTGCACATTCTTCCATTGCAAATCTACCATTCCAGTGTTTTACTTGCTATGTTGTATTTACTTTGCCACCATGGCCTTTTTTTGCTTTTACCTCCCTTATCTCACCTCATTTGCTCACATCGTATATAGACTTGTTGATACTGTATTATTGACTGTATGTTTGTTTTACTCCATGTGTAACTCTGTGTCGTTGTATGTGTCGAACTGCTTTGCTTTATCTTGGCCAGGTCGCAATTGTAAATGAGAACTTGTTCTCAACTTGCCTACCTGGTTAAATAAAGGTGAAATAAATTAAAAAGGACACCGGAAACAAAATTGTAGACCTGCACCAGGCTGGGAAGACTGAATCTGCAATAGGTAAGCAGCTTGGTTTGACGAAATCAACTGTGGGAGCAATTATTAGGAAATGGAAGACATACAAGACCACTGATAATCTCCCTCGATCTGGGACTCCACGCAAGATCTCACCCTGTCGGGTCAAAATGATCACAAGAACGGTGAGCAAAAATCCCAGAACCACACGGGGGGACCTAGTGAATGACCTGCAGAGAGCTGGGACCAAAGTAACAAAGCCTACCATCAGCAAGGGCATTGAAGTTGAAACGTGGCTGGGTCTTTCAGCATGACAATGATCCCAAACACACCGCCCGGGCAACGAAGGAGTGGCTTCGTAAGAAGCATTTCAAGGTCCCGGAGTGGCCTAGCCAGTCTCCAGATCTCAACCCCATCGAAAATCTTTGGAGGGAGTTGAAAGTCTGTGTTGCCCAGCAACAGTCCCAAAACATCACTGCTCTAGAGGAGATCTGCATGGAGGAATGGGCCAAAATACCAGCAACAGTGTGTGAAAACCTTGTGAAGACTTACAGAAAACATTTGACCTCTGTCATTGCCAACAAAGGGTATATAACAAAGTATTGAGATACACTTTTGTTATTGACCAAATACTTATTTTCCACCATAATTTGCAAATAAATTCATAAAAAATCTAACAATGTGATTTTCTGGATTTTTTTCCCATTTTGTCTGTCATAGATGAAGTGTACCTATGATGAACTTTTTAAGTGGGAGAACTTGCACAATTGGTAGCTGACTAAATACTTTTTTTACCCCACTGTATGTAAATAAGGTATTTCTGTTTTTGTTTTTTTTATACATTTGCAAGAATTTATAAAAAAATGTTTTTGCTTTGTCATTATGGGCTATTGTATGTAGATTGATGAGGGACATTTTTTATTTAATACATTTTAGAATAAGGCTGTAACGTAACAAAATGTGGAAAAAGTGAAGGGGTCTGAATACTTTCCAAATGCACTGTACATTTAGCCTACATACAGTAATAGATCTTCAATGGGAAGAGTGATACACCTGGCTTTTATTTTTTTCTTAATTTATCAAATTAATTCAATACAACTTATCTTTACATACAAAAACACACATTATAATGTATGATTTAAAAAAATCTTCATATGTAGAGTTCTCTGCCATGTTAGTAAAGTCTATTTTGTAACCTCTTCCTGCAGGTAGTTGGCTGGAGGCTAACAGAGAAGACTGGGCAGCCATCTTGGATTCCCAGAATCAGGCCGGTGCAGCCAGGGACCCGGGGGACAACATCACAGTGCAGGCCAGGACCAGAGGCAACATAGTGGAGGTCAGTGGATGGGACAGCATCCTCAACTCTGGGCTGGGGAACAACTGTTAACCAGAAACAGACAGTCAAACACAAAACAACATCCAATCTTAGTTAGGGGTTTGCATTTGTCTGGCACGGAGGGAGAGAGAGAGAAAATAGCCAAACCTGACTCACTCTGGTTTGACAAACTTGTTGCTGCCATAGGTTATCTATCATACTATCTGGTAGTGCCAATCTTGACTCCATCAAATCGTTTGTAAAAAACTAGCTAAATACAGCAGTCAGCTAAGTTAGCTAAGTAGCAAGGCCAATTTAAGCTATTTTGCTACGCTCCTCGTACAACTCTAGTCATATGAAACAGCCTACCTGTTGGATGATCAGTGTAGCCTACTTCTCATTTAGCCAACGTAATTCTGTAATTTTTCTTTAGGCTACCGGTGCGTCTTTTTTATGGGGCACACTTGTAAAAAAATATATAATAATGTATATAATGGTCTATCCTTGTAGGCTATGTAGAAACGTCACAAAGATAATTGTATTTCATTTTAGACAAAGCCTTTACATTGTTAAAATATACGTCTTTTTTTTCTCTCTCAGAAATGAATACTTTCCCATGTAATCGAATATTAATGTCTGTTGATATTAAAATATTCTAATAACGTGCCCATCCCTAATATTAGTCTTCATTGCAACAGACTGGCTGAGACCAGGGCGAGGTGTAGATTTGGTCTGAGGGGACGGGGAGGTGTCTGTATGTGGCTAGAGAGAATGGACACAGACTCAGTCCTAGTTGTGATTCAGAGAGACTGATTGCGCCTCAGGTTAACCCCCTAACACAGTGGTATTCAAAGTTGGGGACACAACTGAAGTGGGGTTGCCAATATTTGTTTTTAAATGCATTTTCTGTATTTGTTTTTTGAAAAAATGAACAGTACAGTTTATTGTATGGGACAATATACAAACATTTTTGAGAAAGGTAATTAGAAAAATACAATTTTAATGAGTAAATGCGTTTTTTATTTAAATTTTGATAAGAGATGAAAATGTAATGATTTTGACATTATTTGTTGATGTAAAAATTTACCGAAATATACCACTTTTAAGGTTGTGTCATTATATTTGGGGTGGGATCACAAGTAATGATTGCGGAAAAAAATTCCTTCAGCCTGCCGTCTATAAGATGTATCAACTGGAATATGGACCCTGCGATAACACCGACACTCCCTGGCCTTCATCTTCCTCACAATCTCCCTATGTAAACCAGACCTCAGACAATGCCCGTTCCTCAACCCTAAATAGCTACACAAGCTTATTGACAAATGACAGGAGAAACTGAATCAGTAACGGTGGAGGCATAAAAAAGAAGCACTTCTCGTGTTCGTTCTGTGTGAAAGATTTCAGTTTCCCCAAACAGGTGGAGACCCATCCGAGGATGCACACGGAAGACAAATTATTCTGCTGCCATCTGTTTCTGGACAGTTTCTCTGACTCGTCCAACCTGAAGATGCACCAGAGGGTCCACATGGGAGAAATCTTACAGCTGCCCCCAGTGTGAGAAGAGGTTCTCCCACCAGCACCAACTGAAGATGCACCTGAAGGTCCACACGGGAGAGAGGCCGTTCTCCTGTATGCACTGCGGGAAGAGGTTCTCAGAGAGGAGTTACCTCGGGATACACCAACATAAAATGCACACGGGCCATGTATAGTGAGGATCAGAGCCAGATCTCCCCCTCTCCCCCACCAGTTTTATGACCGGTCATAAATACTGTGTAGAAACTCTGCCATTGGGTTTGGCAGGATTGAGGGGAAAGAAACATCTTTGTTTCAAGGAGATTTCTCCCGCCAAAACGGTAACATCAAAAGGTTGAATAATGAAACAATATTTCTATAATCCAAAACTGTTGGAATGGTCTGTGGGTACTTAAAGAACAATCTTGTCGAATTCATTTCTAATTGGTGATGTAACTAAGGACAGTAGAACACAATTTGTGAGAAGATGTAATGTGATGTTCGCCTTCTAAATGAGAGAATTGTTTTTCATATGAAGTCTTAACCAAGTCAGTGGCCACGCCCACGTGAGCACAGACATTACAACAAAAGAAGGGAATGCCCCTTTTTCCCCAAGTGCTTAAAATAGGACTCGTGACAAAATGTACATTAGTCAAGAAAACAAGGACGGGAGTCCCCACGTTGAAATGGCTACCACTCTATAGACCAGTTATGTGCAGTTCCAGCCTAATACGTTACAAATGGTTAAGAAATCTACAAAACTAAAGACTACACATTCAGTCTGCAGCTGTATATGTAAAATATTCTAAGAAACTTGACCGAAGATGAAAGGAGAACATCTCCCTATCGAATGACCATTGGTACTTCTGATGTATCTATTATAACAAACACTTCAAGAACAAAGCAAACAAGCTACGACTACAAAGGACATGGTGACCTCTGGTGGACAATCAGAGACTTACACAACCAGAGACTTGGTCGACTGACTCTCCAGAAAATGGACCGGCGATTTCAACAGGGAGACAACAAAGCCATACAATCGTAAATATGTATATTGCAATTATTTTCGAATCAATCAATTAAATAAATGTATTTATAAAGCCCTTTTTACATCAGCCAATGTCGCAAAGTGCTATACAGAAACCCAGCCTAAAACTCCAAACAGCAAGCAATGCAGATGTAGAAGCACGGTGGCTAGAAAAAACTCCAGAAAAGGCAGGAACCTAGGAAGAAACCTAGAGAAGAACACTGTTCTGAGGGGTGCCCAGTCCTCTTCTGGCTGTGCTGGGTGGAGATTATAACAGTACATGCCCAAGATGTTCAAACGTTCATAGATGACCAGCAGTGTCAAATAATAATAATCACAGTGGTTGTAGAGGGTGCATCAGGTCAGCACCTCAGGAGTAAATGTCAATTGGCTTTTCATAGCCGATCATTCAGAGTTAGAGACAGCAGGTGCGGTAGAGAGAGAGAGAGACGAAAACAGCAGGTCTGGGACAAGGTAGTACGTCCGGTGAACAGGTCAGGGTTCCATAGCCGCAGGCAGAACAGTTGAAACTGGAGCAGCAGCAGGTGGAATGGGGACAGCAAGGAGTCATCAGGCCAGGTAGTCCTGAGGCATGGTTCTAGGGCTTAGGTCCTCCGAGAGAGGAGAGAGAAAGAGAGAGAGTTAGAGGGAGCATTCTTAAATTCACACAGGACACCGAATAAGACAGGAGAAATACTCCAGATATAACAGACTAATCCTAGCCCCCCGACACATAAACTACTGCAGCATAAATACTGGAGGCTGAGACAGGAAGGGTCGGGAGACACTGTGGCCCGTCCGACGACACCCCCGGACAGTGCCAAAAAGGGCAGGATATAACCCCACACTACTAGAGGTATATCTTCAAACCACCAACTTACTACCCTGAGATAAGGCTGAGTATAACCCACAAAGATCTCCCCCACGTGACGCACCTCTCCTAGGGACTGCATGGAAGAGCACCAGTAAACCAGTGACTCAGGCCCTGTAATAGGGTTAGAGGCAGAAAATCCCAGTGGAGAGAGGGGAACCGGCCAGGCAGAGACAGCAAGGGTGGTTCGTCGCTCCAGTGCCTTTCCGTTCACCTTCACACCCCTGGGCCAGACTACACTCAATCATATGACCCACTGAAGAGATGAGTCTTCAATAAAGACGTGAAGGTTGAGACGGAGTCTGCGTCTCTCACATGGATAGGCAGACCATTCCATAAAAATGAAGCTCTATAAGAGAAAGCCCTGCCTCCAGCTGTTTGCTTAGAAATTCTAGGGACAATAAGGAGGCCTGCATCTTGTGAGCATAGCGTACGTGTAGGTATGTACGGCAGGACCAAATTGGAAAGATAGGTAGGAGCAAGCCCATGTAATTCTTGTAGGTTAGCAGTAAAACCTTGAAATCAGCCATTGCCTTAACAGGAAGCCAGTGTAGAGAGGCTAGCACTGGAGTAATATGATCACATTTTTTGGTTCTAGTCAAGATTCTAGCAGCTGTGTTTAGCACTAACTGAGGTTTATGTTGTGCTTTATCCAGGTAGCCGGAAAGTAGAGAATTGCAGTAGTCTAACCTAGAAGTGACAAAAACATGGATAAATTTATCTGCATCATTTTTGGACAGAAAGTTTCTGATTTTTGCAATGTTACATAGATGGAAAAAAAGCTGTCCTTAAACAGTCTTGATATGTTCGTCAAAAGAGAGATCAGGGTCCAGAGTAACACCGAGATCCTTCACAGTTTTATTTAAGACAACTGTACAACCATCAAGGTCAATTGTCAGATCCAACAGAAGATCTCTTTGTTTCTTGGGACCTAGAACGAGCATCTCAGTTTTGTCCGAGTTTAAAAGTAAAAAATGTCCCGCCATCCACTTCCTTATGTATTAAACACAGGCTTCCAGGGTGGGCAATTTTGGGCCTTCACCATGTTTCATTGAAATGTACAGCTGTGTATCGTCCACATAGCAGTGAAAGTTAACAGTATGTTTCCGAATGACATCACCAAGAGGTAAAATATATAGTGAAAACAATAGCGGTCCTAATATGTAACCTTGAGGAGCACTGAAATTTACAGTTGATTTGTCAGAGGACAAACCATCCACAGAGACCAACTGATATCTTTCCAACAGATAAGCTTTAAACCCAGCCAGAACTTGGTCTGACGCCATTAAAAGGTAATTTACCACCGTCACGGGTGCAGTCTCAGTGCTATGATGGGTCTAAAACCAGACATTTTGTATACATTGTTTATCTTCAGGAAGGCAGTGAGTTGCTGTGCAACAGCTTTTTCAAAAAATTGAGAGGAATGGAATATTCAATATAGGCCGACTTATTTAAAAAAATATTTTCTGGGTCAAGGTTTTGCTTTTTGAAGAGAGGCTTTATTACTGCCACTTTTAGTGAGTTTGGTTCACATTCGGTGGATAGGGAGGCATTTATTATGTTCAACATAGGAGGGCAAGGCACAGGAAGCAGCTCTTTCAGTAGTTTAGTTGGAATAGTGTCAGCGGCCTTTCATCTGCAAAGTATTAGCATAGTTATCAGCTGTACGTACGATAGTGAAGTCTTTTGTCTTTTCTACCGCTCTTTCTTACATGCCCCTCCCTTTTCACTACTGTACTTGTCCTCTTGTTCAGTTGTGCACCGGGGCCTCCCACACTTTCTATTCTGGTTAGGGTCAGTTTGTGTTGTTCTGTGAAGGGACTAGTACACAGCTTTGTACAAGATCTTCAGTTTTTTGGCAATTTATCGCATGGAATAACCTTCATTTCTCAGAACAAGAATAGACTGACGAGTTTCAGAAGAAAGTTCTTTGTTTCTGGCAATTTTGAGCCTGTAATCAAACCCACAAACGCTGATGCTCCAGATACTCAACTAGCCTAAAGTAGGCCAGTTTTATTGCTTCTTTAATCAGGACAACAGTTTTCAGTTGTGCTAACATAATTGAAAAAGTGTTTTCTAATGATCAATGAGCCTTTTAAAATTATAAACTTATGTAGATATTCCATACAAAATCTGCCGTTTCCAGCTACAATAGTCATTAACAACATTAACCATGTCTACACTATAATTTCTGATCAATTTGATTTATTTTAATGGACAAAAATTGTGCTTTTCTTTCAAAAACAAGGACATTTCTAAGTGACCCCAAACTTTTCAACGGTAGTGTATATCTTTAAGAGTTAATTCGGAAAACGGTAACTCGTTAAATAAACTTTTTCCGTGGTGCCCCATGATTGCTTGTGAGTTAATTGTTACAGGATTAATTTAATCGTCATAATAATTAAACATAGTTAATCGATTTGATAAAACAATCGTCATAATATTAATGACACATGTAAATATTTGTATGTAGTAGAGAACTGGACGAGGTGAACTGAGAAAACCTTGGTGTGGTGTGATGGTGTCTGTAAAATTGCTTTACTGATGAAAAGTGACAACCTTTGATGCTGGTGTTTTATAATGAGGAAATTATAGTAACTTAATGTTTACTTGACATAAAGTAGTCAAGCTGTGTGTAATGTAATGTTCAACCTTTTCCAAAGTATTCTAAAATTCATTTTATCAAAGCGAGGGTATCAGATTTACAAAAGATATAGTGTTACCATAGTTGGAAGTTATTCTGCCTGACACACGTATCGTTTTGTGCAATAAAAGTACTGTTCTTCACGTTATGTGAGTGTATGACCATTTTGTTGAAACGAAATACATTTACTCTGTATTGACTTTTTGTATCATTGCAAGGGCTGAATTTCCCTTATCCCAGTCGAACCAAAACATACTTCATTCTTGAATCAACACATTTGGATTTAAAAAAATATTAAACACCAATGGCTCCAGATTGTTAGGTACATGAATCACAGTGTTAGAGATGGGCTTGACTGTGGTTAACATTTTATAATGTAATGTTTTGTGTGTACAGCAAAGAGTTTCTTATATAAACCTTTATTCTCTTCTGTACAATTTGTTTTTACAGTCTGCAGTCCACGAGGACCTGCTGATATCTGGTGTTGCTGGAGGGAGAGACTGGACCTCTGAGGCGGCCGGTCACAAACCTTGGCTCCGGATCAGGACCCTGGATCAGGAGCCGTCACTTTTCCATTCCGAGTCAGAAACAGAACCGAACAATGAGGGACAGAGACTCCACCACATCCACCACACAGAACACAACCAGTGGACAGCTGGACTAAACAACCTCAGTCCTGGTGGTCATCAGATAGACAGAGGCTCCAGTCATGGATCCAGTTTGCAGCCCAGACCCTTCTCTTCACAGTCTCAGTGCAGGGATGAAGCAGGGCCTGGGGCTGATAGAGATAGACCCTCCTGTTCCTATGATACAAACACCACAGTATCCATGATGAACAGAGCAGGTCACCCTGGGCTTCAGCCTTCGCAGAGATTGGTGGGAGACCCCCCCGGTGAGAGTCTAACAGGAGGTCTGTCTTCTCCTTCAGGATCTTGTCTAATGCCTGGCGAATGGGTTCACAGAGGGCCTGGACCTGGGTCTAGCCTTCCTCAATTACCTCATGGTTACCCCACCAATACAGACAGGGTCAGGATGGGCATCCATCACAAGAGGTACCTAGCCTATAATACAGCACACAACAACAACACCCAAACAACAATGGCTAGAGGTCAAGGAGGGAGCTTAAAGACTAACCACCTGAGGGTGGTGGCTCCTTCTTCTGCCTCGTCTGGTGTCATTGGGTCACAACGTGGGAGGCCGAGCATTAGGACGGACGCCGACAAGCCGTACGCCTGCCCCACATGTGGGAAGCGCTTCGCTAGGGCAGACTATTTGAGGGAGCACCAGGCCGTTCACACCAAGGACAAGCCCTTCAAGTGCAAACTATGTTACAAGAGCTTCTCCTTCCTGACTAACCTTATCAGACATAGGAGTGTCCACAACCGGGAGAAATTGTAGCAGTGTGGCTCGAGATGTACACAGGGGATATCCAGGAACTATTCTTAAGTTGACATATAGTTGTGAAGTGTTTTGGGGTAAGAGGCTAATTAACCGCATACCCTTCATTAACCCTTTGTTAACTTGTCATTTGAAACAGGCTTGTAAATACCTGTTTTTAGAGAGACAGTGAACCTGGGCTAGAACAAGGACAGTTTAATATTTAGCTTACTGAGGTGATATAGATGGAATAAAGTCATTCTAATATTTTCTACTGCATTCTTGCTGTATTCACACTGTTCTTTCTAAACACGTCTGCCCTCCACTTGATAGATACTGACATTTGGAGATTTGATGTGTAATGTAATAAACAGTACCATAATTCAAAGAGCAGCATGCATACCTTTTTCATTTAAGCTCACCCGTTCAGCTATGATGCCAACCAATAAGATAAGGTCTTTTTATTGTAGAACAATTTCCACGTTTGTGTTTATTGTTGTTATTTAGACATTAAAGTCCTGGAACTCAAAATATGCCAAATTTAACTGCACACCATCACCTACTTACTACTGCAGTAGTCTTTAATTTGCATTGGAGACAGGACTTGGTTGATAGATGTTATCTGGATAACCCTAGCTAGCTGCTAATTTGAGCTAATGTGGCTATCTGTATGGTTTTTCACACTCAAATAGCCTCCATCATGGAGGTGCTAGCGAATGCAGCAGTGGCAGACATCTTTAAACTCATAGACGACTGCAGTGTTTTGTTTGGAAATAACTCAAAGCCAGAAAGAAAACAGGGCATTGTGAAGGAAACTACAGCTACTGGAAACTAAAGGTGGCACGGGATCGAGCAGAGAGGACAACGTGAGAGCGTAATGTTTAAGATCCTCAACAGATACAGAGGCATGTCAAGAGGTACAAATAGAAGGTAGAGGTTGCGTGGCCTGTCGCCGTGCATATATAGCTCAGTGCCTGTCGCCTTGTTCACCTCTGCACGTTTTCAGACTTGTTATCGAGAATTGGGTCTTGGTCAGTTTTTGGATAGTATGCAATAATTCCCCTGATTACTTAGCTAGCACAAAGGCACAATATCATATTCTAACCAGATGCTTGAATAATGCACTTTTTATTATTTAGTCAATAAAAACAATGTGATGCGTGGAACATAATACATTGATCAATAAATAGTATAGAAGTTATGAGAAATGTTACCTTACATCCTTCCCAATTCTAGACAGCATCAATGGTATGGAATAGCTGTTGACACAAAGGTATACCGTTGAGCATTGACAGTAGCTAAACTAACCACCTCTTTTCCTTCTTATCACACTCTCAGGTGAAGGAGATCTCACTGGAGGCCACAGGAGCTTTGTGAAGCCAGTGCGACACAATCACTGTTAATCACTGTTGTCAAGCTGGAGAGGTCAAGGACCCGACTCAGCATCACGGAGGTCAGTGGAACACTGAGCGCCGTCCTCAAGTCAGAGACAGACACCGAGACTTTAATAGGGCTGGGGCGACTGAGCTGTCCTCATTTCCCCATTTAAAGTATTTACTTTATGGTAACCTGAGCCCGAGGACTGTCTTGTCCAATCGGGTCACAGGTGATGCTTTACAGAGTGGCAATGTTCAGGTCCTGTTCATACGCTACAGAGACAGAGATGATACCTGGTGACGGGCCTGTGGGATTAGATACACAGACTAATCCAATGAGACACCATAGTAGTGTACGGTATAAAAAAAGGATATATATGTAGATATCACCTTTATTTAACCAGGTAGGCCAGTTGAGAACAAGTCCTCATTTACAATGGCAACCTGACCAAGATAAAGCAAATCAACAACACAGAATTACACATAAACAAACGTACAATCAATAGAAAAGAAAAATAGAAAAATCTATGTACAGTGTGTGCAAATGTAGAAGAGTAGGGAGGTAAGGCAATAAATAAGCCACTGAGGTGAAATAATTACAATTTAGCATTAATACTAGAGTGATAGATGTGCAGATGAAGTATACTCTGGTATTCTCTGAAGGGCGCCTAGATAAGAAAGGGGATGCCCTTTTTGTGTGTCTATTCTTGTCTTTGTGGCTGCATAGCTGGCTACCTACTATCTTGAAACTCACTGACAACTTTTTTCACTTACTTTACCAGCCTGTTATGGTTTGTGACCCTGTGTTACCCAGCACAGTGAGGGGCAAGAAGCAGGAGTGGACTGGGTCAGGCAGGAGTGGTTCTGAGCCCGGCAGCTAGTTGGTCCTGGCAGCAAGAAAGAAAGACGAACATGAAGATACATCCAACGTACTGTAGGGTGCAGTGGGACATACTTAAGAGGACGTCAGTTTGTGCTTAACAATCCAATCTAATGTTATTTTGTACATATCCCCACAATATGTGATAAGGTTTACAGAAAAAAAGTATACAATTTTTGTTTTAAAGTAAGGTGATCTCTTTATGTCATAATTACTTTAAGACTAAGTATCCTTGTTAGCTCATTGAATAGCATCTGAACCTATGTTGAAGTGTATTTAATTTACTGCCAATCTGGATATGCCTTGTTTGACACTCTTTCTGCATATGAATGAGGGAGTTTGATTAAGATGAACCAGCGTGCACCAGGATATGGCTCATGATTTGAACGGGTGAAAGCGGTGCGAGAGGAAAGCCCTGCTCAAATAGAACCGTAATCTTCGCCACCAGGTCACATTGCCAACAAGGCAGCATGATGCATTGTTCAGGAACATACAACATACATTTTCCATAAAGAAATACTTTTCTGACTGGTTTAATAAGGCAGATGAAGTACGTATGCGTTTCGAACACTTTGCATGTGTTGTAATCATTATTCCACGTGCTTAGCATACGTCACTTTGTTTTGAGATGACTTCGCCATGTCACCCTGTTCACGCCCAGGAGGCAGCCCGGTTTCACAATGAATGCAATCACTTTTCACCTGGTGAAATCTCCGCCTTCCTGGGCACCTGTGCCAGCTTAATCAAATCCCCTCATTGGGACTTAAAATCGGATCCTGGGGTCCGGCAAAATTAAGGCAGTTATACAATCATTACAATACATTCATTACAGAATTCACCACACACTAAGTGTGTGCCCTCAGGCCCATACTCCACTACCACATATCGACAATGCAAAATCCATGTGAATGTGTGTGTATAGTGGTTATGTTATCATGTGTGTGTGTATGCGTCTGTGCCTATGTTTGTTTTACTTCACAGTCCCCGCTGTTCCATAAGGTGTATTTTTACCTGCTTTTTAAATCTGATTCTACCGCTTGCATCAGTTACCTGATGTGGAATAGAGTTCCATGTAGTGATGGCTCTATGTAGTACTGTGCGCCTCCTGTAGTCTATTCTGGAATTGGGGATTGTGAAGAGACCTCTGGTGGCATGTCTTGTGGGGTATGCATGGGTGTCTGAGCTGTGTGCGAGTATTTTTACCTTCAGCTTGTCAACACCTCTTACAAAAACAAGTAATGAGGAAGTCAATCTCTCTTACTCTTTGAGCCAGGAGAGATTGACATGCATGTCATTAATGTTAGCTCTCCGTGTACTTTTAAGGGCCAGCTGTGCTGCCCTGTTCTGAGCCAACTGCAATTTTCCCAAGTCCTTCTTTGTGGCACCTGACCACACAACTGAACAGTAGTCCAGGTGCGACAAAACCAGGGCCTGCAGGATCCGCCTTGTAGATAGTGTTGTTAAGAAGGCAGAGCTGTGTGTTATTATGGAAAGACTTCTCCCCATCTTAGCTACTGTTGTATCAATATGTTTTGACCATGACAGTTTACAATCCAGGGTTACTCCAAGCAGTTTAGTCACCACAACTTGCTCAATTTCCACATTATTCATTACGAGATGTAGTTGAGGTTTAGGGTTTAGTGAATGATTTGTCCCAAATACAACGCTTTTAGTTTTGTAAGTATTTAGGACTAACTTATTCCTTGCCACCCATTCCGAAACTAACTACAGCTCTTTGTTAAGTGTTGCAGTCATTTCAGTCGCTGTAGTAGTTGACGTGTATAGTGTTGAGTCATCCGCATACATAGACACACTAACCTTACTCAAAGCCAGTGGCATGTCATTAGTAAAGATAAAGTTTAGATGGGCCATAACTTTTTTTTCTCCAGAAAATCTGCAATCCAAATTAACCTATCCCAGCCACCATCTTTTTTGGGGAAGCCCAATTGATTCTGAATTCAGGCATTTCAAATATATTGTTATGCTCAGACTTCATGATGTAAGGACTAAGGCAGGGGTGTCAAACTCAATTCCTGGAGGGGCGAGTGTCGGTTTATTAGCATCCTTCACTCATGCTACCAAACATACCCTTGTACAACTGACCATCCTACCAATCCTCGACTTCGGCGATGTAATTTACAAAATTAGCCTTCAATACCCTACTCAACAAATTGGATGCAGTCTATCACAGTGCCATCCGTTTTGTCACCAAAGCCCCATATACTACCCACCATTGCAACCTGTACGCTCTCGTTGGCTGGCCCTCGCTTCATACTCGTCGCCAAACCCTCTGGCTCCATGTCATCTGCAAGGCCCTGCTAGGTAAAGTCCCCCCTTATCTCAGCTTGCTGGTCACCATAGCATCACCCACCTGTAGCACGCGCTCCAGCAGGTATATCTCTCTAGTCACCCCCAAAACCAATTATTTCTTTGGCCGCCTCTCCTTCCAGTTCTCTGCTGCCAATGACTGGAACAAACTACAAAAATCTCTGAAACTGGAAACACTTATCTCCTTCACTAGCTTTAAGCACCAGCTGTCAGAGCAGCTCACAGATTACTGCACCTGTACATAGCCCACCTATAATTTAGCCCAAACAACTACCTCTTTCCCTACTGTATTTATTTTATTTTGCTCCTTTGCATCCCATTATTTTTATTTCTACTTTACACATTCTTCCACCGTTTTACTTGCTATATTGTATTTACTTTGCCACCATGGCCGTTTTTTTGCCTTTACCTCCCTTATCTCACTTCATTTGCTCACATCGTATATAGACTTGTTTCTGCTGTATTATTGACTGTATGTTTGTTTTACTCCATGTGTTGTTGTATGTGTCGAACTGCTTTGCTTTATCTTGGCCAGGTCGCAATTGTAAATGAGAACTTGTTCTCAACTTGCCTACCTGGTTAAATAAAGGTGAAATAAAAAATAAATAAATAAAAATAGTTTGGAACTCTCACCTGGTTTTCTAGGTCTTAATTGATCATAAATTCAAAGGTAATAACCCAGTAGACACGCAGCTCTCCTGGAATTGAGTTTGACACTCCTGGACAAAGGTGTTGGGACTGACTGCCCCAAGGAGTCCCAGCCTGGCTACCCACCAAATTTTATTTTGTAGGATATTATGCAGTTATACTGTAGATAGAATTATGGTAGACTGATGATATGCAGACATTATAAATTACAAGTAGGGTGGATTTCACCAGAATGTCACCTTGGGGGAACATCACATCAAGGACAAAGAACACCTTATCCAGGTTTGCCAGCCTGGGGTGAGCACCACCCAAGATGGCTCTAGGTCTGGTGTGTCCTATCCATGACCTATGAATGCAGACACAGAGAATGTGGTTGCAGAGCACAAATACAGTCATTGCAGGCACCTTCCTGATGCCAATTAATCATTTTATTTGACAAAAATAACTTTACATCATTCACACTATGAAAATAGATACTTGATAAGAATAGGCTATCCAATATCATAGCTTAGGCTACGTTTTATTGCATAATATGACTTTTTTAGGGAAGAAGGTGAGAGACAAATATAAAACTACTTTCTTTGTTTCTTTGTTCTCTGGCATGGTCTGCCAGCAGTTTGCCACCTGGATCTTGACTGGGGATTTTGCCTCCCTCTCCCTTGTCACTGCCTTGGGTGTGGGCAAGGCACTGCATTTTCTGAGGTGGAAGAGACCGGCAGTTGACACTTGAGGTGGTTGACCTCTTCTTCCAATGGGCTAGTCTCCAATTGGCATTGATAGATAGTTTGTCCAATGTGCAGACTTTTTAAAGGGGCAATCAGCAGATCCTACATACATTTTTTGACTTATAAATTAATTATATGTATCCACTGATTCTTGAATAGTATAAATTATAAATGACTCATGAGCTTAGTTCAATTGTCGCACCCATTCAGAACCCAAAATACAAGCTTGTTTAATGCCAATGTTTGTTTACAGTGTTTGTAAACAAAGAAAATATCACCTCAAAACATGGTTAAAACTGTGGATGGTCGATCCTTGCATCCATAGCTCTGTCCATAGCTCTGAATTTGAGTGTTTACATTTCTCCAGGCCCATCTCTCAGCTTTCACCGTACCAGGGGCGGGGAAACTGCATTGTTATTGTTTCTACTGCTGATTGCCATATCTTAGAATGATGGAAACATAAATTTGAAAGTGGCATTAATAACTTTAATAATTTTAAATGCATGCCATGCTAGACATTACAATAATTCAGAGTTTGCATTTACCATAAGGTCAATTATCTATTATTACCTTATAAGTGTACAGACATCTTGTAATTTTGTTGACATTCTAGAAGGGATCAGATGAACAGATAATAGCCAGATATATACATTATAGTAACCAGTGGTGTAAAGTACTTAAGTAAAAATACTTTAATTTAAAGTACTACTTAAGTCGTTTTTTTACTTCACTACATTCCTAAAGAAAGTAATACATTTTTCCTGACACCCAAAAGTACTAGTTACATGGTGAATGCTTAGCAGGACAGCAAAATTGTCGCACATATCAAGAGAACACGTGGTCATCCCTACTGCCTCTGATCTGGCAGACTCACTAAATACAAATGCATCATTTGCAAATTATGTCTAAGTGTTGGAGTGTACCCCTGGCTATTCGTAAAATTTAAAAACAAGAAAATGGTGCAGTCTGCTTTGCTGAATGTAAGGAATTTGAAATTATTTATACTTTTACTTTTTATAGTTAAGTATATTTAGAACCAAATAGTGTTAGACTTATACTCAAGTAGTATTTTACTGGGTGACTTTTACTTGATTAAGGGATCTATACTTTTACTCAAGTATGACAATTGGATACTTTTTCCCACCACTGATCGTAATTGAGTAACGTTAGTTGTCTTCACTTTCTTCCAGCTGTAGTCTGTCAAACTCGCCTGCTTTTTTATTGATTCCATGAAGTGCAACGCAGCATACCAACTTCAATGATGCTACTTTAGCTCTATTTTCTGTAGCTGAAAAGAAGCAATTCTACTCGTAACCATATCTAATTCGTTAGCAAGCTTGCTTAGTTCACATATAGCGTGGCATTTAGCTTGTTATCTGTCAGTTAATCGTAATAGCTGGATGGACACGGGAATGCGAAAAGCAGACTGTCTCCTCGAAAGAGGCGGTGAAAGCGATGCGGAGAGCCCATTGGCTATCGAACGGCCAATGTCGTGAGGCGTGGGTCTTGAATATTTCGGGTCACTACCGTAATTAAAAGAACAGCGCGCATTGCCTTTCATTTCACACCATTTGAGCTATGACGCCAACCAATAAGATCCCTTTCTCTTCAGTGTAACCGGAAGTGAACAGCGACAAAGTACAATTTACACGTTAGCATTTTTATTTGTTATTTGGACGTTTATTAACACACTGGAACTCAAAATATGACTAATTAGCTGCACAGAAGCACATACGTACACCCTATAGTATTTAATTCGCAGGGATTGTTTGATAAATGTTATATAGTTAACGCCAGTTAGCTAGCTGTGAACATTAGCCAACATGGCTAACTGTGTGGTTTTTCACACTCAAATAGCCTCCATCATGGAGGTGCTAGCGAATGCAGCCGTGGCAGATATCTGTAAACTCGTAGACGACGACTATGCAGTGTTTCGTTTGGAAATGACTCGAAGCCAGAAAGAAAACAGGGCATTGCGGAGGAAACTACACCTATTGGAACCAAAGGTTGCACGGGAGCGTGCAGATAGAACAACGCGAGAGCGCGTCCTCGCCAGTCGTCCCAGTAGTGTCAAGATCCTCGACCGAAACAGAGGAATGGCAAGAGGTACATTTTTCAGAACGAAGAGCAGGGCCTGTCGCTTTTTCCACGCTGTGATTGTAGATGTCTTATTAACCAAATATGTTTAACCAGAATTGGGTCTTGGTCAGTTTGTTGGCTAGTATGCAATAATCGCTTGGCTATTTTGCACAAAGACAAAATATAATGTTCTAACCAGATAATTTATTTAGGGAATTTCCTATTATTTACTTATTGAAAACAATATACTGCATGGAACATAGTCAATCAATCTATAAATTGTATATCAAGAAGTTATGCAAAGTGTTACCTTACATCCTTGTCATTTATAGACAGTGTCAAAACAGTCAATAGTGTACATTATAGTGTTGATCATTGACAGTGGCTAACCTAACCATCTCTTTTCCCCCAATCACTCTCTCAGGTGAAGGACATCTCACTGGAGGCTACATGAGCTTTGTGAAGCAAGCGGGACACAAAACATGTAGAGATGACCAACCAATCACTGTTGACGAGGGGAGTAGAACCTCAACCCAGCACGTTATCGTGATAGAAGTTAGTGTAATAGTATTACATAAAAAATTACAGTACATCAAATGTATCCCGTTTATTTCAGAAAGGCTCCCCTCGGCTATTCACTTGCTTACATGTACATCCTCATGTATCTGGAATAGGGGACCTTGTGAGACTTCCCTGTGACATTATTATCTAATCCTACTCATGTACCGGTAATAACCTCCTCCTTGTCAGCCTGCAGATGCAGAGGCTGCAGGTCCTGGGGTCAAGCTGGAGAGGTCTGAAGGAGAGGAGGACCCACGACACAGCAGAAACATCCAGACTGGAGCGGCTAGAGTGCCTCCTGTAACCACAGAGGATCCCTCCACCACCCTAGTGCCGCCCAGGATCCGACGCAGCATCACAGAGGACAGTGGAACGCAGGACACCATCCTCAAGTCAGAGACAGACACTTTAACTGTAACAGAAAGGATTTTACACACCAGATCTGACCCAGAGATACTGGGGCTGGGGGGACTGGGCTGTCGTTCTTCTCCCAGCTCAGAGTATTTACTTTACGGTAACCTGAGGACGGTTCTGTCCCATCAGGACTCAGGTAACTCATTACAGACTGGCAATGATCCATCTTGTTCTTACACTGCCGAGACAGGGATGATACCTGGTGACATGCCTGTGGGCTTAGATACACAGACTAATCCAATGAGAGGAGACTGGAACCGGTACAGTAGTAGTGTATATTCTGAAGAGTGCCTAGATGAGAAAGGGGATGGTCTGGCCTTAGATGACGTGACTGTGAAAGTGGAGGGCGACGCTCCTCTGACATGGAATGAAGTTGAGACTCATTTAGGAGAAGGACACTCGCAGGGCAACAGCAGTGACTTCTTAGACTACAGGGAAAACTTAGAGACAAATCTAAATGTCACAACCAATTCCTCTTTACACTCAGTGTCCATGTCGATGGCACCTTCCGATTCACAAGGCCTATTCGATCAGGTATTGAACTCAAACGACCAAAGATCCAAGGCTCGGGGAGGGGGAGCAAAAACAGGCGGTAAAGAGAAGCGGTTCCTCTGCATGTTCTGTAACAAAGGCTTCAGCTGCCCTCAGAAGGTGGAGATCCACCAGAGGGTCCACACAGGGGAAAAACCCTACAGCTGTACCCAGTGTCACATGCGGTTTGCCCATGCTGGCAACCTAAAGAGGCACCAGAGGGTCCACACAGGGGAGAAACCCTACAGCTGCCAACAGTGTGAGAAGCGGTTCTCCCACCAGCACCATCTGAAGATGCACCTGAAGGTCCACACGGGAGAGAGGCCATTCAGAGAGTAACTACCTGAGGATACAGCAGCAGAAAAACCATTCCACTCTATAACATAGAAAGTAACCATTCCACTTGATAGCTTCTGACTTTGACATCAAACCCTGCATTAAAGACAAAGATTAATGTTGTCAACAGAAAAGATCCACAGATGCATTTGGAATAATGAGAGTAACAGATTTCAGTGCTAAATTTTACTGGGTAGAATATTGCATCCAGACATAATGATATATAATGCATATATACTGTAAGCCTAATGAGTCTGTTACATATTGTATTTGTACTGTGTAGGCTATATGATGTTCACAGATTCCTATTTCATTACATCCATTCAATACTTTATATTAATGCAGTTTATCAAGTTCATGCAGATGTATGTGTGGTTTAAAACGTGTATGTTTAATAAATAAACACTTTGACTTTGTTCTCCTTATTTGAGACTCCCTTTAATATACATCACATCTGATCTCACCCTATTCTACATACACACAACAGAGCTTTATAACCAATATACACTTACTAAATATACCCACACTAACTAAATATACCCGCACTAACAAACACCTACTGTACACGTAAAAATGGTTTAGTCAGGTTTGTCTGATGACTTCTGACTTATCATAGCTGACTCATATTTATCCACAACATGTGTCCACCATGATGGGTTTAACAACAATGAAGTCATTCTGTAACTACAGTATAGGACTCAAGCGTAGTGGGGATGGGTATACACTCCATGTTGAAACTGTGTTTATTATCTGTGTGTACGTACTTGAGGGAGTGTACGTCTGTGTAATCTGTATCACCTCTCTCTTCCAGGAATAGGTGCTGCTGATAAAGGAGTAGGGGTGTGAGGAGGGTCTGGGGAACCCTGAGGGGACCATGGTCATGGAGGTCAACCAGACTTCACGTACTCCTGAACCCACAGAAGAACCAGCTGAGCAGCATAGGGCCACAAAATATCACTGAGGTGAGCCCAATGTTAACTATTGTCTGCATGTTCCACTATATATACAAAAGTACGTCGACACCCCTTTGGCTATATCAGCCACACCCGTTGCTGACAGGTGTATAAAATCGAGCACACAGCCATGCAATCTCCATAGAGAAACATTGGCAGTAGAATGGCCTTACTGAAGTGCTCAATGACTTTTAACGTGGACAGTCAGGATGCAAGCTCTCCAACAAGTCAGTTCGAAAATTGTCTGCCCTGCTAGAGTTGCCCTGGTCAACTGTAAGTGCTGTTATTGTTAAGTGGAAACTGGAGCAGTGGAAACGCGTTCTCTGGAGTGATGAATCACACTTCTCCATCTGGCAGTCCGATGGACAAATCTGGGTTTGGTGGATGCCCAAAGAACATTACCTGCCCAATGCATAATGCCAACTGTAAAGTTTGGTGGAGAATGAATAATGGTCTGGTGCCGTTTTTCATGGTTCGGGCTAGGCCCCTTAGTTCCAGTGAAGGGAAATATTAATGCTACAGCATACAATGACATTCTTGACGATTCTGTGCATCCAACTTTGTGGCAAAAGTTTAGGGAAGGCCCTTTCCTGTTTCAGCATGACAATGCTCCTGTGCACAAAGCGAGGTCCATACAGAAATGGTTTGTTGAGTTCGGTGTGGAAGAACATGACTGGCCTGCACAGAGCCCTGACCTTAACCCTATTGAACACCTTTGGGATCAATTGGAATGCCGACTGCGAGCCAGGCCTAATCGTCCAACATCAGTCAAAATGTTATTTGTCACATACACACGTTTAGCAGATGTTATTGTGGGTGTAGCGAAATGCTTCCATTCAGTCATGCTCTTGTGACTGAATGGAAGCAAGTCCCTACAGCAATGTTCCAACATCTAGTGGAAAGCCTTCCCAGAAGAGTGGAGGCTGTTATTTCAGCAAAGGGGGGACAAACTCCATATTAATGCCCATGATTTTGGAAAGAGATGTTCAACGAGCATGTAGTGGTCATGTAGTTTATTAGGTAAGGGCCCATATCCACAAAGCATCTCAGAGTAGGAGTGATGATCTATGATCAGTTTAGCCTTTTAGATCATAATGAATAATTCTATGATGGGGGCCTGATCCTCTCGATGAGCACTTCTACTCTGAGACTCTTTGTGGCTACAGGCCCAGGTCTTGATAAACGTTGTCTTAAAGATGCACTATGCAGAAATCGCTTCACCATTTCTTGGTAGCTAAAATTCTAAAAGTTTGCTTAATTTCAATTTGCGACTAAACAAGCAAATATTCGACTTAATATTAACAACATTTGAAATTTTGATTTTGATAGACCAATGTATCAGCTATTACACCATGTAACGGTTTGTTGAATTTGTTGAAATTAGGACAGGGATTGAGGTGTTTTACTCTGAGCCAAAACTAACTGGAAAATGCTCAAGTTATCCTTTGAAACGTTTAACTCCAATCAAGAGCCAACCCGCAACTTTCAATAAAACAACACACTTGCAAATTAAACATCTAATCAATCCGATTTAATCAAAGAGCACTTGAACAAGAGTTAGAAAAGTTTAAAATGAGGGGGATGAAGTAGTTGATGTTGTTTGGCAGCGTGGGATTGGTGCCAACAGCAAAGCAACTTCCCTTAATGTATCCTGGAGAGAAATAGAGAGAGCACGTGACATTCAAATTCTGTGAAAGGGACACAGTCTAACAAATAGGTAGCAAGTCAATAGCCTGATGTGGCCACCATCCAGAGGCAAACTATGGTAAGTTCATGATGATCTGCTGAGATGCCATAATGTGCCTTTCTCCTGCAGGCACATTCTGAATCCACACACCGCCCATACAAACACAAAGTATTAGCATTGACTATAGTTTAACTGGATATTGTTGTATTGAATGTGTAAGCAATAGCTATGCAAAGTGACATATGTAACGATTTACAGTAACTTCAGTTCATTATTACTCAGCCAATAAGCACCAGCATTAGTCAGCCAGAAGATCTAACTAAGTTAGCTACAGAATGTAATGGAGAAATGTCACCTTTCTGCATCAAGCACCTCTGACTGGGCAGCTTCATTTTAGCAATTTGAGGGACTAACTTACTTCCACTAGCTACTTCTAGCTAACATGACTATAGCCAGACGTTAGCCAGCTTACTAGCTTGCAAGCATTAACATTAGCTAGCTAGCCACCTAGTGCAAGCCAATTTCAGTTGTTGATTTCGTTCTATTGGCATGCTAATTTCATGGTAAATTCAGCATCTTAGCTAACATTACTATTTTTAACTTCCTGTTACACAAAGGTCTAATCCTTTCTGTGTGCTGCCGACAGTGCAGATCAACCCAGACTGTAAACAAACCCCACATGCACTCTGAATAACTAACGTGTACTTCTGGGTATGAACAAAATAGAAAATGGGATACATTTTGTTTTCTGTTACTCGACGCACAATTTTGAAACCATAAACGAGAAATTAGTTTATATTCAATTTTCGTTCTTAAAATTATGAAACCAAACACAATAAATGAGCCATTTCCCAGCAAAGCTGTCATCAAGGCAAAGGGTGGCCACTATGAAGAATCTCAAATATAAAATGTATTTTGATTTGTTTAACACTTTTTTTGGTTATTACATGATTCCATGTGTTATTTCATAGTTTTGATGTCTTCACTGTTATTATACAATGTAGAAAATAGTCAAAATAAAGAAAACCCTGGAATGAGTAGGTGTGTCCAAACTTTTGACTGGTGCCAGTTTTATCAGAATAACCGAGGTAAACTTGTGTTGTGAGCTCTGTTGAGAGACAGTTAAGAGGGACGTGACTTTAGCATGTTTTGGTTGTTGCTGCATTGATATACACAGTGACGTACATCAGTATAAATACAGCCAAATTTGAGTGTGTGACTTGTGTGGCTGAGTAAGTGAGTGGCAATGTTTGCTTCAGCCATGGGAGATTTGTGTCGCCATGGTGCCGTAATAGCAGCCAGAGGTTGATCCCTTATGTACAATTGTTTTATATTTATAATCATAAGTTGTGTTTTTTTTGTAATGGAATTGTTTCAATTGACTTCCTGTTTTATTTTTATTCATATTTTTAAAATCATAATCTGATCATTTTGATGATTCAAATCAGTTAGTTGGCTTGAGGGGAAAAGAGGAGAGAGGACTGCGTTGGCTAGTAGAAGTGGCAACTGAAGGGTGAAACTATTCTGACCTTTGTGGCTGCTCTTGAATAGCATCACCCAAGTGAACACACCGGTTGCGTCTAACTGTATGCTTTCAGGCAGAAGCCTATTAATTTCATTGGGAGGCAATCCGCACTGCTGCAACTCAATTCAATTTAAATGCCCATTTAAGGGCTTTATTGGCATGGGAAACATATGTTAATGTAACAGTACTCTGCTTGCGTTGTGTACAATCAGTCATCGACACGGAACTCCAATATGTAGCACCAGTCATGTAGCTTTATTGATAAAATCTTATATCTTATATGTGTGATGTTATGTGATGTTTGAATAACATTTACAAACAATTTGATATAAATTGTACATTTAAATCATCACTTGAGAGTATAAGAATCACTTTTGATGTACAGTGCTTGGCAACCAACAACTTACCGCTGGTTTGGTGCTTGTTCACTGGGACGATTCTAACTGGAACATCCCCCCTCTAAGCAAGCTACGCAAACCAGCCAATAAGATGCCATGTTGAGTAGGTGAAGGCAAGACAAACTCAAACCAAAAACCCATTGGTTTAACAATAAAGTGGCAAGGGGAATCACCAATATAACCCTGTTACATTAACATTGCCAAAGAAAGTGAAGTAGATTATAAACAAAAGTGAAATAAACAATACAAATTAACAGTAAACATTATTCACAGAAGTTCCAAAAGAATAAAGACATTGCAAATGTCATATTATGTACATACAGTGTTGTAATGATGTGAAAATAGTACAAAAGGGAAAATAGTAAAACCACCGAAGAAGTTGCTAATGTGTGATTCTTTTTGATGTGATGCGCCTCGTGGATTGTGAAGACTATGTACAATGTACAGTACAATAATAGCACGTGTGAGCGAGGCATTATGCCTCATTCACAAGCACTCTATTACCTTGCGTTGGATGTCATTCACAGAATCGCTACGTTCCCCTGCAAGTGAAGGCTCCGTTTGAATTTTTCAAAACTGTGCAATCTTCTTTCGTCTGGCCAGAATATGGGGTTTTCGAAGATGGGTTTATGGGATAGCTAGCAAATTGTAAACATTTACCCATTCCTATAAATGAGTACTATTTTAGTAGTATATATATATTATTTTTTAAATATCCGTTGGCTGTTAAGCCAATCATACTTTGACTGTTGCCTCCCGTCTTTGTTGTGATAATTATTGGGGCTGAAGGTCACTAGCTACAATAAAGAATAGCTTCTAGCTAGCTAGCTAAGTAGCTTGACTTGCTGGAAAGTTATAGAAACAAGTTTTGGAAAAAGTAAGTAACCAAAACATGTTTTATTATAAACTGAAACAATGATTCTCCTGTCCTGAATGAAATTGTCATATTTTGCAACTTCACAAAATAAATGCGATCTCTGACGAGAATCTACGCTCTCCTCATCTATGCTCTCCGTCCAGTAGCGGAACGAGAATTTATGAAGATAATTTATGGCGTAATGAAATACAGTACCAGTCAGACGTTTGGACACACCAACCCATTCCAGTGTTTTTTCTTTATTTTCTACATTGTACCTGTGAACCCATACAAACATAGTCACTCTTCTATTACCAATGTCAGTTAGAACAGGTGATATCTCACATACAAACAGATACTATGTTGAAGTTTGAACAGGTCAGACTAAACCTACCGGAGCGATGTGGATGGGTAGTCAGGCATGAAGTGAACAGTGAATTGCATTTGGAGGTTTAACCCACTGCAATCATATTGATTTACATGTTACAATACCAATCTTTGCTCCTTCTGGTAGGTCCTGGCGTTCATTCATGACAAGTGGATCAGTCTTCCTAGTTAAGTCTCTTAGAGCTTTCCACATCTGGATTGTGCAACACTGGCCCATTATTCTTTAAGCTCTGTCAAATTGTTTGTTGATCATTGCTAGACAACCATTTTCAGGTCTTGCCATAGTTTCGACTTAAATCTGCTTCAAAACCTGTAACTCGGCCACTCAAGAACATTCACTGTCTTCTTGGTAAGCAGGCTTTATCACATCCGGCCATGATTGTGAGTCCCAGAGGGCGGCATACAAATGGCCCAGCGTCGTCCAGGTTTGGCCCGGGGTAGGCCATCATTGTAAATAAGAATTTGTTCTTAACTGACTTTTGTAGTTAAATATAGTTAAATGGGAAAAAAAGCAACTCCAGTGTAGATTTGGTATTGTGTTTTAAGTTATTGCGCAGCTGAAAAGTAAATTAATCTCCCAGTGTCTGGTGGAAAGTAGACTGAACGGTTTTCCTCTAGGATTTTACCTGTGCTTAGCTCTATTCTGTTTATTTATTCTGTTTTTTTATGCTGAAAAACTCCCCCAGTCCTTAACGATTATAAGCAAACCCATAACATGATGCAGCCACCACTATGCTTGAAAATATGGAGAGTGATGTTTTCTATTGGATTTGCCCCCAAACATAACACTTTGTATTCAGGACAAAAGTGAATTGCTTTGCCACCATTTTTGCAGTATTACTTTAGTGCCTTATTCTGGACAGGATTCCTCCTTTTCACTTGGTCAATTAGGTAAGTATTGTGGAGTAACTGCAATGTTGTTGACCATGCTTAGTTTGCTCATATCACAGCCATTACACTCTGTAACTGGTTTAAAGTCACCATTGTCCTCATGGTGAAATCCCTGAGCGGTTTCCTTCCACTCCGGCAACTGAGTTAGGAAGGGTGCCTGTATCTTTGTAGTGACTGAGTGTATTGATGCACCATCCAAAGTGTAATTATATAATAACTTCACCATGTTGAAAGGGATATTCAATGTCTGCTGTTTTAATTTAATCTACCGATAGGTACCCTTTGTGATGAATTGGAACATTTCTCTGGTCTTTGTTGTTGAATCTGTGTTTGAAACACACTGCTCAACTGAGGGACCTTACAGATAACTGTATGTGTGGGGTACAGAGTTGAGGTAGTCATGCAAAAAAATCATGATAAACACAATTATTGCACACAGTGAGTCCATGCAACTTGTGTGAGTTGTTAAGCAAATTTGTACTCCTGAACTGTTACTTGCCATAACAAAGGGGTTGAATACTTACTGATTCAAGATATTTCAGCTTTTCTTTTTAAAATTAATTTGTAAAAACATAATTCCACTGTAGATCAGTGACAAAAAAAAAAAATCTGAACCTTTTTCAAATTTGTGCAAGTACGGCCCCAGAGTGTTTACCCATCCCCACTACATTTGAGTCCTATACTGTAGTTACAGAATGACTTAATCGTTGTCAAACTCATCATGGTGGACATAAATATTATGTTGTGGGTAAAAATAAGTCAGCTACGATAAGTTAAAAGTCAGACAAACATGACTAAACTATTTTGACGTGTTACAGTGTTTGTTAGTGTGTGGGTATATTTAGCAAGTGTATATTGTGGTTATAAAGTTCTGTTTATGCAGAATAGGGTGAAATCAGATGTGATGTATACTAAAGTCTCAATGATCGCCTTAGAAAAATATCATTTTATGTTCATTAAACATAAGTGTTAAATACACCATATGAAAACCACATATACACGTCTCAACTAAAGATCTGCATGAACTTGATCAATTGTATTCATTAAAAGTGTCTTGGGAAAGCAGTTCAAGCAATGTAATGTAATAGGCATATGTGAACATCATTTAGCCTACACAGTACACATACAATAAGTATACTTTTTAGGCTTATGTTCTTTATACACTGAGTGTACAAAACATTAAGAACACCTGCTCATTCCATGACAAAGTGACCAAAAGAAAGCTATGTCTTATTGATGTTAGCTGTTAAATCCACTTCAATCAGTGTATATGAAGGGGAGGAGAAAGGTTAAAGAAGGATTTTTAAGCCTGGAGACAATTGAGAAATGGATTGTGTATGTGTGCCATTCAGAGGGTGAATGGGAAAGACAAAATATGTAAGTGCCATTGAAGGAGGTATGGTAGTAGGTGGCAGGCGCACCGGTTTGTGTCAAGAACTGCAACGATGCTGTGTTTTTCACGCTCAACAGTTATCCGTGTGTGTATCAAGAATGGTCCACCACCTAGAGGACATACAGCCAACTTAATAACTGTCGGAAGCATTAGAGTCAGCATGGACCAGCATCCCTGTGGAACACTTTCGAGTCCATGTCTGACTAATTGAGGTTGTTTTGAGGGCAAAAGGGGGGGTGCAACTCAATATTAGCAATGTGTTCTTAATGTTTTGTACACTCAGTGTATATCACACAATGTCTGGATACAATATACTTCCCAGGAATATTCAACAATGAAATATTTGACTCTCGTTATTCGAAAAGCATCTGTGGATCTTTTCTGCTCACTACCATGAAAATTATTCTTTGTCTTTAATGCAGGGTTTGATCTAAACGTAATAAGCTATGGAAGTGGAATAGTTTTTCTGCTAGGGTATCCTGAGGTAGCTCCTCTCTGAGAACCTCAGGCAAACAGCCTTTCTCCCATGTGGACCTTCAGGTGCCTCTTCAGGCTGCCAGCCTGGGTGAAGCGCATGTGACACTGGGTACAGCTGTAGGGTTTCTCCCCTGTGTGGACCCTCTGGTGCCTCTTCAGGCTGCCAGCCTCAGCAAAGCGCATGTCACATTGGGTACAGCTGAAGGGTTTCACACCTGTGTGGACCCTCTGGTGGATCTCCACCTTCTGGAGGCAGCTGAAGCCTTTGTTACAGAACATGCAGAGGAACCGTTTCTCTTTACTACTGCCTGATGTTGCTCCCCTTCCGTGAGCCTGGGCTGTAGCCCTGTTGTTTGAGTTCAATACCTGATCGAAAAGGATGCCGTGTGAATCGGAAGGCCCCTTCGACGTGGACACTGGGGCACGATCACTGAGCGTGTGTAAAGGGGAGATGCTCGAGACATTTGGATTTGTCTCTAAGCTTTCCCTGTAATCTAAGAAATCTCTGCCTTGTGAGTGTCCTTCTCCTAAGTGAGTCTCATCTGCATTCCATGTAAGAGGAGCGTCGCCCTCCACTTTCACTTCATCTACCGCTATAACCTCTCCTTTCTTATCTAGGCACCCTTCAGAGTATACACTACTACTGTATCGGTTCCAGTCCCCTCTAGAAAGATCAGTCTGTCTCTCTAAACCCAAGGATATGTTGCCAGGCTCCATCTCTGTCGTGTAAAAACAAGACAGATCATCACCGCCAGTGTCTAACGCATCACCATCAGTATTTCCACAGGAATTAACAGTCTTCTGGCTGTGGTGAAATACTGGTAAGTACTCTGAGCCAGGAGCAGGAGGACAGTCCAGTGGCCCCATCCCCAGTCTCTCTGGATCTGATCTGTGGTCAGATCCTGTTTGTAAAAGCCTTTGTGCTACAGTTATGGTCTCAGTGTCTGTCTCGGACTTGAGGACAGCGGCCGGTGTTCCATTGACAGCCGTGATGCTGCGGCGGGTTCTGGGCGGCGTGGTGGTGGGGTCCTCTGTGGCTACAGGGAGCACACCAGTCTGGATGTCTTTGCTTTGCCCTGGGTCCTCTCCCTCAGACCTCTCCAGCTTGACCCCAGGCCCTGCAGCCTCTGCATCTACAGACTGACACACGATGAGGAGGTTATTACCGGTACATGATTTGTAAAGGATAACAATGTTGTAGGGAAGTCTCACAAGCTCCCCTATGGCAGATAAATAAGGATGTACATGTAAGGAAGTGAATAGCTGAGGGGAGCCTTTCTGAAATAAACTGCCCACATTTGATATGCTGTTCAAAGTAACATTTTATATGCAACAATTACACTAACCTCTATCACGATAACGTGCTGGGTTGAGGTTCCACTCCCCTCATCAACAGTGATTGGTTGATCATCTCTCCATGTATTGCGTCCTGCTGGCTTCACAAAGCTCCTGTGGCCTCCAGTTTGATGTCCTTCACCTGACAGTGTGATTGGGGGAAAAAGAGGTGGTTAGGTTAGCTACTGTCAATGCTCAACGGTATATTGTACACTATTGACTAGGGATGCACGATATATCGGTGAACGTCGACCGGTATTAGCTCAAAATGCCAACATCGGTATTAGCCCGATGTCTAGTTTAATGGCGATGTTAAAAGCCGATGTCAAAGCTACCGTGCATACCAATATAACGTAGGTACATGACATAATGACACCACGTCGAGCAGTCATTTGAAAGAGTAATAAAATTTCAGTGAAACAACTCAAAGGCGAAATCCATTAAAGCCAAGATAATGGAATTCCTTGCCCTTGACAATCAACCGTTCCCTGTCGTGGGCGATGTTGGCTTTCGCCGACTGGTCAAGCACCGGTACACACTACCAAGTACTCTACTTTTCAGATGTTACCGGAGTTACACAGTAATTGTGTCTCTGCTATTAGCTTCATAACATGCATACTGTGTAAAGCTGTTTGGGTATTTGCATGTAAAAAAATATAAAGTAGCACTGTCAAAGCTGTACAAAAAAAGTCTGCAAACAAGAAAACACTGACCACGAACGATGTGTTTACAATACCGCGGTGGTAATAAAGCATCATTTGTTCGACCGCAACTTCTGGGGTAGCTAGCTTTAGCTTTGTATCAATACAACCAGCCTGAAAACAATGACCAGAAGAAACTGCAGTCATTTTCCTTATTCTTATTAATGATTTAGGAATCCTTGTGAGTAAGTATTAGCTAGGTTGCCACTTGTTGTTCACCTATTGAAATTGAACTTTAGTTTATGAAAATAAATAGCTAGCCAGCTACCTAACTCTGTTGCCCAAAGCTAACGTTATAAGCAGCCAGCTAGCTTCATCTGGCAAGTGATGCTCAACCGGACCGGGTTATGTGTTGTGAAGCTCGCCACAATAAGAATTAAGCACAATAGTGGAATTTGCAGTTTGCCTTAAAAATAAAAATATGTAATTGACAGTGATGCAAATTAATACAAACAGTAGAATTATGCCATACTTTTATTTTGAAGGATAACTGCAAAGTCCACTATTGTGGCTAATCCTTATTGTGGCTAGCTTCACCTAGATGGGTCCGACCACCATTAATCAAATAAGAACTGTCTTATAAATTAGGGTTATTTTAGATGATGACACCTAGCTATATAAACTCAGCAAAAAAGAAACGCCCCCTTTTCAGGACGTCTTTCAAAGATAATTTGTAAATATCCAAATAACTTCACAGATCTTCATTGTAAAGGGTTTAAACACTGTTTCCCATGCTTGTTCAATGAACCATAAATAATTAATGAACATGCACCTGTGGAACGGTCATTAAGACACTAACAGCTTACAGACGGTAGGCAATTAAGGTCACAGTTATGAAAACTTAGGACACTAAAGATGCCTTTCTACTGACTCTGAAAAACACCAAAAGAAAGATGCTCAGGGTCCCTGCTCATCTGCGTGAATGTGCCTTAGACATGCTGCAAGGAGGCATGACTGCAAATGTGGCCAGGGCAATACATTGCAGTGTCCGTACTCTGAGACGGCTAAGACAGAGCTACAGGGAGAAAGGACGGACAGCTGATCGTCCTCGCAGTGGCAGGCCACGGTGTAACAACACCTGTACAGGATCGGTACATCCGAACATCACACCTGCAGGACAGGTACAGGATGGCAACAACAACTGCCTGAGTTACACCAGGAACGCACAATCTCTCCATCAGTGCTCAGACTGTCCGCAATAGGCTGAGAGCGGCTGGACTGAGGGCTTGTAGGCCTGTTGTAAGCCAGGTCCTCACCAGACATCACCGGCAACAACTTCACCTTAGGAGACAAACCCACCGTCGCTGGACCAAACAGGACTGGCAAAAAGTACTCTTCACAGATGAGTCGCAGTTTTGTCTCACCAGAGGTGATGGTCCGATTCGCGTTTATCGCCGAAGGAACGAGTGTTACACCTAGGCCTGTTGTACTTTGGAGCGGGATCGATTTGGAGGTGGAGGGTCCATCATGGTCTGGGGCAGTGTCACAGCATCATCGGACTGAGCTTGTTGTCATTGCAGGCAATCTCAACGCTGTGCGTTACAGTGAAGACATCCTCCTCCCTCATGTGGTACCCTTCCTGCAGGCTCATCATGACATGACCCTCCAGCATGACAATGCCACCAGCCATATTGCTCGTTCTGTGCGTGATTTCCTGCAAGACAGGAATGTCAGTGTTCTGCCATGGCCAGCGAAGAGCCCGGATCTCAATCCCACCTGTTGGATTGGAGGGCTAGGGCCATTCCCCCAAGAAATGTCTGGGAACTTGCAGGTGCCTTGGTGGAAGAGTGGGGTAACATCTCACAGCAAGAACTGGGAAATATGGTGCAGTCCATGAGGAGATGCTCTGCAGTACTTAATGCAGTTGTTGGCCACACCAGATACTGACTGTTACTTTTGATTTTGTTCTCTTTTTTCAGGGACACATTATTTAATTTCTGTCGGTCACATGTCTGTGGAACTTGTTCAGTTTGTCTCAGTTGTAGAATCTTGTTATGTTCATACAAATATTTACACATGTTAAGTTTGCTGGAAATAAACGCAGTTGACAGTGAGGACATTTCTTTTTTTGTTGAGTTTAGTTAGCTAGCTAACTATAGCTACTGAAATAGATTGTCATTTTGCTATGTTTTTGAGCTTGCTAGCTTGTTTTTTAATGACCAGCATTGTAGGTGTGTGAGACAACTTTACCAGCATCATAGCATACGTATCGATGAATCGTTGTGACATATGAAATACAAGTGTAGTGTAATAACTACGTAAAAAACGAATGAACGTGTTAAATGTGACGTGCAGTCATATTCAGGTCCTGATTGGTCAAATAGTGTTATTTGACATATGTTTTTTGACTCGCAAAGACCCAAACGGCGTTCCATAGAAATCCTGGTTGAGAATAAAACGACTCAACAAATGAACAACGAAACAGCACAGCAAATAAGTGAAATAAATAGGTTTTGATTATGTTTTACTGGTAATGGCGACATACGTAAATGTCAACAAAATAACATTTGAACAGTGTGGTGTGTGTGTAACCTTAATTTAACTAGGCAAGTCAGCTAAGAACAAATTCTTATTTACAATGACGGCCCGGACGACGATGGGCCAATTGTGCGCCGCCCTATGGGACTCCCAACCACGGCAGGATGTGATACAGCCTGGACTCGAACCAGGGACTGTTGTTACGCCTTTTGCAATGAGATGAAGTGCCTTAGACCGCTGTGTCCGTGTGTGTAACTGTTTACCTTTATTAGAATGCTTAAAAGGATGCAAATGTTTTAAATATCGGGTTATCTGCATTTATTTTTTTTGTCAAGGAAAATATATCTGTATCAGACAAAAATGTCATATCGGTCATTACTACTATTGACACTGGTCGTATCCAAATACCAATACTAGCATACTACATACTTAAATTGTATACTTATTTCGGCGTTTTATCTAGTACAATTCACTCCTCTTTTCTGACTCGAGTGTTTGACAACAGCTGATAATCAGAAAAATTGTTGCGTTGTACCAATATAAACGAATGGCGGGAGTCAATCGCACATTAGATGACGCATTCGGAGTACTCTCTTTTTTTGCATACTATTTAGTACAAAAATATAGGTATACGGAAAGTGTCTAGAATTGGCAGGGGTGTATGATAACACGCATACCTCCTTGATATACTAATTCGAGATTGATTATGTCCCATGCATTATTTTGTTTTCGATTAGTAAATAAATGTACATGCAGTAAATAAATAATCTGATTAGATCTGGCTAATTAATCATGGGAATTATTGCAACTATCCAAAAACTGAACAAGACCGAATGCTGGTTAATAACGCCTCTAAGGTCACACATGCGCAGAGAGAAACGGGGCGACAGGCCCCGCAGCCTCCTGCAAAACGTACCTCTTGCCGTTCCTCTGTGTCTGTCGAGGATCTTGACACTACTGGGACGACTGGCGAGGACGCGCTCCCGGGCCACCTTCAGTTCCAGTAGCTGTAGTTTCCTCCGCAATGCCCTGTTTTCTTTCTGGCTTTGAGTTATTTCTAAACGAAACACTGCATAGTCGTCGTCTACGAGTTTACAGATATCTGCCACGGCTGCATTCGCTAGCACCTCCATGATGGAGGCGATTTGAGTGTGAAAAATCATACAGGTCGCCATTGTTAGCTAACATTAGCATCTAGATAACGTTACCTAGACAACGTAGATCAACCAAGTCCTGTCTCCAATGTGAATTAAAGACTACCCGAGGTAAACGTGTGATGCTGTACAGTTAAATTAATCATATTTTGAGTTCCAGAGGGTTAATAAACGTCAAAATAACCACAAAAATGGTAACGTGGAAATTATTCTTGGTCACCGCTCACTTCCGTTTACGCACAGAAGATAAATTATTGGCGGATCGCAACCGCGAGGTGCATACAACGCCACCTACTGTACTGGAGTGTGGGACCATTCACGGCCTCCCCTTCGACGAGGTTTAACGGCGGTTGGCATTCAATATGTTGTGTTACTGCAACCTACTAAACTGGAGTACAACTCCATTATACTTTGCTTGAAATTGTTTTTACAAATACCCTACCATCTAACACTAAAATCATCAATTAAAAAAATAAAATAAACACCACCCTACTCCACTTAAATCTAATTAGTCCTACCTCATGCCAACAATCTGAAAAGATGGAACATCACCACTCAACACACACAAAAACTCTTCTGATGTCAAGTCTCGCACACCCAAATACCTCTCTGCAGCTGCCACCACAACCTCAATTTTCTGAGACTTATGTTCCATCCCTGCTGTACAGTTGATAACCATTGCTAAAAAATCCAATCTTACTGAAACATATATCAACAAAACTAAGGAGATGATTGTGGACTTCAGGAAACAGCAGAGGGAACACCCCCCTATCCACATCGATGGAACAGTAGTGGAGAGGGTAGTAAGTTTTAAGTTCCTCGGCATACACATCACAGACAAACTGAATTGGTCCACTCACACAGACAGCATCGTGAAGAAGGCGCAGCAGCGCCTCTTCAACCTCAGGAGGCTGAAGAAATTCGGCTTGTCACCAAAAGCACTCACAAACTTCTACAGATGCACAATCGAGAGCATCCTGGCGGGCTGGTACAGCAACTGCTCCGCCCACAACCGTAAGGCTCTCCAGAGGGTAGTGAGGTCTGCACAACGTATCACCGGGGGCAAACTACCTGCCCTCCAGGACACCTACACCACCTGATGTTACAGGAAGGCCACAAAGATCAT
The DNA here is from genome assembly GCF_036934945.1 of Oncorhynchus masou masou. NCBI lineage: Eukaryota > Metazoa > Chordata > Actinopteri > Salmoniformes > Salmonidae > Oncorhynchus > Oncorhynchus masou. The sequence goes on along the minus strand of NC_088232.1, from coordinate 5,581,192 downwards.
CAAGGACAACACCCACCCGAGCCACTGCCTGTTCACCCCGCTATCATCCAGAAGGCGAGGTCAGTACAGGTGCATCAAAGCTGGGACCGAGAGACTGAAAAACAGCTTCTATCTCAAGGCCATCAGACTGTTAAACAGCAACCACTAACATTGAGTGGCTGCTGCCAACATACTGACTCAACTCCAGCCACTTCAATAATGGGAATTGATGGGAAAGGATGTAAAATATATCACTAGCCACTTTAAACAATGCTACCTAATATAATGTTTACATACCCTACATTATTCATCTCATATGTATACGTATATACTGTACTCTATCATCTACTGCATCCTTGTGTAATACATGTATCACTAGCCACTTTAACCATGCCACTTTGTTTACATACTCATCTCATATGTATATACTGTACTCGATACCATCTACTATATCTTGCCTATGCTGCTCTGCACCATCACTCATTCATATCTTTATGTACATATTCTTTATCCCCTTACACTGTGTATAAGAAATTAGTTTTGGAATTGTTAGTTAGATTACTTGTTGGTTATTACTGCATTGTCGGAACTGGAAGCACAAGCATTTCGCTACACTCGCATTAACATCTGCTAACCATGTGTATGTGACAAATAAAATTTGATTTGATTTGATCCCTTATTGGCCTACCCCTCTGTACTGGTACAGATCTACTACTCTCGCCACTCCTCTCAGGATCCCTCCCCTTTGACCTACCTTCCTCTATTTTCTTCACTGCCTCAGCATATGACGACTTCTGCAGTACTCTAACCCTGGAAACCTCAACCTGAGTCTCTCGCATGGGACATTTCTGATCTCCAGCTCCATGGGCAACTCTACAATTAACACATACCACTACTTTCCCCAATGCTACACATTCCTTTGTCACATGCCCTTCAGCACACTTCTCACACCTAGGAACCTCCCTCCTACACACTGCTGCCACATGCCCATAAGCTTGACACATGTAACAACGTAATGTATTTGGCACAAAATCTCATACAGGATAACTTGTATATCCTAACATCACTTTGTCGGGCAAAGACTCAACTTCAAACACACAATGACTCTTTGTTTCCGCACTCTCACCACCCTGTCTGCGTCGCACCAAACGATGAGCATCACAAACACCGGGTATCTTCCCCTTCAGTTGGTCAACTTGTTCAGTTACTACGACCCCAGTAATCACTCCTTTCAATGGCACCTTTTTCTTGAGTGAATTTTTTTTATATACATTTCTTGCCCCAATTCATTTAAATCCAAGCGCCTTCTCCCTCTGACCAGTAGAAACACAAACAATTATCACAAGATAATGGTTACCCTCAGTGATTCCACAGTACCCAACTCTGTTTTCACTCACCCTGAACCCACAAATGGATCAGCCAAAAGGCAAGGGTCCACTTTTTCCAAAAACTTCACTCTTACTGTCAGACTCATCTTTATCCTGACCCTCTGTGCAAGCCACAGACTCCGCGAACTTCACCACACCTACCACCTCAGATACTTCATCTCACTGTTTACACTTTCTTCCATTCTTCTTTAACAAACCATCTCCCTTTTTCCCGCCATTTTTAACCGACTCAAGCTCACCATCTTCCTTCCTCTCTCAGACCTCCTCTGCCTCCCTTTCCCCCCTCCATTCCTCCTCCATATTGCAAGTAAACGTCTCCTTATGATAATACTGCACTTCTCCTAACATACATCTTGATCATAAAACCGGCTGTCACAATCTCCGTACAATCAGCGCTCAACAGTGCATCCCGCTTATAAAGCAGCTGCTTCGTCTTGCTGTTATTCTTCATCAAAATCTACCGAAACACTTTTCAATTTCAAACAAGTGCGCTCTTTCAACTACCATCCCCATCTCTGCAAAAGCTCTCCCCAAAATGTTACGTCCGTTGGTCACAGCCTCCGCTATTCATGTATTCCTCTTATCTAGCTCCGTGTTTCCACCTACTGTTTTGGAGTGCGAGTTCATTACACATCGTTGACAAATTGCCATACTAATCTAACACCCATTAAAAAAACTCATCACTATTCCACTAGCTACTTAACCCCATTTGATCCAACACCAGGCTGGGAGGATGGTACATTATTCAATTCAATGGGCTTTATTGGCATGGGTAACATGTTTATATTGCCAAAGCAAGTGAAATGGATAAACAAAAGTGAAATAAACAATAAAAAGTGAATAGTAAATGTTACAATCACACAAGTTCCAAAGAATAAAGACATTTCAAATGACATATGTCTATATACAGTGTTGTAACGATGTTTAACTAGTTACAATAAAAAAAGGGAAAATAAACTAATCTGGGTTATATTTACAATGATGTTTGTTTTTCACTGGTTGCCCTTTTCTTTTGGCAACAGGTCACAAATATTGCTGCTGTGATTGCACACTGGTATGTCACCCAATAGATATGGGAGTTTCTAAAAATTGGATTTGGTTTTCAAATTCTTTGTGGGTCTGTGTAATCTGAGGGAAATATGTGTCTCTAATATGGTCATACATTTGGCAGAAGGTTAGGAAATGCAACTTAGTTTCCAACTCATTTTGTAGGCAGTGTGCACATAGCCCGTCTTCTCCTGAGAGCCAGGTCTGCCTATGGCAACCTCTCAATGGCAAGGCTATACTCACTGAGTCTGTACAAAGTCAAAGCTTTCCTGAATTTTGGGTCAGTCACAGTGGTCAGATATTCTGCCACTGTGTTCTCTCTGTTTCGTGCAAAATAGCATTCTATTTTGCTCAGTTTTGTGGTTAATTCTTTTCAATGTGTCAAGTAATTATATTTTTCTTGTCTCATGATTTGGTTGGGTATAATTGTGTTGCTGTCCTGGGGCTCTGTGGGGTCTGTTTGTGAACAGAGCCCCAGGACCAGCTTGGTTTGGGGACTCTTCTCCAGGTTCATCTCTCTGTAGGTGATGACTTTGTTATGGAAGATTTGGGAATCGCTTCCTTTTAAGTGGTTGTAGAATTGAACAGTTATTTTCTGGATTTTGATCATTAGCGGATAATTCTGCGGCCTAATTCTGCTCTGCATTAGCGGCCTAATTCTGCTCTGCATGCATTATTTGGTGTTTTACGTTGTACGCAGGGGATATTTTTTTCCAAATTCTGCATGCAGTCTCAATTTGGTGTTTGACCCATTTTGTGAATTATTAGTTGGTGAGCGGACACCAGACCCCACAACCATAAAAAGGCCAATGGGTTCTATAACTGATTCAAGTATTTGAATGGCAGCTTCATTAAATAGTACCCGCAAAACACAAGTCTCAACGTCAACAGTGAACAGGCGAATCCGGAATGCTGGCCTTCTAGGCAGAGTTCCTCTGTCCAGTGTCTGTGTTATTTTGCCCATCTTAATCTTTTTTTTTATTGGCCAGTTTGAGATAGGGCTTTTTCTTAGTAACTCTTTTTTAATAGTTTTCAGCTGTGCTACCATAATTGCAAAAGGGTTTTCTAATGATCAATTAGCCTTTTAAAATAATCAACTTGGATTAGCTAACACAGCGTGCTATTGGAACACAGGAGTGATGGTTGTATGCCTATGTAGATATTCCATTAACAATCTGCCGTTTCCAGCTACAATAGTATTTTATAACATTATCAATGTCTACACTGTATTTCTGATCAATTTGATTTATTTTAACGGACAAAAAAATATATTTTCTTTCAAAAACAAGGACATTTCTAAGAGATCCCAAACTTTTGAACAGTAGTGTATGTTTCTATATACATCACCACCTACTGTACTGGAGTGTGAGCACCACAGAGCCACCTCAGCCTGAATACCAGATCCGGGACCGAGTGTAACGGATGTGAAATGGCTAGCTCGTTAGCGGTGTTCGCGTTAAATAGCGTTTCAATCGGTGACGTCACTTGCTTTGAGGCATTGAAGTAGTAGTTCCCTGCGGTTTTTGTGGAGCGATGGGTAACGATGCTTCGTGGGTGTCAGTTGTTGATGTGTGCAGAGCGTCCCTGGTTCGCGCCCGGGTATGGGCGAGGGGATGGTCTAAAGTTGTACTGTTACACGAGCGGGTCCAGATCATGAATTCGAAATAATATCACAGGTCTGGTCTGATTGTCTGGGGTATATGTAAAAAGAAATTCTGACTTGTCCGGAACGGCCGTACATGTATATGTATCTGAATGCGACTGCTGCAGTAGAGAATTTTTATAATTTATGCTGCTGCGCTTGCTGGAGCGTGGCACATAATAGGTTATTGTTGTTGGCCAATCATAAGTAATCAAAGATTCAATAGGCTACAGTCATAGAGCCTCTGTCTGGCAAAAGTTAAAATATCTAAATCAATGGAAGATGGAATTAAAATGATGGAATGAAAAGTTAAAGAACAAGGATAGGCGACAACGACCAAGAGCCAACAGGTAGGTTGCTTTATTCTGAATGGAGTTATTTGTAATTGTAGGATGAGAAAGCACGCACTGGAGCCTCAATTAGCCTAGCTAGTTTAACTAGCTTCTCCCAGTTTGATGCAGTCAATACAGGTATTACGTAATCATATTTGATAATACATAACCTAGCTATAATGCCACGTTCAAAACAACTAGGAACTTGGAAATCAGAGACTTCCGACTTCAGTGTGTTCAAGACAACTGGGAACTCTGAAAGAAAACTTTTTCCAACTCGAACTCGGGCCTCTTTCAAGAGCTCCAACTTTCTGACCTGAAGATCACTGACGTCATGACTTGACCACGTATTTTTTAGAGTTCCCAGTTGTCCTGAACGCACCTTTAGCGCAAGTCGGCTTGGTTGCCATCCCTCCCTCTCTCCCTGCTCCCAATGTCACTTGCCCACAGTAATCTCCCCTCTCACTTCCTTCTCGCACGCTTTATCAGTCGGTTAATAAAGTAGCATAAAAATAAATACATATCGGCTGCTTCCCTCACTCAGATTGGACCGGGTCAGGATCCGAGCAGTTCCGAATGGGGTTAGTTGTCCTTGGGTCCGTTTGGAACGGGTTTTAAAACATGTATTATTTAAAAAAAATAATGTATAAATATGGATCCAGGTGGGAAAGCCCCAGGTCCATTTTGGGACGGGTCCAACTCAAGTGTTCCCCCCCTACCAGACTGGGCACACATTGGATGAATCAACGTGGTTTCCACGTAATTTCAATGGAATTACGTTGAACCGACATCTGTGCCCAGTGGGATGCTACTATATTATCTTAAAGAGCGACTGCCTTTAAAAAGCAACGGATCCCTTTGAAAAAGGGCCTATGTGTCATCTATATAAACCAGAAACAGTTATTCTAGTGTCAAAATTGACTACAAAGTGTAAATATGATAATTTTGGTGACAAGGGGTGAACTGCCCAGCAGCTCCGACTTTGCTTACATACTACAACACCTTGCGCTTTTTTTAACTTGTGAAATACTGCACCAAACACCTTAATGAGACGTAAAATTGCGCAACCAAAAACGTCCAAAATATTACAGATTTATTGAGTTATCTTCGATTATTTTTGGAGATTTTGAGGAAGTGAAATCGGCTTCGTTGTCTACAGTGTCTCATGGGGGACAAACTTTAACAAAATGCAGAATCGGTCAATAAACACATTTCTATGACTGAAATCAAATGTTTCTAATGAGCAACAGAAAAACACTTGCCAATCGGCGTTTTGAGTCTCTTTTAAACTCAACATGGATTTATAATAAAAGAAAGTACAAACCTCACTGCTCCCAATCACTCACCCAAAATACCACCCAATCCCCATCCAACCTCTATGACTCTATCAATTTAAAAAAAATATTCCTTTCTATGTCAGAAATTCACTAGATAATACATGTTCAACCGTTTCCTCTACCATTCACACATTCCAGTACCATGTTCCCCTATCAATTTCAAAGAAGAATTCAAGCCTGTATGCCCTAATCTCATCCTACACAACATAACTTCCTCCCTTCTGTTCCCATTACATGATACTATCTCCTGTACAGAAGAAGCAGGGGTAGCATTGCTTTGCTTATACCATGCTTGCTTTTCTTCACTTTGAGTTGCTCTGCCTTGCATGCAACCTCAATGACGCCCCATTTACTTTGTGATTTATTTCATTACGGCGTACGTCATCTTCATGGAGTCTTGCACTGCTACTGTGCGGACCTGTGTAGTGTTAGTTACGCAAGATGGAGAAGAGCCTGTCTCTCGTCAGTGATCGCATTTATTTTGGGAGATTGTAAATGTCACATTTTGTTTCAGGTGATAAAACATTTTTTGTTTAGTTATTTTTCCTTAACTTCTTAGGATAGCCTGGGCTCTCAAATCCTGACGGCCAGCCTTACCTATTCATGTAAAGCTTGGTAATGCGAGACACGCTGTAAGAGCTTTCATCTCTAAACCACTGCAATGTAAGAATTGTCATTGATTTGGCCAAGTTTCAAGTGTGTACAGACGAACAGAGTATACTGAAGAACGTTGTGTACAAGGATGACTTTGATGCAATTGTGGTGGCAGGATGCACATTAAATTGTGTGATCGCCAATATACCATAGAAGACGATACAGTAAACCTAGGCTATAATAAGGACCATTTAATATTTAACTTACTGAGGTGATGTAGATTGAAAAGTCGTTCTATACATACCTACTCTATTCTTGCTAACACATTGTTCTTAATAAACAAATATGCTCTCAGCTTGAAAAAAACTAATCATAATACCAGTAGCGTGTCGTGGTTCTGGGGCCTGGGCCTTCAGTGAAGTCCTACACAGTCCCACCCGAATTAATCCACCTCTTATTACCATCATTATGATGCCATGGCTCTAGACACTATACATTTAGACAGAAACGCAGTATAACCAGGCTTTGCGTCACCTTGAAATTTACATTTTTATTCAGAGAATTGCAGGGGAAGAGGCCTGGGGGCAGATTTTATACCCCTGGCAACACATGAAGGCTGAATATGATTGGATAAAATATCTAACATAAAGACCAGCCCTCCAAATCTCAACCTGGGGCTGGAAGCAGTGCAACCAAGAGGAACGATATGAAATGAAGAGTGTGACTCTTACTCTGGGGAATAATTTAATACATATTTGTGGGAAAAATATATATATATTTTATTTTATTCTGATGATGTTTAGGCCAGCAGAGAAGGCCTTGCTGGCCCTGACGGCCCACCACTGCATAATTCTGATGTGTAATGTAATAAACAGTACCGTAATTCAAAGAACAGCGCGCAATCCTTTTCATTTAACCACACCCTTTGAGCAATGAGGCCAACCAAAAATAATTTATCTTCAGTGCGTAACCGGAAGTGAACGTTGACCAAGAACAATTTACACGTTAGCATTGTTGTTATTAAGACGTTTATTAACACATTGGAACTCAAAATATGACTCATTTAACGGCACAACATCACATACTTCAGGTAGTCTTTAATTCACGTTAGAGATAGGACTTGGTTGATAGACGTTATCTAAGTAACGTTAGCTAACGATGGTTTTTCACACTCAAATAGCCTCCATCATGGAGGTTCTAGCGAATGCAGCTGTGGCAGAGATCTGTAAAGTCGTAGACGACGACTATGCAGTGTTTCGTTTGGAAATAACTCAAAACCAGAAAGAAAACAGGACATTGAGGAGGAAATTACAGCTATTGGAACTGAAGGTGGTACGGGAGCGCGCAGAGAGGACAATTAGAGAGCGCGTCCGCGCCAGTCGTCCCAGTAGTGTCAAGATCCTCGACCAATACAGAGGAATGGCAAGAGGTACATTTTGCAGAAGGCCGAGACTGTGGGGTCAGTCGGCCAGTTTCCCTCTGTGCATGTGTTCAGATTTGTTACCTAGAATTGGGTCTTGGTCAGTTTTTGGATAGTATGCAATCGTAGATTTTTGGTGGCCCTAAAAAAAAAATCGTTTTAGAATGAGGGTTTGTTACACATTTTGCCATGACTTGTGCCATGTTAATATTAGTGTTTAATTTGAGCTGAATCCTGCACGATCAGGATCTGGCACCTTGCTGTTTTAGACTGTTTCGTGTCGGAACCTATTTGGTTGGATCTGGTGCCTCTCGTGGCATAAAAAAATATTTGGATTTTTTGCAATGTAAACATTTTGAATAAAAGCGATCAAAGTTCATGCAAGTAGCCTCTTTGTTGATTCTCCTGTCCACCCCACCACACAAACAAACAAACATACGGTGAAAAAGTAGATTTTCAGCCCGGGCCTGATATTCTAAGTATGTATTCAGGTTAGGCCGGCCCAGGCTTATGGTTTGCGCAACATTGTAACCTATGTTTGTGACCAATGTGTGACCGCGGCTGTGTGACAAGCGTGCCTGTATCTCTCTCAGAACTAGAATGTGATTAACTTTCTATGATCTCCCTCCCTCTTCTGATAGACATGAGTCTGCAACACTTATCTCTCCAGAATTGCGCCTCTTTATTTCCTTGTAGAAGCATAGTCACGCGAAGGGTTCTGGAGGAGCTGCAGCACCCCTGATATATTGAAATACATTTTCAAAGTTACTGCTGTCTGTTCAGAAAATTAAAAAAAAATCAGAATAGCTTACTACACAAATGTTGTCAGAGGACCAATAACTTCTTTTAAATAATAGCTGTGGAGTGTAGCCTAATAACAAGGCGGGAACGCACAGCCAATCTGTCAGTGAACAAACAGCATGCAGACAAAACAGGCCTTTAGCAATATTTCAAATACAATCACGGGAAAACACAGGTTGAAAAGCAAATAGCTCCTGCTGAACATAGAATGCTCTGTATGCTGTAGGCTACCAACATTTTTGATCAACTTTCAAATATTGTTTTACAAAGTAAAACGAGAGAGAAAGGCTTTTGGCACGATTGCATCCGCCATCACCAGCGAGTGAGCTGCGCATCATTGGACAAATCAGTTTAACTGGAAAGCATTTTAGGACTAATTTCCTCATTGTAGCCAACAATATGCGGCTCCACACACCTAGGCTATTGATGAATTCAAGATATGGTCGTTTTTATTCATTTCAGATTCTCCTGCAAGCTAACTTTGGTCGTCAGTTGGACGATGTTTCCTCCGACAGATTGGTGAAGGCATTGTGTCAAGGAGCAGTGCGGCTTGGCAGGGTCGTGTTTCGGAGCACGCATTTTTCTCCCCAATTTCATGATATCTAATTGGTAGTTGCGGTCTTGTCTCATCTCTGCAATTCCCCTACAGACCCGGGAGAGGCAAAGGTCGAGAGCAATGAATCCTCTGAAACACTCCCCTGCCAAGCCACACTATGCCTTCACCAATCTGTCGGAGGAAACACCGTCCAACTGACGACCAAAGTTAGCTTGCAGGCGCCCGGCCAGCCACAAGGAGTTGCTAGAGCACGATGAGACAGAGCTGTTAGAGAATTGAATGGTAATTTCTCTACCATAAGCCACCTCCATCATTTTAGAGAAATCTCAGCCTGCCAAACCCTCCCCTAACCCGGATGATGCTGTGACTCAGCCTTGGATCGAACCCGACACTGTAATTCAGTGCCTTAAACCACTACACCACTCGGGAGGCCTTATTTTTAACTTATCTAATTGTTACCATGCACCTGCAACAAGATAGCTCTGATATTCAAGTGTATTTTTGAATATTGAAAGTAAAACACAAGTCACCTCCTTCTCCCGCCCCCACATCTGGACCCTTCTGGGAGGGAGAGGAGCCTGTCCACAGACGCACCTTAGGAGGAAGGGGAGATGATGACTGGTAGGTTGATGGAGTGGCAACCCCTGCAGCGTCTCATCCATCACCGCATACCACTTCCAAGAATGCGGCTATGGCCTCCCTCTCCCTTGGTGCTGAGTCCGGTGGGGGCAGCTTTCAACTCCTTAAAAATATGGAAAAGGATAGCTTTCAGCATCAAAGTAGGGATATTCGAACATGGCCAGTGTCAATAGTGTACAATATAGCGTTGAGCATTTACAGTACCTGACCACCTCTTTTCCCCCAATCACTCTCTCAGGTGAAGGTCTTCTCACTGGAGGCCACATGAGCTTTGTGAAGCCAGCGGGACACAATACATGGAGAGATGACCAACCAATCACTGTTGATGAGAGAAGTGGATCTTCAACCCAGCATGTTATTGTGATAGAGGTTAGTGTCATAATGTAACATAAAAATGTACAGTACATCAATTGTGGCCCGTTTATTTCAGAAATGCTTCCCTCAACTATTAATTTGATTATATGTACATCCTTATTTATCTGCCATAGGGGAGCTTGTGAAACTTCCCGATGACATTGTTATCCAATGCTACTCTTGAATCGGTAATAACCTCCTCTCTTCATGTGTCAGTCTGCAGATGCAGAGGCTTCTGGTTCTGGAGGATCATCTCTAGTAAAACAGGACAGGACTGAAGGAGACGACCCACGGCACAGCAGAGATATGAAGCTGGAGACTGGAGCAGCGGCTGGCGTGGCGCCCCTTGTAGCCACGGAGGACCTCGCCACCATGACCCATCCAAGGACCCGACGCATCATCACGGAGGTCAATGGAACGCTGGACGCTGTCCTCAAGTCAGAGACAAACACCAAGACTTTAACTGTAACACACAGGCTATTACACACTAGATCTGACCACAGGTCAGACCCAGAGAGACTGGGGCTGAGGCGACCGAGCTGTCCTCTTGCTCCCGGCTCAGAGTATTTACTTTACGGTAACCCGAGGACGGTTCATTCCCATCGGGACTCAGGTTACGCGTTAGAGACGGGAAATGATCCGTCTTGTTCCTACACAACAGAGATGGACCCTGACAACATGCCCTTGGATTTAGAAACACAGATTGATCAGTCTAGAGGGGACTGGAATCGGTACAGTAGTAGTGTATACTCTGAAGGGTGCCTAGATAAGAAAGGGGAGGTTATAGTGGTAGATGAGGTGAAAGTGGAGGGCGACGCTCCTCTGACATGGAATGTAGACGATACTCACTTAGGGGAAGGACACTCACAGGACAGAGATTTGTTAGATTACAGGGAAAGCTTAGAGACAAATCCAAGCATCGAGACCCACTCCCCTTTACATGCGCTCAGGGATTGCGACCCAGTGTCCAAGTCGATGGACCATTCCGATTCACACATTCTTTTTGATCAGGTTTTGAACTCAAATGACCAAGGGGCCAATGTTTTGGGAGGTGAAGCAAGCAGTAGTAAAGAGAAGCGGTTCCTCTGCATGTTCTGTAACAAAGGCTTCAGCTGCCTCCAGAAGGTGGAGATCCACCAGAGGGTCCACACAGGGGTGAAACCCTTCAGCTGTACCCAGTGTCACATGCGTTTCACCGAGGCTGGTAAACTGAAGAGGCACCAGAGGGTCCACACAGGGGAGAAACCCTTCAGCTGTACCCAGTGTCAGATGCGCTTCGCCCAGGCTGGGCACCTGAAGAGGCACCAGAGGGTCCACACAGGGGAGAAACCCTACAGCTGCCCCCAGTGTCACATGCGCTTCGCCCAGGCTAGCAACCTGAAGATGCACCTGAAAGTCCACACGGGAGAACGGCCGTTTGCCTGTACACACTGCGGGAAGAAGTTCTCAGAGAGGAGCTACCTCAGAATACACCAGCAGAAAAACCATTCCACTCTGTAACATAGAAAGTAGCCATTCCACTTGATCGCTTCTGACATGTAGATCAAATGCTGCATTAAAGTCAAAGATTAATTTTCATTGTTGTCAGCAGAAAATATCCGCAGATGCATTTGGAATAACGAGTAATACAGAGGGGGTTGGGTTAAATGCGGAAGACATTTCAGTTGAAGGCATTCAGTTGTACAACTGACTAGGTATTCCCTTTCTATAATAGATTTCAGTGTTGAATATTCCTGGGTTGAATAATGCATCCAGGCATTTTGTGGTCTACAAGCCTTAAAAGTCTGTTGTATATTGTGTTTGTACTGTGTAAGGGATGTGTTTATAAATGCCTATTTCATTACTTCCAACTACTTAATGAGAAAATGAATGCAGTTTTATCAAGTTCATACAGATTTTTTGTTGACATGCATGTGTGGTTTTTATATGGAAGTTCATACAGATTTTTTGTTGACATGCATGTGTGGTTTTTATATGGAGTATTTAACACTTAAATACACGTAACCATATACAGTTTGAAAATGGCAGAGTTGGGCACTAATAAGCAAACATTGGAACGTGGTAGCTGTATAACACTGAATGGGTAAGCGCTGTATGGGTTTTGACTGAGGGAAATGCAGTAAATTAAGATGACTCAATGTTTATGATCACTATGTTTGATGTACAGTTACAAGATGTCATGTCGTCATACCCTGGCTTCTTCTGAACAGACTGAGTCTATGTTTGTTTATTGCGAAGAAAACTCACCGCTAAACATGCACCTGAATGCACTCACGACTCCCTTCGATGCGCACCAAAATTACGATCCGTTTCTCTGAATTACCTTGTGAAAGACTAACATTGTAAGATCATATTTTATAATTTAGCTAGTCATGTTTGCAATAGAACAAGCTTTCAGATTATGCCCACTTTACCCAGATTGCGATTTATAATGGACTGTTTTTGGATTGCGTAAACGACAGTAATTTGGTGGCGGGGATGCAGGGTTGTGTTCTGAACAGAACAACTACACGTGTTTGCTTCCTCAACGGAACAGCTATTTTCTACATTGTAGAATAATAGTGAAGATGTCAAAACTATGAAATAACACATATGGAATCATGTAGTAACCAATTTTTTTTTAAAGATTCTTCAAAGTAGCCAGCCTTTGCCTTGATGACAACTTTGCACAGCTTTGCAATCGTTGTTTCACCTTAAGTAACCTTCTATCTTATGTTACCATACCAACATAACATATCATACTAATTTGAGTGACCTGGATTTACTTTAACACTGTTATGTCTGGTCTATGAGGCCAGTCTGGAGATTGATACCATTTCAAAGCTTACAAACATGGTTGTCAAACTATTTTATAATTTCTTGAAAAAAAGTTATGAAAATTGTAATTTTCTTAATCTTTAACGTCAATTATCTAAAATGCGTATAAACCAATTTTTTAAATTAAATTCGCATTTGCTGCTTGGACTCTTTTACATCATCAGTGTGGTGTTTTGTCCACCATCGGTTGAATGTATGGTGAGTGTCATGTCAATCATATAAATAAAAGATAGATGGGGTAGTTGCTGCAGCAGAGAAATATTGGGGTGAGAGATTTTAGTGCAGAACATCTGCAGGGAGTTTTGAGAGAAGGGGCCAAAGTAGTGGGATGGGGTGGTGGATCTTTGGGGATAGTGTATAGGTGCAGGGTTAAATCATGGTGTAATATTCCTATTTATGTGACCAAATGTGAAAACTGCACTCCGTTCTGTGAAAAACAGCAATACGCAACACAGCATCGAGTCTGCCGGAAATTCACAAAGAAGAAGAATAAACAGAAAAGACAGTACACTATTTACCAAATATTATGAATATACTGACAATATACATGTCTCTCTTCCCTAACAACGGGAGTAGTTGTTCACAAAGCGGCACTGCAGGCTGTCTAGCTCCCGCCTATACTTTCTTTGAATTGGTGGATACATCTCATTATTGTAATTAGGGATGCACGGTATTTCGGTAAGCATATCGGAACCGGCCTCTATTAGCTAAAAATGCCAACATCATCATTGGCCCGATGTCTAACGCCGATGTGCAAAACCGATGTCAAAACTGACGTGCATACTTATATAACGTAGGTAGATTATGTAAAATGACGTAAAATATAGCACAACACAGCATTCCTAACCTAGCCCACAATGTCTGCTGTGTGGATCGAGCAGTCAACAAGATGAGTAGTCATTTGAAAGAGTAAGAACATTTCAGCGAGACAACTCAAAGGTGAAATCCAATAACGCCAAGATAATGGAATTAATTGCCCTTGACAATCAACCGTTCTCTGTCGTGGATGCTGTTGACTTCCGCAGACTGGTCGAGCCCCGGTACACACCACCAAGTAGGCACTATTTTTCAGATGTTGCCCTAGCAGATTAACACAGTACTGTTGAAACTCACCTCCATGAGCTACTTGCACTGCTATTAGCTTCACGACTGACATTTGGACCAGTGATGTCAGCCACATTATGAGTCTAACAGCACAGAGGAAAGCCGTATTGCATGCTCAAGAATGTGCTGGTTCTCATGCTGTTGCTGCCATTTCAATGGCATTTGAGAACATGTTTGAAACTTGGAAACATGTACACTCTGAGCTCCATTCGAACAACTGACTCGAGAAATAAGCTCAACTGCATCTGCAGCAGACGTGATACCCTGTCATGGCATTGAAACACCTGCTCAACAAAAATGCAAACACAGATCGTCGGGTTAACTTGGAAAAGTACTCTACTAGAGGCTGTGAACAAGAGATTCGGTGGCATTCTCTCTTAGCCTCTACTGTATCACCACCATGCTCAATGCTAGGTACAAGGACCGCTACTTTGATGCAGACAAGAAACAGGGTTTATGTGAAATGTTAGACACAGCTGGATAAGATAGAAACGGACACAGTGACAGTGCACGCCGAGGAAGAGAGGCCACGGACAGAGCTGAAACAGCTTGACATGTATGATGAAATCCTGGTTGAGACTGAACAAATGAACAACGAAACAGCACAGCAAGTAAGTGAAAGAAATAGGTTTTGATTATGTTTTACTGGTAATGGGGACACATGTAAATGCCAACAAAATAATTATTTGGTCAGTGTGTGTGTTTCAACTGTTTAACAGTACTAGAATGCATAAAAGGCAGCTAAAATGTTTATCAGTTATTGGTATCATTTTTTTGGAGCAAGGAAAATATTGGATATCGGCCAAAAATGTCATCAGTGCATCCCTAATTGTAATCGTTAAAAAAATATTAAATGACTATCGCCCCGTAGTACTCACTTCTGTCATCATGAAGTGCTTTGAGAGACTAGTCAAGGATTATATCACCTCTACCTTACCTGACACCCTATACCCACTTCAATTTTCTTACCGCCCCAGTAGGTCCACAGACGATGCAATTGCCATAACACTGCCATATCCCATCTGGACAAGAGGAATACTTATGTAAGAATGCTGTTTATTGACTACAGCTCAGCATTCAACACCATAGTACCCTCCAAGCTCATCATTAAGCTTGAGGCCCTGGGTCTCAACCCCGCCCTGTGCAATTGGGTCCTGGAATTCCTGACAGGCCGCCCAAAGGTGGTGAAGATAGGAAAAAATATCTCCACTTCGCTGATCCTCAACACTGGGGCCCCACAAGGGTGCGTGCTCAGCCCCCTCCTGTACTTCCTGTTCACCCATGACTGCGTGGTCATGCACGCCTCCAACTCAATCATCAAGTTTGCAGATGACACAACAGTAGTAGGCTTGATTACCAACAACGACGAGACAGCCTACAGGGAGGAGGTGAGGGCTCTTGGAATGTGGTGTCAAGAAAACAACCTCTCACTTAACGTCAAGAAAACAAAGGAGATGATCGTGGACTTCAGGAAACAGCAGAGGAAGCACCCCCCTATCCACATTGACGGGACAGTAGTGGAGAAGGTGGAAAGTTCCTCTGCGTACATATCACTGACAAACTGAAATGGTCCACAGACACAGACAGTGTGGCGAAGAAGGTGCAACACCGCCTCTCTTCAACCTCAGGAGGCTGAAGAAATTTGGCTTGTCACCTAAAACCCTCACAAACTTTTACAGATGCACAATTGAGAGCATCCTGTCTGGCTGTATCACTGCCTGGTACAGCAACTGCACCACCCACAACCGCAGGGCTCTCCAGAGGGTGGGGGTGGGGGGGGTCTGCACAACGCATCACCGGGGCAAACTACCTGCCCTCCAAGACACCTACAGCACCCGATGTCACAGGAAGGCCAAAAAGATCAAGGATAACAACCACCCGAGCCACTGCCTGTTCACCCCACTAACATTCAGAAGACGAGGTCAGTACAGGTGCATCAAAGCTTAGACCAAGAGACTGAAAAACAGCTTCTATCTCAAGACCATCAGACTGTTAAACAGCCATCACTAACACAGAGAGGCTGCGGATTACATAAGACTTGAAATCATTGGCCACTTTAATAAATGGAACACTAGTCACTTTAATAATCCATTGTAATAATATGTACATATCGTGTATTACTCATCTCATATGTATATACTGTATTCTATCTATTGCATCTTAGCCCATGCGGCTCTGACATTGCTCATCCATATATTTATAAACTGGACAGTTTTATCTCCATCTCTTCATGGACAATCTTACCGACAGTTGTGGCTGCTTTGTGTGATGTACTGTTGTCTCTACCTTCTTGCCCTTTGTGCTGTTGTCTGTGGCCAATAATGTTTGTACCATGTTGTTGTCATGTTGTGTTGCTGCCTTGCTATGTTGTTGTCTTAGGTCTCTCTTTATGTAGTGTTGTCTCTTTTGTCGTGTGTGTTTTGTCCTATTTGCATTTTATAATAAGAATATTATCCCAGCCCCCGTCCCCTCATGAGGGTTTTTGGTAGGCCGTCATTGTAAATAAGAATTTGTTCTTAACTGTCTTACCTAGTTAAATAAATGTTAAATTTAAACATAAAAAATCCTTTCCTTTACTTAGATTCGTGTGTATTAGGTATTTGTTGTGGAATTGTTAGATATTACTTGTTAGACATTGCTGCACTGTCGGAACTAGAAGCACAAGCATTTAGCTACACTCACAATAACATCTACTAACCATGTGTATGTGACCAATACAACTTGATTTGATATAAAGTGGGTTTTCTCCGAATTGCCGGGACGTCACGTGTCCTACTTATATCAGTACATTCGTAACAACTTAAGCATTACTAAACGTATATTCGATCAAATAAACCCACATAGTCATAACATTTTTTGTTGACCAAATTCGACTCTCATTGACCATATCTAACCACTCCTTGCTTGATTGGCGAAACAACGAAAAAACGCCACCTGCTGGAAGGAGACAGACTTTCTGCCGAGTTGGGCCTGTCTCTTCCTCTATGGTATTAGAAACTGTGAAACTGAAGAAAACGGAAGTGAACAGTGACGAGGAACAATTTCCACATTAGCGTTTTTATTGTCATTTAGACGTTTATGAACACCCTGGAACTCAAAATATGACTCATTTAACGGCACAGCATCATATACTTACCAAAGGTAGTATTTAATTCGCATTACAGACAGGATTTGTTTGATAGATTGTATCTAGGTAACGCTAGCTAGCTGCTAACAATGGCTAACTGTATGGCTTTTCACTCTCAAATAGCCTCCATTATGGAGGTGCTAGCGAATACAGCCGTGGCAGACATATGTAAACTCGTAGACGACGACTATGCAGTGTTTCGTTTGGAAATAACTCAAAGCCAGAAAGAAAACAGGACATTGCGAAGGAAATTACAGCTATTGGAACAGAAGGTGACACGGGAGCGCGCAGAGAGGACAATGCGAGAGCGCGTCCTTGCCAGTCGTCCCATTAGTGTCAAGATCGTCGACCGATACAGAGGAATGCCCAGAGGTACATTTTGCAAAAGACCGTGGCTGTCGCCCCGTTCCCGTCTGCGCATGTGTTCAGATGTATTACCCAGAATTTTGTCTTTGTCAGTTTTTGGATAGTATGCAATACTTCTCCTGATTACTTACTTAGCTGTCTTGCACAAAGACACTATTTCCTAGAAGGCCAAGGCTGCGCAGTTTGTCGCCGTTCATATATAGCCTTGTGCCTGTCTTGCACGTGCTTTTTACATGTGTTACCCAGAATTGGGTGATGGTCAGTTTTTGAGTAGTATGCAATAATTCCAATGATTACTTATCTAGTGCAAAGACACAATATTCATGCCAGATTCTTAATTTACTGCATTTCCTATTATTTACTCAATGAAAACAATATGATGATTGTTTCATGCAATCAACCTATAAATAGTATATCAATAAGTTATGAGGTGTTACCTTATATCCTTGCCAATTCTAGACATTGTCAATAGTGTACAATATACCATTGAGCATTGACAGTAGCTAATCGAACCACCTTTTTCCCCCCCAATTAATCTCCGGTGAAGGACATCTCACTGGAGGCCACAGGAGCTTTGTGAAGCCAACAGGACACAATACATGGAGAGATGACCAACCAATCACTGTTGAGGGGAGTGGAACCTCAACCCAGCATGTTATCGTGATTGAGGTTTGTGTAATAGTATTACATACAGTACAGGGTAGCCTAGTGGTTAGTAGTAACCGGAAGGTTGCAAGTTCAAACCCCCGAGCTGACAAGGTCTGTCGTTCTGCCCCTGAACAGGCAGTTAACCCACTGTTCCTAGCCGTCATTGAAAATAAGAATTTGTTCTTAACTGACTTGCCTAGTTAAATAAAGGTCAAATTAAATTAAAACATCAAATGTGGCAGGTTTATTTCAGAAAGGCTCCCATCAAACTATTTACATGTACAGTACCAGTCAAACGTTTGGACACACCTACTCATTCAAGGGTTTTTCTTTATTTTTACTATTTTATACATTGTAGAATAATAGTGAAGACATCAAACTATAAAATAACACAGGACACAATACATGGAGTGTGTAGTAACCAAAAAAGTGTTAAACAAATCAAAATATATTGTATATTTGAGATTCTTCAATGTAGCCAACCTTTGCCTTGAACACGCTTGGCATTCTCTCAACCAGCTTCAGCTGGAATGCTTTTCCAACAGTTTTGAAGGAGTTCCCACATATGCTGAACACTTGTTGGATGCTTTTCCTTTACTTTGCGGTCCAACTCCTCCCATACCATCTCATTTGGGTTGAGGTCAGGTGATTGTGGAGGCCAGGTCATCTGACACAGCACTCATCACTCTCCTTCTTGGTCAAATAGCCCTTACACAGCCTGGAGGTGTGTTTTAGGTTGTTGTCCCGTTGAAAAATAAATGATAGTCCCACCAAGCCCAAACCAGATGGGATGGCATATCGCTGCACAATGCTGTGGTAGCCATGCTGGTTAAGTGTACCTTGAATTCTAAATAAATCACAGAGTGTCACCAGCAAAGCACCCCCAAACATCACACCTCCTCCATGCTTCACAGTGGGAACCACACATGCGGAGATCATCCGTTCACCTACTCTGCGTCTCACAAAGATGGTTGGATAGCAGTTGGAACCAAAAATCTAAAATTTGGACTCATCAGACCAAAGGACAGATTTCCTCCTGTGTTTCTTGGCCCAAGCAAGTCTCTTCTTCTTGTTGGTGTCCTTTAATTGTGGTTTCTTTGCAGAAATTCGATCATGAAGGCCTGATTCATGGGGCAGCAGGTAGCCTAGTGGTTAGAGCGTTGGACTAGTAACCGGAAGGTTGCAAGATCGAATCCCCAAGCTGACAAGGTACAAAATCTGTCGTTCAAGGCAGTTTAGGCTGTCATTGAAAATGAGAATTTGTTCTTAACTGACATGCCTAGTTAAATAAAGGAAAAATACAAATTCACGCAGTCTCCTCTGAACAGTTGATGTTGAGATATCTGTTACTTAAACTCTGTGAAGCATTTATTTGGGCTGCAATTTCTGAAGCTGGTAACTAATGAACTTATCCTCTGACTTCCTATTCTGTGGCGGTCCTCATGAAAGCAAATTTCATCATAGCGCTGGATGGTTTTTGCAACTGCACTTGAAGAAACTTTAAAAGCTCTTGAAATGTTCCGTATTGACTGACCTTCATGTCTTAAAGTAATGATGGACTGTTGTTTCTCTTTGCTTATTTGAGCTGTTCTTGCCATAATATGGACTTGGTCTTCTACCAAAAAGGTCTATCTTCTGTATACCCCCTACCTTGTCATAACACAACTGATTGGCTCAAACGCATTAAGGAAAGAAATTCCACAAATTAACTTTTAACAAGGCACACATGTTAATTGAAATGTATTCTAGGTGACTACCTCATGAAGCTGGTTGAGAGAATGCCAAGCTTGTGCAAAGCTGTCATCAAGGCTACTTTGAAGACTCTCAAATATTAAATATATTTTAATTTAACACTTTTTGGTTACTACATGATTCCATGTGTTATTTCATAGGTTTGGTGTCTTCACTATTCTACAATGTATAAAATAGTAAAAAAATAAAGAAAAGCCCTTGAATGAGTAGGTGTGTCCAAACCTTTGACTGGTACTGTACATCCTTATTTATCTGCAATAGGGGAGCTTGTAAGACTTCCCTACGACATTGTTATCCAATTCCACTCATGTACCAGTAACCTCCACTCTTTTTGTGTCAGTCTGCAGATACAGAGGTTTCAGGTCCTGGGGTCAAGCAGGAGAGAACTGAAAGGGAGGACACAAGACACAGAAAAGGCGTCCAGACTGGATTGACTGGAGCGCCCCCTGTATCCAGGGAGGACCCCGCTGCCTCGCCTCAGCCCAGGACACGACACAGCATCACGGAGGTCAGTGGAACGCCGAACAACGTCCTCAAGTCAGAGACAGACACCAAGACTTTAACTGTAACACACAGGCTCTTACCCACAGAATCTGACCACAGATTAGACTCCGAGACGCTGGGGCCACTGGGCTGTCCTCCTGCTTCCAGCTCAGAGTACTTACCGGTATTTCACCAGAGCCAGAGAACGGTTCTTTGCTGTGGAGATGGTGACGCGTTAGACACTGGTGTTGATGACCTGTCTTGTTCTTACGCTACAGAGATGGACCCTGGCAACATATCCTTGAGTTTAGAGACACAGACTCATCTGTTGAGAGGGGACTGTAACCAGTACAGTAGTAGTGCATACTCTGAAGGGTGCCTAGATAAGAAACGGGAGGTTGTAGTGGTAGACGAGGTGAAAGTGGAGGGCGACGCTCCTCCCACATGGAATGCAGATAGTCACCTCGGAGACGGACACTCACAGGGCAGAGATTTCTTAGATTACAGAGAAAGCTTAGACACAAATATAAATGTTGTCACCCACTCCCCTTTACACGCATTCAGGGATCGTGACCCAGTGTCCACGTCGATGGCACCTTCCGATTCACACGGCTGCGTCGTTTTCGATCAGGTGTTGAACTCAAATGACCAAAGGGCCATGGCTCGTGGAGGGGGAGCAATATCAGGCAATAGTAAAGAGAAACGGTTCCTCTGCATGTTCTGTAACAAAGGCTTCCGCTGCCCCCAGAAGGTGGCGATCCACCAGAGGGTCCACACAGGGGAGAAACCCTACAGCTGTACCCAGTGTCATATGTGCTTTTCCCAGGCTTGTCACCTGAAGAGGCACCAGAGGGTCCACACAGGGGAGAAACCCTACAGCTGCCCCCACTGTGAGAAGAGGTTCTCCCGCCAGGACCAGTTGAAGATGCATCTGAAGGTCCACGCTGGAGAGAGGCCATTTGCCTGTACGCACTGCAAGAAAAGGTTCTCAGAGAAGAGCAACCTCAGCATACACCAGCAGAAACACCATTCCACTATGTAACATAGAAAATAACCATTCCACTCTATAGCGTCTGGCGTTTAGATCAAACCCAGCATTAAAAACATAGATTAATTTTCAGTGTTATCAGCAGAAAAGATCCACAGATGCATTTAGAATAATGAGAGAAACAGATTTCAGTGTTGAATATTTGTGGGTAGAATATTGCATCCAGATATTGTGTGATATATAAGCCTAAAAATAAGTGCTTGAGGTGTTCCGGAAGACTGTTCTAAAAAGTGGACCTCTGTAGGAGATTAAAAATTGGCCTAGTTTGTGCCAGTTCTTGTGGAGTAGTGGTGGACCTGAGTATTAAATGTGAATAGTGATTGAAAAGAAACAGGGAGTACGTATTTTTTTTAGTTGAAAAGAAACGGGGAGCACATTTATTTATTGAAATGCATACAGATTTTAAGTTGGTTGATGTCATGAATATTAAGAAACTTGAAAGCAATGGAAAAGTGGAGAGGAACTGGCACGACTGTCTGAAATGAGTTGCAGGCATCACAAAACGTTTTCGGAGAATTAATATGTTAAGGTTACTTTTGTAAGTATTGGCCTAGACCAGGGCTATTCAACTCTTACCCTACGAGGTCCAGGGCCTGCTGGTTTTCTGTTCTACCTGATAATTAATTGCACCCACCTGTTGTTCCAGGTCTAAATCTGTCCGTGAGTAGAGGGGAACAATGGAGAAAGAAATACAGCACAACTGGCTCCAGAGTTGAGTTTGAGGGGCCTAGACTATATTGCAACATAAGGATGCATTAAGGTGTATTACAGATTTAATATTATTTTACTTTGGATGAGATGCTGAATTCGTCTGATGACACCAACACCTCTCGCAATTTATTTGCAGACAAATTAAGTGGGATTTGCCCAGTTTATTTTTCCGTCAATGAGAACACCTAGGAATTTGTTAGTTTTAACACTGGGTAGTAAAGGAAATGTATAATTTTTTTATTCAACTGTTGGACCGAGGACAGACACGGGTTACAATATGCCATTTGATTATATTCCAATCGTCTAAATTCTGTAGGCTACCCGTAAAAGGCGCTGCATGGTCAATCCGACATCTGCATTGGCCGTGTAGCATTTACAGTGATACGGCCTCTGCAGAAGTCAGGGAATTCATACTTTTTGTGCTTCATGGAGCAGAGCAGTTGTGAAGGAACTTGTCAAGGAAGTGAGTTTGTGTTTATACAGGACCTTCCGCCGCCCACCTACCGTCAGCCAATCATGTCAATGCGGAGATATACGGAGCCCTCTGCATTGTTACAAAATTTGGGAGGCGCAAAGCGATGCGGTACAGAGCTCAATTTGGCCTCTGCATGCTTCCGTAGGCGCCGCAATTGCTTCACACCCTCCATACAGAGCCTCCGACCACATTTTCAGATCGAGCATAAATAGGCTTTTAGCCTATCCATTGTCACATTATGAAAGGTGTGAAAACAGATAATAGGCTGCATTTTGTGTCCCTGGCGGAGTTGATGAGCTGATTTGGGCAATCAGTTGATTGACATGTAGAACCTACTGTTAGAACGATACATTTTCCTCCAGTGTGGATGCTCACCTACGTTTTATAGTTGGGCTGTGTATAATTTGTCAATTTAGTTATTGTCTTTGGTGTGGATTGAAAGTGTGTATTGTGTGGACTTAATAGTTCATTTTGTAAAGCTGTCAAGATGTTTGAGCTTATCCCAAGATGATTTTGATGAGCTGAGACACTTTTCTCTGGATAGTCAATTATCAGACTATTTGTTTTACTTCTTGAAAACATTGAAATAAATATCACTTGTGGGACAATAATCGATACATTTTAAGGTAAGCATTAGATTTTAGCTTCTATATCATATTTATAATAAAGTAAGGGAAATCAACACATTAAACCAGACACTTCATCATTTCAAACCCTTCTTTCTGGGTTGTACTTTTAAAACCATTGCAGCAGAATGTTTTAACTTAACCTTCGCTTCATACAGTTGAAGTAGGAAGTTTACTTACACTTAGGTTGGAGTCATTAAAACTTCACACACTTCTTGTTAGCAAACTATAGTTTTGGCAAGTCGGTTAGGACATCTACTTTGTGCATGACACAAGTAATTTTTCCAACAATTGTTTACAGACGGATTATTTCACGTTTAATTCACTGTATCATAATTCCAGTGGGTCAGAAATTTACATACACTAAGTTGACTGTGCCTTTAAACAGCTTGGAAAATTTCAGAAAATGATGTCATGCTTTAGAAGCATCTAATAGACTAATTGACATCATTTGAGTCAATTGGAGGTGTACCTGTGGATGTATTTCAAGGCCTACCTTCAAACTCAGTGCCTCTTTGTTTGACATCATGGGAAAATCAAAAGAAATCAGCCAAGACCTCAGAAAATAAATTGTAAACCTCCACAATTCTGGTTCATCCTTGGGAGCAATTTCCAAACACCTGAAGGTACCATGTTCATCTGTACAAGCAATAGTACGCCAGTATAAACAGCATGGGACCACGCAGCCGTCATACCGCTCAGGAAGGAGACGCGTTCTGTCTCCTAGAGATGAACGTAATTTAGTGCGAAAAATGCAAATCAATCTCATAACAGCAGCAAAGGACCTTGTGAAGATGCTGGAGGAAACAGGTACAAAAGTATCTATATCCACAGTAAAACGAGTCCTATATCAACATAGCCTGAATGGCCACTCAGCAAGGAAGAAGCCACTGCTCCAAAACCACCATAAAAAAAGCCAGACTCCGGTTTGCAACTGAACATGGGGACAAAGATCATACTTTTTGGAGAAATGTCCTTTGGTCTGATAAAACAAAAATAGAACTGTTTGGCCATAACGGCCATCGTTATGTTTGGAGGAAAAAGGGGGATGCTTGCAAGCTGAAGAACACCATCCCAACCGTGAAGCACGGGGGTAGCAGCATCATGTTGTGGGGGTGCTTTGCTGCAGGAGGGACTTGCGCACTTCACAAAATAGATGGCATTATGAGGAAGGAATATTATGTGGATATATTGAAGCAACATCTCAAGACATCAGTCAGGAAGTTAAAGCTGGGTCACAAATGGATCTTCCAAATGGACAATGACCCCAAGCATACTTCCAAAGTTGTGGCAAAATGGCTTAAGGACAACAAAGTCAAGGTATTGGAGTGGCCCTCACAAAGCCCTGACTTCAATCCTATAGAAGATTTGTGGGCAGAACTTAAAAAGCATGTGTGAGCAAGGAGGCTGACAAACCTGACTCAGTTACACCAGCTCTGTCAGGAGGAATGGGCCACAATTCACCCAACTTTTTGTGGGAAGCTTGTGGAAGGCTACCCAAAATGTTTGACCCAAGTTAAGCAATTTAAAGGCAATGCTACCAAATACGAATTGAGTGTCAAATGTCAAAGAAAATAACACCGTTTTACTTTTTTTCCCAAATTGGTTTATACTCCCTTATCTTGGCGATCTCACTACAGAGTTACAGGGTCAGGGAGTTGAGGGCTAATCCTTAGGCAGAAATCCCGACCATCCAGCAGACCCAATCTGGTGAAATTTGTTATTGAAGCAAGACAAAAAACAAAGAAAACAAAAACAACAGCAATATACATATCACTTGATGTGGGGAAAACTTTCATCCATTTGAGTAACTGTCAACCATTACCAACACATTTTTTTCCTTTTACAAGCAGGCATGTGAAGAAAATCTATTTGCATATTTACCAAAGGGCCACAGGGGACTGGTAATTCCCCCTTTGGACACGACTCACATCGTGATTCATGCGTCCAAAAAAAACAACACTGCCTTTTCCCTTGATGACTCCATCTTAACTTAATTAAAAATAGACTAGAGACAGATGTCCCTCATTCAGGGGCAGGACACTCTCTCTCCTTCTCGTGTTCTGAATCACACACAGGACTGTTGATGATAAATGATAAAACTTCCTCTTAATTATTATTGTTTCCATAGTACATTTAAATGTCACCCAATGTCTCCAGTCTTTCTAGTGAGGGTGATCAGGCTTCACCAGAAAGTGAGGTCAGAGGTCATTCAACCCCATTAAGTGAGTGTTTGTTTCTCCTGTACCTCAGACATTATTTAAAGATAAAGATATTTCAAACATTCTGTGTACCAGGTTTAGTTTTTCAGTACATTTCATATCAAGATAATTTAAGTGTGCAACCAGAACTCTGAAAAGTTTAACTTCCAAAATGTTTATTTGTGTACCCTTAAAGTTGCATAATTTCTAACCCGTGAAAAAACACTAAAACCAAAAATAAAAAGACCCCACACAATAAATCAGAGTACAAACCACTAACAAATATTCATTAACAAGTGGGTTGTGTGGGTGCTGGCTTGTGTGTGGTAAAAACAAACAAAATGACCAGGCCTTCGCTAGCAGTCAAGCTGAATAGGCCTCTTCTAAAGTTAAAAATCCCAGAGCCTGTCTCTTGTAACCATTGTCATTTTGACCTGTTGCGTTGACATACAGTTCTGTACAAACTGTCCCTGGGACATAAAATAGTAAAAATAAGGAACCTGTTGTTTAACAAATCTACTAGGACCTTCAAAAAGTTGGTGCTGGCTTATCAGCTCAATATTCCTAACTAAAAACATTTACTTGGATCTACTTCAATTCTGGACACAGTTCAACGTAATGGAAACAGGCTGTTTTAAATTATATTACCTTCTTAATTAAATCACTGGTGCTACCCAAACTATAGAATAATAATTGGAAATTGTCATAAACGTGTCATTTCAATTATTCCCAGATTTTCCCACTGTGTCCCTTACAGACAGGTACTGGCGGCTAGCTGTTCCACAGGAAGCTTATCTCTAACCCAAACACTAGATATCGGCCTCCCTCTGTTCATAATGTGACCTTGTATTGAAACATTTACTTCTTCACATTACTAAGATATTGCATTAGTGCTATCTGAAAGCCACTTACCATTCACTTTGTTCCTTCACACTTATTAAATGTCTATTTAAAGATTCATATGTAATGCTTTGGCGGGATCAATATGTATTAACTGGGCTGGCACTGTCTCATGCTCTGTCCATATTAACCTATTTGGGCTAGGGGGCAGCATTTTCAGGTTTAGATGAAAAGCTTGCCCAGAGTAAACTGCCTACTCCAGTTCCAGTTGCTAATATATGCATATTATTAGTAGATTTTGATAGAAAACACTCTTAAGTTTCTAAAACTGTTTGAATGATGTATGCGAGTAAACCAGAACTCATATGGCAGGCAAAAACCTGAGAAAAATCCAACCAGGAAGTGGGAAATCTGAGGTTTGTAGTTTTTCAACTCTTGGCCTATCGAATATACAGTGTCTATGGGGTCATTTTGCACTTCATAAGGCTTCCACTAGATGTCAACAGTCTTTAGAATCTTGTTTGAGGCTTCTACTGTGAAAGAGCGGGGAATGAAAGGGGATTGAGCCAGGTGTCTGGCAGAGTGCCATGGGCTCGTGATTCGCGTTCATGTGAGAGTTACCTCGCGTTCCATTGCTTTTCTACAGACAAAGGAATTCTCCGGTTGGAACATTATTGAAGATTTATGTTAAAAACATCCTAAAGATTGATTTTATACTTCGTTTGACATGTTTCCACAAACTGTAATATGATTTTTGTCTGAACTTTTGCCTGGACCTGTTTGCGTGTGTTGAGTTTAGATTGTGTACTGCGCAAACCAAAAGGAGTTATTTGGACATAAATGATGGACTTTATGGAACAAATCAAACATTTATTGTGGAACTGGGATTCCTGGGAGTGCATTCTGATGAAGATCATCAAAGGTAAGTGAATATTTATAATGCTATTTCTGACTTCTGTTGACTCCAACATGGCGGATATCTTTTTGGGTTGTGTTGGTCTCTGAGCGCCGTGCTCAGATTATTGCGTGGTTTGCTTTTTCCGTAATTGTTTTTGTAATCTGACACAGCGGTTGCATTAAAGAGAAGTACACTGCTCAAAAAAATAAAGGGAACACTAAAATAACATCCTAGATCTGAATTATTGAAATATTCTTATTAAATACTTTTTTCTTTACATAGTTGAATGTGCTGACAACAAAATCACAAATTTATCAACCCATGGAGGTCTGGATTTGGAGTCACGCTCAAAATTAAAGTCGAAAACCAAACTACAGGCTGATCCAACTTTGATGTAATGTCCTTAAAACAAGTAAAAATGAGGCTCAGTAGTGTGTGTGGCCTCCACGTGCCTGTATGACCTCCCTACAATGCCTGGGCATGCTCCTGATGAGGTGGCGGATGGTCTCCTGAGGGATCTCCTCCCAGACCTGGACTAAAGCATCCGCCAACTCCTGGACAGTCTGTGGTGCAACGTGGCGTTGGTGGATGGAGCGAGACATGATGTCCCAGATGTGCTCAATTGGATTCAGGTCTGGGGAACAGGCGGGCCAGTCCATAGCATCAATGCCTTCCTCTTGCAGGAACTGCTGACACACTCCAGCCACATGAGGTCTAGCATTGTCTTGCATTAGGAGGAACCCAGGGCCAACCGCACCAGCATATGGTCTCACAAGGGGTCTGAGGATCTCATCCTGGTACCTAATGGCAGTCAGGCTACCTCTGGCAAGCACATGGAGGGCTGTGCGGCCCCCCAAAGAAATGCCACCCCACACCATGACTGACCCACCGCCAAACCGGTCATGCTGGAGGATGTTGCAGGCAGCAGAACGTTCTCCACGGCGTCTCCAGACTCTGTCACGTCTGTCACATGTTCTCAGTGTGAACCTGCTTTCATCTGTGAAGAGCACAGGGCGCCTGTGGCGAATTTGCCAATCTTGGTGTTCTCTTGGTGTTCTCCGGTAAATGCCAAACGTCCTGCACCTATGGACGTCGGGCCCTCATACCACCCTCATGGAGTCTGTTTCTGTCCGTTTGAGCAGACACATACACATTTGTGGCCTGCTGGAGGTCATTTTGCAGGGCTCTGGCAGTGCTCCTCCTCCTGCTCCTCCTTGCACAAAGGCGGAGGTCCTGCTGCTGGGTTGTTGCCCTCCTACGGCCTCCTCCACGTCTCCTGATGTACTGGCCTGTCTCCTGGTAGCGCCTCCATGCTCTGGACACTACGCTGACAGACACAGCAAACCTTCTTGCCACAGCTCGCATTGATGTGCCATCCTGGATGAGCTGCACTACCTGAGCCACTTGTGTGGGTTGTAGACTCCGTCTCATGCTACCACTAGAGTGAAAGCACCGCCAGAATTCAAGTGACCAAAACATCAGCCAGGAAGCATAGGAACTGAGAAGTGGTCTGTGGTCACCACCTGCAGAACCACTTCTTTATTGGGAGTGTCTTGCTAATTGCCTATAATTTCCACCTGTTGTCTATTCTATTTGCACAACAGCATGTGAAATTTATTGTCAATCAGTGTTGCTTCCTAAGTGGACAGTTTGATTTCACAGAAGTGTGATTGACTTGGAGTTACATTGTGTTGTTTAAGTGTTCCCTTTATTTTTTTGGAGCAGTGTATATATTTAATTCTGTGAATAACACTTGTATCTTTTATCAATGTTTATTTCGAGTATTTCTGTAAATTGATGTGGCTCTGTGCAAATTCACGGAATGTTTTGGAGGCAAATGTAAACTGAGGTTTTTGGATATAAATATGAACTTGATTGAACAAAACATAGATATATTGTGTAACATGTTGTCCCGGGAGTGTCATCTGATGAAGAATATCAAAGGTGAGTGATTCATTTTCTCTATTTCTGGTTTTTGTGACTCCTCTCTTTGGTTGGAAAATTGCTGTATGCTTTCTGTGACTCGTTGCTGACCTAATATAATGATATGTTATGCTTTCGCCGAAAAGCTTTTTTTAAATCGGACACTGCGGTTGGATTAATGAGAATTTTATCTTTAAAATGGTGTCCAATTCTTGTATGATTGAGACATTTGAATTATGAGATTTCTGTTGATTGAATTTGGCGCCCTGCAATTTCATTGGCTGTTGGCGAGGTGGAACCCCGTTCCTAGACAGGTTAAGTCTTTACCTAGCATGTTCTGTATTCATCTACTCAACCGTTTAACACCATTGGCTCTATTTAATAGGGCATGGGGTTTATTTCAAAATGTATTACCAGGGTGGAAGAAAACTGTCTATATTTTTATTGGTTAGGGGTAAGTCAAATCCCGTACAATGCTTTAACCTTATCTTTCTCAAATGATCCATAAAGGGACCACTGAACATTTCTCAGAATACATCTACGTGTGGGTGTGCAAGTTGTGTATATATATTTTATTCTATTGTTACTTTGTCAGATCTCTGGTAACCCATTATACATTTGTGTTACATCACAAATTCCTCCTCTACACCAGTGTTCTATACATACAAGGGTTTACATATTCCCTTTAGTGTTCTATTTAACAGCATATTCGGGAATAATACTCTTATCTCCATACAGAACCCCTATATAAAGTTATAAATCTTTAGTTTTTCATGTCCACACCACAGCAGCCTGAGAGGTACGCATATCTTTCATATCGAGGAAATCAGTGTCCGGGGGCTGTTACCCTCTCAAATATTTTAATGGCATCTCCTGTCAGTGTTCACTAACTAGATCGATGGGCAGTGGTGGACCGAAACCCTAGATAACGTTATAGATCTGAAAATTCAGCTCACACAAAACTGGTTGAAGTATTCATTATTTTCCTTATATAACTATACTTAGGTATTCACATTCACAATACGTGCATCTTCAACGACTATAAATTCCTACAATAAGACCTTGTGCTATTATCAGTGGTTCTCAGACCACTTAGACTTTTCTATTGTTACATCCTATGCACCATATGTATCTTCAATGGTTCTCTTGCCACTACTTCCTATACACTTGTAGTCCCAGACTACAATGGGCGGTGGTGGATGGAACCCCTAGATTGAAAAACTCTAACACAGAACTGGAAAACTCGGCTCACATTCACTCCAAAGTCACACTGGAGGTAGTCCCCAGACTCAGTACGTTATAGCTACATTTCAATCTCTTATTATCCAATTTTCTATCAGCTTATTATCCAAATTTCAATCTTAATAGTAATAATTTCAATCCATTTATTATCCACATTTCAAATCAGCTTAATGTCATATTTTACAATCACACAACTTTCACATCCACATTCAGTTAGTACTAGTCCCAAACACACTTAAAATATCCATTATTACCCCATGTGCATCTTTAATGATTCTCTTGTCGTTACTTCCTATGCACCATATGTATCCTATAGACAGTGCCTTCGGAAAGTATTCAAACCCCTTGACTTTTTCCACATTGTTAGGTTACAGCCTTATTCTAAAATTGATTAAATAGGTTTTTCCCACATCAAGCTACACACACAATACCCCAGAATGACAAAGCAAAAACAGGTGTTTAGAAATGTTTGCTAAATACTAAACTGAAATATCACATTTACATAACTATTCAGACCCTTGTCCCAAAGCCACTCCTGCATTGTATTGGCTTTGTGCGTAGGGTCGTTGTCCTGTTGGAAGGTGAACCTTTGCCACAGTCGGAGATCCTGAGCGCTCTGGAGCAGGGTTTCGATCTCTCTGTACTGCTCTGGTCATCTTTGCCTTGATCCTGGTCTAGGGTGGCACACTTTGGGGAATATTCAGAGGTGGAAACATTCCTTTTGGGAATGAACAGAAATATATGGGAATTGACGGAAATATATGCAAATTTATATTAACACCATTTAAGTGTAGCTGTTTTTTTGCATTGGATATATTTACCATATCATATGGAGACAAACATAATCCTTTTACCTTATGATAAGTAGACATAATTGCAAATTATTAAATCCTTCCAATAGAAATAAAAACAATTTAGTTACGAATTGAACTTTAAGTGAGTTGACTCTTCACATGGGATGATTTCACAGAACAACAAAAGAAAAGGAATATTGAATGATCCCCAATGATCCATCGCATCTCCCAAAAACGTTTAACATTCATCTGTAAAATGATAGTCTAGAAACTAAAGCTTTGGTTGTCTTCCTCTCAGGCTTTCATGTCTTCTGCCTAAACCTCCTCAATGTCCACCTCCTGAACTTCAGACTCTGAGGCCTCATCTTCACTGTCACTTTCCAACCTTGTTGAGGATGGCTCGTTGTCAGGCTCAAAAAGCCAAAAATTTGCCCGGATGGCCACCAATTTTTCAATTGGTCAGCCTGTTATGTGCTTTGGTGTGTGTGTTCCCAAACAAGGACCAGTTGCGCTCTGAGGCGGCTGATGTTGGTGGGATGTGGAGGATGATGGAGGCAACAGGGGAAAGAGCCTCAGATCCGCAAAGTCCCTTCCACCAGGTGGCTGAAGAGATACACTACCGTTCAAAAGTTTGGGGTCACCTAGAAATGTCCTTGTTTTTGAAAGAAAAGCAAAAAAAATTGTCCGTTGAAATAACATCAAATTGATCAGAAATACAGTATAGACATTGTTAATGTTGTAAATTACTATTGTAGCTGGAAATATCTACAGCAGCCATCACTCCTGTGTTTCAATGGCAAGTTGTTAGCTAATCCAAGTTTATACACACAGCTGCACAGATGAAAACTGTTGTTATGATTTAAAGAAGCAATAAAACTGGCCTTCTTCAGACGAGTTGATTGGAGCAGCAGCATTTATGTGTTTGATTACAGGCTCAAAATGTCCAGAAACAAATTACTTTCTGATGAAACTAATCAGTCTATTCTTGTTCTGAGAAATGAAGGCTTTTCCATGTGATAAATTGCCAAGAAACTGAAGATCTCGTACAACGCTGTGTACTACTCCCTTCACAGAACAGTCCAAAGTGTCTCTAACCAAAATAGAAAGAGTGGGAGGCCCCAGTGCTGGCCTTCTAGGCAGAGTTCCTCTGTCCAGTGTCTGTGTTCTTTTGCCCATCTTTTATTTTTATTGGCCAGTCTGATATGGCTTTTTCTTTGCAACTTTGCCTAGAAGGTCAGCAACCCGGAGTCACCTCTTCATTGTTGACGTTGAGACTGGTGTTTTGCGTATACTATTTAATGAAGCTGCCAGTTGAGGACTTGTGAGGCGTCTGTTGGTATTTATTTTTAGGTGGGGGGTAGGATTCATTTAAGAGGTAGGGTTTAACTCTCAGACCATGAGAAACCAGATTCTCTGGTCTGATGAAACCAAGAGTCACATCTGGAGAAAACCTGGCACCATCCCTACGGTGAAGCATATTGGTGGCAGCATCATGCCTTGGGGATGTTTTTCAGCAGCCGGGACTGGGAGACTATTCAGGGAATCGAGGGAAAGATGAACGGAGCACAGAGATCCTTGATGAAAACCTGTTCCAGAGCGCTCAGGACCTCCAACTGAGGCGAAGGTTCACCTTCCAACAGGACAATGACCCTAAGCACACAGCCAAGACAACGCAGGAGTGGCTTCGGGACAAGTCTCTGAATATCCTTGAGTGGCCCAGCCAGAGCTCGGACTTGAAACCAATCGAACATCTCTGGAGAGACCTGAAAATAACTGTGCAGGGATGCTCCCAATCTAACCTGACAGAGTTTGAGAGGATCTGCAGAGAAGAAACTCCCCAAGTATAGGTGCGCCAAGCTTGTAGCGTCATACCCAAGAAGACGCAACGCTGTAATTGCTGCCAAGGGTGCTTCAACAAAGTCCTGAGTAAAGGGTCTGAATACTTATGTAAAACATTTGTTTATACATTTGCAAAAATGTCTAAACTCGTTTTTGCTTTGTCATGATGGGATATTGTGTGGAGATTGAGGAAAAAAACAATTGAATACATTTGAGAATAAAACTAACGTAACAAAATGTGGAAAAAGTCAAGGAATCTGGATACTTTCCAAATGCACTGTGTAGTGTACACACATACTAACGAACAATATATATAGTCAATATAGTTTAGTCAGGTTTGTATGATGTTGACTTGACTTCATAGCTGACTTATATTTACCCACAACATCATATTTACAGTGGGGCAAAAAAGTATTTAGTCAGCCATCAATTGTGCAAGTTCTCCCACTTAAAAATATGAGAGA
The DNA here is from genome assembly GCF_036934945.1 of Oncorhynchus masou masou. Lineage (NCBI taxonomy): Eukaryota > Metazoa > Chordata > Actinopteri > Salmoniformes > Salmonidae > Oncorhynchus > Oncorhynchus masou. Next base: position 5,547,745 of record NC_088232.1, on the reverse strand, counting down.
GGCCTGTAATTTTCATCATTGGTACACTTCAACTATTACAGACAAAATGAGGGGGAAAATCCAGAAAATCACATTGTAGGATTTTTTATGAATTTCTTTGCAAATTATGGTGGAAAATAAGTATTTGGTCACCTACAAACAAGCAAGATTTCTGGCTCTCACAGACCTGTAACTTCTCCTTTAAGGGGCTCATCTGTCCTCCACTCGTTATCTGTATTAATGGCACCTGTTTGAACTTGTTATCAGTATAAAAGACACCTGTCCATAACCTCAAACAGTCACACTCCAAACTCCACTATGGCCAAGAACAAAGAGCTGTCAAAGGACACCAGAAACAAAATTGTAGACCTGCACCAGGCTGGGAAGACTGAATCTGCAATAGGTAAGCAGCTTGGTTTGAAGAAATCAACTATGGGAGCAATTATTAGGAAATGGAAGACATACAAGACCACTGATAATCTCCCTCGATCTGGGGCTCCATGCAAGATCTCACCCCGTGGGGTCAAAATGATCACAAGAATGGTGAGGAAAATCCCAGAACCACACGGGTGGACCTAGTGAATGACCTGCAGAGAGCTGGGACCAAAGTAACAAAGCCTACCATCAGTAACACACTACGCCGCCAGGGACTCAAATCCTGCAGTGCCAGACGTATCCCCCTGCTTAAGACAGTACATGTCCAGGCCCGTCTGAAGTTTGCTAGAGAGCATTTGGATGATCCAGAAGAAGATTGGGAGAATGTCATATGGTCAGATGAAACCAAAATATAACTTTTTGGTAAAAACTCAACACATCGTGTTTGGAGGACAAAGAATGCTGAGTTGCATCCAAAGAACACCATACCTACTGTGAAGCATGGGGGTGGAAACATCATGCTTTGGGGCTGTTTTTCTGCAAAGGGACCAGGACGACTGATCCGTGTAAAGAAAAGAATGAATGGGGCCATGTATCGTGAGATTTTGAGTGAAAACCTCCTTCCATCAGCAAGGGCATTGAAGATGAAACGTGGCTGGGTCTTTCAGCATGACAATGATCCCAAACACACCGCTCGGGCAACGAAGGAATGGCTTCCTAAGAAGCATTTCAAGGTCCTGGAGTGGCCTAGCCAGTCTCCAGATCTCAACCCCATAGAAAATCTTTGGAGGGAGTTGAAAGTCCGTGTTGCCCAGCAACAGCCCCAAAACATCACTGCTCTAGAGGAGATCTGCATGGAGGAATGGGCCAAAATACCAGCAACAGTGTGTGAAAACCTTGTGAAGACTTACAGAAAACGTTTGACCTCTGTCATTGCCAAAAAAGGGTATATAACAAAGTATTGAGAAACTTTTGTTATTGACCAAATACTTATTGTCCACCATAATTTGCAAATAAATTAATTAAAAATCCTACAATGTGTTTTTCTGGATTTTTTCTAATTTTGTCTGTCATAGTTGAAGTGTACCTATGATAAATATTACAGGCCTCTCTCATCTTTTTAAGTGGGAGAACTTGCACAATTGGTGGCTGACTAAATACTTTTTTGTCCCACTGTATGTCCATCATGATGGGTTTAACAACAATGAAGTCATTCTGTAACTACAGTATAGGACTCAAATGTTGTCGGAATGGGTAAACACTCCATGTTGAAAGTATGTTTATTATCTGTGTGTGTATGTACCTGAGGGAGTGTACGTCTTTGTAATCTGTATCACCCGTCTCTTCCAGGAGGAGGAGGGTCCGGAGGTGCTGCTGGTGAAGGAGGAGGGGTATGATGAGGGTCTATGGAACCCAGAGGGGACCATGGTCATGGAGGACAACAGGACTACACCTCCTCCTGAACCCACAGAGGAACCAGCTGAGCAGCACAGGACCACACACAGTCTCACTGAGGTGAGCCCACTGTGAACTACTGTCTGAATGGTATTATTTTGGGCCGTATTCCACTAAGCCTCTCAGAGTAGGAGTGCTGAAGTAGGATCAGTTTTGTAATTTTAGATCACAAGACTATGTAGACAAGTGCGGGACCTGATCCTCGATCACCACTTCTACTCTGAGACTCTGTGTATAAGGGCACAGGTCTTGATATATTGTCTGGTAGTGTGGGACCATGCCTTTGAATTATCAAACTATTAATTAAAGAAGGTCAAGTAATCAAATCAACTAACACGTTTGCATAGTACTCAAAGCAATCCCTCAATGCCCAATCAGAAGATGCTCCATAGAAGGGTGCTCATTTCAGATTTCTTGATCCAACATCCTCTCACTCTGTATCTCTTACAGTCAGTAGACATGGAGGATGGGAAGCCTGATCTGCTGATTGTCAAGGAAGAGACCATAGAAGATGAAACAGAGAGTATTGATCTGCTGAGTGGATTAAAGCTGGGGGAGGAAGGTAAGGGAGAAATAATAGTCTACATACAGTAATAGATCTTCAATGGAAATAGTGATGCACCTGGCTATTATTTTTCCTTAATTTTCTTCATTCATAAAATGAAGAAATTTGTTTACATACAAAAACACACAATGTATGAAAATGCTCAGGTAATTGACAATAGAAATCCATGTGTAGAATGTTCTCTGCCATGTTTGTGAAGTCTATTTTGTAACCTCTTCCTGCAGGTGGTTGGCTGGAGGCTAACAGAGGAGACTGGGCAACCATCTTGGATTCCCAGACCCAGACCGGTGCAGCCAAAGGCCAAAGAGACAACATCACTGATCAGGCCAGGACCAGAGGCGATATAATTGAGGTCAGTGGATGGGACAGCATTCTCAACTCTCAGCGGGGGAACGTTAACCACAACCAGAAACTGACAGTCGAACACAAAACAACAACCAAACTTAGTCTCCATGACAACAGACTGGCTGAGACCAGGGCGAGGCGTAGATTTGGTCTGCAGGGACGGGGAGGTGTCCGTATGCGGTTGGAGAGAACAGACACAGACTCTGCTGGCGATGCTCCGTCCTGCTCCTATAGTGGTGATTCAGAGAGACTTATGGCACCTCAGGTTAACCCCCTAACAGGTGCTGCCTTCAGCCTGCCTTCTATAGGATCTATCAACTGGAACATGGACCCTGCGACAACACAGACACTCCCTGGCCTTCATCCTCCTCACACTCTCCTAATGTTAAACCAGACCTCAGACAATGCCAGTGACTCAACACTAAATGGCTACACAATCCCATTGACAAATGACAGTAGTCGAGACGTAATCTGTAAATCTGGCAGTGCCAAAGAGAAGCGCTTCCCATGTTCATTCTGTGGGAAAGCCTTCAGTTTTCCCAAACAGGTGGAGATCCACCAGAGGACTCACACAGGGGAGAAACCATTCAACTGTACACAGTGTTATATGCGCTTCGCCCGGGCTGGCCACCTGAAGAGCCATCAGAGGGTCCACACAGGGGAGAAACCCTTCAGCTGCTCCCAGTGTGAGAAGAGGTTCTCCCACCAGCACCAGCTGAAGAGGCACCTGAAGGTCCACACGGGAGAGAGGCCGTTTGCCTGTACGCACTGCGAGAAAAGGTTCTCAGAGAGGAGCTACCTCAGGATACACCAGCAGAAAATGCACATGGTCCATGTATAGACATGTAATGTAGTACTTGTTCATTTGTTTGTAGTTAATTATGTTAGTTTTGGATGTAGTAGGGAACTGGATAAGGTGACCTGAGGAAAGAATGAGTATGATGAGGCAGAGTAGATGATAAGGTGATGGTTGGTGTGATGGTGTCTGTAAAAATGCTTCACTGATGTAAAGTGAACCTTGTCCTGTTTGATACTGGTGTTTTATAATGAGGAAATGATAGTATCTTAATTCATGTTTACTTGACATGAAGATGTGTCTAATGTTGAACCTTTTCCAAAGTATTCTATCAAAGCGATCATACCAGATTTATATAAAAGGTAGTGTTACCATAGTGAAGTTATTCTACTTGTGATTGCTATTTTGTTTAAAATAAATACTAAATTGACTCTGCTGACTGACTTGGTTATTTTGTATCATTTTTTATATATATATTTTAGAATACACTCTAATGGCTCCATATTGTTAGGTACTTGAATCAGTTTTCAAGATGGGCTTGACTGTGGTTCAGATTTTATAATGTCATATTTCTGTGTATACAGGAAAGAGTTTTTCAATTAAGTTTTCTGCTTTTTGGTACAATCGTTGTTTGCAGTCTGTAGTCAATGAAGACCTGCCGATCCGGTGTTACTGGCGACTGAGCCTATGAAGTGTCTGGTCAGGATCATGGATCAGGAGCTGTCGCTCTTCCTTCCCGAGTCAGAACAAAGGCCCCAACCACGAGGGACAGAGACTCCACCACAACCACTACATAGAACACAACCAGTGGACAGGTGGATTGAACAACCTCAGTCCTGGTGGTCATCAGAGAGACCGAGGCTCCAGTCAGGGATCCAGTCTGCAGTCCAGGCCCTTCTCTTCACAGTCTCAGTGCAGGGATGAAGCAGGGCCTGGAGCTAATAGAGATGGACCCTCCTGTTCCTATGATACAAACACCACAGTATCCATGATGAACAGAGCAGGTCACCCTGGGCTTCAGCCTTTACAGAGTGTAGTGGAAGACCCCCCTGGTGGAAGTCTAACAGGAAGTCTGTCTAATGCCTGGTGAATGGGTTTTTCCACCCAAGGGTGCTTGCTCCTGCTTCTACCTTCTCTGATGTCACTCGGTCACAACGTGGGAGGCCGAGTATTAGGGCGGACGCGGACAAGCCGAACACCTGCCCCACCTGTACAGCGCGTCACTAATGCGAACTATGTGAAGGCATACCAGACCGTTCTCACCAAGGAGAGGCCCTTAAAGTTGCAAACTGTGTTACAAGAGCTTCTCCTTTCGGAGTAACCTTACCAGACATAGGAGTGACCACAATGGGGAGAAATTGTAGATGTATGCACCTCTGGGAACAATTCTTTACCGGAAATATTATAGTTATCATGTGAAGTGTCTTGTCGTAAGAGGGTAATTAACTGCATACCCCTCATAAACCCTTTGTTAACTTATCATTTCAAACAGCGACAGTAAGCCTTGACTAGAACAAGCACTTAAATATTTACCTTACTGAGTAGATGGAATAGGGTCATATTATATTTTATCATACTGTTCGTTCTTAACAAGTCTGCTCTGAACTTGAAAGATAGTGATCATGAATAGGAGATTTGATATGTAACGTAATAAGCAGTACCGTATTTCAAAAAACAAAGCGCACACCTTTTTCAGTTACCAGCCTTTGAGCTATGACGCCAACCAATAAGATCCTTTCTCTTCGGTGTAAACGGAAGTGAGCAGTTACCAAAAACATTTATCACCATAGCGTTGTTAGCATTGTTATTTAGACGTTTATTAACACCTTTGAACTCAAAATATGCTTAACTGCACAGCATTACATACTTACCTCGGGTAGTGTTTATTTCGCGTTGGAGACAGGACTTTGTTGCTAGATGTTCTAGGTAAGGCTAGCTAGCTGCTAACAATGGCTAACTGTATTGTTTTTCATACTCAAATAGCCTCCGTCTTGGAGGTGCTAGCGAATGCAGCCGTGGCAGAGATCTGTAAACTCGTAGATGACGACTATGCAGTATTTCGTTTGGAAATAACCCAAAGCCAGAAAGAAAACAGGACATTGCGGAGGAAACTACAGCTGCTGGAACTGAAGGTGGCACGGGAGCGCGCAGAGAGGACCATTCGTCCGAGTAGTGTCAAGATCCTCGACCGATACAGAGGAATGGCAAGAGGTACATTTTGCAGAAGGCCGAGGTTGCGCTGCCTATTGCCCCATTCCCCTCTGCGCATGTGTAACCTTAGATGTGTTGAACACATACTGTAGAATAGATGGTTAAAACGTCTTAGGGATAGCCCCCTTTCAATTTACGCCTAAATAACATACCCAAATCTAACTGCCTGTTGCTCAGGCCCTGAAGCAAGGATATGCATATTCTTGGTACGATTTGAAAGGAAACACTTTGAAGTTTGAGGAAAAATTGAATTGAATGTAGGAGAATGTAACACAATAGATCTGTTCTTTGAAATGCAACAGAAAGGGCCCTGTTCCAGCCATTACTCTGGTTGTAATTCCGATGGTGCCCACAAGAAGGCAGCAGTGTATGTGTGGATAATTTGAAGCATGAGCGAACTCCATGACATTTAGTGTGGTACATTTGGGCAAATCGTGAAGGAGACATTTGCATTCATATTACATTTTTTTCTGCAAGAATATCGTCAAATCTGTACACTTGGACTTTGATTTAGCTTTCCAAGTATTAGTAGCCATATTATAAGTTCAACATTTGCAAAACAACCAGTTTTCATAACTTCATAACTCTGAATATTTGTATAATTTTTGTCCAAAAGGAAAAGGCATGCTGTCGTACAAGGTTAATAGATACATTTTACGACAGATACAAGGTTTACTCTCGTAAAGCCCAGCTCATTAGCTATCTAGCTAGCCTTGTTTGACCACGATTGGTGCTTATTTGACAACGTTAGAGTTGCTCAAGTGAAGTCCGCCCGCGTCAGTAGCGTCCCATGAAGGAGTTGCTCTCTGACCAAATATGGTGTCCTATAGGATATACAACACCCCAAATTATATAATGAAGTCTCGTTACGTTCTAGGATCTCTAAGGAATACATACGAACATGATTTGACTGGTTGAAACAACGTTTCGGGTTAGATTTTCACAGATTCATTTTTGTTGCTAATTGAACGAGTGGAAATACAAAATCGATCGTGCTATATGGACCTTTTTAGGATATGAACAAGGATTTTATCGAACAAAACGACACTTCATGTTATCTCTGGGGCCCTTTGGATAATAAATCGGAGCACAATTTCAGAATGTAAGTCCACATTTCACCTTCAGGGGTGAATTTATCAAACCTATCGCGGCGAAAAAAAATGTTTTGTTAGGAGCTTTCCTCAAATAATAGCATGGCATTTTTTTTGCAGTAATAGCTACTGTAAATTGGACAGTGCAGTTATATGAACAATAATTTAAGCTTTCAGACGATATAAGACACTTACATGGTGACACAAGGCGCTGCATGATTTACAACTGTCCAGTTGACGGAACTTGGGTGTTGGTCAGTTTGTTTTATAGTATGCAATAACTCCCCTGATTACTTGGTTGTCTTGCCCAAAGACACTCATATTATAACCAGATTCTTGTTTTCTGCACTTCATATTATTTACCCAATGAAAACAATGTGATGCATGGAACATAATACATCAATCAATAAATAGTATATCAAGAAGTATTACCTTACATCTTTGCCAATTCTAGACATTATTAATTGTGTACAATATACCGTTGAACATTAACAGTAGCTAACTAACCACCTCTTTTCTCCCAATCACAATCTCAGGTGAAGGACATCTCACTGGAGGCCACAGGAGGGTTGTGAAGGCTGCTGGACACAATACATGGAGAGATGACCAACCAACCACTGTTGATGACGAGAGTGCAACCTCAACCCAGCACGTTATCGTGATAGAGGTTAGTGTAATAGTATAACATCAAAATTACAGTTCCTTTGTTAATCAAGTGTCGCCCATTTATTTCAGTAAGGCTGCCCTCAGCTATTCACTTGCTTACATGTATCTGCCATAGGGGAGCTTGTGAGACTTCTCTGACAGTGTTTTTGCTGCAGTCATTTATCTGTGGCGCTGCGCCACGGCAAAGAAATATGGAACTTGAAAAAAACATGTCTGCCAAGGCACACTTTTTTAAGATTCTAGAACAGTGCACATTTACTCTGCAAGCAACACGAGTAATGCATGACAACCCCATAATATAATAGTTTCTCTTTACCAAGTTGGCTTGTTGTTGTGTGTTCTATGCGAGAGAGAGAGTCCTCTGAAGGTGCATTCAAGTTATGAGTGCCTTAGGGAGGGAAACATGAATTCTGATAAGCACTGGGAAAACAGCCGTTTTAATGGCCTTAGTTAAATATAGGGGATCCCAGTTTTCCATTCCTACTTTATTTATTTCTCAACTCCTTAGCGAACTGCACCATTTTAAACCCATCATTTTTAGCAGTGGCATGGTTAAGCACATTCCCACTCCAATTCCCTATTCCCACTCCAATTCCCTATGAGTGTATCGGGGAGAGTGGGGAAAAATGTAACACGGGTCAATTGTATAGTAACTTGGGGTAAAACACAACCTTTCCTCTAAATATTTTTGGGGAGTGACTTAAAAACCATTGTGATGAGACGGATAATATATTTAGTTGAGCAAGAGTAGTGGCAACCAGGGAAAGTGTTGTGGGTGAAATGGTGATATGAAATGGTTTCTGGGGGGGGGGGGGCTACATCATATTCGCTGTGTTTATTCAAGTTTTTGAGGATACAAAATTCAGCAATAGGATGCTAACTAGTTAAAAGATCATATTTGGGATCTAGCTAATGATTAGCCCAATAGGGTAAATGCAGAAAGGCAACCCTGTGCTTCAGCCTATTTGTTTATAGCCACTATGCTCCATCAGTTGGGCTTCAGGTGATAATGCTTATTACTAATAGCACATTTGATAACATGGACAATGCATAGGCTATATTTATGTTCAAATAAAAAAATGTGTCAACCCGAGAGTCGTCCTGTTATTTCGACCAATCAATTGGTTGAAATGTTGAAACCTGTTTTTCCAAAAATAGACAGACATGCATTTGAATAAAATTAACTACTGAGCTTGTCTAATACTTTAAGCACACTGTTTGATTAAATAATTAAGACACACAAATTACTTAAGAGCCCGATGATCACTGTGCTAAACAAAATGACAGCGAGTGCCTGTGTGACTGGCTTACATTGTCTCGCTTTCCTCCCTATTGCAGTGAAAAGGTACCACAGCACAGCATGTGTTTATTGCAGTGTCCGTGCTGATGCTGCGAACTCATTTCAGGCATTTCGTTTCTTACTGAAAAGTTATTTTACCGAAATCCCTAATTTGTTTAGGAAAAACATTCCCTCAACCCTTGCTCTCTTTACGTGAAACATGTAAGCATCGCATGCGACCAATATGGCCTGACCTATAGCCTATCATAATGACGTCAATAAATTGGTTATAACAAACTATGAACACAGTAACACGTGACAGCAAAATGGATGTGGAGGACGTGAAAAATAAACTTGAAATGGGTGAATGTTTACTGGTTTCTTAGGAGGTAAAGGGGAAGTAAGATCTGTGGAAGACATTTGACCTAGTTGTGGAAACGACTGGGGATCAAGAAAAATGAGGATCTTGGAGCAAGCGTTGCGTAAATATTGTGTGCTAAACAGGTGTTGTTCAATTACATAAACATTCATTAATAAACATTACTAAATAACAATACTAATGATTTATAAAGCCTTTATTACAGCAGACTAAAAACAGTTGCATGCATTCATGAATTGCGGTTTATTTATTGTTTAGGCTAATTATTTAATTTGAACAAAGGAATCATTGATTGATTCATATAGTAGCCTATATATTGAAATAGCCTATAGCTCGATGGTGATTATACAAGGCTACTATACAAAGCCTACAAATGATAATATCATTACGTATAATAATGATGATCATAATATTAAATGTAATAATAACAATTTGAAGATCAAGAAAATGTAGGGTATAGGAGCGAGAGCTGCATGCATATTATGGGACAAACAGGTGTTGTTAGATTACAATATTTTTTTTCTGCCTGTTTGGAACAGTATAAACAACACTAAATACATTATAAGTAATACCAGTCTGTTATAACGAAAACATTTTTGGAAGCTTTTATTACAGCATAGCAAAGATTAAAAACAGCCGAATCTGTGAAATTGCTTTATGCAACATTTTGCCGTTGCACGAGGCGTGGTGCCAAAGGAATCAGTAGGCTATTATACAAACACTCAAACCGGCAACAGAAGCAAAATCTGTCTTATTTCTGTAGATATATGGATGATTTATAAAGCCAGGCACATTTAACAGCGATTGATTATAGACCTAATTAAATTGAGGTTTCCTCTCTCCTCAACTTTCTTAGACAATTAGGCTTAAGACAAGGGATGTTTCCTCGTCTCTGCTGCTCCTGCCTCCGCCGCATGGGTTCTCAATCCCAATATGCTGGTCAACTTTGCTATTATGCACATAACAACATAGGGAAAGGCGCCAATTCTACAGCGCACTGAAGATTATGTCGACAGCGACCTTATCCAACACGGAGAGAGTACATTTGTTATAAAATATTAGATTTTTTAGTGTTGCACCATTATTTTTTACATACAGTTGAAGTTGAAAGTTTACATACACTTAGGTTGTAGTCATTAAAACTTGTTTTTCAACCACTCCACAAATGTCTTGTTAACGAACTATAGTTTTGGCAAGTCGGTTAGGACATCTACTTTGTGCATGACACAAGTAATGTTTTCCAACATTGTTCATAGACAGATTATTTCACTGTATCATAATTCCAGTGGGTCAGAAGTGCCTTTAAAGAGCTTGGAAAATTCCAGAAAATGATGTCATGGCTTTAGAAGCTTCTGATAGGCTAATTGACATTATTAGAGTCAATTGGAGGTGTACCTGTGGATGTATTTCAAGGCCTACCTTCAAGCTCAGTGCCTCTGCTTGACATGATGGGAAAATAAAAAGAAATCAGCCAAGACCTCAGAAAAAAAGTGAAACAGGTGCGAATCAGACAAGTGTCTTGTGCACCATGAAAAAACCCTCTACATTTAGACTGCTCGACTAAAGAAATCTCGGTTGACCAACAGCCTATTTACCAGACAATTGATCAGATCCACCAAACAATCTAACAGTTGACTAAATGGGGTCAGCCCTAAAATCATTTTAACAACTAATTTTACAAAATATGTTATTGGGGCAAATTTCTGGAGGAATAAATTATATTTTAGATGGTGTCAGCATCATTTTATTTTCCTTAATTTTGGATAAGAATTCAACCTTTTCCCCCACTGCTATGACATTGTTATCAATTCTACTCATGTACCTTTAATAAACTCCTTCTTCTTGTCAGTCTGAAGATGCAGAAGTTGCAGGTCCTGGAGGATCGTCTCTGGTCAAGCAGGAGAGGACTGAAGGAGAGGATCCACAACACAGCAGAGACATCCAGGCTGGAGCAGCGGCACCTCCTGAATACACGGAGGACCTCACCGCCAAACCCCAGCCCAGGGCCCGACACAGCATTGCGGAGGTCAGTGGAAAGCCGAACGGCGTCCTCAAGACAGAGACGAACACAGAGAATTTAACTGTAACACAAAGGCTCTTACACACAGGATCTGACCTCAAGTCAGACCCAGAGAGACTGGGGTTGGGGAGACTGGGCTGTCCTCCTGCTCCTGCCTCAGAGTATTTACTTTACGGTGACTCGGGGACAGTTAATTCCCATCTGGACTCAGGTGACGAGTTTGAGACTGGCAATGATCCGTCTTGTTCTTACACTACAGAGATGGACCCTGCCAACATATCCTTGGGTTTAGAAACACAGACTGATCTGTCTAGAGGGGACATGAACCGGTATAGTAGTAGTGTATACTCTGAAGGGTGCCTAGATGAGAAAGGGGAGGTTATAGTCGTAGATGAGGTGGCTGTGAAAGTAGAGGGTGACGCTCCTCCCACATGGAATGCAGATAGTCACCTAGGAGACGGATACTCACAGGGCAGAGATATCTTAGATTACAGGGAAAGCTTAGAGACAAATCTAAATGTCGCGACCCATTCCCCTTTACACACGCTCAGGGGAGCAACATCTGGCGGTAGTAAAAAGAAACGTTTCCTCTGCATGTTCTGTAACAAAGGCTTCAGCAGCCCCCAGAAGGTGGAGATCCACCAGAGGGTCCACACAGGGGAGAAACCCTTCAGCTGTACCCAGTGTCACATGCGCTTCGCAGAGGCTGGCACACTGAAGAGGCACCAGAGGGTCCACACTGGGGAGAAACCGTTCGTCTGCCACGTGTGCCATGCTAGTTTCTCACACTCGTTCAACCTGAAGAGGCACCAGAGGGTCCACACAGGGGAGAATCTTACAGCTGCCCCCAGTGTGAGAAGTCCTCCCACCAGCTGAAGATGCACCTAAAGGTCCACATGGGAGAGAGGCCGTTCGCCTGTACGCACTGCGGGAAGAGGTTCTCAGAGAGGAGCTATCTCAGGATACACCAGCAGAAAAAAAAAATCACTCTATAACATAGAAAGTAACCCTTTGATTCCATTGCCTCTGATGTTTAGATCAAACCCTGCGTTAAAGACAAATATTAATTTTCCTTGTTCTGAACAGAAAAGATCCACAGATGCATTTGGATTAATGACAGTAACAGATTTGAATATATCTGAGTAGAATATTTTATCCAGACATTGTGTGATAATAAGCCTAAAAAGTATGTTGCATATTGTGTTTGTACTGTGTAGGATATATGATGTTCACAAATGCCTGTTTCATTACTTTCATTTAACTACTTAAATGTTTTCCAAGACACTTTTAATGGGTATATTAATGCAGTTTATTTATCAAGTCCATGCAGATTTTTAGTTGAGACATGATGTGTGTGTGGATTTCATATAGTGTCATTTAAAACGTGTTCATGTTTTAATAAACACAAAATGGGACTTATCGTTCTAAGACTTTCATTGAGACTCTCTTTAGTATACATCACATCTGATCTCACCCTATTCTACAGATATTTATAACCAATATACACTTACTAAATATACCTACACATGCCCACACACTAACAAACACCTACTGTACACGTCAAAATAGTTTAGTCAGGTTTGTCTAACGACTTGACTTATCATAGCTGACTTATTTTTACCCACAACATATTTATGTCCACCATGATGGGTTTAACAACAATGAAGTCATTCTCTAACTACAGTATAAGACTCAAACCTAGTGGGGATGGGTAAACACTCCATGTTGAAAGTGTGTTTATCTGTGTGTGCGTGTGTACGTACCTGAGGGAGTGTATGTATGTCTGTTAGTGATGCGCGGCTTGACTCACTGAGCAGTTCCCCTATGGTTATATCTGCAGGGAATGTTTAAGGGTCATGGAATATTGTGTGGTTGGTGGCGAGCGGATTGAATAAAGAGAAACGATAGCTTTAAAAAAATCCATAAATGTTAATTATTGTGTCATTTATATCTATAGGGTACATTTAGCCTAAAATAATGAAAGAAAAACCTTTAGTGGCTTTAGTGCATAAGCCCAAGTTTTAGCCTACACACCAAATTCACATAGAAATGTGTTATCGGGCTGTCATTCTCATTTAAATCAAGTTTAAGAAGCCCGAGTCTGAAGTCCTGAGTGCTCTGGAGCAGGTTTTCATCAAGGATCACTCTGTACATTGCTCCGTTCATCTTTGCCTCAATACTGACTAGTCTCCCAGTCCCTGCTGCTGAAAAACATCTCCACCGCATTATGTTGTAACCACCATGCTTCACCGTAGGGATGGTGCCAGGTTTCCTCTAGACTTGGCATTCAGGCCGAAGAGTTCAATCTTGGTTTCATCAGACCAGAGAATCTTGTTTCTCATGGTCAGAGTCCTTTAGGTGCCTTTTGGCAAACTCCAAGTGGGCTGTCATGTGCCTTTTACTGAGGAGTGGCTTCCGTCTGGCCACTCTACCATAAAGGCCTGATTGGTGGAGTACTGCAAAGATGTCCTTCTGGAAGTTTCTCCACATAGGAACTCTAGAGCTCAGTCAGAGTGACTATTGGGTTCTTGGTCACCTCCCTGACCAAGGCTTTTCTCCCCCGATTGCTTAGTTTGGAACTAAACTAAGCAATCTGGCCAAACTTCTTCCATTTAAGAATGATGGCCACTGTGTTCTTGGGGATCTTCAATGCTACAGAAATGTTTTGGTACCCTTCCCCAGATCTGTGCCTCGTCACAATCCTGTCTCTGAGCATCTTGGATTCTTCGAAGTACAAAATTCAAAAGGCACTCTTTTTTTGCAGGTGCATGGTAACAGTTGAACAAGATGAAGGAAAACGGAAACCGCACACTGCTCTTGATAGTATCACTGATCTTTAATAATCTTACGTATCGGCCTCACAGCCTTCGTCAGAGCTTTTGTGAGTTAAAAAAAAAAATTGGCACCCTTATGTAGACCTAGCCCCGCCCACATCCGTTCCACTCATCGAAAGGGGTTGGAGGGGAAGGAAAAACAAATAAGTGCTACGAAAGATAACAATATGCATTTCATAAATATTTGAGTAAAGTGTGCAAATTAGATGTATTAAAAACGTCTATAAAACCACTATGAGGACATAGCAAGTTTGCATTAATCGTTGAGGACGTCGTACGAAAAATTATGTCCCTATCTTAAATTAATTAATTCACGTTCAAATTCTCAACATACCATACATAGGCATTTAATCATTAAAGTCCTTTAGGAAATAATGTCTGGAGGGTGAAAATCCCCAAACATTCTCTTTTACTCAGAGTAGTATTGATATCACCAACCCTGTCTGAAATCTTAACTTTATCTATACCACAAAATCTAAAGGTAGAAATGTCATTAAAATGTACTGCGACTGGATAATCCGTCGCTTCATCATATTGTTGCACTGTGCGCATCCTCTGCATTTATAGCCACCATTTGGAAGAGGGCGTAACAATTCTTCTTTATTTTTACTATTTTCTGATGTCTTCACTATTATTCTACAATGTAGAAAATAGTAAATGTAAAGAAAAACCCTAGAATGTGGTGTGTCCAAACTTTTGACTGGTACTTTATGTAAATAAGGTATCTGCTTTTAAACTATTTATTAACTGTTTTTGCATTGTCATTATGGGATATTGTGTGTAGATTGCTACGGATTTGTATGTATTTAATACCTTTTAGAATAGGGCTGTAACGTAACAAAACGTGGAACAAGTCAAGGGGTCTAATAATTTGACTTCGAAACAGGATTGAATACAAATTTCTTTCAGCATCTTGAGAGAATACAAATGCGCAGTTCGATACTGTCTGTAGAGGTGCTATCTTTTTCAGCATCATAAAAGCTGATAGTATTTCAATCACATAAAATAGGCAACCAAGCCAAACTGAAATCTTATCAGAAACTTCTTGGGTCGTTGTCACAGCTTTCAATTTCCTTACAACCGGTCAAACTAATGTCATTTGGAAATTTTGCTGAGAAATTCATTCCCATTTTTAATTTTTTATTGCATTTTCTCCCCAGTCCCTAAACGGCTTGTGAAAAAAACAGAGATGACAGAGAACTTCACCAATGTCAATTAGATTGAAGCATTGGTTCTATCGATTTGTGACATTCTGGTGAGCAAGGGTTTATTTAGTCTTCTAAGGCAACATGTAATGACAGAAGAGAAGCCTCATGTACTGTATCTACACTGAAGAAAATATAAACGCAACAAATAAAGTGTTGGTCCCATGTTTCATGAGCTGGAATTAAAACTCCCAGAAATGTTTCATAAGTACAAAATATTATTTAACTCAAATTTTGTTTACAAATTTGTTTACATCCCTCTTAGTGATCATTTCGCATTTGCCAAGATAATCCATCCACCTGACAGAAGTGGCATATCAAGAAGCTGATTAAACAACATGATCAGTACACAGGTGCACCTTGTGCTGGGCACAATAAAAGGCCACTAAAATGTGCAGTTTTATCACACAACACAATGCCACAGAGGTCTCATGTTTTGAGGGAGAGTGCAATTTGCTGTTGCCAGATAATTTTATATTAATTTCTCTACCATAAGCCACCTCTGTTGTTTTAGAGAATTTGGCAGTAAGTCCAACCAGCCTCACAACCTCAGACCACCGGGGGGGGACTCATTCTGATTGGCTGGGACTGGCTACCATGTGGGTGGGCCTATGCCTTCCAAGGCCCTGCGCCCCTGCCGTCATGTGAAATCCATAGATTAGGGCCCAATTTATTTCAGTTGACTAATTTCCTTATATGAACTGTAACTAAGCAAAATCTTTGAAATTGTTGCACTTTGCGTTTTATATTATTTTGTATAATTACAGATAAGTTGACTAACAAATAGCACACCACAATGTAGGAAATTATAAGCAGAATCAGGCAAAAAACAAAAACACCCCCTGTCAATTTTTTTTGTTGCCATCTCTGATTGTAGCCTACAACGCATTTTCTATATTTACGTGTTATGGTTGGGTGCGTGGCCTCTGATTTTCACTCAATTACACATGGTCAGGAGGATGGGGTGGGTTATTAGCAATTGCTTGCTGGTGCAGGTGAACAAACCCATACACCAATGTCTGTGTAATTTGTACCACCTCTTTCTTCCAGGAGGAGGGTCCGAAGGTGCTGCTGGGGAAGGAGGAGGGGTGTGAGGAGGGTCTGGGGAACCCTGAGTGGACCATGGTCATGGAGGACAAGCAGAATACACCTCCTCCTGAACCGGCAGAGGAACCAGCTGAGCAGCACAGGACCACACACAGTCTCACTGAGGTGAGCCCACTGTGAACTACTGTCTGAATGGTATTAGGTCAGGGCCCGTATCCACAAAGCCTCTCAGAGTAGGAGTGCTGATCTAGGATCCTTTTAGATCATAATGAATAAGATTATATGGCAAGATCCTAGATCAGCACTCCTACTCTGAGAGGCTTTGTGGATACGGGCCTAGGTCTTCATACATGTTGTCTCAAGTGTGGGACCATGCCTTTGAATTATCAAACCATTAAAGAGTGTCAAGTAATCAAATGAACTAACACGTTTGCATAGTACTCATAGCAATCCCTCATTGGCCAATCAGAAGATGCTCCATAGCAAGGTACTCATCAGATTTCTTGATCCAACATCCTCTCACTCTGTATCTCTTACAGTCAGTAGACATGGAGGAAGGGAAGCCTGATCTGCTGCTGGTCAAAGAGGAGACAATAGAAGACGGACCAGAGAGCATTGACCTCCTGAGTGGACTAAAGATGGGGGAGCAAGGTAAGAGAGAAATACATATAGCCTCCATACAGTAATATACAATATCGTCAATGAGAATAGATGAACCGCTTGGCTATTTTTGAAATCAATACAACTTATGTTTACATACACAAACACACATTATCATGTATGAACTGGACCAGGTAATTGACAACAAAAAAACTCCACATGTAGAGTCCTCTTCCATGTTTGTAAAGTCTATTTTATAACCTCTTCCTGCAGGTGGTTGGCTGGAGTGTAACAGAGGAGACTGGGCGGCCATCTTGGATTCCCAGACCCAGATGGGTGCAGCTATGGGCCCAGGCGATAACGTCACCGAGCAGGGCTTGACCAGAGGTGACATAGTGGAGGTCAGTGGATGGGACAGCATCCTCAACTCTGGGCTGGTGAACAACACTGTTAACCAGATCCAGAAGCACAAAACAACATATCCACTAGAACAGACTGGCTGAGCCCAGGGCGAGGCATAGATTTGGTCTGCAGGGACTGGGAGGTGTCCGTATACGGCTGGAGAGAACAGACACAGACTCTGCTAGCGATGCTCCATCCTGCTCCTATTGTTGTGATTCAGAGAGACTGACGGCACCTCAGGTTAACCCCCTAACAGGTGCTGCCTTCAGCCTGCCTTCTATAGGATCTATAAACTGGAACATGGACCCTGCAACAACACAGAGAGGATCTACTCAGGATACACCAGCAGAAAATAATTAATGTATGCTGATATGTAGTAATAATAATAAATGTATTTCTTTATTTTAAAAAGCGCTTTTCATACAGAATGTCAGTCTCTTTTAAAAAACAAACTACAACAAATTCAGGGAGCTGGCAGTTCATGGGAGAGGGTCTTCCACAGCTGGATGATGATGCAGTTCAGTAAAGGAGTAGCTTGATTGGAGGTGGCGTCGATGGTACAGCCAGGGAGGGAGACACATCAGTCAGACAAGCCTGGAGCTTTTCATCAATCACCTCTGTCTCTACGGTTCACAGGTCCTCCTCCTCTGTAGGTAGGCTGGAACCTCCATCACCGAATGTGTAGCCTCCATCTGGGTGATGCATCGGCAGCAATAAGTGCCTGGAGGCCACCACACCTGGGCAGTAATCAGCAACAGTCTCCTACGAGGCCAGCCTGTGTCATCCCCTCACACCACAGTCCACATCTTTCCATGTAGTACTAGTTAGTTAGTTTGTAGTTAATTCTGCTGGTTTTGGATGTATAAGGAACTGGATGAGGTGAACTGAGGAAAGAATGAGTATGATGAGACAGAGTAGATGATATGGTGGTGGTTGGTGTGATGGTGTCTTGCAATGCTTCACTGAGGAAGAGTGACAAATGTTGACCCTTTAGGTTGATGCTTGTGTTTTATAGTGAGGTAAGGATAGTGCCTTAATTTGTTTACTTGACATGAAAAAGTGAAGCTGTGTATGTAATGTAATGTTGAACATTTTCCGAAGTCCTCAAAATGTCATTTTATCAATGCGAGGGTGCCATATTTACAAAAAAAATGTATATTACCATAGTGAGAAAAGTTATTCTTCTTGTCTACTTGACTGTGCTGACAATCCTTTTAAATAATTGCAGGGACTGAGTTTCCTTTATCTCAGTCGAAACAAAACATTATATTTAATTCTTGAATCAACACAAATGGAAATGTTTGATAATAAACTCCAATCGCTACATATTGTTAGGTACTTGAATTACTGTTAGAGATGGGCTTGACTGTGGTTTTATAATATCATGTCATGTTTCTGTGTGTACAGCAAAGAGTTTCTTATATAAACCTTAATGCTTTTCTGTTCAATTTGTTATTACAGTCTGCAGTCCATGAGGACCTGCTGATATCCAGTGTTGATGGCGGGAGAGACTGGACCTGTGAAAGGGCTGGTCACAAACCCTGGACCCGGATCTGGACCCTGGATCAGGAGCCTTCACTCTTCCATCCCAAGTCGGAACCAGGACCCAACCACGAGGGACAGAGACTCCTCCACACCACAGAACACAACCAGTGGACAGGTGGACTGAACAACCTCAGTCCTGGTGGTCATCAGATAGACAGAGGCTCCAGTCAGGGATCCAGTCTGCAGCCCAGGCCCTTCTCTTTACAGTCTCATTGCAGGGATGAAGCAGGGCCTGGGGTTGATAGAGACAGACCCTCCTGTTCCTATGATACAAACACCACAGTATCCATAAAGAACAGAGCAGGTCACCCTGGGCTTCAGCCTTTACTGAGAGTAGTGGGAGACCCCCCTGGTGGGAGTCTAACAGGAAGTCTGTCTTCTCCTTCAGGGTCTCATCTAATACCTGGTGAATGGGTCCATAGAAGGCCTGGGTCAAGCCTTCCTCAGGTACCTCATGGTTACCCCACCAATACAGACAGGGTCAGGATGGGCGTTCACCACAAGATGTACTTAACCTATAACACAGGGCACCATCCAAACAACACCCAAACAATGGCTAGAGGTCAAGGAGGGTGCTCAAATATTAACCACCTGAGGGTGGTGGCTCCCGCTTCTACCTCCTCTGGTGTCATTGGGTCACAGCGTGGGAGGCAGAGCATTAAGACAGACGCCGACAAGCCGTATGCCTGCCCCACGTGTGGGAAGTGCTTCTCTGAGGCAAACTATGTGAAGGAGCACCAGACCGTTCACACCAAGGAGAGACCTTTCAAGTGTAAACTATGTTACAAGAGCTTCTCCTTCCGGAGTAACCTTATCAGACATAGGAGTGTTCACAATGGGAAGAAACCTTTCAGCTGTACCCAGTGTCATATGCGCTTCTCCCACTCGTCCAACCTGAAGAGGCACCAGAGAGTCCACACAGGGGAGAAACCCTAAAGCTGCCCCCAGTGTGAGAACAGATTCTCCCACCAAAACCAGCTGAAGATGCACCTGAAGGACCACACTGGAGAAAGGCTGTTTGCCAGAAAAACAATTCCACTCTATAACATAGAAAGTAACCATTCCCCTCGATAGCTTCTGAAGTTTAGACCAAACCCTGCATTAAAGACAAAGATTAATTTTCATCGTCAGCAGAAAATATTATTCCTGGGTAAACTACTGCATCCAGACATTGTGTGATATATAAGCTGAAAAATACTATTACGTATTGATTTTTGTACTGTGTAGGCTATATGAATTTCACAAATGCCTATTTTATCAAGTTCATGCAGATTTTCTTTTGAGACATTACACTAACATTTTTGTCAATTACAAGACTTAAAATTAGTGCATTCATCTTAAGAAAGCTGGGTAAGACAACCACAACACAGTTATAGGAAGTACATTTTTCCTCAAAGTACTTTGTGCCTTCAGAAAGTATTCACACCCCTGGACTTTTTCCACATTTTGTTCTGTTACAGCCTACATTTTAAAAATGTATTCAAATTGATTCATTGTCAAAGTGGAAATGTGTTTTTCACAATTGTCTTTTAAGTCAATGAGTATTCATGCCATCTATTATGGCAAGTCTAAGTACTGTAAGTTCAGGAGTTAAACTGTATTTAACAAATCACAAGTTTTATGGACTCATTCTGTGTTCAATAATAGTGATTAGCATGATTTTTCAATGACTACCTCATCTCTGTACCCCACACATATAATTACTTGTAAGGTCCTTCAGTTGAGCTGTGAATTTCAAACACAGATTCACACACAAACACCAGGGAGATGTTCCAATGCCTCACAATGAAGGGCACCTGTTGGTAGATGGATTTTTAAAAAGCAGCCATTGAATATCCATTTGTGCATGGTGAATTTATTAATTACATTTTGGATGGTTTATCAGTACACCCAGTCACTACAAAGATACAGGCGTCCTTCCTAACTCAGTTGCCGGAGAAGAAGGAAACCGCTCAGGGATGAGGCCAATGGTAACATGAAAACAGTTAAAGTTAAAGTGTAATGTTAAAGTGTAATGTTAAAGTGTAATGGTTGTGATAGGAGAACTGAAGATGGATCAACACCACTGTAGTTACTCCACAATACCAACCTAATTAACAAAGTGAAAGAAGGAAGCCTGTACAGAATAAAACTATTCCGAAACATGCATCCTGTTTGCAAATGTGGCAAAGCAATTCACATGTTGTGTTGGGGGCAAATCCAATAAAACACCTTACTGAGTACCACTCTCCATATTTTCAAGCATAATGGTTGCTGCATCATGTTATGAGTATGCTTGGAATCATTAAGGACTGGGGAGTTTTTCAGGATAAAAAAAAAGAATGGAGCTAAGCACAGGAAAAACCCTAGTTCAGTCTGCTTTCCACCAGACACAGAGATTAATTCACATTTCAGCAGGACAATAACCCAAAACATGAGGCCAAATCTACACTGAAGTTGATTACCAAGAAGACAGTGAATGTTCCTGAGTGGTCGAGTTACAGTTTTGACTTAAATCTACTTGAAAATCAGGCAAGACCTGAAAATAGTTGTCTAGAAATGATCAACAACCAATCTGACAGAGCTTGAAGAATTTTGAAAATAATAATGGTCAAATGTTGCACAATCCAGGTGTGCAAAGCTCTTAGAGATGTACTCAGAAAGACTCACAGCTGTAATCACTACCAAAGGTGATCCTAACACATTGACTCAAGGGTGTGAATACTTATGTAAATTAAATATTTCAGTATTTTATTAATACATTTGCAAACACTTCTAAAAAATGTTTTCACTTTGCCATTATGAGATATTGTCACGTTCATCATAATGATGAGACCAAGGTGCAGCGTGAGTATTGTTCCACATAATTTTAATAAATTGAACTCACTGAACAAAAACAACAAACGAAATGTGACGCTACTGTTGTGCACTCAGGCTACTAAATGGAGACAAGATTCCACAACACAAATGAGGAAAATGGCTACAACGATAAACAGCTGTCTCTGATTGGGAACAGGCCAACATAGACATACAAAAAACCCTAGACATACAAAAACTAGAGTACCCACTCTAGTCACACCCTGACCAAACCAAAATATATAGAAAACAGGGATATCTAAGGTCAGGGCGTGGCAGATATTGTGTTTAGATGGGTGAAAAACAAATCTATTTTATCCATTTTGAATTCAGTTTGTAACACAACAAAATGTGGAATACTTCAAGGTGTATTAATGCTTTCTGAAGGCGCTGTATCAGCAAAATCTGTGCTAGTAGGAAGAAACATGTAAACGTTATGGTGGTGGTGGGAAGGGGCACCATGTGATTCATTTAAGGTACTCTGTGAAGAGGTAGATTCGAGGTGTTTTTGGAAGATGGGCAAGAACTGCTGTCCTAGCTTCAAGAGTATGCTTGTTCCACCATTGAGCTGCCAGGATAGAGAAGAGCTTTGACTTGGCTAAGTGGGGAGCTGATCCCCATTAGGGGTGGGACGGCCAAGAAACCAGTGGCAGAGCGGAGTGCTCAGGTTGGGGTGTAGGGTTTTAGCATAGCCTGAAGGTAGGGAGGGGCAGTTCACCTTGCTGCTCTGCAGGCAACCATCATGGTCTTGTAGTGGATACGAACTTCAACTGGAAGCCAGTGGAATGTGCGGAGGAGCAGGGTGACATGGGAGAACTTGGGAAGGTTGAACACCAGGCAGACTGTGGTGTTCTGGATAAATTGCAGGGGTTTGATGGCACAAGCAGGGATTCCAGCCAAATGAGTTGCAGTAGTCTAGACGGGAGATGACAAGAGTCTGGATTAGGAACTGCATTGCTTCCTGTGTGAGGAAGGGTCGTACTCTACGGATGTCGAGCATGAACCTGCAGGTGAGAGTCACTGCTTTGATGTTTGCAGAGAATGTCAGAGTGTTTTCCACAAGGTTCTTTGCACTCTGGGAGGTGGACACCGTGGAGTTGTCAACCATGATAGTTGTGTCACGAACTGCAACGCTGCTGGGTTTTTCCCTCTCAACAGTTTCCCGTGTGTATCAAGAATTGTCCACCACCCAAAGGACATCCAGCCAACTTGACACAACTGTGGGAAGCATTGGTGTCAACATGGGCCAGCATCCCTTTCGGAACGTTTCGACCCCTTGTAAAGGCCCCGACGAATTGAGGCTGTTCCGAGGCCAATGTTTTGTACACTCAGTGTATACTTAAATATGCCTACACATACCCACACACTAACAAACACCTGCTGTACACCTGAAATAGTTTAGTCGGGTTTGTCTGACTTTTGACTTTGTATAGCTCACTCATTTACCCACATCATCATAAGTATTTACCATGATGGATTTGATACAGATACAGCAAAACCCCTGAGTCACTTTGGGAGGTGACAAAACCTTTTTTGGGAGGAAACTCTTGTTTGCCTCGCATCTTAATTAAACTCGCAATAAAATAAATAGTAGACTTGGAAAAGCATTACTCTAGTCGAAAATCAGCAGAAACAAACATTTACAGAGCAAAAAGGGAAGATTTCAACAGCATTAAAACATGAGTATAACAGCTTACTACGATCTCATTTATAAATGCATTGCACAAGAGTAACATATTACTCTCAGGGGGAGATTGCTAATAGACTTTTGGTTGCAAGGCTTAAGCTAAATTAAGCCTTGTCTTGTATCAATACAATTCAAACACCATCCGGTAAGATATCACATGACCCAACAGAAATGAATGATATGTTTAGGCAATTTTATTCCCAATTATATATGTCAGAGGTTGACCCTGATCATAGAGAGATGACACATTTCTTATCAACATTCGAAGGCCCCAAACTCAATAGAGGGCAATATGAATTCCATGATTCCCCACTTAGCCATGAAGAACTCAGGAGTGCATTAACATCTATAAGAAGAGGCGAATCACCAGGGCTTGATGGTTTTCCTCCTGAGACGTTTCATGGAATATTGTGGGGCAATAGTTTTTCAATGTATTTGAAAAATATTTCCAGCTCTCTCCCTTTCGATAACTCCCTCTTTTTGGGCTTCCGAGTGGTGCAGCGGTCTAAGGCACTGCATCTCAGTGCTAACGGCGTCACTACAGATCCTGGTTCGATTTCAGGCTGTATCATAACCGGCCGTCATTGGGAGTCCCATAGAGCAGAGCCCAATTGGCGCAGCATCGTCCAGTTAGGGTTTGGCCGGGGTCGGCCCTCATTGTAAATCATAATTTGTTTTTAACTGACTTGCCTAGTTAAATAAAGCTTACATAAAATTAAAATGAATAATTAGACACTCAATTATTACTCATAGGCCTACCTGATTACTTCTTATCCCTTGCTCAAATAGCTTACAGCGGTGTCTGTCTCGAGCTCACTGGTGCAAGAGACTCTGAGGGTCCCAAACATTTTATACAATGTTGCAAGTTTGATATCGGGGCTTCGGGCTGGACCCAAGTTAATATACTGAACAATTTTGAAGATTTTACTGAGTTACAGTTCATATAAGGAAATAAGTCAATTGAAATATATTCATTAGGCCCACAGAGAGAGAGAACTACTCCTTAAAATAGTCTGAGTGCACTTATTTCTCATTTGTCTGAACGATAGCCAGTCAGCCGGAGTATGCATGTGTCGAGCCTTTTGCAAAATACAATTCTTGAGGTGGAGTAACTCTGCAAGATCAACGGGCTGACCCGGTTTTTAATTCTCATTTTCTTTATGGGAGCTTGTTTGTTAAACAATACCACTGAAAATATCATTAAGGTAAGGTCCAAGTGTCTTCGACAGAGGGGATCAAGCTGATTCTATACCATTTTACAGAGGCCAGTTCATGAAGGAAGGCTTGCTCATTAATGTTTTTTAGCAGGTGTCTATGACAAATCAGGACACAGGCTGTAAAACAGTGACCATTACAGAAAACACCAGACTGATACTAATTAGGATTATTTGTGAGGATAACATCGAGGAGAGTAGCTTTTTCTGGCTATTTGGAGTTATACCTTGTGGGATTGGTAATAATCTGAGAAAGAATTAGGGAGTCCCATTGCTTTAGGACTTGGTCAGGTGGTTTAAAACATGTCCCAGTTTAGGTCACCAAGCAGGATCAGCGAAGCAGATATCAGAGCACAAGTCAGAACTGGGGCTAGCAACAATAGATGGGCCAGGCTGTACATGCACATTTCCAGATATCATCAGCAATAATACAATCATGGCACGGCAGAGGACAGGGAGAGCTCTGCAGTGATGATTTATGACATCTGAATGCATCAGATGGCAACAAGATCATATTGTACAGCAATTTCAATAGGTAACATGAATATAAAGCTGGCGAGAGGTGGTTAGAATAGGATGGGAGACCAAAAGTCTGTGTAACCAATAGAGAGCCAAAGTCCCGAGTGTGGGAACAAACATAGTCTGTCCCACGGATGGGTAAAGAGAGTTTTTAATCAACAAAGTAGGCAGGAGTCATGAGGCAAATAGCTAAATACACAAGAAAAAAAAATATATACAACGACTTGGGGCTAGCCAAGTTCAGAGTCACTCGCCCCAACAGTGAGTGAGTGCTGGAGGCGAGCGAAAGCTCGGGAGAGAGGGGTGAGTGTGGTAGGGATACCTGTACCAGACAGGGGGAGACAGGCCAGGGCAGACAGTGAACAGATTTCCAGTTGGAATCCAAGCAGCAGTGCAGCAGGCAACTGGAGTAGGTGTCACGCCCACTTGGGAGAAGCTTTTCTGGAGGCAGATTTCTCATAGAAAATGCCAGTGAATGATCTTCAGCATGTTAAATGTGCAACCAGAGGGAACAAATGCTGGACCACCTATACTCCACACACAGAGACACGTACAAAGCTCTCCCTCGCCCTCCATTTGCCAAATCTGACCATAGTTCTATCCTCCTGGTTCCTGCTTACAAGCTAAAATTAAAGCAGTAAGCACTAGTGACTAGATCGATAAAAAAGTGGTCAGATGAAGCAGATGCTAAGCTACAGGACTGTTTTGCTAGCACAGACTGGAATATGTTCCGGGATTCCTCCAATGGCATTGAGGAGTACACCACATCAGTCATTGGCTTCATCAATAAGTGCATCAATGTTGTCTTCCCAACAGTGACCGTACATACATACTCCAACCAGAAGCCATTGTTACGTAGCTAGGAGTGGTGGGTGCGGATTCAGGCACAGAGAGCAGAGGGTTTTGGGTTTGCCGTATTTATTCCGGTAAGAAATAAGGTCATGCCAACAACAACAGGCGAACATAAAGACCTACCCAAAACAGTCCAAAAAATAACCAAAACACAACCATCCACAAACAGAACAGAAAACAAGCCCGCACAAAAGCAGGCGGGTACAGAAGGCTTAAATAGCCCTGAACAAAAAAACCCAAACGAGAAACAGGTGAAACCAATACAGACATAACCAACAGAAAAGGAAAAGGGAATTTGTGTCAGCTATTTGACCAGTGATGACGACCGCCCGAGACCTTTAAACAGGTCAACATTCACAAGGCCGCATGGCCATACGGATTACCAGGACATGTAATCCGAGCATGCTCTGACCAACTGGCAAGTGTCTACACTGACATTTTCAACCTCTCCCTGTCCTTGTCTGTAATACCAACATGTTTTAAGCAGACCACCAAGTGCCTGTGCTCAAGAACACTAAGGTAGGCTGCCTAAATGACTACCGACCCGTAGCACTTACGTCTGTAGCCATGAAGTGCTTTGAAGGGCTAGTCATTGCTCACATCAATACCATCATCCCAGAAACCCTAGACCCACTCCAATTGGCATACCGCCCCAACAGATCCACAGATGATGTACTCTCTATTGCACTCCACAATGCCCTTTCCCACCTAAACAAAAGCAACACCTATGTGAGAATACTATTCATTGACTACAGCTCAGCATTCAACACCATAGTACCCTCAAAGCTCATCACTAAGCTAAGGACCCTGGGACTAAACACCTCCCTCTGCAACTGGATCCTGGACTTCCTGATGGGCCGCCCAAAAGTCGTAAGGGTAGGTAACAACACATCCGCCACACTGATCCTCAACACAGGGACCCCTCAGGGGTGCGTTCTCGGACCCCTCAGGGGTGCGTTCTCAGCCCCCTCCTGTACTCCCTGTTCACTCATGACGGCACGGCCAGACAGGACTCCAACACCATCATTACATTTTGCAGATGACACAACAGTGGTATGTCTGATCACCGACAACAACGAGACAGCCTATAGGGAGGAGGTCAGAGATCTGGTCGTGTGGTGCCAGGACAACAACCTCTCCCTCAACGTGATCAAGACAAAGGAGATGATTGTGGACTACAGGAAAAAGAGGACCGAGCAGAGGGTAGTGCGAACGGCCCAGTACATCACTGGGGCCAAGCTTCCTGCCACCCAGGACCTCTATACCAGGCGGTGTCGGAGGAAGGCCCTAAAAATTGTCAAAGACTCCAGCCACCCTAATCATAGGCTGTTCTCACTGCTACCACACGGCAAGCGGTACCGGAGCACCATGTCTTGGTCCAAGAGGCTTCTAAACAACTTCTACCCCCAAGCCATAAGACTCCTGAACATCTAATTGAATGGCTACCCAGACCATTTGCATTGCTCTCCCCCCTCCCCCTTCCCCCTCTGTACACCGCTGCTACTCTCTGTTGCTATTATCTGTGCATAGTCACAATAACTCTACCTACATGTACATACTACCTCAACTAACTGGTGCCCCTGCACATTGACTCTGTATCAGTACCACCCTGTATATAGTTTCATTAATGCTATTTTACTGCTGCTCTTTAATTACTTGTTACTTTTATCTCTTATTCTTATCCATATTTTTAGTAAACTGCATTGTTGGTTGGGGCTCGTAAGTAAGCATTTCACTGTAAGGTTGTTGTATTCGGCGCATGTGACTAATAACATTTGATTTGAACAGCAGGAGGGGGCATCAGAGGATGCTTCAAAGACTGCCACTTGTTGGGCCCGAAGGCCTCAACACCTTTTATTTCACAGCTAGTGCTAATTGAATTTGTATCTGGTGTGTCCTTGCAAACCTGGGAGCCTTAACTCAGCAGTAAGTCCCCATAAAATAAAATATTTTTATTTATTTTTATTTCACCTTTATTTAACCAGGTAGGCAAGTTCTTTTCTCATTTTCATAATATCATTGTAATGTACTTTGTTTTTCTTTTTTTCTTCTTGGCTTTGAAAATAGCATCAGACCAAACACTAATCACCCCGTTCCAGGTTGGGTGGTGTCCTCAGGTCTTTGCTCTTGCTAACAAACAGCACCCTCCATATAGCTTGGAAAAAGAAAACCTATTGTAAAAAACACGGTTAAAAAAATGTGTGAGCTCACGTGCAGCTGTGTCGCTCTCAATGAGGGGGGGCGTGTCCTACTTCTATGTATGTACTGACATGTATGTGTAACTGACAGATGCACACACTACATGTTCATGTTTTTAAACTTATGTAAACTGTCTTTTTCCTTGTGTGTCAGACACCAGTGGAACTAGCCGTTGCCATTTGCATCGGTTCATGGGGATCCTAATAAATCAAATCCAAGCCCAACTGAAATCTTATCAGAAACATGGTAGGTCGATTTCACATGTTTCTATATTTCCTTACAACCGATCAAACGGACATTTTGCACAGAACATATTTTGGATTTTGCATTTTCTCCCTGGTCCCTCAACGAAAGAAGCAGAAATGCCGGTGAAAAATTCACCCATTGAAACATTCATTCAATAATTTATGACATTCTGTTGAGCAAGGGTTTATTTCATCTTCTTGGGCACCATATCAAAATCAAATGTTATAGGTCACATACACCCACAATAACATCTGCTAAAAATGTGTAACGAAATGATTGTAATATAATAACAGGAGACAAGCTACATGTATACAAGTATATGTTGACTAACAAATAGCCTACCAAAATGTCGGAAATGATAAGCAGAAACATATCTAAATTAGGCAACAACAAAAAAATCATGCGGCCTGTCAAAATATAGTTCCGACATATTTGACAGTAGCCTACATCGGATTTCCATATTTGCGGGTAAGGGTCGGGTGCAGGACTTAGATGTTCACTTTATCACGTTTAGTCGGGCGGTTATTAGCAATTGCGGGTGAACAAAAAACTGACCCGCACATGACGAGCGAGCTTACCGTTTTCATTTAACCACACCCTTTGAGCTATGACGCCAACCAATAACGTCGTTTCTCTTCTGTGTAAACGGAAGTGAACAGTGACCATTAACAATTTCCACATTTGCGTTTTTATTTTGAAGTTTATTGACACCATGGAAATCAAAATATGACAAATTTAACCGCACATCATCACATACTTCGCCCATATAGCCTTTAATTCTCGTTGGATATAGGACTTAGTTGATAGATGTTATCTACCTAGCTGCTAACAATGGCTAACTGTTTGGTTTTTCACACTCAAATAGCCTCCATTATGGAGGTGCTTGCGAATGCAGCCGTGGCAGACATTTGTAAACTCGTAGACGACGACTATGCAGTGTTTCGTTTGGAAATTTCTCAAAGCCAGAAAGAAAACAAGACATTGCGGAGGAAACTGCAGCTGCTGGAACTGAAGGTGGCACGGGAGCGCGTCCCCGCCAGTCATCCCAGTAGTGTCAAGATCCTCGACCGAAGCATAGCAAGAGGTACATTTCCTGGAAGGCAGAGGCTGCGCAGCCTGTCGATGTTTATAAGGTTTAGTGCCTGTCTCCCCGTCCCCCTCTGCACGTGTTCATATGTGTTCCCCAGAATTGGGTCTTGGTCAGTTTTTGAATAGTGTGCAGTAATTCCTCTAATTACTTATTTTGCGTAAAGACACATCATATTCTAACCAGATTATTGATTAACTGCATTTCCTATTATTTACTCAATGAAAACAATGTGATAGATGGAACACAATACATATGAATAATAGTATATTAAGAAGTTATGATAAGTGTTACCTTATATCCTTTCCAAATCGTGTCAAAACTGCCAATAGTTTAAAATATACCACTGAGCATTGACAATAGCTAACCATCCACCTCTTCTCCCCCAATCACTCTCTCGGGTGAAGGACATCTCACTGGAGGCCACAGGAGGGTTGTGAAGCCAGCAGGACACAATACATGGAGAGATGACCAACCAATCACTGTTGATGAGAGTGGAACCTCAACCCAGCACGTCATCATGATAGAGGTCAGCTATTCATTTGTACATCCTTATTTATCTGCCATAGGGGAGCTTGTGAGACTTCCCTATGACATTGTTATTGAATTCTTAAGGGTCAGTTGCAAACTGCTCGCCCACAGGACGCCATACACATGGTCTGCGGTTGTGAGGCTGGTTGGACGTACTGCCAAATTCTCTAAAACAACATTGGAGGTGGCTTATAGTAGAGAAATGAACACTAAATTATCTGGCAACAACTCTGGTGGACATTCCTGTAGTCAGTATACTAGTTGCATGCTCCCTCAAACATCTGTGGCATTCTGTTGTGTGACAAAACTGCACATTTTAGAGTGTCCTTTTTATTGTCCCCGGCACAAGGTGAACCTGTGCAATGACACCTGTCATGTGGATGGATTATTTTGGCAAAGCAGAAATGCTCACTAAGAGAGATGTAAACACATTTGTGCACCACATTTGAGAGAAATACGTTTTTTGTGCGTATGGAAAATGTCTGGGATCTTTTATTTCAGCTCATGAAACATTGGTCCAACTCTTTACATGTTGCTTTTATATTTTTGTACAGTGTAGCTAAAATTGTCCGTGATGAGATTCTAAATCACAACCTTTGGTTTGTTTTTGTATTAAGTAACCATCTGTCTTAAGTACACTCAAAACAACCTAATTATTATAAATTCTATTCAGTCAATTAAGTCACATGTAGCAAATAAGTCAATATTTGTTAACCAAATTTGACACTCATTGAATTCCATATAAAAACTACACACTTAGTGAGCAAAAAACAAAACAAATGCCACCTTCTGGAGAAGACAGATTTTGGGCCGAGTTCTCCCTTTTAGAAATCTCTCTAATTGTATACGCGTTATGTTTGCAGTTTGTAAGTGTGGGATATATGAGTATAGAATAGTTTATTTTGATATTCGTACAGACAAACTTTTATCAACAATACAAGGTATTTGGACACTACCATGTTAATCTGAGCCTTGCTGTTGGAAAACCACTACAGAGCCTGACGTTTGGCTTTAGAAGATGCACCTCCAGACTTCACTCCTCGACTTCCGTCTAGTGGGTTGCTTACCACTCAAACAATCCCATTGTTGTACTTTCTTGTTCCTTGTTTTGTAGGTTAATAATTTGCATCGTAAAATTCATAAAACACGGTCATATAAGACATATCAAAATGTATGTGTTTCCGATTGAATTTACCCAACATATACCGGTTTTCATCTTATTTGACAGCCAAGGAGAAGCTCAAAGCCGAAACGTTAGAACTGTTTAATTAGAACTACAACTCCCACCAGCTGAACAAGTCTTTGTCTTTCGACAGTTTGTCGGTCTACAAAAAACATGTATTTTTAGCCTTTATAAAAAAAGTACTGTCTGGCAACGTTCAGACAAAAGCTCCAGTGTAATCTAATATAAAACGCAGAACGGACGGTCACTATCAGGTTTTTATTGTCCCGTGAGGCTGCTGAGTTGTAGTTCAAATTAGACTTTAACTTTCACCAATGTGTCTTACTTCTTAAGAGTCAAATGTTTTCAGGTATCTTATATGACTGCGTTGTGAATTTGATGATATAAGGTTGAAGCCCATGCAAGAACCATATGGGACTGGAAACAGGAAGTAGGCAGGACTTTCATAATAACCTCCTCTTTTGTGTCAGTCTGCAGATGCAGAAGCTTCAGGTCCTGGGGTTAAGCAGGAGAGGTCTGAAGGAGAGGATGACCCACAGCACAGTAGAGACATCCAGACTGGAGCGCCTCCTGTAGCCACGGAGGACCCCACCACTGCCCCAGCACAGCCCAGGAGCCGACACAGCATCACGGAGGTCAGTGGAAAGCCGAACACCGTCCTCAAGTCAGAGACCGATACAAAGACTTTAACGGTGCTGGAGCGACTGGGCTGTACTCCTGCTCCCCGCTCAGAGTATTTACTTCGCGGTAACCTGAGCCCGAGGACGGTTCTGTCCCATCGGGACTCAGGTGACACGCTACAGACTGGCAATGATCTGTCCTGTTCATATGCTACAGAGACAGAGATGATACCTGGTGACATGCCTGTGGGCTTTGATACACAGACTAATTCAATGAGAGGGGACTGGAACCGGTACAGTAGTAGTGTATACTCTGAAGGGTGCCAAGATAAGAAAGGGGCGGGTCTGGTCGAAGATGAGGTGACTGTGAAAGTGGAGGGTGACACTCCTCTGATATGGAATCCAGACGAAACTCACTTAGGAGAACAACACTCGCAGGGCAACAACATTGACTTCTTAGATTACAGGAAAAGCTTAGAGACAAATCTAAATGTCGCGACCCACTCCCCTTTACACGTGTTCAGGGAATGCGACCCAGTGTCCATGTCGATGGGGCCTTCTGATTCACACGGCCACGTCCTTTTTGATCAGGTATTGAACTCAAACGACAGGGTTAGAGCCCAGGTACAGGGAGGGGGAGCAACATCAGGCAATAGTAAAGACAAACCGTTCCTCTGCATGTTCTGTAACAAAGGCTTCAGCTGCCTCCAGAAGGTGGAGATTCACCAGAGGGTCCACACAGGGGAGAAACCCTTCAACTGTACCCAGTGTCATATGCGCTTCGCTGAGGCTGGCAACCTGAAGAGACACCAGAGGGTCCACACAGGGGAGAAACCGTTCGTCTGCCACCTTTGCCAGGCCAGTTTCTCCCACTCGTTCAACCTGAAAAGGCATCAGAGGGTCCACACAGGGGAGAACTCTACAGCGGCCCCCAGTGTGAGAAGAGATTCTCCCACCAGCACCAGCAGAAAATGCACCTGAAGGTCCACACGGGGGAAAGAGTTTCTCGGAGAGGAGCTACCTCAGGATACACCTGCAGAACAACCACTCAACTGGATAGCTGCTGACATTTAGATCAAACCCTGCATGAAAGACAAAGTTGAATTTTCATTGGTGTCAGCAGAAAATATCCACAGATGCATCTGGAATAACGAGAGTGACAGATTTCAATATTTCTGGGTAGAATATTGCATCCAGACATTGTGTGATATATATGCGTGGGGAGAACAAGTATTTGATACACTGCCGATGTTGCAAGTTTTCCTACTTACAAAGCATGTAGAGGTCTGTCATTTTTATCATATCATCACTTCAACTGTGAGAGGCGGAATCTAAAATCAAAAACCCAGAAAATCACATTGTATGATTTTTAAGTAATGAATTTGCATTTTATTGTATCAAATACTTATGTCATGCATCAGAAAAGCAGAACTTAATATCTGGTACAGAAACCTTTGTTTGCAATTACAGAGATCATACATTTCCTGTAGTTCTTGACCAGGTTTGCACACACTGCAGCAGGGATTTTGTCCCACTCCTCCATACAGACCTTCTCCAGATCCTTCAGGTTTTGGGGCTGTCGCTGGGCAATACGGACTTTCAGCTCCCTCCAAAGATTTTCTATTGGGTTCAGGTCTGGAGACTGGCTGGGCCACTCCAGGACCTTGAGATGCTTCTTACGGAGCCACTCCTTAGTTGCCCTGGCTGTATGTTTTGGGTCGTTGTCATGCTGGATTACCCAGCCACGACCCATCTTCAATGCTTCACGGTTGGGATGGTGTTCTTGGTGTTGTACTCATCCTTCTTCTTCCTCCAAACACGGCGAGTGGAGGTTAGACCAAAAAGCTCTATTTTTGTCTCATCAGACAACATGGCCTTCTCCCATTCCTCCTCTGGATCATCCAGAGGGTCATTGGCAAACTTCAGATGGGCCTGGACATGCGCTGGCTTGAGCAGGGGGACATTGTGTGCGCTGCAGGATTTTAATCCATGACGGCGTAGTGTGTTACTAATGCTTTTCTTTGAGACTGTGGTCCCAGCTCTCTTCAGGTCATTGACCAGGTCCTGCCGTGTAGTTCTGAGCTGATCCCTCACCTTCCTCATGATCATTGATGCCCCACGAGGTGAGATCTTGCCTATTGTCCTGTAGCCCATTCCAGCCTTGTGCAGGTCTACAATTTTATCCCTGATGTTCTTACATAGCTCTCTGGTCTTGGCCATTGTGGAGAGGTTGGAGTGTGTTTTGATTGAGTGTGTGGAGAGGTGTATTTTATACAGGTAACGAGTTCAAACAGGTGTAGTTAATACAGGTAATGAGTGGAGAACAGGAGGGCTTCTTAAAGAAAAACTAACAGGTCTGTGAGAACCGAAATACTTACTGGTTGGTAGGTGATCAAATACTTATGCCATGCAATAAAATGCAAATTAATGACTTAAAAATCATACAATGTGATTTTCTGTTTTTTTTGTTTTAGATTCCGTCTCTCACAGTTGAAGTGTACCTATGATAAAAATGACAGACCTCTACATGCTTTGTAAGTAGAAAAACCTGCAAAATCGGCAGTGTATAAAATACTTGTTCTCCCCACTTTGTGTGTGTGTGTGTGTGTGTGTGTGTGTGTGTGTGTGTATTACATATGTGTTACATACACTTAGGTTGGAGTCATTTAAAACTTGTTTTTCAACCACTTCACAAATTTGTTGTTAACAAACTATAGTTTTGGCAAGTCGGTTAGAACATCTAGTTTTTCCAACAATTGTTTATAGACACATTATTTTACTTAATTCACTGTATCACAATTCCAGTGGGTCAGACGTTTACATGCACTAAGTTGACTGTGCCTCTAAACAGCTAGGAAAATTACAGAAAATTATCTCATGGCCTGAGAAGCTTTTGTTAGGCTAATTGACATAATTTGAATCAATTGCAGGTGTACCTGTGGATGTATTTCAAGGCCTACCTTCAAACTCAGTGGCTCTTTCATGGGAAAATCAAAAAGAAATCAGCCAAGACCTCAGGAAAAAAAATTGTAGACCTCCACAAGTCTGGTTCATCCTTGGGAGCAATTTCCAAATGCCTGAAGGTACCAGGTTCATCTGTACAAACAATAGTACGCAAGTATAAACACCATGGGACCAAGCAGCCATCATACTGCTCAGGAAGGAGACGCGTTCTGTCTCCTAAAAGTGCAAATCAATCGCAGAACAATAGCAAAGGACCTTGTGAAGATGCTGGAGGAAACGGGTACAAAAGTATCTATATCCAGAGTAAAAGGAGTCCTATATCAACATAGCCTGAAAGGCCGCTCGGCAAGGAAGAAGCCACAAACCTGACTCAGTTATACCAGCTCTGTCAAGAGGAATAGGCCTCAATTCACCCAACTTATTGTGGGAAGCTTGTGGAAGGCTACCCAAAATGTTTGACCCAAGATAAACAATTTAAAGGCAATGCTACCAAATACTAATTAAGTGTATGTAAACTTCTGACCCACTGGGAATGTGATGAAAGAAATAAAAGCTGAAATAAATCATTCTCTCTAGTATTATTCTGACATTTCACATTCTTAAAATAAAGTGGTGATCCTAACTGACCTAAGACAATGAATTTTGTACTAGGATTAAATGTCAGGAATTGTGAAAAACAGAGTTTAAATGTATTTGGCTCAGGTGTATGTAAACTTCAGACTTCAACTGTATATATACTAAGTGTACAAAACATTAGAATCACCTGCTCTTTCCATGACATAGACTGACCAGGTGAAAGCTACGATCCCTTGTTAATATAATTTGTTAAATCCACTTCAATCAGTGTATATGACGGGGAGGAGACAGGTTAAAGAAGGATTTTTAAGCCTTGAGACAATTGAGACATGGATTGTGTATGTGTGCCATTCAGAGGGTGAATGGGCAAGACAATAGATTTAAATGCCTTTGAACGGGGTATGGTAGTAGGTGCCAGGCGCACAGGTTTGAGTGTGTCAAGAACTGCAACACTGCTGGGGTTTTTATGCTCATGTATCAAGAATGGTCCACCACCCAAAGGACATCCAGCCAACTTGACACAACTTTTGGGAAGCCTTGGGGTCAACATGGACCAGTATCCCTGTGGCACTCTTTCAACACCTTGTGGAGTCCATGCCCTGACAGATTGAGGCTGTTCCAGTTTAAGTTGTATTTTTTGTTGTTGACACATGTATGTGTGGTTTTCATGTGGTGTATTTTAAAACTTTGTTTAATAAATACAAAATGGGAGTATTCATTCTAAGACTTTCATTGATACTCTCTTTAGTATACATCACATCTGATCTCACCCTATTTTGCAAACACCCAACAGCGCTTTATAACTAATATACACATCAAAATAGTTTAGTCAGGTTTGTCTGACTTTTGACTTATCATAGCTGACTTATATTTATCCACAGCATCATATTTATGTCCACCATGATGGGTTTAACAACAATGAAATCATTCTGTAACTACAGTATAGGAATCAAATGTAGTGTGGATGGGTAAACACTATGTTTAAAGTGTGTTTATCTGTGTACGTACCTGAGGGAGTGTATGTCTGTATCACCTGTCTCTTCCAGGAGGGACTAGAGGTGCTGCTGGTAAAGGAGGAGGCTCTGGGGAACCCTGAGGGGACCATGGTCATGGCGGACAACCAGACTACACCTCCTCCTGAACTCACAGAGGAACCAGCTGAGCAGCACAGGACCACACACAGTCTCACTGAGGTGAGCCCACTGTGAACTACTGTCTGAATGGTATTAGGTCAGGGCCTGTATCCACAGAGCCTCTCCATAGCAGGGTGCTCATATCAGATTTCTTGATCCAACATCCTCTCACTCTGTATCTCTTACAGTCAGTAGACATGGAGGATGGGAAGCCTGATCTGCTGCTGGTCAAAGAGGAGACAATAGAAAACGGACCAGAGAGCATTGACCTGCTGAGTGGACTAAAGATGGGGGAGCAAGGTAAGAGAGACCTACATATAGCACATTGTCTTCCGACAGGTGGTGTCACTCCTACAAGGCTCTAGCTCCTCATCTTTTTTTTCACCTTTATTTAACCAGGTAGGCTAGTTGAGAAAAAGTTCTCATTTGCAACTGCGACCTGGCCAAGATAAAGCATAGCAGTGTAAACAGACAACACAGAGTTACACATGGAGTTAACAATTAACAAGTCAATAACACAGTAGAAAAAAAAGGGAGTCTATATACATTGTGTGCAAAAGGCATGATGACGTAGGCGTATAATTACAATTTTGCAGATTAGCACTGGGGTGATAAATGATCAGATGGTCATGTACAGGTAGAGATATTGGTGTGCAAAAGAGCAGAAAAGTAAATAAATAAATACAGTATGGGGATGAGGTAGGTAAAATTGGGTGGGCTATTTACCGATAGGCTATGTACAGCTGCAGCAATCGGTTAGCTACACAGATAGCAGATGTTTGAAGTTGGTGAGAGAGATAAAAGTCTCCAACTTCAGCGATTTTTGCAATTCGTTCCAGTCACAGGCAGCAGAGAACTGGAACGAAAGGCGGCCAAATGAGGTGTTGGCTTTAGGGATGATCAGTGAGATACACCTGCTGGAGCGCGTGCTACGGGTGGGTGTTGCCATCGTGACCAGTGAACTGAGATAAGGCGGAGCTTTACCTAGCATGGACTTGTAGATGACCTGGAGCCAGTGGGTCTGGCGACGAATATGTAGCGAGGGCCAGCCGACTAGAGCATACAGGTCGCAGTGGTGGGTGGTATACGGTGCTTTAGTGACAAAACGGATGGCACTGTGATAAACTGCATCCAGTTTGCTGTTGGAAGCAATTTTGTAGATGACATCGCCAAAGTCGAGGATCGGTAGGATAGTCAGTTTTACTAGGGTAAGTTTGGCGGCGTGAGTGAAGGAGGCTTTGTTGCGGAATAGAAAGCCGACTCTAGATTTGATTTTCGATTGGAGATGTTTGATATGAGTCTGGAAGGAGAGTTTACAGTCTAGCCAGACACCTAGGTACTTACAGATGTCCACATATTCAAGGTCGGAACCATCCAGGGTGGTGATGCTAGTCAGGCGTGCGGGTGCAGGCAGCGAACGGTTGAAAAGCATGCATTTGGTTTTACTAGCGTTTAAGAGCAGTTGGAGGCCACGGAAGGAGTGTTGTATGGCATTGAAGCTTGTTTGGAGGTTAGATAGCACAGTGTCCAAGGACTGGCCGGAAGTATATAGAATGGTGTCGTCTGCATAGAGGTGGATCGGGGAATCGCCCGCAGCAAGAGCAACATCATTGATATATACAGAGAAAAGAGTCGGCCCGAGAATTGAACCCTGTGGCACCCCCATAGAGACTGCCAGAGGACCGGACAGCATGCCCTCCGATTTGACACATTGAACTCTGTCTGCAAAGTAGTTGGTGAACTAGGCAAGGCAGTCATCAGAAAACCCGAGGCTACTGAGTCTGCCAATAAGAATATGGTGATTGACAGAGTCGAAAGCCTTGGCAAGGTCGATGAAGACGGCTGCACAATACTGTCTTTTATCGATGGCGGTTATGATATCGTTTAGTACCTTGAGCGTGGCTGAGGTGCACCCGTGACCGGCTCGGAAACCAGATTGCACAGCGGAGAAGGTACGGTGGGATTCGAGATGGTCAGTGACCTGTTTGTTGACTTGGCTTTCGAAGACCTTAGATAGGCAGGGCAGGATGGATATAGGTCTGTAACAGTTTGGGTCCAGGGTGTCTCCCCCTTTGAAGAGGGGGATGACTGCGGCAGCTTTCCAATCCTTTGGGATCTCAGACGATATGAAAGAGAGGTTGAACAGGCTGGTAATAGGGGTTGCGACAATGGCGGCGGATAGTTTCAGAAATAGAGGGTCCAGATTGTCAAGCCCAGCTGATTTGTACGGGTCCAGGTTTTGCAGCTCTTTCAGAACATCTGCTATCTGGATTTGGGTAAAGGAGAACCTGGAGAGGCTTGGGCGAGTAGCTGCGGGGGGGCGGAGCGTTTGGCCGAGGTTGGAGTAGCCAGGCGGAAGGCATTGTACTGGTTTCAATCCAAGTACCAATCCCATTTAGAAAACTCCAGAAGGTACTCTGGTCAATTGACAGGAAAATAGAGCTCTTTGGCCATGCACACCAGTGGTGGGTTTGGTGTCGAAAAACGGAAGCATATGGTGGTGGATCTTTGACGTTATGGGGGTATTTAGCTTCCTTTGGTCCTGGGGCCCTTGTTAAGGTCAACGGCATCATGAACTTTACCCAGTACCAGGACATTTTAGCCAAAAACCTGGTTGCCTCTGCCAGGAAGGTGAAACTAGTCCGCAAGTGGATCTTCCAGCAAGACAGTAACCCCAAGCACACATCAACATCCACAAAGAAATGGTTAATTGACCGCAAAAATCAACATTTTGCAAAGGCCATTTCAGTCTCCGGACATCGACCCCATTGAAAACCTGTGGTTTGAAGAGGACAGTCCATAAGCACAAACAAAGGATATCAAGGATCTGGAAAGATTCTGTGTGGAGGAATGGTGTAAGTTCATGCCCAATGTGTTCTCCAATCTAATAAAACATTTTAGAAAACGTCTGTGTTGTTGTCCTCGAAAAGGGTGTGTGCTGGAGTATTGAAAACAGGGGTGCCAATAACTTTGACGCCT
This sequence comes from Oncorhynchus masou masou, assembly GCF_036934945.1. Classification (NCBI taxonomy): domain Eukaryota; kingdom Metazoa; phylum Chordata; class Actinopteri; order Salmoniformes; family Salmonidae; genus Oncorhynchus; species Oncorhynchus masou. The sequence continues at coordinate 5,508,326 of NC_088232.1, read as the reverse complement.
ATCTTTGAGATGTATTTTTATTGTTTGTTAAACAAAATCTCTGACCAATTGTGTTATTATAAAATAATATAATTTGAGCATACAATATTTCTCAGCATTTGAATTATTTATTGTATACGGTCTTTTATGCTCATCTTTATCAAGGGAGTCAATAATTTGAGGTGACTGTACATATTAGAACATAACATTGGATATTCACCAATAACAATTTTTTCATTCAAGGTTCATAACCTTGGGGCGGCTGGGTAGCCTAGTGGTTAGAGCGTTGGACGAGTAACCGGAAGGTTGCGAGTTCAAACCCCCGAGCTGACAAGGTACAAATCTGTCGTTCTGCCCCTGAACAGGCAGTTAACCCACTGTTCCCAGGCCATCATTGAAAATAAGAATTTGTTCTTAACTGACTTGCCTGGTTAAATAAAGGTAAAATAAAAAATAAAATAAAATAAAAATAACAATATGTCCATTTACTATTTACTATTGGTAAATGACATCAGAAAAACAATAATATCTCAACGGACGTTTTGTTCATTATGTAGGCCGGTCAAAATGTTGGAAGTTCGACCAACAACCCTAGCAACGGAAGCTAGAACTCATTGAATCCCATTGTGATGCTGGGGGATACATGACATGTTCACCCATACAATTATTTTTTCTTTCATGGTTTTAATAAAATATGTCAATTCAATGATGGTTTACAGCAGGAATACAATAGTCCACGCCCCATGTCTCTACCATATATGGTTCAAATGTTAGACGATTTCCTCAGAGAATTTAGCATAATTAGAGTGAATAGAATGCCATCACGGCCATAGTCAAAAAGTGGTCACTGCTAATCGATATACCTCAATGTGAATAGTGATGTGCCTGGCTATTCTTTTTTTCTTCATTCATAAAATGAAATCAATACAACTTATGTTTACATACAAAAACACATTATAATGTATGAACTTCACCAGGTAATTGACTTAAAATCTCAACATGTAGAGTTCTCTGCCATGTTTTTTAAAGTATATTTTGTAACGTCTTCCTGCAGGTGGTTGGGTGGAGGCTAACAGAGGAGACTGGGTGGCCATCTTGGATTCCCAGACTCAGACGGGTGCAGCCAAGGGCCTGGGGGAAGGCATCACTGAGCAGGACAGGACCAGAGGCGACATAGTGGACGTCAGAGGCTGGGACAGCGACCTCAACTCTGGACTGGGGAACAACACTGTTGACCACAACCAGGAACAGACAGTGGAACACAAAACAACTTACGAATTTAGTCTCCATGACAACAGACTGGCTGAGACCAGGGTGAGGTGTAGATTTAGTCCACGGGGACAGAGAGGTGTCCATATGCAGCGCGAGAGAACAGAAACAGACTCTGTTAACGATGCTCCGTCCTGCTCCTATAGTTGTGATTCAGAGAGACTGATGGCGCCTCAGGTTAACTCCCTAACAGATGCTGCCTTCAGCCTGCCTTCTATAGGATCTATCAACTGGAACATGGACCCTGCAACAACACAGACACTCCCTGGCCTTCATCCTCCTCACACTCTCCTAATGTTAAACCAAACCTCAGACAATGCCAGTGCCTCAACACTAAATGACTACACAAGCCCATTGACAAATTACAGTATTAGGATTAATGCTGTCAGTCGATCTGGTGGCAAAGAGAAGCGCTTCCCGTGTTCGTTCTGTGGGAAAGCCTTCAGTTTCCCAAAACAGGTGCAGATCCACCAAAGGGTCCACACAGGGGTAAAACCCTTCAGCTGTACCCTGTGTCACATGTGCTTTGCTCAGACTGGTGACCTGAAGAGGCATCAGAGGGTCCACACAGGGGAGAAACCTTACAGCTGCCCCCAATGTGAGAAGAGGTTCTCCCGCAAGCACCAGCTGAATAGGCACCTGAAGGTTCACACGGGAGAGAGGCCGTTCGCCTGTACACACTGCAGGAAGAGGTTCTCAGAGAGGAGCTGCCTCAGGATACACCAGCAGAATGACCATTCCACTCTATAACATAGAAAGGAACCGTATCACTCAATACCTTCTGAGGTTTAGATTAAACCCAGCAGTAAAGAGAAAGAATAATTGTCATTGTTGTCAGCAGGAAAGATCCACAGATGCATTTAGAATATCGATAGTAACAGATATTCTTTGTTAGATTATTGCATCCAGACATTGTGTGATATACACTGAATGCACAAAACATTAAGAACACCTTCCTAATATTTAATTGCACCCCCCTTTTTGCCCTCAGAACAGCTTCAATTTGTCGGGGCATTGACTCTACAAGGTGTCGAAAGTGTTCCACAGGGATGCTGGCCCATATTGCCTCCGATGCTTCCCACAGTTATGTCAAATTGTCTCGATGTCCTTTGGCTGGTGGAACATTCTTGATACATATGGGAAACTATTGGGTGTGAAAAACCCAGGAGCATTGCAGTTCTTGACACAAACTGTTGCGCCTGGCACCTACTATGATACCCCATTCAAAGGCACTTAAATCTTTTGTCTTGCCCAGTCACCCTCTGAATGGCACACACACAATCCGTGTCTAAATTCTAAAAATCCTCCTTTAACCCATCTCCTCTCCTTCATCTACACGGATTGAAGTGGATTTAACAAGTGACAACAATAAGAAATCATATTTCTTCATGTCATGGAAAGAGCAGGTGTTCATAACGTTTTGTACCTTCACTGTATAAGGCATTTATACAATGAACAAAAATAAACGCTACATGCAACAATTTTAAAGATTTTACTGAGTCAATTGAAATAAATGAATTGGGCCCTATTGATATCACATGACTGGGCAGGGGTGCAGCCATGGGTGGGTCTTGGAGGGCATAGGCCCACCCACTTGGAAGCCAAGTTTTTTTGTTCAGTGTATTGATGATGTTCACAAATGCCTGCTTCCATTCAACTACTTAATTTTTTCCCCAAGACACTTTTAATGAGAAAATGTTTATCAAGTTCATGCATATTTTTAGTTGAGATGTGTATTTGTAGTTTTCATATGGTGTATTTAACACTGTTTATTAAACACAAAATGGGACTTTACATTCTAATACTTTCATTGAGAATCTCTTTAATATACATCACATCTGATCTCACCCTATTCTGCATACACCCAAAAGTGCTTTATAACCAATATACACTTACTAAATATACCTACACACTAACAAACACCTACTGTACACGTCAAAATAGTTTAGTCAGGTTTGTCTGACGTTTGACTCATCATAACTGACTCATATTTATCCACAACATAATTTATGCCCACCATGATGGGTTTCACAACAATGAAGTCATTCTGTAACTACACTATAGGACTCAAACGTAGTGGGGATGGGTAAACACTATGTTGAAAGTGTGTTTATTATCTGTGTGTACATACCTGAGGGAGTGTATGTCTGTGAAATCTCTATCACCTCTCTCTTCCAAGCAGAGGAGGGTCCAGGCTTGTAAATACATGTGTTTAGAGAGACAGTAAACCGAGGATAGATAAAGCACAGTTGCATATTTACCTTAGAGGGGATGCAGATGGAATAAAGTAATTATATTCTACTCTGTTCTTGTTAAGACACTGCTCTTTCTAAACAAGTCTGCACTGAGTTTGAAAGATACTGATCACAAATAGGAGATTTGACATGTAACGTAATAAGCTTTACCGAATTTCAAAAAACAGTGCGCGTCACCTTTTCATTTAGCCACACCCTTTGCGCTATGACGCCAACCAATAAGATCCTTTCTCTTCAGTGTAAACGTCAGTGAATAGTTACCAACAACAATTACCACGTTCACGCTTTTGTTGTTATTTAAACGTTTATTAACATCATGTTGGAACTCAAATATGACCAATCTTAACAGCACAGAATCACATACTTACCCCGTGTCGACTTTCGTTCGCGTTGGAGACAGGACTTGGTTGATCGATGTTATCTAGGTAACGCTCGGTAGCTAGCTGCTAACAATCATGGCTAACTGTATGGTTTATCACACTGAAATAGCCTCCATCGTGGAGGTGCTAGCGAATGCAGTCGTGGCAGACAGATATCTGTAAACTCGTAGACGACTATGTGGTGTTTAATTTGGAAATTTCTCAAAGCCAGAAAGAAAATGTTGAAGGAGGTGGAGGCTGCGTCGCATTTCATATATAGCTCAGTGCTAGTCGCCCCGTTCCCCTCTGTACATGTGTTCAGATGTGTTTCCAGGAATTACATTTTGGTCAGTTTTTGATACAAAGTAATAATTCCCCTGATTTACTTAGCTATCTTGCGCAAAGACACAAAATATTATATTCTAACTAGATTCTTGATTTACTGATTTTACTATTATTTAGTCAAGATGCATGTTACATAATACATCAATCAATAAACAGTATATCAAGAAATTGATAAGTGTTACCATACATCCTGGCCAATTCTAAATAGTGTAAATAAATATACAGCTGAGCATTGACAATACCTAACCTAACCACCTCTTTCCCCCCAATCACTCTCTCATGTGAAGGACATCTCACTGGAGGCCACAGGAGCTTTGTAAAGCCAGCGGGACACAATACATGGAGAGATGACCAACCAATCACTATTGATGGGGGAGTGGAACCTCAACCCAGCATGTTATCATGATAGCAGTTAGTGTAATATTGCTGCATAAAAAAATAGTTACTTTGTAAATAAAATGTGAACAGTTTATTTCAGAAAGACTACCCTCCGGTATTAACTTGCCCCTGAGAGTAAACAAAAAAATGTTTTTGAAATGTTTATATTTTTTGGGGTGAACAAAAGCTTGTTACAAAGAAACAAATGTGAACAAATATTTGTATAGATTTGTTGTATTATATTTGAACTGTAGTGGAAATTATGACTCAGTTAACAGTAAATATGAACAGATAACTTTTATTAACAAGCTCTTATTTAATCTGGAAATGCCCAGAATGTCCTCTCAAATGTATAATAGGACCTGACACAGTGGCATGAGGGCAAAAATGAATTGCTGGGTCTCAGGAGGATAGGGGAGCTTGTGAGACTTCCCTATGACGTTGTTATCCAATTCAACTCATATGCCGGAAATAACCTCCTCTCTTCTTGTGTCAGTCTGTAGATGCAGTGGCTGCAGGTCCTGGAGGATCGTCTCTGGTCAAGCAGAAGAGGACTGAAGGAGAGGAGGACCCACGACACAGCAGAGACATCCAGACTGGAGCAGCGTCTGGAGCACCCCCCTGTAGCCACAGAGCACCTCGCCTCGCAGCCCAGGAGTCGAAACAGCCTCACGGAGGTTAGAGGAATGCAGAACACCTTCCTTAAGTCAGAGACAGACACCAAAAGTTTAACTGTAACACAAAGGCTCTTACACACAGCATCAGACCCAGAGAGACTGGGGCTGGGGACACTGGGCTGTCTTCCTGGCTCAGAGTATTTACCGGTATGTCACCAGAGCCAGAGGATGGTTCATTCCCTTGGAGATGGTGACACGTTACACACTGGTGTTGAAGATCTGTCTTGTTCTTACACTACAGCGATGGATCCTGGCAACATGCCCTTGGGTTTAGAGACACAGACTGATCAGTCGAGAGGGGACTGGAACCGGTACAGAAGTAGTGTATACTCTGAAGGGTGCCTAGATAAGAAAAGGGAGGGTCTCATTGTAGATAAAGTCACTGTGAAAGTGAAGGGCTACGTTCCTCCCACATGGAATGCAGATAGTCACCTAGGAGACGGACACTTATATTACAGGGAAAGCTTAGAGACAAATCCAAATGTCGCGACCCACTCCCCTTTACACATGTTCATGGATCGCGACCCAGTGTGAACGTCCATGGGGCCTTCCGATTCACACGGCCGCGTCCTTTTCGATCAGGAATTGCACTCAAATGACACGACTAGAGCCAAGGCTCAGGGAGGGGGAGCAACATCAGGCGATGTTAAAGAGAAACGGTTCTTGTGTGTGTTCTGTAACAAAGGCGTGAAACCCTTCAGCTGTACCCAGTGTCACATGCGCTTCGCCCAGGCTGGTGACCTGAAGAAGCACCGGAGGGTCCACACAGGGGAGAAATTGTTCGGCTGCCACCTGTGCCGGGCCAGTTTCTCACACTCGTCCAAGAGGTTCTCAGAGCTACCTCAGGATACACCAGCAGAAAAAGCATTCCACTCAATAACATAGAAAGTATCCATTCCACTCGATAGCTTCTGACATTTACATCAAACCCTGCATTAAAGACAATTTTGAATAACATGAGTAACAGATTTCAGTGTAGAATATTCCTGGGTAGAATATTGTTCAACTACTCTATTTTTTTCCCAATACACTTTTCAATGAGAAAATGAATGCAGTTTATTGAGTTCATGCAGATATTTTGTTGACACGTGAATGTGTGGTTTTCATAAAGTGTATTTAATAGTTATTTTTGTTTTAATAAACACGTGGGAATTTTCATTGTAAGACTTTCATTGAGGCTCTCTTTAGTATACATCACATCTGATCTACATATACCTACGCATGCCTACACACTAACAAACACCTACTGTACATGTCAAAATAGTTTAGTCAGGTTTGTCTTTTGATGACTTTTGTCTTATCATAGCTAACTTTATTTTTACCCACAACGTCATATTTATGTCCACAATGGTGGGTTTAACAACAATTAATTCTGTAACGACTGTATAGGACTCAAACACAGTGGGGAAGGGTAAAAGTTGAAAGTGTTTTATCTGTGTGTGCATGTAACACAGGAAGCTGAAGAGAGGAGGACGGCTCATAATAATGGCTGGGATGGAGTCAATGGAATGGTATCAACCACATGGATGTGTTTGATACCATTCCATTTACTCCATTGAAGCCATTACTATAGGCCTCAATTAAGGTGCCACCAGCTGCCTCTGATGCATACGTACCTGAGGGAGTGTATGTCTGTGCAATCTGTCACCTGTCTCTTCCAGGAGGAGGAGGGTCCAGAGGTGCTGCTGGTGAAGGAGGAGGGGTGTGAGGAGGGTCTGTGAAACCCTGAGGAGAACATGGTCATGGAGGAAAACCAGAATAGACCACCTCCTGAACCCACAGAGGAACCAGCTGAGCAGCACAGGACCACACACTCTCACTGAGGTGAGCCCACTGTAAACTACTGTCTGAATGGTATTAGGCCAGTTCCTATATCCACAGTGTCTAGAGTTGTACCTTTTCAAATCATAATGAATACTACTATATAGACAGGTGGGGACCTGATCCTAGATCAGCACTCCTACTCATAGACTCTTTGTGGATATGGGCCCAGGTCTTAATTTTGTTTTAAGTGTGGGACCATGTCTTTGAATTATCAAACCAGTGGACTAAAGATGGGGGAGCAAGGTAAGGGAGAAATCCAGCGCCTAGTGAAAGTCTACACTAGGGTCCGCAATACATGTCATGTTGATATGATTTTCAGTTTGCTTCCATATGGCTGGTTTCACATTCGCCTCCAGGGATCATAAGGAAAAATAATCTAAAACAATTGCTATGTATATTTACAATCCCCTTCAAACAGATTACTCATTTACCTCGCTCTTATCAAAGCTCTTATCAATTTATAAATTACAGTGCATGGAGAATGCTCTTATTTCTGTCAGAAAAAATAGTAGAAACTTTTTCCACTTGGAATATGGCAGGTTCGTTCATCCTTGTGCATGGTTTCCTCGCGCGTAAAGGTGGTGGAATTAAGTCAAGGTCAGAATACGGCATATCGAGACACAGCTCCACCACACCTTCATTTATTCTATCTCCTCAAACAAATAGCTACTCTCATGCTTAAGGTCAGATTACACATAAAGAGAAAAGCGCATAAAAAGTGAATCGGGCCATAGTGACTTGTCAGATAAATATCAACACGATAGACTAGCTATGTGCAGCAAAAATCTGTCGTTCTGCCCCTGAACAAGGCAATTAACCCACTGTTCCTAGGCCGTCGCTGAAAATAAGAGTGTTCTTAATTCACTTTCCTACTTAAATAAAGGTTAAAATAAAATGTCTGGAGGCAGTATTCCACACTGAAATGTGTTAAGCTCAGTTCAGATACATAAGATGAGATACAACGGTCTATATAGTAGTATTCATTATGATTTTAAGAAGCTAGCATAACCTGAAAGGCCGCTCAGCAAGAAAGAAGCCACTGCTCCAAAACCGTCATAAAAAAGCCAGACTACAGTTTGCAACTGCACATGGGGACAAAGATCCTCTGGTTTGATTAAATAAAAATAGAACTGTTTGGCCATAATGACCATCGCTATGTTTGGAGGAAAAAGGGGGATGCTTGCAAGCCGAAGAACACCATCCGACCTTTGAAGCACAGGGGAAGGCTACCCGAAACGTTTGACCCACATTAAGCAATTTAAAGGCAATGCTACCAAATACTAATTGAGTGTATGTAAACCTCTGACCCACTGGGAATGTGATGAAAGCTGAAATAAATCATTCTCTACTATTATTCTGACATTTCACATTCTTAAAATAAAGTGTTGATCCTAACTGACCTAAGACAGTGAATTTTTACTTGGATTAAATGTCAGGAATTGTGAAAAACTGATTTTAAATGTATTTTGCTAAGGTGTATGTAAACTTCCAACTTCAACTGTATAGGGAAGTGGATGAGGTGAACTGAGGAAAGAATGAGTATGATGAGACAGAGTAGATGATATGGTGGTGGTTAGTGTGATGGGGTCTATAAAAATGCTTCACTGATGAAAAGGGACAACCTTTTCCTGTTCTTTGACGCTGGTGTTTTATAATTAGGAAATGTTTGTCCTTTAATTGATGTTTACTTGACATAAAAGTAGTGAAGCTGTGTGTAATGTAATATTAAACCTTTTCCAAAGTATTAAAAAAATATTTTTTATCAAAGTGAGGGTACTAGATTTATGGAAAAAGTAAAGTGTTAACATAGGGTAAGTAAATCCATTTGAATTTAATAACTTTTTGAACATAACCTTCCATAGATATGGACCTGAATGCCAAAACATTTGCCAAAACATTTGCGAAATAAAGGTGCTTAAAGTTGACCCATTTTGCATATCCCACCATACCATGAAACATCCATGTCTTCATCACTGGAAAAGATAAACAGTTGAGAATGATAGAAAATATATATTTTTTGAAGTGACCTTTTTTTTAAAACCTTTAACATCAATGATCTAAAAACATGTAAAAGCAGATTTAATTTCATCTGAGGGTTTTGGGTTTTTCCCGCCATCGGTTGAGAGACAACATGCTCTTGAATATAGACAGGGTGGGTGTCATTTCAATCATAGAAATAGATACAGTGCCTTCAGAAAGTATTCACACCCTTTGACTTTCCACATTTTGTTGTTCATTTAAAATGAATTTCTATTGAGATTTTATGTCATTGATCTACACACGATAACCCATAATGTCAAAGTGGAATTTTGTTTTACAAATGTTTACAAATGAATTAAAATGATAAGCTGAAATGTCTTGAGTCAATAAGTATTCAACCCCTTTGTTATGGCAAGCCTAAATAAATTCAGGAATAAAAATGTGTTTTTACAAATCACATAAGTTGCATCATGGACTTATTCTGTGTTCAATAATAGTGGTTAACATGATTTTTCAACAACTACCCCATCTCTGTACCCAAAACATACAATTATCTGTAAGGTCCCTCAATCGAGTAGTGAATTTCAAGCACAGATTGAACCACAAAGACCAGGGAGATTTTTCAATACCTCGCAAAGAACGGCAACGACTGGTAGATGTGTACAAATATATTTTTGAATGACGCTCAACATCTCTTTGAGCATGGTGAAGTTATTAATTAGGCTTTGGATGGTGTATAAATCCCATTCGCTACAAAGATACAGGCGTCAGAAAGGAAAGAACTGCTCAGGGATTTCACCACAAGGCCGATGGTGATTTTAAAACAGTTACAGAGTTTAGTGGTTGTGATATGAGAGAACTGAGGATGGGATCAACAACATTGTAATTACTCCACAATACTAACCCGATTGTCAGAGTGAAAAGAAGGAAGCCTTTTGCTGAATAAAAATATTCCACAACATGCATCCTGTTTGCAACAAGGCAAACAATGTGTCAAAGAAAGGAACTTTATGTCCTGAATACAAAGCGTCATGTTTGGAGAACATCCAGCATAACACATCACTGTGTACCACTCTTAAAACTTCATGTTATGGGTATGTTTGTCATCGGCAAGGACGAGGGAGTTTTTGGGGGGGATAAACAGAAACGGAATATAGCTAAGCACAGGCAAAATCCTAGAGGAAAACCTGGTTCAAGTCTGCTTTTCAACAGACACTGGGAGACGAATGCACCTTTCAGCAGGATGATAACTTCAAACACAAGGCCAAATCTACACTGGAGTTGCTTATCAAGACGTCATTGAATGTTCCTGAGTGGCTTAGTTTTGGCTTACAATTTTGACTTAAATCGGCTTGAGAATCTATGGGAAGACTTGAAGATGGCTATCGAGCAATGATCAAGAATAATTGGCAAATATTGTACAGCTCAGGTGTGCAAATCTCTTGGAGACTTACCCAAAAAGACTCACAGCTTTAATCACTGCCAAAGGTGTTTCTGACTCTTATTTCATCAAGATATAGATTATTGTTTAATTTTTCATTAATTTGTCAAAAATGTTAGGATTTTGACATTAAATTTTGACATTACAGAGCCATTACATTATTTTGTGTAGATCGTGTAGATCATTGACCAAAAAATGACAATTAATCCCACTCTGTAACACAACAAAATTGGAAAAAGTCAAGCGGTGTGAATACTTCCTGAAGGCATTGTAGATGTAGTAGTTGCAGCAGCAGATGCATATTTGGATGTGAGAGGTTTAAGTGCAGAAGATCTACAGGGCGGGTCTGATGTAGGATCGTTGGGGCCAAAGTCGTGGGATGGGGTGGTGGGTTTTTGAGAATAGCGTATAAGTGCAGGGTTAGATAGTGGTTCAATTTTCCCCTTCTCCCTTTTTTTGCAATAGTGTTTCACGCCACAGATGATGTAAGACATGCGAGATGAGACAGGATGTCGAATGGTGCCAGAGACGATGGTGCGTTACCACCACCAACAGCATGGGAGGTAAAATCTTTGCGAGACGCAGAGTTGGTGAAGCATGGAGGAGGAGGTGTGATGGTTTGGGGGTGCTTTGCTGTTGACACTGTCTGTGATTTATTTAGAATTCAAGGCAAACTTAACCAGCATGTCTACCACAGCATTCTGCAGCGATACGCCGTCCCATCTGGTTTGCGCTTAGGACTGTCATTTTTTTTCAACAGGACAATGACCCAACACACCTCCAGACTGTGTAAGATATATTTGATCAAGAAGGAGAGTGATGGAGTGCTACATCAGATCACCTGGCCTCCACAATCACCAATCACAATCACCCAATCTCGAACCAATTGAGATGGTTTGGGATGAGTTGGACCACAGAGTGAAGGAAAAGCAGTGCTCAGCATATATGGGAACTCCTTCAAGCATTCCTCATGGAGCTGGTTGAGAGAATGCCAAGAGTGTGCATAGCTGTCATCAAGGCACAGGGTGGCTACTTTGAAGAATCTCAAATATAAAATATGTTTTGATTTGTTTAACACTTGTTTTGTTACTACATGATTCCATATGTGTTATTTCAGAATTTTGATGTCTTCACTATTATTCCACAATGTAGAAAAATAATGAAAACCCTTGAATGAGTAGATGTGTCCAAACTTTTGACTGGTACTGCATATACCACTATCCCCAGCACCTCTTCCCACTACTTTTGCCCTAACAGATCCTACAAAAGGCCGTCGGCCTGGGAGGCTGGAAATCCTTCTCTCAAAACCCCCTGTAGTTTTTGTGCACGAAATCTCTGATACGCCAAAACATCTCTGCTGCTGTTACTACCAATTCAATCTTCTGAGATTTCCTTTCCATCTGTGCAGTACAATTAATGACCATAGGAATAAACACCAAGAAGACTTACTAAAGCACAAATTGTTGGGGTCACTCTGTCCTGGCCTACTACTCACAGGGATCCTCTCAGGCTCCCTAACCCTTAACCCACCATCATTTACTTTCCTCACTGCCTCAGCATATGACACTTTATGCACTGCTCTCACCCTGGCAACCTCACCCTGTCTCACTCGCACAGGACATTTCTGATCCCCAGCAACATAGCCATCCCCACAATTGACACACACCACTTTTTCCACCAAAACTACTCACTCTTTTGTCCCCTCCCCTCCTGTACACTTCTCACACATGACCATAAACTTGACACCTGAAACACCGTACTGGGTTCGTAACAAAAGCTCTCACGGGATAAGTTCTATGACTTTATGACTTTATCCGGCAAACACACAATCATTCACCACCAAACGGCGTGCAACACAGACAACCGGGATCCCCGACTTCAGTTGACCCACCTTAACACTCAACCTCACCCCGGTTATCACTCCTTTCAGTGGCGCTGTGCTCCGGAGAGCAAAGCAGGACACCACTTTCAGAGTAATCTATGGCATTTTCCTCATCAAATGTATTTATAAAGCCATTATACATCAGTCGATGTCACAAAGTGCTATACAGAAACACAGCCTAAAACCCCAAACAGCAAGCAATGCAAATGTAGAAGCACAGGGACTAGGAAAAACTCCCTAGAAAGGCAGGAACCTAGGAAGAAACCTAGAGAGGAACCAGGCTGTGAGGGGTGGCCAGTCCTCTTCTGGCTGTGCCGGGTGGAGATTATAACAGTACATGGCCAAGATGTTCAAACCTTCATAGATGACCAGCAGTGTAAAATAATAATAATCACTGTGGTTGTAGAGGGTGCAACAGGTCAGCACCTTAGGAGTAAATGTCAATTGGCTTTTCATAGCCAACCATTCGGAGTTAGATGCAGCAGGTGCGGTATAGAGAGAGAGTCGAAAACAGCAGGTCTGGGACAAGGTAGCATGTCCGGTGAACAGGTCAGGGTTCCATAGCCGCATTCAGAATAGTTGAAACTGGAGCAGCAGCACAACCAGGTGGTTGTTGGGTCCCGGTAAAAAAGCTGTCCCGGTAGTCCCGAAGCATGGTCCTAGTGCTCAGGTCCTCTGAGAGAAGAGAGAGAGAGTTAGAGGGAGCATACTTAAATGTACACAGGACTCCAGATATAACAGACTGATCCTAGCCCCCTGACACAAACTACTGCAGCATAAATACTAGAGGCTCAGACAGGAGGGGTCGGAAGACACTGTGTCCAGGATACAACCCCACTCACTTAGCCAAAGCACAGCCCCCCACACCACTAGAGGGATATATTCAAACCACCAACTTACTATTCTGAGACAAGGCTGAGAATAACCCATGAAGATCTCTCCCATGGCACGAACCGTTGGCAGAGACAGAAAGGGCGGTTCGTCGCTCCAGTGCCTATCCGTTCACCTTCACACCCCTGGGCCAGACTACACTCAATCATATAACCTACTGAAGAGATGAGTCTTCAACAAAGACGTAAAGGTTGAGACCGAGTCTGCGTCTCTCACATGGATAGGCAGGCCATTCCATAAAAATTGAGCTCTATAAAGGAGAAAGCCCTGCCTCCAGCTGTTTGCTTAGAAATTCTACGGACAATAAGGAGGCCTGCGTCTTGTGACCATAGTGTACGTGTAGGTATGTACGGCAGGACCAAATCGGAAAGATAGGTAGGGGCAAGCCCATGTAATGCTTTGTCGGTTAGCAGTAGAACCTTGAAATCAGCCCTAGCCTTAACAGGAAGCCAGTGTAGAGAGGCTAAACACTGGAGTAATATGATACATTTTTTGGGTTCTAGTCAAGATTCTAGCAGCCATGTTTAGCACTAACTGAAGTTACTTTAGAGCTTTATCCGGGTAGCCAGAAAGTAGAGCATTGCATTAGTCTAATCTAGAATTGACAAACGCATGGATTCATTTTTCTGCATAATTTTTGGACAGAAAGTTTTAGATTTTTGCAATGTTACGTAGATGGAAAAAAGCTGTCCTTGAAACAGTCCTGATATGTTCGTCAAAAGAGAGATCAGGGTCCATGGTAACGCTGAGGTCCTTCACAGTTTTATTTGAGATGACTGTACAACCATCAAGATTGTCAGATCCAACAGAAGATCTCTTTGTTTCTTGGGACTTAGAACTAGCATCTCCAAGTTTAAAAGAAAAACATTTTCCGCCATCCACTTCCTTATGTCTGAAACACAGGCTTCCAGGGAGGACAATTTTGGGGCTTCACCATGTTTCATTGAAATGTACAGCAGTGTATCGTCCGCATAGCAGTGAAAGCTAACATTATGTTTCCGAATTACATCACCAAGAGGTAAAATATATAGTGAAAACAATAGTGGTCCTAAAACGGAACCTTGAGGAACACCAAAATGTACAGTTGATTTGTCAGAGGACAAACCATCCACAGAGACAAATTGAAATCTTTCCGACAGATAAGATCTACACCAGGCCAGAACTTGTCAGTGTAGACATATTTGGGTTTCCAATCTCTCCAAAAGAATGTGATGATCGATGGTATCAAAGCAGCACTAAGGTCTAGGAACATGAGGACAGATGCAGAGCCTTGGTCTGACGCCATTAAAAGGTAATTTACCACCTTCACGAGTGCAGTCTCAGTGTTATGATGGGGTCTAAAACCAGACTGAAGCATTTCGTATACATTGTTTGTCTTCAGGAAGGCAGTGAGTTGCCGCGCAACATCTTTTCAAAAATGTTTGAGAGGAATGGGAGATTCAATATAGGCCATTTTTTTTTCTATTTTCAGCGTCAAGATTGGACTTTTTCAAGAGAGGCTTTATTACCTCCACTTTTAGTGAGTTTGGTACACATCCAGTGCATAAGGAGGCATTTATTATGTTCAAAATGGGAAGGCCAAGCACAGGAAGCAGCTCTTTCAGTAGTTTAGTTGGAATAGGGTCCAGTATGCAGCTTGAAGGTTTAGAGGCCATGACTATTTTCATCAATGTGTCGAGAAATAGTATGAAAATCTCGAGTGTCTCCCTTGATCCTAGGTCCTGGCAGTGTTGTGCAGACTCAGGACAACTGAGCTTTGAGAAAATACGCAGATTTAAAGAGGAGTCCATCGTTTGCTTTCAAATGATCATGATCTTTTTGTCAAAGAAGTTTATGAATTTATTACTGCTGAAGTGAAAGCCATACTCTCTTGGGGAATGCTTCATTTTAGTTAGCTTTGCGACACATTCAAAAATACATTTTCAATTGTTATTTTTCTCCTCCATTAAGTTGGAAAAATAGAACGATCGAGCAGCAGTGAGGGCTCTTCGATACAACATGGGATTGAAGACTTCCAGTTTGGTGTAAATCCATTTCCGTTCCAATTTTCTGGAAGCTTGCAACAGGGCTCTGGTATTTTCTGTACAGGGAGCTAGTTTCTTATGACAAATAGTTTTATGTTTTTAGGGGTGCGACTGCAACTACGGTATTACGCAAGGTTACATTTACTTCCTTAGTTAGGTGTTTAACTGATTTTTGTACTCTGACGTCCTTGGGTACGTGGAGGGAGTCTGGAAGGGCATCTAGGAATATTTGTGTTGTCTGAGAATTCATAGTGAGGCTTTTGATGATCCTTGGTTGGGGTCTGAGCAGATTATTTGTTGCGATTGTGAACACAATAAAATGGTGGTCCAATAGTCCAGGATTATGAGGAAAAACATTAAGATTCACAATATTTATTCCACGGGACATAACTAGGTCCAGAGTAGGACTGTGGCAGTGAATAGGTCCGGAGACATGTTGGACAAAACCAAGAGTCGGTGATGGTTCCGAAAGCTTTTTGAAGTGGGTCTGTGGACTTTTCCATTTGAGTATTCAAGTCACCAAAAATGTGAATATTATCTGCCATTATTACAAGGTCTGATAGGAATTCAGGGAACTCAGTGAGGAACGCTGTATACGGCCCAGGAGGCCTGTCAACAGTAGCTATAAAAAGTGATTGAGTAGGCTGCATAGATTTCATGACTAGAAGCTCAAAAGACGAAAATGCAGTCCTTGTTTTTGTAAATTGAAATTTGCTATCGTAAATGTTAGGAACACCTCCGCCTTTTCGGGATGCACAGGGGATATGGTCACTAGTGTAAACAGGAGAAGAGGCTTCATTTAACACTCATCAGGCTTAAGCCATGTTTCAGTCAGGCCAATCACATGAAGATTATGATCAGTGATTAGTTCATTGACTATAACTGCCTTGGACGTGACGGATCTAACATTAAGTACCTCTATTTTCAGATGTGAGATGTCACAATCTCTTTCAATAATGACAGGAATGGAGGAGGTCATTATTCCAGTGAGACTGCTAAGGCGAACACCACCATGTTTAGTTTTGCCCAACCTAGGTTGAGGCACAGATGGGGATAGCTCAATGGGGATAGCTGAACTGACTACACTGACTGTGCTAGTGGCAGATTCCACTAAGCTGGCAGGCTGGCTAACAGCCTGCTGCCTGGCCTTCATCTCATTGTGGAGCTAGAGCCCTGTCTATGAGCATAGATAAGATGGGAGCACCCCCCAGCTAGGATGGAGTCAATCACTCCTCAGCAGTCCAGGCTTGATCATTAGGGTGAGGCTCGGAAGCCTTCACCTCACCTGACGACCTAAGTTATTTCTCCTCACTTTTGTCAGGATCAATTTCAAGTTCACTATCTATGACTACTCAGGGTCTTCAGCATTTTTCTCTTCTGTGCTTGACCCAAAGGAGAAAGTACTCAGCTTATATTTTGCAGTCGGTTGGGGTTTGCACCTTGTGCCATTCTTGCTGCTTTAATTCTTCTTGCCATCCACCCTCTTCCTCGCCCGGTCCTCCAACATGATGACTTCCATCTCCGCGTGAGACTTCAGGAACGTCTACAGGTTGCGTGCACACATACCATTTGAGATGCAAAAATACCATCTGAGACGCAAATGCATGTGCTTTGAGGTTCGCAGACCTTGTGGCATCAGCGTGCATAATCTGCAGCATGTGGGTACTCACACTGCTTTCAGGGCAGGTCTACCGGTGACGAAGTTCATTTTCATAGCAGGTTAGGAGAATTTACGCAGCAGGTTAGGAGAGTTATGTTAAGGTTAAAACCTCTTAAGGATCCAACCTTTTTTTTCAATTTTCCTATAAAATGACACCCAAATCTAACTGCCCGTAGCAAGGATATGCATATTCTTAAAACCATTTGAAAGGAAAAACTGAAGTTTGTGGAAATGTTAACTTAATGTAGGAGAATATAACACATTAGATCTGATAAAAGATAATACAAAGAAAAAAACGCAAGAGAAAGGCCATAATGTATTATTCCAGCCCAGGCACAATTTATATTTTGTTTTAGACTGATCCAATGAACTATTGCAAAATGTTGTATCAAGACTGCCCTAATAGCTACTGTTAATTGGACATTCCAGTTAGATTAACACGAATTTAAGCTTTCTGCCCATATCAGATGTCTATGTCCTGGGATTTCTTTTGTTACTTACAACCTCATGCTAATCACATTAGCCTACGTTAGCTCAACTGTCCCGTTGCGGGGGACACTGGTCGCACAGTTAAGGAAAGGGCTAGCTAAAATGCTCAAATTATCCTAGACCCTACTCGAAAATATCTAACTACAACCAGGTCTGCCCTGAGAACAGTCTTGTTTTCCACTAATACAATTATGCGCTGAATGTTTCTCTTTTCTTGTGACCAATGTGCAGTCCGCACTCCGACCTGCAAAGGGCAGCAATACCCAACACAGAGTTAAGTCAGACGGAAATCCACACGAAGAAGTAAACTGAAGTGAACAGTGACTGAACCATTTCCACGTTGGCGTTTTTATTGTTATTTAGACGTTTATTAACACCCTAGAACTCAACACATTACTAATTTAACTGCACAGCATCACATACTTACAAGGTAGTGTTTAATTCGAGTTGGAGACCGAACTTGGTTGATAAATGTTATATAGGTGACGCTAGCTAGCTGCTAACAATGGCTAACTGTATGGTTTTTCACACTCAAATAGCCTCCATCATGGAGGTGTTAGCAAATGCAGCCGTGGCAGACATCTGTAAACTCGTAGACGACGACTATGCAGTGTTTCGTTTGGAAATAACTCAAAGCCAGAAAGAAAACAGGGCATTGCGGAGGAAACTACAGCTCCTGGAACTGAAGGTGGCACGGGAGTGCGCAGAAGGGACCAATAGTGTCAAGATCCTCGACCGATACAGAGGAATGCCAAGAGGTACAATTTGCATTAGGCGGGGGCTGTCTCCCTGTTACCTAGAATTAGGCTCAGGGATAGATTTAGATTTTTTTTACATTTTTTTATTGTTATAGACACCACCCCCTTCGGCACACCATATTTTTTTGTAAACAAATCCGTGCACCAAGATGCAATTCGACACGTGTTAAGTTATGTGGATGTCAAAGCCCCATTATAATAAAGCCATAATAACATTTGTGATGTGGCATAGGCTACAGTTTTCAGGATTTCCACACATTTGTAAGCAGGGTCCTAAAAAAAAGCCTTTTAAAATTCTAATTTCAAGCAATTCTACTTCATTTACATGACAAAATACATTAGCTAAATCGTTTTTAATATCACATAAATGAGTGGCTATACTGACAAACAGAGATAAATCTGGTCTTGAATTCGAACCAAAAAATTGCCCAGGCTCACCTAATGATGAAGATGAAGCCATAGGCTACTACTCCCAGTGATGGCCGATTTGCTCCTCTTGGCAATAGTCTATCTCAAGATGAGCTACTTAGAAAAACAGTGCTACTGTTAGCAAGAAATTGGGAGCCACAGCCAACCATAGAAATATAATCATAGATGGCAGTTCCCATTCAAGTCATGAGTGGTTTAAATCCACTTGTTGAATCTATGCCAAGGTGCATTGAAGCCATACTGGCAGGTGTTTCCTTTGTTTTGGCAGTTTACCTGTATGTGCTTGTGATCAAATGTAATCCTGTTTTTGTTTTTTTGAAACTATTGAGCCTATGTGGTTAAATTATGCTCTCTGTTGTATTTTGAACATTGAGGGCGGGCTCCTGTGGTTGTATAAAAAATAAATATATTTTCCTCTTGGGCCCAGTCTCTGACTCACAAAATTGGCCAGTCACATTTCTTTATTATGCAGTTTATTTTATTAATCAGTTGCCCAATCAAGGTGCCCCCCCCCCATCTGATGATTAGCAGAGTGGCAGCAGCAGGCTGTCTACACTCATTGAGAGCGGGCCCCTGAATCTTCCTGTAGTTGACGGTTGCAGTAAAAAAAATCATTTTTGCTGTCTGTTGGTCCGCCACGGGTCTGAGCCTAGGTGCTTCATCCTCAGTAAGCCCCTGCATTAATCTGTCCCTGACTGGGGTTGGGCAGTTTTTGGATCGTATGCAATAATGCCCCTTGATTACTTAGCTAGCTATCTTGCACAAATACTTTATCATATTCTAATTAGATTCCTGATTTACTGAATTACCTATTATTTACTATGGAAAGAATAATGCAAGGAACATAATCAATCAATCTATAAATCGGATATCAAGAAGTTATGCAAAGTCATCCTGACCAATTCTTGACGGTGTTAAAACTGTCAATATTGTACAATATAGCGTTCATCATTGACAGTACCTAACCACCTCTTTCCCCCCAATCACTCTCTTAGGTGAAGGACATCTCACTGGAGGCCACAGGAGCTTTGTGAAGCCAACAGGACACAATACATGGAGAGATGACCAATCAATCACTGTTGATGAGGGGAGTGGAACCTCAGCCCAGCATGTTACCATGATAGAGGTTAGTGTAATAGTATTACATCAAAATTACAGTACATAAAATGTGTTTAGTTTATTTCAGAAAGGCTCCCCTCAGCTATTCATATGATTACATGTACATCCTTATTTATCTGCCATAGGAGAGTTTGAGACTTCACTATGACATTGTTATCCAATTTCAGTCATGTATCGGTAATAACCTCCGCTCTTCATGTGTCAGTCTGCAGAGGCTGCAGGTCCTGGAGTCAAGCAGGATAGCCCTGAAATAGAGGACCCACAACACAGTAGAGACATCCAGACTGGAGTGACTGGAGCACCCCCTGTAGCCACGGAGGTCCCCACCGCCGTCGCCCGACGCAGCATCACGGAGGTCAGTGGAACGCCGAACGCCATCCTCAAGTCAGAGACAGACACAGAGACTTTAACTGAAACACACAGGCTCTTACACACAGCAACTGACCACAGATCAGACCCAGACAGACTGGGGCTTGGGACACTGGGCTGTCCTGCTCCAGACTCAGAGTACTTACCGGTATTTCACCAGAGCCAGAGGATGGTTCATTCCTGTGGGGATGGGGATGGTGACACATTAGACACGGGTGTTGATGATCTGTCTTGTTCTTACACTTCAGAGATGGACCCAGGCAACATATCCTTGGGTTTAGAGAGACAGACTGATCTATCTAGAGGGGACTGGAACCGGTACAGTAGTAGTGTATACTCTGAAGGGTACCGAGATGAGAAAGGGGAGGTTATAGTCGTAGATGAGGTGACTGTGAAAGTGGAGGGCGACGCTCCTCCTACATGGAATGCAGATAGTCACCAAGGAGACAGACACTCACAGGGCAGAGATTTCTTACATTACAGAGAAAGCTTAGAGACAAATACAAATATTGTCACCCACTCCCCTTTACACGAGTTCAAGGATCACGACCCAGTATCCACGACGATGGCACCTTCCGATTCACTCGACCGTGTCCTTTTCGATCAGGTATTGAACTCAAACGACCAAAGAGCCAATGCTCGGGGAGGGGGAACAACATCAAGCAATAGTAAAGAGAAACGGTTCCTCTGCATGTTCTGTAACAAAGGCTTCAGCAGCCCCCAGAAGGTGAAGATCCACCAGAGGGTCCACACAGGGGAGAAACCCTTCAGCTGTACCCAGTGTCACATGCGCTTTGCCCAGGCTGGTCACCTGAAGAGGCACCAGATGGTCCATACAGGGGAAAAACCCTACAGCTGCCCCCAGTGTGAGAAGAGATTCTCCCGCCAGGAACAGCTGAAGATGCACCTGAAGGTCCACGTGGGATAGAAGCTGTTTGCCTGTACTCACTGATGGAAGAGATTCTCAGAGCGAAGCTACCTCAGGATACACCAGCAGAAACACCATTCTACTCTTTAACATGGAAAGTAACCATTCCACTCAATAGCTTCTGACGTTTAGATCAATCCCTGCATTAAAGACGAAGATACAATTTCATTGTTGTCATCAGAAAACATCCACATATACATTTGGAATAATGAGATTTAGACTAACAGTGTTGAGTATTCCTGGGTAGAATATTTTATCCAGACATTGTGTGATATATTTATAAGCCTAAAAAAGTCTGTTACATATTGTGTTTGTACTGTGTAGGCTATATGATGTTCACAAATGCCTGTTTCATTACTTATGTTCAAGTCCTCTATTTTTTTCCCAACATATTTTTAATGAGAAAATGCATGCAGTTTATCAAGTTCATGCAGATTTTTAGTTGAGACTAGTGACGGGTGCATTTTCATGTTTCAGCATGACAATGCCCCTGTACATAAAGCAAGGGTCATACAGAAATGGCTTGTCAAGATCAGTGTGGAATAATTTGACTGGCCTGCACAGAGCCCTGACCTGAACCCCATTGAACACCTTTGGGATGAATTGAAATGCCGGCTGCGAGCCAGGCCTTAATCGCCCAACATCAGTGCCCGACCTCACTAATGCTCTGGTGGCTGAATGGAAGCAAGTCCCTTCAGAAATGTTCCATCATCTAGTGGAAAGCCTTCCCAGAAGACTGGAGGCTGTTGTAGCAGGAAAGGGGGACCATATTAATGGCCATGATTTTGGAATGAGATGTTTGACGAACAGGTGCCACATATTTTTGGTCAATGTAGTGTATTTAAGTAGAGCAAATTGATATATATAATCCCGAAATCAGCTAACTGTCAACCGTAGAACAAAGCTTAAAATTATGTTTGAGTGAAAATGAATCGTGAATTTGCTTCAGGACCATCAGTTGATTGACAGATGTAGGCCTACTGTAGAATGATAAACTTTCCTCCAGTGTGGATGCTGACCCACGTTCTACAGTTGGGCTATTGTCAAATGAGTTATGGTCTTTGGTGTGGATATTATTTTGTAAATCTGTCGAGATGCTTATGCATTTCAACGTACCCAAAGACGATTTAGTTGAGCCGGGACACTTTTCTCTGATGTGTAAATTATCAGACTATTCGTTTTACTTCTTGAAAACATTGAAATAAATGCCAGGCTTGGAGCGGGAGTGCTCTGTTTTAGACCACTGCGCTACGGCAGGTCACAATGCTCTTGTAAACACTAAGAATGTTATGGATACTCACTCCCCAGTAGGAGCAGTCCTCCATGGGATTGAATGGAATTCTCCTGTATTTCAATAAAGGACAAAAGTACATGATTTTAAATACTTTTGTTGTTGTAGTGGGGACAGTAACATAAGTGATCTCAAAGTATACTTTAAGGAAAATGTCTTTACATATTCCTGTTTTTGTTTATTGCACATAATAAAATAACACATTTCGCATTAATGTGTCTGTAATTAAATACATGTGGAAAAAATGAATGTGGACATTAATAAATGCATTTATATAGCTTCCAAAAATGTTTTTTTTTACAATGGTGGGGGAGTTCCAAGATGGAGGCACAGTAGCTTCAACACAGTGCCCCCAAACAAAGAATGATGTTTCCACCTCCATGCATCACGGTTGGGATGGTGTTCTTGGGGTTGTACTCATCCTTCTTCTTCCTCCAAACACGGCGGAAGAAGCTCTTTTTGTCTCATCAGACCACATAACCTTCTCCCATTCCTCCTCTGGATCATCCAGATGGTCATTGACAAACTTCAGATGGGCCTGGACATGCGCTGGCTTGAGCAGGGGGACCTTGCGTGCGCCGCAGGATTTTAATCCATGACGGCGTATTGTGTTACTAATGCTTTTCTTTGAGACTGTGGTCCCAGCTCTCTTCAGGTCATTGACCAGGTCCTGCCGTGTAGTTCTGGGCTGATCCCTCGCCTTCCTCATGATCATTGATGCCCCACGAGGTGAGATCTTGCATGGAGCCCCAGACCAAGGGTGATTGACTGTCATCTTGAACTTCTTCCATTTTCCAATAATTGCGCCAACAGTTGTTGCCTTCTTACCAAGCTGCTTGCCTATTGTCCTGTAGCCCAGCCTTGTGCAGGTCTACAATTTTATCCCTGAAGTTCTTACACTGCTCTCTGGTCTTGGCCATTGTGGAGAGGTTGGAGTCTGTTTTGATTGAGTGTGTGGACAGGTGTCTTTTATACAGGTAACGAGTTCAAACAGGTGCAGTTAATACAGGTAATGAGTGGAGAACAGGAGGGCTTCTTAAAGAAAAACTAACAGGTCTGTGAGAGCCGGAATTCGTACTAGAGAGTTGCTAGAGCGCGATGGGACAAGGACATCCCAGCCAAACCCTCCACTAACCCGGACAATGCTGGGCCAATTGTGCGGCCCCTCATGGGCCTCCCAGTTGCGGCCGGCTGCAACACAGACCGGGATCGAACCGGATCTGTAGTGAACTCTCAAGCACTGCAGTACCTTAGACCGCTGCGCCACTCGGGAGACCCCAAGATTCAACATCTGTAGTGTTTGTCAGTGTTAACGAAGTGCAATTGGTGCTCCCAGTTCAGGAGACCACCATGTTCAACAGCTAAAATTGTATTGGAGCTGTTCATGGCAGGTTGGGGAGAAAGATGTTTTTTAAATAAAGGGGTGGGAAAAAAAGGTAATTAATTAAAGGAATCAATCAGTGGTCTACAGCCGGAGCACGCTACTTGGACCGCTGTGCTACAGCAGGTCATGATGCTCTAACAAGCACTAAGAATGCTATGAATACTGATGAGACATAGGCATTTGTTTTAAACCTTCCCTAAACCACCGTAAAATTGTGTTTGAGCTGTCCATGGTGGGTTGGGAAGAAATATACAGTACCGGTCAAAAGTTTTAGACACACCTACACACATTCTTTTTAACTATTTTCTACATTGTAGAATAATAGTGAAGAGATCAAAACTCTGAAATAACATCTGGAATCATGTAGTAACCAAAAGAGAGTTAAACAATTCTTCAAAGTAGCCACCCTTGGTCTTGATCACAGCTTTGCACACTCTTGGTATTCTCTCAGTGGGCTTCATTCGCTTGCAGTAGGCCTACTAGGGCGGAGGGGGTGAAAGACCAGCTGGTCGTACTTCAGGTATGCAATGTTGCCTCTCTTGTGCTGTTCAATGAGTCGTGGCAGTCTTCATTGATGAAGAACAGATAAGAACTGAGCTCTTTGGCCATGCACACCAGTGGTGGGTTTGGCGTTAAAATGAAAATGCATAAGCAGATGAGAACCCCATGCCCACTGTAATATATGGTGGTAGATATTTGATGTTATGGGGTAGTTTTGCTTCCACTGGTCCTGTGGCCCTTGTTAAGGTCAATGGCATCATGAACTTTACTCAGAACCAGGACATTTTAGCCAATAACCTGGTTGCCTTTGCCAGAAAGCTGATAGTTCAAATGGATCTTTCAGAAAGACAATAACCCAAAGCACACATCAACAAAGATTGACCACAGAATCTGTCTCCAAACTCAAATCCCATCGAATACCTGTAGTTTGAATTGAAGAGGGCAATCCTTAAGCACAAATGAAGGATGTCAAGGATCTGGAAAGATTCTGTATGGGGGAATGGTCTAAGACCGTTCCCAATGTGTTCTCCAATCTCATAAAACGTTTTAGAAAAAGTCTCAGTACCGTTATCCTCGCAATGTTAGGTATTGAAGACAGGGATGTCAATCATTTTGACCCCTATATTTTTGAGAAAGAAAAATATTACTTGTTGAAGAACATCTCTTTCTCTGAGCAATTGTATTAGTATAAAATAACATACACGTCCTATTTTTTTTGCATACAATATAGCTCAGTAAATGAATTATGTACTGTATTTTATAGTCATTTTTGCTCATTTTTATCAAGGGTGTCAATTTCGTACACCACTATGTCTTCCCTCAGATGCATTATGATGCAACAAGCGCAAAACATTTGAACAGAAATGACAATTATGACAATAACTGTTTCCATTTGTGTGACAAATAATCGTTACCCCAAATTCCATAATAGTCAGCCCTGCGTGCAACCATTGGTCGATGCTTGCAACGTCTGAGCAGGGGAGCTCGACATGATGGGGTTAGCTGATACGTCAAATGCCTATCCAGGTGTTGTAAGGTGTCAGCAACCTATGAGCAAAGAAACGCACCCATTGAGATACATAGATTTCCGTCATACCTTGTCCATAGACTGGATTCCTTGCCCTGTAAGCCATGTTTAATTGTGTAATTTGGGTGAACTATCCCTTTAAATATAACCTATAACCTGACCAATCACTTTATGTATTACTGCCCCATAGTGGCAAGAAGTGGCATAAAAAAAACTATACAACTTCAACTAAATAAAAACTAGTGAATCAGATCTGAAAAACAATTTCAAATAAAAATCTTAAAATGAATAGAAATAGAAAGTAATATAAAACCCACAAACTATAACATTGGTAGGAAGACTTTATTTAAGGGGATTTATTTAAGATGTTCTTTCAAGTGGTAGGGTTTCAGACATTTTTGGAAGATGAGCATGGACTGGTACCACCATTGGGGTGTCAGGACAGAGAAGAGCTTTGACTGGGCTGAGCGGGATCTGATCCCCCATAGTGGTGGGACGGCCAAGAGACCAGTGGCAGAACGGAGTCCTCAGGTGGGGTGTAGGGTTTGAGCACAGCCTGAAGGCAGGGAGGGGCACTTTCCCTTGCTGCTATGTAGGCAATCACCATGGTCATGTCGAGGATGGGAACTTCGACTGGAAGCCAGTGGATTGTGCAGAGGAGCGGGGCGACATGGGGGTCATTCCACCTCAAAAAGCACAAGATAGATGATTTTGACACCCACCATCTCAGATTGTTTTGAAAGTGTTTCTGTTGGATATAGATCATTTTAGCTTTCCTGCAACATTATTTTGTTGAAATACAATTAGATCTCTGAGAAATTAAACAAATTGATTGCACCCCAACAACGAGTATATAGTATCAGTTCTCTGTCTGACAAGTAGCATGTGTCATGACTATCTTGCTCGGCTCAGGTTACCAACGACCACAATCCTGCAGAGAGATTTCATCCCCAGCAGAGGAGAAGGGATCTCAAGGGATAGGAGGATGTGGGGGTTTTATGACCCCTCACGCCCATGGTAAATCTTAGGCCACAGACAAATTCCTTTTGTCCTGTTACTATGGAGAACAAGCCTCAGAACATTAAATAATGGGACTTTGGAACAATGGTTTCCGTCAGCCACAATGATGGTCATGACGATAGATGGAATATGAAAATGTATGTCATTTTTGTTTTGTTATTAAAGGTTCATAGATGACGTTATTACGAAAACATTGTAACGTTAAGAGTTTTCCTAGTATATGTTTGATGTTTATACATTGTACGTTGTATGGAAAATGTCCAAATCAAAGAGAATGTTTTGGTAAAGATGAAATGTGAAGTCAGTTGTCTAAAATTGGATTTGAGTAAAATCTAGACCTCTTAACTTGGTACGCCAAGAGAATTGCCCTAAAGGCGGTTACGCCCACTTCTGACCCGAGGGTATAAAACCTGTGAGTGAAGAATTAACAGATCAGACTAAGTGACCCAAGCTGCAGCCGAGGTCTAAAGAAGTAAACGAACCCAAAACTCAACCCAAGGTTGAAGACAAAGAAATATTTTTCTACCCAATCTACGGATGAGTAGCTGTGTCTAAGCGGGTGAATTCAAGCCGGACCACCTAGCCTCCACTCTCCATTGAATCGTGGTATCTACACTGTTTCATTCATATGCTGTGAGCTCTGAGCTACAGAGCTGTCTGTCCTCAGAAGACCCCTTCCAGAGCAAGGGCTAGGAAACAGACCACTAAGCCAAAAGGACACTGACATCGTGAGGACAACCAGAGAGTTGTGCCGGAGAAGTGAGTCATTGAGCAGCCTAAATGGTCCAAGCGGACCTTCCCATCTGAGACCTCCCACACGTAATTACATCATTATATTTTAACCCATAAGAGCGGCAGTTTGGGGCAAGGGTTAAAATAAGCATAGCTGACAAATTCACCCAAATATATGTCTCTCGTGTACTTTCTCTTTTTCTCTCTCTTTTAAATCCCCATTTTGGGTAACACGCGCCATAGTGTGTTGGCCCGTTATACTAAGTTCTAATCAATAGCCTAGAATGTGTTTTTGTGTATGTGTATCTTTTATCATCATTTTAGCTTTTTAGTAAAGAAATACTCAACTAAGATTGGTGTGGTACGAACTCATTGGTGAGACCCGGGTCTGTGCAGATTCCAACAATAATACATTACATAGGATGAAGAAACAATACTCTAAGCTGCAGCTCCAGCTCCATACTACATGTCAGATAGAGAACTGATACTATATACACATTGTTGGGGTGGGATTGGTGTTGAGTATGGGTGGCTTTTGACCAGTACATTTCTTCATGTCTTACTCATTGTTAGAAAAAAGTTTGTCCCAAGTCAAATGATAGGATTCATATAAAATTCAATCAATACAGTACCTATAAATTAAAATGGCCAATTTGGGTGCAATCATTTAGCTTAATTTCTCGGGATTCAATTATATTTCAACAAAATAATGTTGAAGGAATGCTAATCTTGTTTCTAACTACAGAAATGATGGTGGGTGTCATGGCTTGCAGAAATGACATAGAACAACCCATGGGAGAACTTGGGAAGGTTGAACACCTGGCGGGCTGCGGCATTCTGGATAAATTGCAGGGGTTTGATGGCGCAAACAGGGAGCCCAGCCGACAGAGTTGCAGTAGTCTAGATTAGAAACTTCACTGCTTCCTGTGTGAGGAACGGTCACACTCTACTGATGTTGTAAAGCATGAACGTGCAGGAGAGAGTCACTGATTTGATGTTTGCAGAGAATGACAGGGTGTTGTCCAGGGTCACGCCAAGGTTCTTTGCACTGTGGAGTTGTCAACCATGATGGAGAGGTCTTGGAGTGGGCAGGCCTTCCCCGGGAGGAAGAGCAGCTTCGTCTTGTTGAGCTTGAGGTGGTGGACCGACATCCCAGCAGAGATGTCTGCAAGGCACACAGAGATACACGTGTATGTGTGGTTTTCATATGGTGTATTACACACACTAACAAACACCTAATGTTCACGTCAAAATAGTTTAGTTGGGTTTGTCTGATGATTACTTTTGACTTATCATATCTGACTCCTGTTTACCAACATCATATGTATGTCCACCATGATGGGTTTCACAACAATGAAGTCATTATGTGACTACAGTATAGGACTCAAATGTAGTGGCGATGGGTAAACACTCCATGTTGAAAGTGTGTTTATCTGTGTGTGTGTACATACCTGAGGGAGTGTATGTCTGTGTAATCTGTATCACCTCTCACTTCCAGGAGGATGTTCCAGAGATGCTGCTGGTGAAGGAGGAGAGGTGTGAGGAGGGTCTGGGGAACGCTGAGGGGCCCATGGACATGGAGGACAACCAGACTACAACTCCTCCTGAACCCACAGAGGAACCAGCTGAGCAGCACAGGACCACATACAGTCTCACTGAGGTGAGCCCACTGTAAACTACTGGCTGAATGGTATTAGGTCGGGGCGTATTCCAATAAGCCTCTTAGAGTAGAAAATCAGTTGTAAGTGCTGAGAATAGAGAGATTTCACTCCAACTCTAATGGGTCAAAATATAAGCTATGCATGAAGCCTCTTTAGTCGTAAGAGTCACACCTGGTTGACAGATATTTAGGAGACCTCTTGAGCTGTCCTAACCAGTTAAGAGTTACCAGCAGGTGTATTGATAATAGTAAAATACAGTGAGTCAGTGGTTCCTGACTCACACGCAATTGCTTTGGAGTTGTTCATTCTTAAAAGTCTAAGCAGTTGGGGGGGGGGGGGTTGTATGGAATTGTTTTAAGAAGTTCATACCATGGATCATTTAACTATTTGATTTAGAATTTTAGGAAAAACATGTTTGCGTAGTACTCATAGCAATCCCTCATTGCCCAATCAGGAGATGCTCATATCAGATTTCTTGATCCAACATCTTCTCACTCTGTATCTCTTACAGTCAGTAGACATGGAGGATGGGAAGCCTGATCTGCTGCTAGTCAAAGAGGAGACAATAGAAGACGAACCAGAGAGCATTGACCTGCTGAGTGAACTAAAGATGGGGGAGCAAGGTAAGGGAGAAATACATACAGCCACCATACAGTAATAGATCTTCAATGGGAATAGTGATGCATCTGGCTATCAACACAACGTATGTTTACATACAAAAACTACACATTGTAATGTATGAACTTGACCAGGTAATATTTTTTAAAGTCTATTTTGTAACCTCTTCCTATAGGTGGTTGGCAGGAGGCTAACAGAGGAGACTGGGTGGCCATCTTGGATTCCCAGGCCCAGACGGGTGCAGCCAAGGGCTCACGGGACAACATCACGGAGCAGGCCAGGACCAGACACGACATAGTGGAGGTCAGTGGATGGGACAGCGACCTCAACTCTGGGCTGGGGAACAACACTGTTAACCACAAACAGACAGTGGAACACAAAACAACATCTGAATTTAGTCTCCATGACAACAGAATGGCTGAGACCAGGGTGAGGCGTAGATTTGGTCTGCAGGGGCGAGGAGTTGTCTTTATGGGAACAGTCACAGACTCGGCTAGCAATGCTCCATCCTGCTCCTATAGTTGTGATTCAGACAGACTGGTGGGGCCTCAGGTTAACCCACTAACAGATGCTGCCTTCAGCCTGCCTTCTATAGGATCTATCAACTGGAACATGGTCCCTGCGACAACACAGACACGCCCTGGCCTTCATCCTCCTCACACTCTCCTAATGTCAAACCAAACCTCAGACAATGCCAGTGCCTCAACACTAAATAGCTACACAAGCCCATTGACAAATGACAGTAGTTGTAACACTGTCAGTAGATCTGGTGGCAAAGAGAAGCGCTTCCCGTGTTCATTCTGTGGGAAAGCCTTCAGTTTCCGCAAACAGGTGGAGATCCACAAGAGGATGCACACAGGGGAGAAACCTTTCGGCTGCCAACTGTGCCGGGCCAGTTTTTCACAATCATCCAGCCTGAAAAGGCACCAGAGAGTCCACACAGGGGAGAAACCATTCAGCTGTACCCAGTGTGAGAAGAGGTTCTCACACCAGCACCATCTGAAGGTGCACATGAAGATCCACACGGAGGAGAGGCCATTTGCCTGTACGCACTGCGGGAAGAGGTTCTCAGAGAGGAGATACCTCAGGATACACCAGCAGCAAATGCACACAGCCCATGTATAGAGTATAGTGACATGTGATGTAGTACTAGTTTGTTTTTAGTTAATTCTGTTGGTTTTGGATGTAGTAGGGAGCTGGATGAGGTGAACTGAGGAAAGAATGAGTATGATGAGACTGAGTAGATATGCTGGTGGTTGGTGTGATGGTGTCTGTAAAAATGTTTCACTGATTAAGACTACCAACTTTTTTCCAGTTGTTTGATGATAATGTTTTATAATGAGAAAATTATTGGGCCTTAAGTTTACTTGATATGAAATCGTGAAGCTGTGTGTAATGTTGAGCCTTTTCCAAAGTATTCTAAAATTCATTTTAACAAAACAAGGGTACCAGATTTACAGAAAAGGTTGTGTTACCATAGTGAGAAAAGTTTATGTACATGTCACGTATCGTTTTGTACAATAAAAGTACTGTACTTCACGTTATGTGAGTGTTTGACCATTTGACTGTGTGCTGACTGACTCTGTATATTTTTGTCATTGCAGGGACTGAGTTTTCCTTATCTCAGTCAAACCAAAACATTATTCTTAATTCTTAAATTGACACTTTTGTATATTTTTTATAATAAACTCCAATAGCTTCATATTGTTAGGTTCTTGAATCAGTGTTAGAGAAGGGCTTGACTACGGTTTTAAAATATCATGTTTGTGTGTACAGCAAAGATTTTCTTATATAAAGCTTTATACTTTTCTGTACAATATGTGTTTACAGTCTGCAGTCCATGAGGACCTGCTGATATCTGGTGTTGCTTGCGGGAGAGACTGAGCCTCTGAAGTGGCTGGTCAAAATCCCTGGCCCTTGATCAGAAGCCTTCGCTTTTCCTTCCCGAGTCAGAACAAGGACCCAACCACGATTGACAGAGACTCCACCACCACACGGAACACAACCAGTGGACAGGTGGACTGAACAACCTCAGTCCTGGTGGTCATCAGAGAGACAGAAGCTCCAGTCAGGGATCCAGTCTGCAGCCCAGAACATTCTCTTCACAGTCTCAGTGCATGGTTACCCCACAAATACAGACAGGGTCAGGTTGAGCGTTCACCATGAGAGGTACCTAGCCTATAACACGGCACACAATCCCAACAACACCCAAACAATGGCTAGAGGTCAAGGAGGGAGGTCAAATACTAACCACCTGAGGGTGGTGGCTGCTGCTACCTCTGGTGTCATTGGGTCATAACGTGGGAGGCCAAGCATTTGGACAGATACTGTCAACCTGTACGCCTTCCCTAAGTGTGGGAAGCGCTTTGCTGAGGCAAACTATGTGAAGAGGCACCAGACCGTTCACACCAATGAGAAGCCCTTCAAGTGCAAAGAGCTTCTCCTTCCTGACTAACATTACCAGACACAGGAGTGTCCACAACGGGGAGAAATTGTGGCAGTGTGGCTTGATGTACACAGTGGATATCTGGGAACTATTCTTTAGCGCTGACATATTATAGTTATCATGTGAAGTGTCTTAGGGTAAGGGGGGTAATTAACCACATACCCCTCATTAACCCTTTGTTAACTTATCATTTGAAACAGTCTTGTGTAAATACATGTTTTTAGAGAGACAGTGAACCTAAGCAAGAACAAGTATAGTTGAATATTTACTTTACTGAGGTGATGTAAATGGAATAGTAATTGGATTATTTTCTACTATATTTTTGCTAACACACTGTTCTTTCTAAACAAGCCTACTCTGAGCTTGAAATATACTGATGAATAGGTTTGATGTGTAATGTAATAAGCGGCACCTTATTTCAAAGAACAGCGCGCAGACCTTTTTATTTAACCACACCCTTTGCGCTGCTATGAGGTAAACCAACAAGATCACTGAAGAAGGCCGTTGGTGAGACGCTGGAGAGCGAGCGCAAGTGCTATTTAATGCTGAAAGTGCGTCGAGTACAGTACAGAGAAGGATGAGTGGACAACAGTGAAGTCTAAGAATGGAACGAAAAGAGCTCAAATTGTTGTGGAAAGTGAGTCTGATGAATCGTTTATTTTTGGATCAAGTTTTTGGGATGAGGATGGAAACCATTTTGGAGTCAGGATGGTGAAGAAGTGGATGCAGTCAGTAACCAGGAGTGGTATATCTAAAGGGCAAAAGGAGCGTGCATTGTGGCTCGCGAAATCATATACCCATGAAGTGGACAGCTTTGATATTTCAGAACAGGGCAACGGTAAAAGTATCATCTCTGGCATCGCGACATTAGTATCTCAGCCTGAAAAGTCCAGGTGTAGTTCATGTACGTCTCTTGACCCGTATGATGGATGGGGAAAACCGAGCAAATTTGATATGTATTAATGTTGTTTATTAAGAGTATCTCCCGACCATGTAAAGCTGGGATATATTAGCGGACTTAACTCCACGGTGAAGGAAGTTTTCTGATGAACTTCACCACTAGTTGCCATCTTCGAGCAACAGCAATGAGCAAAACGTCAGTGGTTGTATTTGATTAGCATTTACTGAAAAAGTAAGGATTTCAGCAAACAAATAAAGTCACAGAACTACAGTGGACAAACACGTGCAATGTGGGCGTTTAATATATGTTGTTTTTGTTGAAAGTATTGACGTTTGGCGAATCGATGTAGTCGGAGCTAGATTCCACAAAGCCTGGTCTCGGCTCCACGCCTTAAGTTCATCAACACTGGTGGAAAATATATGCAATTGTCATATTTCAGTAAAAGTAAAGATACCTTGATAGAAAATTACTCAAGTAAAAATCACCCAGTAAAATCCAAAGCATTTGGTTTTAAATATACTTAAGTATCAAAAGTAAATGTAATGGCTAAAATATACATAAGTATTGAAAGTGAACTGTATAAATCATTTCAAATTCCATTTATTAAACAAACCAGATGGCACCATTTGTGTTTTTTTTTAATATATTTTATTTACGGATAACCAGGGGCACACGAGCATTATTAATTTACAAACTAAGCATGCGTTTAGACAGTCCGCCAGAATTGAGCAATTTCCTGTCATGCTAGCGATTCAAAATGCAACGAATACTTTGACTGTCACGGAAAATCTATGGAGTAAAACGTACATTTTTCTTTTAGTAATGTAGTAAAAGTAGTCAAATATAAATAGTAAAGTACAGACACCCCCAAAAATGACTTAAGTACTTCACACCACTGTTCATCAGAAACTAACTTCACCTGGGAGTTTAGTCCCCTCGGATAAATAAAAGCTACGCCATGAGAGCGTTCGTGGAAACGCGCGTTTCAAGTGTTTGCAGACGGGAGGGTATGTTATTGAAGAGTCTGAATGTAAAATGTTGCAACTGCGGTGGGCATCATATTCCCGACTTCCATGAGTGCCCTGTTAGGGTGAAAGAGGTTGAGGTGTCAAGGATCAGGGCTGTCCAGCAGATCTTCTATGTGGAGCTGGGGAGAGAGTCTAATGGGCCAGTGGAAATGGCAGTGGATGCACAACATTTACAACAGTAAATGTTCCTCGTCAGTCAAGAGATCTGGATACAGTTATTGTGTAGGTGGATTTTGTAACACTTATTGACACATTTATTAATTGTATTGTTCAAGTGTCCAATTAATCATTGTCTATGGCTGAAAAGTATTATAGGGGCATCAATATTTCATGGCAGAAGCACCGGCAAGGATACTGTCGTTGGGAGATGGCACGACCTCCCAGGCTCTTTTCTGAGCCTGTGTAGGGACCTGATTAGAATGTTTGATTTGAACAGAAAAGCAGGTTGATTTCGAAGTTAATGTTTTTTTGTCGTTTAACTTATCCACCCATACAGTAGGTGGCGGCATGCACTTCAAATTGTTGCGAAAGCCATTAAAACAGAGAGGAAGAATAAAAAATAATTCGTCAATATAAACGGAAGTTAACATTGACCCAATAACAGTCTTACATTTAGCGTTTTTATTGTTATTTAGACGTTTATTAACACCCTGGAACTCAATATGAATCCCTCGACTGCACAGCGTCACATATTTACACCTGGTAGTCTTTAATTCGCGTTGTCGACAGGACGATCTATGTTTTCTAGCTAGTTAGCTGCTAACGTTAGCTAACAATGGCTAACTGTATGGTTTTTCACACTCAAATAGCCTCCATCATGGAGGTGCTAGCGAATGCAGCTGTAGCAGAGATCTGTAAAATCGTTGACGACGACTATGCAGTGGTTCGTTTGGAAATAACTCAAAGCCATAAAGAGAACAGGGGATTGCGGAGGAAATTACAGCTGTTGGAATTGAAGATGGCACGGGAGCGCGTTCTCGCCAGTCGTCCCAGTAGTGTGAAACTCCTCGACCGATATAGAGGATTGGCAAGAGGTACATTTTGATGTTGCCGAGGCTGTCGCCCCATTCCTCTCTGCGCATGTGTTCAGATGTGTGACCCAGAATTGGATTTTGTTTAGTGTTTGGATAGTATGCAATATTTGCCCTGTTTACCTAGCCATCTTGCAAATGTTTTTTGTTGTTGTTTTTTTACAAAATATCATATTCTATATAATATTGTAACCAGATTATTGATTTACTGAATGTCGTGTTGTCAAACTCAATTAAAAATAATATGCATGGAACAATAAATAGTTGTAGAAGTTACAAGAAGTGTCACCTTCCATCCTAGACAGTTCCAATAGTGTACAATTGAGCATTGACAGTACCTAATTTAACCACTCATTTCCCCCAATCACACTTTCAGGCGAAGGACATCTCACTCGAGGCCACAGGAGCTTTGCGAAGCCAGCAGGACATAACACGTTTAGAGATGACCAACCAATCACTGTTGATGAGGGGAGTGGAACCTCAACCCAGCATGTTATCGTGATAGAGGTTAGTGTAACATAAGAAATTACAGTACATCAAATGTGGCCCGTTTATCTCAGAAAGGCTCCCCTCAGCTATTAATTTGCTTACATGTACATTCTTATATCTAACATATGGGAACTTGTGAAACTTAGATATTGTTATCCAATTAAACAAATTTACTGGTAATAATAACCTCTCCTTGTGTCAGTCTGCAGAGGCTGCAGTCACTGGGGTCAAGCTGGAGAGGTCTGAAGGAGAGGAGGACCCACGGCACAGCAGAGACATCCAGACTGGAGCGTCCCATGTAGCCATGGAGGACCTCACCGCCACCGCGCCCAGGACCCGACGCAGCATCACGGAGGTCAGTGGAACTCCGAACGCCGTCCTCAAGTCAAGAGACGGACACATAGACTTTAATTGTAACACAAAGACTTTTACACACAGGATCTGACCACAGGTCAGACCCAGAGGGGCTGGGGCGACTGGGCTGTCCTGTTCTCAGCTCAGATTATTTACTTTACGGTAACCCGAGCCCGAGGACTGTTAATTCCCATGGAGACTCAGGTGACGTGTTAGAGGCTGGCAGTGATCTGTCTTGTTCCTACACTACAGAGATGGACTCTGGCAACATATCCTTGGGTTTAGAGACACAGACTAATCTGTCTAGAGGAGACTGGAACCGCTACAGTAGTAGTGTGTACTATGAAGGGTGCCAAGATAAGAGGTTATAGTCATTGATGAAGTGACTGAAAGTGGAGGGTGATGCTCCTCCCACATGGAATGTGGATGAGACTGACTTAGGAGAAGGACACTCACAAGGTAGAGATTTCTTAGAGTACAGGGAAAGCTTAGACGCATCCAAATGTCGCGACCCACTCCCCTTAACACTCATTCAGGGATCGAGACCCAGTGTCCACGTTGATGGGGCCTTCCAATTCACATGGCTGCCGTGTCCTTTTTGATCAGCTATTGAACTCAAACAACAGGGTTAGAGCCCAGGCTCAGGGAGGGGGAGCAACATCAGGCAATAGTAAAGAGAAACGTTTCCTCTGTATAACAAAGGCTTCAGCTGCGCCCAGAAGGTTGAGATCCACCAGAGGGTCCACACAGGGGTGAAACCCTTCAGCTGTACCCAGTGTCATATGTCCTTCAGCCAGGCCTGCAACCTGAAGAGGCACCAGAGGGTCCACACAGGGGAGAAATCCTTCAGCTCTACCAAGTGTCAGATGAGGTTCACCCACTAGAACAAGCTAAAGATGCATCTGAAGGTCCACACAGGAAAAAGGCTGTTTGCCTGTTTGCGCTGCAGGAAGAGGTTCTCAGAGAGGAGATACCTCAGGATACACCAGCAGAAAACATTCCACTCTATAACATAGAAAGTAACCATTCCACTCAATAGCTTCTGACGTTTAGATCAAATCCTGCATTAAAGATTAATTTTCATTGTCATACAGAAAATATCCACAGTTGCATTTAGAATAGTGAGAGTAACATATTTCAGTGTTGAATATTCCTGGATAGAATATTGCATCCAGACATTGTGATATGTAAGGCATATATAAGCCTAAAAAGTATGTTACATATTGTGTTTGTACTGTGTAGGATATATGATGTTCATACAGATTGAGACATTTTAAATGTACATTTTAGTCATTTAGCAGGCACTCTTATCCACAGTGAATTACAGTTAATGCGTTCATTTTAAGAAAGCTGGGCTAAAGAACCACGTAACACAGTCGTAGCAAGTACATTTCCTTAAATAAAGTACTTAGCAGCAAAGTCAGTGCTAGTAGGAAGACTCATTCTTTTTTGGAAGGGACTCTGCTGTTCTAGCTTCAGGGGGAAGCTGGTTCCATCATTGGGGTGTCAGGACAGAGAAGAGCTTTGACTGGTCTGAGCAAGAGCTGACCACTCGTAAGGGTGGGGCAGTAAAGAGACCAGAGGTGGCAGAATGGAGTGCTTGGATTGGGGTGTAGGATTTGAGCATAGCCTGAAGGTAGGGAGGGGCAGTTCACTTTGCTGCTCTGTAGGCAACCATCATGGTCTTGTAGTGGATGCGAACTTCGACTGGAAGCCAGTGGAGTGTGCCGAGGAGCGGGGCGACATGGGAGAACTTGGCAGAGTGCAGCGTTCTAGATACGTTTCAGGGGTTTGATGGCACAGGAGGGGAGCCCATCCAACAGAGCACTTCAGAAGTCTAGACGGGAAATGACAACTGCGTGGATTAAGGCCTGCTCCGCTTCTTGTGTGAGTAAGGGTCGTACTCTACGGATGTTGTAGAGCATGAACCTTTGAGCGGGGTAGGTCTTCCCCGGGAGGAAGAGCTGTTCCATCTTGTCAAGGTTGAGCTTGAGGTGGTGGGCAGACATCCAAGCTGAGATGTCTGCCGGGTACGCAGGGATACGTGTGTATGTGTTGTTTTCATATGGTGTATTTAACATTTGTTAATGTTTAATAAACACTGACTTTGAGACTCTCTTTAGTTTACATCACATCTGATCTCACCCTATTCTGCATACATACAACAGCACTTTATAACTAATATATACTTACTAAATATATCTACACATACCCAGACACTAACAAACACCTACTGTACATGTCAAAATAGTTTCGTCAGGGTTTGTCTGACTTGACTTATGATAACTGACTTATATTTACCCACAACATCATATTTATGTCCACCATGATGGGTTTAAAAACCATCAAGTCCTTCTGAAACTACAGTATAGGACTCAAACATAGTGGGGATGGGTAAACACTCCTGAGCCATACTTGTGAACATTAGAAACCGTTTCCCTCATTAATTTACTTGC
The DNA here is from genome assembly GCF_036934945.1 of Oncorhynchus masou masou. NCBI lineage: Eukaryota > Metazoa > Chordata > Actinopteri > Salmoniformes > Salmonidae > Oncorhynchus > Oncorhynchus masou. Next base: position 5,470,331 of record NC_088232.1, on the reverse strand, counting down.
ACGCAATAGTAGGCTTCATTGTAGCTGGTCCCATCAGATAACCTACACGTTAGTCCTATACGAAACTCACCAGAAGACAGTGATTATTTCCTGGAACAAGTTCTGCATCAGTTACTCTGTTTCTGTGTATTAGCCAATTAAACTAATTAATTTACTTACATGTGATAGTAGGTTATTGTTTATTTATTTAACTAGGCAAGTCCGTTAAGAAAAAAAATCTTATTTTACAATGACTGTCTACCCCAGCCAAACTCTCCCTTAACCTGCCCTGTGGGACTCCCGATCACTGCCGGTTGTGATACCGGGATCAGACCTGTAGTGACGCCTCTAGCCCTGAGATGCAGTGCCTTAGATCACTGTGCAACTCGGGAGACAAATTGTAGCTGGTCCCATCAGATAACCTTCCACACTTTAGTCCGATGCGAACCTCACCATGACAGTGATTATTTCCTGGAACAAGTTCTGCATCAGCCAATTATAAATGTTGACGTAGATTGAGGTGAACAAACACGAGCATTAGAGCGACCTTAAAGTCAAACACTCGGAGCCCAGAACAGGGCTCCGGGCAGCCGAGCGGAAATGGAGGAAAACTCGCCTCCCTGCGGACCTGGCATCCTTTCACTCCCTCCTCTCTACATTTTCCTCCTCTGTCTCTGCTGCTAAAGCCACTTTCTACCACTCTAAATTCCAAGCATCTGCCTCTAACCCTAGGAAGCTCTTTGCCACCTTCTCCTCCCTCCTGAATCCTCCCCCCCCTCCTCCCTCTCTGCAGATGACTTCGTCAACCATTTTGAAAAGAAGGTCGACGACATCCGATCCTCGTTTGCTAAGTCAAACGACACCGCTGGTTCTGCTCACACTGCCCTACCCTGTGCTCTGACCTCTTTCTCCCCTCTCTCTCCAGATGAAATCTCGCTTCTTGTGACGGCCGGCCGCCCAACAACCTGCCCGCTTGACCCTATCCCCTCCTCTCTTCTCCAGACCATTTCCGGAGACCTTCTCCCTTACCTCACCTCGCTCATCAACTCATCCCTGACCGCTGGCTACGTCGCTTCCGTCTTCAAGAGAGCGAGAGTTGCACCCCTTCTGAAAAAACCTACACTCGACCCCTCCGATGTCAACAACTACAGACCAGTATCCCTTCTTTCTTTTCTCTCCAAAACTCTTGAACGTGCCGTCCTTGGCCAGCTCTCCCGCTATCTCTCTCAGAATGACCTTCTTGATCCAAATCAGTCAGGTTTCAAGACTAGTCATTCAACTGAGACTGCTCTTCTCTGTATCACGGAGGCGCTCCGCACTGCTAAAGCTAACTCTCTCTCCTCTGCTCTCATCCTTCTAGACCTATCGGCTGCCTTCGATACTGTGAACCATCAGATCCTCCTCTCCACCCTCTCCGAGTTGGGCATCTCCGGCGCGGCCCACGCTTGGATTGCGTCCTACCTGACAGGTCGCTCCTACCAGGTGGCGTGGCGAGAATCTGTCTCCTCGCCACGCGCTCTCACCACTGGTGTCCCCCAGGGCTCTGTTCTAGGCCCTCTCCTATTCTCGCTATACACCAAGTCACTTGGCTCTGTCATAACCTCACATGGTCTCTCCTATCATTGCTATGCAGACGACACACAATTAATCTTCTCCTTTCCCCCTTCTGATGACCAGGTGGCGAATCGCATCTCTGCATGTCTGGCAGACATATCAGTGTGGATGACGGATCACCACCTCAAGCTGAACCTCGGCAAGACGGAGCTGCTCTTCCTCCCGGGGAAGGACTGCCCGTTCCATGATCTCGCCATCACGGTTGACAACTCCATTGTGTCCTCCTCCCAGAGCGCTAGGAACCTTGGCGTGATCCTGGACAACACCCTGTCGTTCTCAACTAACATCAAGGCGGTGGCCCGTTCCTGTAGGTTCATGCTCTACAACATCCGCAGAGTACGACCCTGCCTCACACAGGAAGCGGCGCAAGTCCTAATCCAGGCACTTGTCATCTCCCGTCTGGATTACTGCAACTCGCTGTTGGCTGGGCTCCCTGCCTGTGCCATTAAACCCCTACAACTCATCCAGAACGCCGCAGCCCGTCTGGTGTTCAACCTTCCCAAGTTCTCTCACGTCACCCCGCTCCTCCGCTCTCTCCACTGGCTTCCAGTTGAAGCTCGCATCCGCTACAAGACCATGGTGCTTGCCTACGGAGCTGTGAGGGGAACGGCACCGCAGTACCTCCAGGCTCTGATCAGGCCCTACACCCAAACAAGGGCACTGCGTTCATCCACCTCTGGCCTGCTCGCCTCCCTACCACTGAGGAAGTACAGTTCCCGCTCAGCCCAGTCAAAACTGTTCGCTGCTCTGGCCCCCCAATGGTGGAACAAACTCCCTCACGACGCCAGGACAGCGGAGTCAATCACCACCTTCCGGAGACACCTGAAACCCCACCTCTTCAAGGAATACCTAGGATAGGATAAAGTAATCCTTCTCACCCCCCCCCCCCCTTAAATGATTTAGATGCACTATTGTAAGTGGCTGTTCCACTGGATGTCAGAAGGTGAATTCACCAATTTGTAAGTCGCTCTGGATAAGAGCGTCTGCTAAATGACTTAAATGTAAATGTAATTATTATCCTACAGATGGCAGTATTGCAGTAACAGTGTTAGTTAGTTTTTTAAAGTTGATCACGAGTCCGGACTCAAACCCACGTTGGCGAGCATCCACACTCGAGGAAAGTTTATCGTTTATCTTCTAAAGCAGGGCAGGTCCTAGCTTTTGGGGGATTTGGTTGGGGGGCCCACCACCCCACGGCAAAACATTTTGTGCCCTTTGACGGCAGAGAGAATTTCAGTTTTAAAAGTTGCTGTATTTCTACACATTTTGCCATGGGGCTCAGGCCGCTTATGCCTTGGACCGGCCCTGTTCTACAATATACCTGTCAATCAACTAATCAACGCATCTTACTGCACGCTGTAGGCCTATTAATAAGGTGGTAACACAAGACCATTCACTGCTTTCAGGGTGTGTTCATAGAGACAACTGAAAGTAAGAAGCTAGATATTATGCTTACACTAATTGTGTGAAGAGGAAGTGCAGGCGAAACCCTGTAAATGAAGATTACAAATACATTTTATGAGTAGGTTCTGCTTCCTGTTGCTGACTGACACACAGGCTACTGGCACTGCTACATAAATCATTGTTGCTACTATAGGCTATATTACATAGAATTGAAGGCTTACATTTACAATGTTTTAGATGCATTTTTATAATCTACTTTTTCATATATGTGTTATTTCAGTCGAGGGCCCACAGTGGAGTGCTTTTTCCGTAAATGAAATCCTTGCCCCGAGGGGGATTCGAACTCTCAGCCATCGTACCTTGCCGTCTCTGGGCTTACTGTCTTAGTGGATTACACCACCAATTAGTGATGGCAGTAAGGGTAAATTACAACTATTTGACAGGACCACGAGCATCTTCAACCTTTTTTAAAACGATGAATGAATATTAACTTACATGTTGTACAACCTACATCTTTATTGCTGAACATTGTCTTACATTAGTACTAACAGCAAGTTGCCTTGTCAAGGATGCATCAATGCAAGATTGGCATATGTTGTTACAGACCAACGAAACTAAAGGCAACCTTGAATTTGTTGGTTTAAAATATCCCTTGTGTCCAGGGTTGACCTATTTTAAGAAATACAATTTGTTGGTGGATATAAAGTCTAAGATCTTTGATAGGCTGATGTGGAATTTTGTTCCAGGAAATAATCAGTCATCTGGTGAGGTTAGCATAGGGCTAACGTGTACCAGGTTATCTGATGGGACTCAGCTACAATGCAGCGTTCTATCACGTGCAAGTAAATTGACCATTTTAACTGGCTGATGCACATTTTGTGACAGAGCAACTGTTTGAATTTAATGTTAGTTTCTAATGTTCACAAGTATGGCTCATCCATCATTAAAGTGTGTTTATCTGTTTTTACGTACCTGGGGGAGTGTATATTTGTGTAATCTGTATTACAACTCTCTTCCAGGAGGAGGAGGGTCCAGAAGTGCTGCTGGTGAAGGAGGAGGGGTGTGAGGAGGGTCTGGGGAACCCAGAGGGGACCATGGTCATGGAGGACAACCAGACTACACCTCCTCCTGAACCCACAGAGGAACCAGCTGAGCAGCACAGGACCACACACAGTCTCACTGAGGTGAGCCTACTGTGAACCACTGTCTGAATGGTATTAGTTCGGGGCCTGTATCCACAAAGCTGATCTAAGATCAGTTTAGCCTTTTAGATCATATGGAAAGATCCTAGATCAGCACTCCTACTCTGAGACTCTTTGTGGATACGGGCCGAGGTCTTCATACATGTTGTCTTAAGTGTGGGACCATGCCTTTGATTTATCAAACCATTAAAGAGTGTCAAGTAATCAAATCAACTAACATGTTTGCATAGTACTCATAGCAATCCCTCATTACCCAATCAGAAGATGCTCCATAGCAGGGTGCTCATCAGATGTCTTGATCCAACATCCTCTCACTCTGTATCTCTTACAGTCAGTAGACATGGAGGATGGGAAGCCTGATCTGCTACTAGTCAAAGAGGAGACAATAGAAGATGGACCAGAGAGCATTGACCTGCTGAGTGGACTAAAGACGGGGGAGCAAGGTAAGAGAGACATACATATAACCTACATACAGTAATAGATAGGAATAGTGATGGCCTAACTATAACGTATTAACTTGACTCAAAAAAACTCCATATGTAGAGTTCTCTGCCATGTTCGTAAAGTCGAACCTCTTCCTGCAGGTGGTTGGCTGGAGGTTAACAGAGGAGACTGGGCGGACATCTTGGATTCCCAGAACCAGACTGGTGCAGCCAAGGGCCCAGGGGACAATGTCACTGAGCAGGACAGGACTAGAGGCAACATAGTGGAGGTCAGTGGATGGGACAGCGTCCTCAACTCTGGGCTAGGGAACAACACTGTTAAGCACAACCAGAAACAGACAGTGGAATACAAAACAACAACCAAACTTAGTCTCCATGACAGCAGACTGGCTGAGACCAGGGCGAGGTGTAGATTTGGTACGTGGCGAGAGAGAACAGACACAGACTCGGCTAGCGATGCTCCGTCCTGCTCCTATAGTTGTGATTCAGAGAGACTGATGGCGCCTCAGGTTAACCCCCTAACAGATGCTGCCTTCAGCCTGCCTTCTATAGGATCCATCAACTGGAACATGGACCCTGCAACAACACAGATGCTCCCTGGCCTTCATCCTTCTCACACTCTCATAATGTTAAACCAAACCTTAGACAATGCCAGTTCCTCAACACTAAATGGCTTCACAAGCCCATTGACAAATGACAGTAGTAGTAACGCTATGAGCAGATCCAGTAGTAAAGAGAAGCGCTTCCCGTGTTCATTCTGTGGGAAAGCCTTCAGTTTCCCCAAACAGGTGGAGATCCACCAGAGGATGCACACAGGGGAGAAACCATTTGGCTGCCACCTTTGCCGGGCTAGTTTCTCCCATTCGTCCAACCTGAAGAGGCACCAGAGAGTCCACACAGGGGAGAAACCCTACAGCTGTCCCCAGTGTGAGAAGAGGTTCTCACGCCAACACGATCTCAAGATGCACATGAAGGTCCACACTTGAGAGAGGCCGTTCAACTGCACGCACTGCAGAGAAAGGTTCTCAGAGAGGAGCAACCTCAGGATACACCAGCAGAAAATGCACATGACCCATGAATAGTGTATACCCACTGGGTACACCACGTCATTTCAACATATAGAACTGGTTAATATTTGGTACATACATTGATCAATGAGATTCCAATCTATTTTCACCTACCTAAAATGACAGCTAATAGTTTGTTGAATTCCCAATATGTTATCACAGATTTCAACCATCAAAAATGTTAACTAAATTCCAATGGAAAAATCTGTCAGATTTGTAAGTCGCTCTGGATAAGAGCGTCTGCCAAATGACTTAAATGTAAATGTAATTTTTTTGGTTTAGTTGACACTTGTGTTATCACTGAGCTTTCAACCATGGGAATACAATGTCAGATATTGTTATTTATACACAACTTAATGTGTTATGACTGTGATTGATCTAATAGCACTACCAAATGACCACTATTTTTGGACAACTTAAGATGTTGTCCACCTCTTTCAGCCAAGTGTGTAACATCCTAAGGTGTCTGATAATAGTGGTGGAAAATGTTGTATTATTTAGTCAGTACACATACCCCCCACGCCCTCGCAGCTCACCATTTAAAGCTAGTTAAGGAGGAAAATTATGCCTCTGCAGCCTGAATGGGGGACACTTTATGTACGAGCCGGTCCACAGGGGAAACGAGTGTATTACCGGGAATGCACATCAATCCTAGACAATAGTGCAGATCTAGCGGCCACTATAGGCTGGCTGTCCTGTAGTGGTGCAACTATAGTGGTGCAATTGCCATCATACTTGAGACACTGGCGATCTCATAAAACAACTATCTTAACTTGAAATTGTGCTGACTATTCGGATATCTCTCTTAGCAACCTAGATGTTGTTTCAGCAATAAGGCATGAGAGCCCGGGAATTATTGTGTGATAATTCCCAACTAAGGGCTGTTCTTATGACCAAGGTGAAGCGAAGGGCTGGGGAAACAGCCCTTAGGAGGGAGTCATCACACAATAATTCCCAGGTTCTCATGCCTCATTTCTTTCATAAAACATTTGTCAACATACACATACAGTTGAAGTTGGTATTTTACATACACTTAGGTTGGAGTCATTAAACCTTGTTTTTCAACCACTCCACAAATTTCTTGTTAACAAACTATAGTTTTGGCAAGTCGGATAGGACATCTACTTTGTGCATGACAAAGTAATTTTTCCAACAATTGTTTACAGACAGATTATTTCACTTACAATGAATTATATCACAATTCCAGTGGGTCAGAAGTTTACATACACTAAGTTGACTGCCTTTAAACAGCTTGGAAAATTCCAGAAAATGTCATGGCTTTAGAAGCTTCTGATAGGCTAATTGACATCATTTGAGTCGTCAATTGGAGGTGTACCTGTGGATGTATTTCAAGGCCTACCTTCAAACTCAGTGCCTCTTTGCTTGACATCATGGGGAAAATCAAAAGAAATCAGCCAAGACCTCAGAAAAAACTTTGGAGACCTCCACAAGTCTGGTTCATCCTTGGGAGATCAGCAAGGAAGAAGCCACTGCTCCAAAATTACCATAGAAAAGACAGACTACGGTTTGCAACTGAACATGGAGATAAAGATCGTAATTTTTGGAGAAATGTCCTCTGGTCTGATGAAATAGAACTGTTTGGTCATAATGACCATCGTTATGTTTGGAGGTTAAAGGGGAGGCTTGCTAGCCGAGGAACACCATCCCAACCGCGAAGCATGGCGGTGGCACCATCATATTGTTGGGGTGCTTTGCTGCAGGAGGGACTGGTGCACTTCACAAAATAGATGGCATCATGAGGCAGGAACATTATGTGGATATATTGAAGCAACATCTCAAGACATCAGTCAGGGGGTTAAAGCTTGGGAGGCAAATGGGTCTTCCAAATGGACAATGACCCCAAGCATACTTCCAAAGTTGTGGTAAAAAGAAGAAAGTCAAAGACCTCAGAAAAAAAGTCTGGTTCATCCTTGGGAGCAATTTCCAAACGCCTGAAGGTACAACGTTCATCTGTACAAACAATAGTACGCAAGTATAAATACCATGGGACCAAGCAGCCATCATACCGCTCAGGAAGTAGACGTGTTCTGTCTCCTTGAGATGAACTTACTTTAGTGCGAAAAGTGAAAAACAATCCCAGAACAACAGCAAAGGACCTTGTGAAGATGCTGGAGGAAATGGGTACAAAAGTATCTTTATCCACAGTAAAACGAGTCCTATATCGACATAACCTGAAAGCCCACTCAACAAAAAAAGAAGCAAATGCTCCAAAACCGCCATAAAAAAGCCAGACTACGGTTTGCAACTGCACATGGGGAGAAATGTCCTCTGGTCAAAAAAACAGAACTGTTTGGCCATAATGACCATCGTTATATTTGGACGAAAAAGGGGGATGCTTGCAAGCCGAAGAACACCATCCCAACTGTGAAGCATGGGGGTGGCAGAATCATGCTGTGGGGCTGCTTTGCTGCAGGAGGGACTGGTGCACTTCGCAAAATAGATGGCATGATGAGGCAGGAAAATTATGTGGATATATTGAAGTAACATCAAGACACTAGTCAGGAGGTTAAAGCTTGGTCGCAAATAGGTCTTCCAAATGGACAACGACCCCAATCATACTACCAAAGTTGATTCAAAATGGCGTAAGGACAACAAAGTCAAGGTATTGGTGTGTCCATCACAAAGCCCTTACCTCAATCCTATAGAAAATTTGTGGGCAGAACTGAAAAAGCGTGTGTGAGCAAGGAGGCCTACAAACCTGACTTGGTTACACCAGCTCTGTCAGGAGGAATGGGCTAAAATTCACCCAACTTATTGTGGGAAGCTTGTGGAAGGCTACCCAAAACGTTAGACCCAAATTAAACAATTTAAAGGCAATGCTACCGAATACTAATTGAGTGTATGGAAATTTCTGACCCATTGGGAATGTGATGAAAGAAATAAAAGCTGAAATAAATCACTCTAATATTGTGACATTTCACATTCTTAAAATAAAGTGGTGATTGTAACTGACCTAAGACAGGGAATTTTTACTAGTAATAGTCAATGATGAATATCAAGCTAAGTAGGGCTGAGCTTGTAGATAGATCAACTCTCTAGTAGTAGGTGCTGCCCAGACTATTGTTTAAAAATGTTTTTTTTTTATAGTGGATATTACGTTGAAGATGTCTTCGTTTCAAAGGTAAAAATAAAAACAATTATACATTCACGACTTGTTTCAAATCCAATGTATTTTCCACGTAGATTCCATGTCACAATACTTTGACAAATTATGTTGAAACCACATTGAATTAACCAATTTGTGCCCAATGGGTAGTGATGTGTAATATAGTACTAGTTAGTTTTCTTGTCGTTCATTCTGTTGGTGTTGGATGTAGCTGGGAACTGGATGAACAGAGGAAAGAATGAGTATATTGAGTCAGAGTAGATGTGATGTCTGTCACTTTTCATCACTTTAGCATTTTTACACTTTGTCCCTTTATAGGTGTTTTAGACAATCATAGTGCCTTAATTCATGTTTATTTGACATGAAGCTGTGTGTAATATTGAACCTTTTCCAAAGTATTCTCAAATTCATTTGATCAAAGCGAGGGTACCATGGTGAGAAGTTATTCTACTTGTCATGTATCGTTTTATGCAATCATTAAAAATGATTCTAATGCCATTTTGTTTAAAAGAAATACTAAATTGAGTAACTTGGTTATTTTGTATCATTTGCAGACTGTTTGAACTCATGTCTGTCTGTCTCTGTATATTACTCAGCAAAAAAAGAAACATCCCTTTTCAGGACCCTGTCTTTCAAAGATAATTCATAAAAATACAAATAACTTCACAGATCTTAATTGTAAAGGGTATAAACACTGTTTCCCATGCTTGTTCAATGAACCATAAACAATTAATGAACATGCACCTGTGGAACGGTCGTTAAGACACTAACAGCTTACAGACCGTAGGCAATTTAAGGTCACAGTTCTGAAAACTTAGGACACTAAAGAGGCCTTCCTACTGACTCTGAAAAACACAAAAAGAAAGATGCCCAGGGTCCCTGCTCATCTACGTGAACGTGCCTTAGGCATGCTGCAAGGAGGCATGAGGATTGCAGATGTGGCCTGGGTAATAAATTGCAATGTCCGTATTGTGAGACGCCTAAGACAGCGCTACAGGGAGACAGGATGGACAGCTGATCGCCCTCGCAGACCACGTGTAACAACACCTGCACTGGATCAGCACATCCGAATATCACACCTGCGGGACAGGTACAGGATGTCAACAACAACTGCCCGAGTTACACCGGGAACACACAATCCCTCCATCAGTGCTCAGACTGTCCGCAATAGGCTGAGCGAGGCTGGACTGAGGCAGGTAAGGCAGGTCCTCACCAGCCCTCACCGGTAACAACGCCGCCTATGGGCACAAACCCACCGTAGCTGGACCTGACAGTACTGGCAAAAAGTGCTCTTCACTGACGAATCGCGGTTTTGTCTCACCAGGGGTGATGGCCGTATTCGCGTTTATCGTCGAAGGAATGAGCGTTACACCGAGGCCTGTACTCTGGAGCGATTTGGAGGGAGGGTCCATCATGGTCTGGGGCGGTGTGTCACAGCATCATCGGACTGAGCTTGTTATCATTGAAGGCAATCTCAATGCTGTACGTTACAGGGAAGACATCCTCCTCCCTCGTGGTACCCTTCCTGCGAGCTTATCCTGATATGACCCTCCAGCATGACATTTACATTTAAGTCATTTAGCAGACGCTCTTATCCAGAGCGAATTACAAATTGGCATGACAATGCCACCAGCCATACTGCTCGTTCTGTGTGTGATTTCCTACAAGACAGGAATGTCAGTGTTCTGCCATGGCCAGCAAAGAGCCCGGATCTCAATCCCATTGAGCATGTCTCGGACCTGTCTTGGATCAGAGGGTGAAGGCTAGGGCCACCCCCCCCCCCAGAAATGTCTGGGAACTTGCAGGTGCCTTGGTGGAAGAGTGGGGTAACATCTCACAGCAAGAACAGGCAAATCTGGTGCAGTCCATGAGGAGATGCACTGCAGTACTTAATGCAGCTGGTGGCCAGACCAGATACTGACTTTTACTTTTTATTTTGACCCCCCCACCCTTTGTTCAGGGACACATTATTCCATATTAGTTAGTCACATGTTTGTGGAACTTGTTCAGTTTATGTCTGTTAAATCTTATGTTCATACAAATTTTTACACATGTTAAGTTTGCTGACAATAAACGCAGTTGACCTTGATAGGACGTTTTTTTTTGCTGAGTTATTTATATTTATATAATAAACTCCCAATAGCTCCATATTATTAGGTTCTTAAATCGCAGTGTTAGAGATGGGCTTGACTGTGGTTAACATTTTGTATCTTGCCATGTTTGTGTGGACAGGAAAGAGTTTCTTGTATAAACCTTTTTATATGCTCTTCTGAACCATCTTTGTTTACAGTCTCCAGTTCACGAGGACCTACTGATATCTGATGTTACTGGCAGGAGAGACTGGACCTATGAAGCGGCTGGTCACAAACCCTGGCACCAGATCAGGACCATGGATCAGGAACCGTTGCTCTTCCTTTCCGAGTCAGAACCAGGACCCAACCGCGAGGGACAGAGACTCCACTACGTAGAACACAAGCAGTGGACAGGTGGACTAAGCCACCCCAGTCCTGATGGTCATCAGAGAGATGGAGCTGATAGAGAGAGACCCTCCTGTTCCTATGATGCAAACACCACAGTATCCATGATGAACAGAGCAGGTCACCCTGGGCTTCAGCCTTCACAGAGAGTGGTGGGAGACTACCACCAAGGGGGTCTATCAGCAAATCTGTCTTCTCCTTCAGGGTCTCATCTAATGCCTAGTGACTGGGTTCATAGGAGACCTGGGTCTGGCCTTCCTCAGTTAACTCATGGTTACCCCACGAATACAGACAGGGTCATGATGGGCGTTCACCACGAGAGGTTCCTAGCCTATAACACAGCACACAATACCAACAACACACAAACAATGACTAGAGGTCAAGGAGGGAGCTCAAAGACTAACCACCTGAGTGTGGTGGATCCTGCTTCTCCCTCCTCTGGTGTCAATGCGTCACAATGTGGGAAGTCGAGCATTACGACTGACGCCGACAAGCCGTACGCCTGCCCCACATGTGGAAAACGCTTCGCTCATGCGTACTATGTGAAGACTCATCAAACCGTTCACACCAAGGACAAGCCCTTCAAGTGCAAACTATGTTACAAGAGCTTCTCCTTCCTGACGAGCCTCATCAGACATAGGAGTGTCCACAACGGGGAGAAATTGTAGCAGTGTGGCTTGAGATGTACGCAGGGGATATCCGGGAATTATTTTTAACTATAATATTTTAGCTAATCATTTGAAGTGTCTTGGGGTAATTAACCACATACCCCTGATTAATCCTTTGTTAACTTGTCATTTAAAACAGGCTTGTGTAAATCTGTTTTTATAGAGACTGTAAACCTAGGCTAGTTCAAGCACAACTGAATAGTTACCTTACTTAGACGTAATAAAGTCATTATTTTCAACTCTATTCTTGCTAACACACTTATTTCTAAAGTCTGGTCTTACCTTGAAATATAGTGATCATGAATAGGAGATTTGATGTATAACGTAATAAGCAGTACCGTATTTCAAAAACAGCGCGCATAACTTTTTCAATTAACCACACCCTTTGCACTATGACTCCAACCCATAAGATCCTTTTACTTCAGTGTAAACGGAAGTGAACAGTGACCAAGAACATTTTCCACGAAAGCGTTTTTGTTGTTATTTAGACGCTTATTACCAACCTGGAACTCAAAATATGACTAATTTAACTGCATATCATTACATTAGTTACCTCAGTGTCTAATTCGCGTTGGAGACAGGACTTGGTTGATAGCTAGCAAGCGTTACCTAAAACTGCTAACAATGGCTAACTGTATGATTTTTCACACTCAAATCGCCTCCATTATGGAGGTACTAGCAAATGCAGCCGTGGCTGATATCTGTAAACTCGTAGACGACGACTATGCAGTGTTTCGTTTGGAAATAACTCAAAGCCAAAAAGAAAACAGGGGATTGCGGAGGAAACTACAGCTACTGGAACTGAAGATGGCGCGGGAGCGCGTCCTCGCTAGTCGTCACAGTAGTGTCAAGATCCTCGACCGATACAGAGGGATGGCAAGAGGTACATTTTGATGTTGCGGAGGCTGTCGCCCCGTTCCTCTCTGCGCATGTGTTCAGATGTGTGAACCAAAATTGGATCTTGGTCAGTGTTTAGATAGTATGCAATACTTACCCTGTTAACCTAGCCATCTTGCAACAACAACAAAAATAGTTTGGGACCAGGCTTCTTGCACTAGGACAAAATATTATATTCTAACCAGATTCTGGATTTACTGCATGCCCTGTTGTCAAACTCAATTAAAATAACATTATGCATGGAACAATAAATAGTATATCAAGAAGTTATAAGAAGTGTTACCTTACATCCTAGACAGTTTCAATAGTGTACAATATAGCATTGAGCATTGACAGTACCTAATTTAAGCACCTCTTTTCCCCCAATCACTCTCTTAGATGGAGGACATCTCACTCGAGGCCACAAGAGCTTTGTGAAGCAAGCGGCACATAATGCGTGTAGAGATGACCAACCAATTACTGTTGATGAGGGGAGTGGAACCTCAACCCAGCATGTTATCGTGATCGAGGTTACTGTCTTAGTGTAACATTAGAATTTACAGTACATCAAATGGCTCCCCTTGGCTATTAATTTGCTTACATGGTCACCCTTACATATCTAACATATTGTGAAACTTCCCTGAGATATTGTTATCCAATTAAAATAATTGACTGGTAATAACCTCCTCTCTTTTTGTGTCAGTCTGCAGATGCAGAGGCTGCTGGTCCTGGGGTCAAGCTGGAAAGGTCTGAAGGAGAGGAGGACCCACGGAACAGCCAGACTGGAGCGTCCCATGTAGCCACGGAGGACCTCACCGCCACCGCTCCCAGGACCCGATGCAGAATCACGGAGGTCAGTGGAACGCCGAACGCCGTCCTCAAGTCAGAGACGGACACAGAGACTTTAACTGAAACACAAAGACTTTTACACACAGGATCTGACCACAGATCAGACCCAGAGGGGCTGGGGCGACTGGGCTGTCCTCCTGTTCCCAGCTCAGATTATTTACTTTACGATAACCTGAGCTCGAGGGCGGTTCAAGTTAATTCCCATCGAGACTCGGGTGACGTGTTAGAGGCTGGCAGTGATCTGTCTTGTTCTTACACTACAGAGATGGACTCTGGCAACATATCATTGGGTTTAGAGAGACAAACTGATCTGTCTAGAGGGGACTGGAACCTGTACAGTAGTAGTGCATACTCTGAAGGGTGCCTAGATAAGAAAGGGGATGTTATAGTCTTAGATGAGGTGACTGTAAAAGTGGAGGGCGATGTTCCTCTGACATGGAATGTAGACGAGACTCCCTCAGGAGAAGGACACTCACAAGGTAGAGATTTCTTAGATTATAGGGAAAGCTTAGAGACAAATCCAAATGTCGCGACCCACTCCCCTTTACACACACTACGGGATCGAGACCCAGTGTCCACGTTGATGGGGCCTTCCAATTCACACGGCCGTGTCCTTTTTGATCAGGTATTGAACTCAAACAACAGATCTAGAGCCCAGGCTCAGGGAGAGGGAGCAACATCAAGCAGTAGTAAAGAGAAACGATTCCTCTGCATGTTCTGTAACAAAGGCTTCAGCTGCATCCAGAAGGTGGAAATCCACCAGAGGGTCCACACAGGAGAGAAACCCTTCAGCTGTACACAGTGTCACATGCGCTTCACCCAGGCTGGTGACTTAAAGAGGCACCAGAGGGTCCACACAGGGGAGAAACCTTTCAGCTGTACCCAGTGTCAGATGCGCTTCTCCCACTCGTCCAGCCTGAAGAGGCACCAGAGGGTCCACACAAGGGAAAACCCTAAAGGTATCCCCAGTGTAAGAAGAGTTTCACCAACTAGAACCAGCTAAAGATGCATCTGAAGGTCCACACAGGAAAAAGTCTGTTCGCCTGTACTCACAGCGGGAAGAGGTTCTCAGAGAGGAGCTACCTCAGGATACACCAGCAGAAAACATTCCACTCTATAACATTGAAAGTAACCATTCCACTCAATAGCCTCTGATGTTTAGATCAAATCCTGCATTATAGACAAAGATTAATTTTCATTGTCAGCAGAAAATATCCACAAATGCATTTAGAATAGTGAGAGTAACATATTTCAGTGTTGAATATTCCTGGATAGAATATTGCATCCAGACATTGTGTGATATATATATATATATAAGCCTAAAAAGTCTGTTACATATTGTGTTTGTACTGTGTAGGTTATATGATGTTCATACAGATTGAGACATATTTTAAATGTACATTTTAGTCATTTAGCAGGCACTCTTATCTACAGTGAATTACAGTTAATGCGTTCATTTTAAGAAAGCTGGGCTAAACAACCACGTAACACAGTCGTAGCAAGTACATTTCCTTAAATAAAGTACTTAGCAGCAAAGTCAGTGCTAGTAGGAAGACTCATTCTTTTTTGGAAGGGACTCTGCTGTTCTAGCTTCAGAGGGAAGCTGGTTCCATCATTGGGGTGTCAGGACAGAGAAGAGCTTTGACTGGTCTGAGCAAGAGCTGACCACTCGTAAGGGTGGGGCGGTAAAGAGACCAAAGGTGGCAGAATGGAGTGCTTGGATTGGGGTGTAGGATTTGAGCATAGCCTGAAGGTAGGAAGGGGCAGTTCACTTTGCTGCTCTGTAGGCAACCATCATGGTCTTGTAGTGGATACGAACTTCGACTGGAAGCCAGTGGAGTGTGCCGAGGAGCGGGGTGACATGGGAGAACTTGGCGGACTGCAGCGTTCTAGATAAGTTTCAGGGGTTTGATGGCACAGGAGGGGAGCCCATCCAACAGAGTGCTTCAGAAGTCTAGACGGGAAATGACAACTGTGTGGATTAAGGCCTGCTCCGCTTCTTGTGTGAGTAAGGGTCGTACTCTACGGATGTTGCAGAGCATGAACCTTGGAGCGGGGTAGGTCTTCCCCGGGAGGAAGAGTGAGCTTGAGGTGGTGGGCAGACATCCAAGCTGAGATGTCTGCCGGGTACGCAGAGATACGTATGTATGTGTTGTTTTCATATGGTGTATTTAACAATTGTTTGTTTAATAAACACAATGGGACTTTTCTAAGACTTTTATTGACTCTCTTTAGTATCTGATCTCACTCTATTCTGCAGACACACACCAGTGCTTTATATGCATTATACACTTCAATATAAATACTACACACTAACACCTACTGTTCAAGGTAGTTCAGTCATGTTTGTCTGACTTTTGACATGATAACTGACTTATATTTACCCACAACATCATATTTATGTCCACTATGATGGGTTTAAAAACCATCAAGTCCTTCTGAAACTACAGTATAGGACTCAAACATAGTGGGGATGGGTAAACACTCCAGAGCCATACTTGTGAACATTAGAAACCGTTTCACTCATTAAGTTACTTGCACGCAATAGTAGGCTTCATTGTAGCTGGTCCCATCAGATAACCTACACGTTAGTCCGATGCGAACCTCACCAGAAGACTGATTATTTCCTGGAACAAGTTCTGCATCAGCCAATTATAAATGTTGACGTAGATTGAGGTGAACAAACACGAGCAAAGGAGCGACCTTAAAGTCAAACACCTCATTATTATCCTACAGATGGCAGTATTGCAGTAACAGTGTTATTTTCTTTTTTAAAGTTGATCACGAGTCCGGACTCAAACCCACATTGGCGAGCATCCACACTCGAGGAAAGTTTATCTTCTAAAGCAGGGCCGGTCCTAGCTTTTGGGGGCCCTAAGCGAGATTTGATTGAGGGGGCCACCACCTCACAGCAAAACGTTTTGTGCCCTTTGACGGCAGAGAGAATTTCAGTTTTAAAGTTGCTGTATTTCTTCACATTTTGCCATGGGGCTCAAGGCCGCTTACGCCTTGGACCGGCCCTGTTCTACAATACACCTGTCAATCAACTAATCAACACATCCTACTGCACGCTGTAGGCCTATTAATAAGGTGGTAATAAATCAAATCAAATGTATTTATATAGCCCTTCGTACATCAGCTGATATCTCAAAGTGCTGTACAGAAACCCAGCCTAAAACCCCAAACAGCAAGCAATGCAGGTGTTGAAGCACGTTGGCTAGGAAAAACTCCCTCGAAAGGCCAAAACCTAGGAAGAAACCGAGAGAGGAACTAGGCTATGAGGGGTGGCCAGTCCTCTTCTGGATGTGCCGGGTGGAGATTACAAAAGAACATGGCCGAGATGTTCAAATGTTCATAAATGACCAGCATGTTCAAATAATAGGTCTGGGACAGGTAGCACGTCCGGTGAACAGGTCAGGATGCCATAGCAGCAGTCAGAACAGTTGAAACTGGAGCAGCAGCACGGCCAGGTGGACTGGGGACAGCAAGGAGTCATCATGCCAGGTAGTCCTGAGGCATGGTCCTAGGGCTCATGTCCTCCGAGAGAGAGAAAGAAAGAGACAATTAGAGAGAGCATACTTAAATTCACACAGGACACAGGATAAGACAGGAGAAGTACTCCAGATATAACAAACAGACCCTAGCCCCCCGACACAAACTACTGCAGCATAAATACTGGAGGCTGAGACAGGAGGGGTCAGGAGACACTGTGGCCCCATCCGATGATACCCCCAGACAGGACCAAACAGGAAGGATATAACCCCACCCACTTTGCCAAAGCACAGCCCCCACACCACTAGAGGGATATCTTCAACCACCAACTTACCATCCTGAGACAAGGCCGAGTTTCCCCCACAAAGATCTCCGCCACGGCACAACCCAAGGGGGGGCTCCAGCCCAGACAGGAAGATCACATCAGTGACTCAACCCACTCAAGTGACGCACCCCTCCCAGGGACGGCATGAAAGAGCACCAGTAAGCCAGTGACTCAGCCCCTGTAATAGGGTTAGAGGCAGAGAATCCCAGTGGAAAGAGGGGAACCGGCCAGGCAGAGACAGCAAGGGCAGTTCGTTACTCCCGAGCCTTTCCGTTCACCTTCACACTCCTGGGCCAGACTACACTCAATCATATAACCCACTGAAGAGATGAGTCTTCAGTAAAGACTTAAAGGTTGAGACCGAGTTTGCGTCTCTCACATGGGTAGGCAGACCATTCCATAAAAATGGAGCTCTATAGGAGAAAGCCCTGCCTCCAGCTGTTTGCTTAGAAATTCTAGGGACAATTAGGAGGTCTGCGTCTTGTGACCGTAGCGTACGTGTGTAGGTATGTACGGCAGGACCAAATCAGAGAGATAGGTAGGAGCAAGCCCATGTAATGCTTTGTAGGTTAGCAGTAAAACCTTGAAATCAGCCCTTGCCTTGACAGGAAGCCAGTGTGGGGAGGCTAGCACTGGAGTAATATGATCAATTTTTTGGTCCTAGTCAGGATTCTAGCAGCTGTATTTAGCACTAACTGAAGTTAATTTAGTGCTTTATCCGGGTAGCCGAAAGTAGAGCATTGCAGCAGTCTAACCTAGAAGTAACAAAAGCATGGATTAATTCTTCTGCATCATTTTTGGACAAAGTTTCTGATTTTTGCAACGTTACGTAGATGGAAAAAAGCTGTCCTTGAAAAAGTCTTGATATGTTCGTCAAAAGAGAGATCAGGGTCCAGAGTAACGCCGAGGTCCTTCACAGTTTTATTTGAGACGAATGTACAACCATTAAGATTAATTGTCAGATTCAACAGAAGATCTTTTTGTTTCTTGGGACCTAGAACAAGCATCTCTGTTTTGTCTGAGTTTAAAAGTAGGAAGTTTGCAGCCATCCACTTCCTTATGTCTGAAACACAGGCTTCGAGAGAGGGCAATTTTGGGGCTTCACCATGTTTCATTGAAATGTACAGCTGTGTGTCATCCACATAGCAGTGAAAGTTTAGGCTAATCTGAAGATGGTGCTGGCTAAAACTAAAACTGGAGAGTGTAGAGAGAATAGAGATATTGTTATCCACGTTGGCACCAACGATGTTAGGATGAAACAGAGGTCACCAAGTGCAACATAGCTTCAGCGTGTAAATCGGCTAGAAAGATGTGTCGGCATCGAGTAATTGTCTCTGGCCCCCTCCCAGTTAGGGGGAGTGATGAGCTCTTACAGCAGAGCCTCACAACTCAATCGCTGGTTGAAAACTGTTTTCTGCCCCTCCCAAAATGTAGAATTTGTAGATAATTGGCCCTCTCTCTGGGACTCACCCACAAACAGGACCAAGCCTGGCCTGCTGAGGAGTGACGGACTCCATCCTAGCTGGAGGGGTGCTCTTATTTTATCTACCAACATAGACAGGGCTCTAACTCCTCCAGCTCCACAATGAAATAGGGTGCAGGCCAGGCAGCAGGCTGTTAGCCAGCCTGCCAGCTTAGTGGAGTCTGCCACTAGCACAGTCAGTGTAGTCAGCTCAGCTATCCCCATTGAGACCATGTCTGTTCCTCGACCTGGGTTGGGCAAAAATAAACATGGCGGTGTTTGCCTTAGCAATCTCACTAGGATAAAGACCTCCTCCATTCCTGTCATTATTGAAAGAAATCGTGATACCTCACATCTCAAAGTAGGGCTACTTAATGTTAGATCCCTTACTTTAAAGGCAATTATACTCAATGAACTAAGACCATTCACTGTTTTCAGGGTGTGTTCATAGTCATAGAGACAACTGAAAGTAAGAAGCTAGATATTAGGCTTACACTAATTGTGTGAAGAGGAGAAGTGCAGGCAAAACCATGTAAATGAAGATTACCAATACATTTTATGAGTAGCTTCTTGTCCCTGTTGCTGACCGACACACAGGCTACTGGCACTACTACATAAATAATCATTGCTACTATAGGCTATATTAGATATAATTGTAGGCTTACATTTACAATGTTTTAGATGCATTTTTATAATCTACTTTTTCACATTTCCATTATTTCAGTCGAGGGCCCACAGTGGAGCGCTTTTTCCTCAAATTAAATCCTTGCCCAGAGGAGGATTCGAACTCGCGGCCATCGTACCTTGTCGTCTCTAGGTTTACTGCCTTAGTGGATTACACCACCAATTAGTGATAGCAGTAAGGGTAAATTACAACTATTTGACAGGACCACGAGCGCTGTCAACTTTTTTTTAAACAATGTACAGTACCAGTGAAAAGTTTGGACACACCTACTCATTCAAGGGTTTTAATTTGTTTTGACTATTTTCTACATTGTAGAATAATAGTGAAGACATCAAAACTATGAAATTATGTAGTAACCAAAAAAAGTGTTAAACAAACCCAAATCTATTTTATATTTGAGATTCTTCAAAGTTGGCACCCTTTGCCTTTGACAGCTTTGCACACTCTTGGCATTCTCTCAACCAGCTTCAACTGGAATGCTTTTCCAACAGTCTTGAAGGAGTTCCCACATATGCTGAGCACTTTTTGGCTGTTTTTCCTTCACTCTGCGGTCCAACTCATCCCAAACCATCTCAGTTGGGTTGAGGTTGGGTGATTGTGGAGGCCAGGTCATCTGATGCAGCACTCCATCACTCTCCTTCATGGTCAAATAACCCTTTCACAGCCTGGAGGTGTGTTGGGTCATTGTCCCGTTGAAAAACAAATGATAGTCCCACTAAGCACAAACCAGATGGGATGGTGTATCGCTGCACAATGCTGTGGTAGCCATGCTGGTTAAGTGTGCCTTGAATTCTAAATAAATCACTGACAGTGTCACCAGCAAAGCACCATCACAC
The DNA here is from genome assembly GCF_036934945.1 of Oncorhynchus masou masou. Taxonomy (NCBI): domain Eukaryota; kingdom Metazoa; phylum Chordata; class Actinopteri; order Salmoniformes; family Salmonidae; genus Oncorhynchus; species Oncorhynchus masou. The sequence continues at coordinate 5,449,825 of NC_088232.1, read as the reverse complement.
CACCACCACCTCCATGCTTCACAATGGGAACCACACATGCGGACATCATCCATTCACCTACTCTGTGTCTCACAAAGACATGGCGGTTGGAACCAAAAATCTCAGATTTGGACTCATCAGACCAAAGGACAGATTTCCACCGGTCTAATGCCCAATGCTCGTTTTTCTTGACCCAAGCAAGTCTCTTCTCGTTGGTGTCCTTTAGTTGTGGTTTCTAAGCATAAATTTGAACATGAAGGCCTGATTCACTCAGTCTCCTCTGAACAGTTGATGTTGAGATGTGTCTGTTACTTGAACTCAGAAGCATTTATTTGGGCTGCAATTTGAGGTGTAGTTACATCTAATGAACTTATCCTCCGCAGCAGAGGTAACTTTGGGTTTTCCTTTCCTGTGGCGGTCCCCATGAGAGCCAGTTACATCATAGCTCTTGATGGTTTTTGCGACTGCACTTGAAGAAACTTTCAAAGTTCTTAATTTTCCGGGATCCACTGGCCTTCGTGTCTTAAAGTAATGATGCTGTCATTTCTCTTTGCTTATTTGATGGTTTTTGCGACTGCACTTGAAGAAACTTTCAAAGTTCTTAATTTTCCGGGATCCACTGGCCTTCGTGTCTTAAAGTAATGATGCTGTCATTTCTCTTTGCTTATGTTCTTGCCATAATATGGACTTGGTCTTTTACCAAATAGGGCTATCTTCTGTATACCACCCTTACCTTGTCACAACACAACTGATTGGCACAAACGCATTAAGAAGGAAAGAAATTCCACAAATTTAAGAAGGCACACCTGTTAATTGAAATGCATTCCAGGTGACTACTTCATGAAGCTGGTTGAGAATGCCAAGAATGTGCAAAGCTGTCATCAAGGCAAAGGTTGGCTTCTTTAAATAATCTCAAATATTCAATATATTATGATTTGGTAACTACATGATTCCATGTGTCATTTCATAGTTTGATATCTTCACGATTATTCTATAATGTAGAAAAAGTAAAAACAAAGAAAAACACGGGAATGATTAGGTGTCCAAACTTTTGACTGGTACTGAATGAATATAAACGTACATGTTGTATAATCCACCTACAACTTTATTGCTGAACATTGTCTAACATTAGTAGTAACAGCAAGTAGCCTTGTCAAGGATGTATCAATGCAATACTGGCATATGTTGTTACAGACCAACAAAACAAAAGGCAACCTTGAATATGTAGGTTTAAAATATCCCTCTGGTGGCCAGGGTTGACCTATTTTAAGAAATACAATTTGTTGGTGGATATAAAGTCTAAGATCTTTGATAGGCTGATGTGGAATTTTGTTCCAGGAAATAATCAGTCATCTGGTGAGGTTAGCATAGGGCTAACGTGTACCAGGTTATCTGATGGGACCAGCTACAATGCAGCGTTCTATCACGTGCAAGTAAATTGACCATTTTAACTGGCTGATGCACATTTTGTGACAGAGCAACTGTTTGAATTTAATGTTAGTTTCTAATGTTCACAAGTATGGCCCATCCATCATTAAAGTGTGTTTATTATCTGTGTGTATGTACCTGAGGGAGTGTATGTCTGTGTAATCTGTGTCACCTGTCTTTTCCAGGAGGAGGAGGGTCCAGAGGTGCTGCTGGTGAAGGAGGAGGGGTGTGAGGAGGGTCTGGGGAACCCTGAGGGGAACATGGTCATGGAGTACAACCAGACTACACCTCCTCCTGAACCCACAGAAGAACCAGCTATGCAGCACAGGATCACACACAGTCTCACTGAGGTGAGCCTACTGTGAACTACTGTCTGAATGGTATTCGTTCAGGGCCTGTATCCACAAAGCCTCTGAGTAGGAGTGCTGATCTAGGATCAGTTTAGCCTTTTAGATCATAATGAATAAGATTATATGGCAAGATCCTAGACCAGCACTCCTACTCTGATTCTCTTTGTTGATACGGGCCTAGGTCTTCATACATGTTGTCTTAAGTGTGGAACCATGCCTTTGAATTATCAAACCAAGTAATCAAATGAACTAACATGTTTGCATGGTACTCATAGCAATCCCTCATTGCCCAATCAGAAGATGCTCCATAGCAAGGTTTCTTGATTTCTTGATCCAACATCCTCTCACTCTGTATCTTACAGTCAGCAGGCATGGAGGATGGGAAGCCTGATCTGCTGCTGGTCAAAGAGGAGACAGAAGATGCACCAGAGAGCATTGATCTGTTGAGTGGACTAAGGATGGGTGAGCAAGGTAAGGGAGAAATGCATATAGCCTACGTACAGTAATGACTGCTTTATACACTCTTGGCATTCTCTCAACCAGCTTCACCTAGAATGCTTTTCCTAATAAAATACCAAATACCAAAAATAGATCTTAACTGGGATTAGAAATTTTCCAGGATTGTTTTTTCTTAAATCAATATAACTTATGTTTGCATGCATAGAGTTTTCTCTGCCATGTTCGTAAAGTCTATTTTCTAACCTCTTCCTGCAGGTGGATGGCTGAAGGCTAACAGAGGAGACTGGGTGGCCATCTTGGATTCCCAGACTCAGATGGGTGCAGCCAAGGGCCCAGGGGATAATGTCACTGAGCAGGACAGGACTAGAGGCGACATAGTGGAGGTCAGTGGATGGGACAGTGTCCTCAACTCTGGGCTGGGGAACAACACTGTTAACCACAACCAGAAAAAGACAGTCAAACACAAAACAACAACCAAACTTAGTCTCCATGACAACGGACTGGCTGAGACCAGGGCGAGGCATAGATTTGGTCTGCAGCTACGGGGAAGTGTCCGTATGTGGCGGAAGAGAACAGACGCAGACTCGGCTAGCGATGTTCCGTCCTGCTCCTATAGTTGTGATTCAGAGAGACTGATGGTACCTCAGGTTAACCCCCTAACAGGTGCTGCCTTCAGCCTGCCTTCTATAGGCTCTATCAACTGGAACATGGACCACGAGACATCACAGACACGCCCAGGCCTTTGTCCTCCTCACACTGTCCTGTTAAACCAGACCTCAGACAATGCCAGTTCCTCAACGCTAAATGGCTACACAAGCTCATTGACAAATGACAGTAGTTTTAACACTGTCAGTAGATCCGGTGGCAAAGAGAAGCGCTTCCCGTGTTCATTCTGTGGGAAAGCCTTCAGTTTCCCTAAACAGATGGAGATCCATCAGAGGATGCACACAGGGGAGAAACCATTTGGCTGCCACTTGTGCAGGGCTAGTTTCTCCCAATTGTCCAACCTGAAGAGGCACCAGAGAGTCCACACAGGGGAGAAACCCTACAGCTGCCCCCAGTGTGAGAAGAGATTCTCACGCCAGCACGATCTCAAGATGCACCTGAAGGTCCACCCTTGAGAGAGGCCGTTCACCTGTACGCACTGCGGGAAAAGGTTTTCAGAGAGGAGCTACCTCAGGATACACCAGCAGAAAATGCACATGGTCCATGAATAGTGTGTACCCCCTGGGTTCACCACGTCATTTCAACATGTAGAATTGGGTAATATTTGGTATTTGGTAGATATATTGATCTATTTTCACCTACTCAGAATGACAGCTAAAAGTTTGCTGAATTCCCAATGTGTTATCACTATGCTTTCAACCATCTAAAAGTGAAACCAAATTCCAATGGAAAAATCTGTCAGATTTTTGGTTTCGTTTTCACCTGTGTTGTCACTGAGCTTTCAAAAATGTAAAATCACAATAAAGTTCAAAGTTAAAATCACACATTGTCAGATATTGTTAATTTATACAACAACTTAATGTGTTATGACTGTGATTGATCTAATAGCACTACCAAATGACCACTATTTTTGGACAACTTAAGATGTTGTACACCGCATTCAGCCAAGTGTGTAACATCCTAAGGTGCCTGCGGCTCACCATTTAAAGCTAGTTAAGGAGGGAAATTATGCCTTTGCAGCCTGAATGAAGGACGTTATATGTACGAGCCGGTCCACAGGGGAAACGAGTGTATTACCGGGAATGCACATCAATCCTAGACGATAGTGCAGATCTAGCGGCCACTATAGGCTGGCTGTCCTGTAGTGGTGCACTATAGTGGTGCAATTGCCATCATACTTGAGACACTGGCGATCTCATAAAACAACTATCTTAACTTGAAATTGGTGCTGACTATTCGGATATCTCTCTTAGCAACCTAGATGTTGTTTCAGCAATAAGGCATGAGAACCCAGGATTTATCCTGTGATAGCTCCCGACTAAGGGCTGTTCTTATGACCAAGGTGAAGCCAAGGGCTGGGGAAACAGCCCTTAAGAGCTTGTTATCACACAATAATTCCCTGGTTCTCATACCTTATTTATTTGATAAAACGTTTGCCAACATACACTAGCTTTCAAAAGTTTGGGGTCACTTAGAAATGTCCCTGTTTTTTGAAAGAAAAGCACCTTTTTATTCATTAAAATAACATCAAATTGATCAGAAATACAGTGTAGACATTGTTAATGTTATAAATGACTATTGTAGCTGGAAACTGTTTTTTTTTTTTTTAATTGTGGAATATCTACATAGGCGTACAGAGGCCCAATATCAGCAACCATCACTCCTGTGTTCCAATTGCACTGTGTTAGCTAATCCAAGTTTATAATTTTAAAAGTCTAATTGATCATTAGAAAACCCTTTTACAAGTATGTTAACACAGCTGAAAACTGTTGTCCTGATTAAAGAAGCAATAAAACTGTCCTTCTTTAGACTTGTTGAGTATCTGGAGCGTCAGAATTTGTGGGTTCGATTACAGGCTCAAAATAGCCAGAAACAAATAACTTTCTTCTGAAACTCGTCAGTCTATTCTTGTTCTGAGAAATGAAGGCTATTTCTTGCGAGAAATTACCAAGAAACTGAAGATCTCATACAACGCTGTGTACTAGTCCCTTCACAGAACAGCGCAAACTGGCTCTTACCAGAATAGAAAGAGGAGTGGGAGGGCCCTAGTGCACAACTGAGCAAGAGGGCATGTACATTAGAGTATCTAGTTTGAGCAATAGATGCCTCACAAGTCATAAACTGGAAGCTTCATTAAATAGTACCCACAAAACACCAGTCTCAATGTCAACAGTGAAGAGGTGACTCCGGGATGCTGGCCTTCTAGGCAGAGTTCCTCTGTCCAGTGTCTGTGTTCTTTTACCCATCTTAATCTTTTCTTTTTATTGGCCATTCTGGGATGTGGCTTTTTCTTTGCAACTCTGCCTAGAAGGCCAGTATCCCGGAGTCGCCTCTTCACTGTTGATCCAACATATGTATTATGAACTTCTAGATTCCATTTGAAACCAACCAAAGCTTAAACTCCAGGCCTATATGTATTGTCTCTTTTTACTTTTACACTGGGTTGAATTGAAACAATAGCTGTTGATGACGTTCCAAATGCTATATAGGCCTAAATAGCATCATTGATGATATATGATTCATGAAGAAGGGTTACATTTCATTTTCTCTGTTTAACCTACCCTTCAGAATGACTTCCATAGCAACAGTGAATCTATTAAGTGGACGTTTCTCAACAACCATTCTAACGATAACGCGTTGGTAATGGTCAATGACGAATAGCTAAGCAGGGCTGGACTTGTAGATAGATCAACTCTCTAGTCTATTGTTTGTGTTTTCGTTAAGTGGATAATACGTTTTGTTTCAAAAGTATAAATACATTTTTTTATGTTTTGACTTTTTTCTAATCCAATGTATTTTCCACGTCACAATACATTGAAATAACGTTGATTTAACCAGTTCGTATCCAGTGGGTAGTGATGTGTAATGTAGTACTAGTTAGTTTGTTTGTAGTTCATTCTGTTGGTATTGGACGTAGCTGGGAACTGGGTGGACGTAGCTGGGAACTGAGTGAGATGAACTGAGGAAAGAATGAGTATGATGAGGCAAAGTAGATGATGGTTGGTGTGATGATGTCTGTAAAATGCTAAAGTGATAGTGACAAACTTTGTCCCTTTAGGTGTATTAGATAATCATAGTGCATTAATTCATGTTTATTTGACATGAGGGTGTGTGTAATATAATGTTGAACCTTTTCCAAAGTATTCTAAAATGAATTTGATCAAAGCGAGCGTACCAGATTTACAGAAATGGTCAAGTGTTACCATAGTGAGAAGTTATTCTACTTGTCGCGTATGGTTTTGTACAATAAAAATGATTCTAATGCCATTTTGTTGAAAACCTACATTGATTCTGCTGACTAACTTGGTTATTTTGTATCATTTGCAGACTGTTTGAACCTTTTTATATATATATAAAAGTAATAAACTCCAATAGCTCCATATGGCTAGGTTCTTGAATCAGTGTTAGTTACACTTCACTGTGGTTAACATTTTATAATATGTCATGTTTCTGTGTGTACAGCAAAGGGTTTCTTATATATACCTTTATATGCTCTAATGAACAATCTTTGTTTATAGTCTGCAGTCCATGAGAACCTGCTGATATCCAGTGTTACTGGCAGGAGAGACTGGACCTCTGAAGTGGCTGGTCACAAACCCTGGCCCCGGGCAGGAACATGGATCAGGAGCCGGTACTCTTCCTTTCCGAGTCAGAACCAGGACCCAACCATGGGGGACAGAGACTCCACCACCACACAGAACACAACCAGTGGACAGGTGGACTGAACAACCTCAGTCCTGGTGGTCATCAGAGAGATGAGGCTCCAGTCATGGATCCAGTCTGCAGCCCAGACTCTTCTCTTCACAGTATTAGTGCAGGGATGAAGCAGGGCCTGGGGCTGATAGAGATAGACCCTCCTGTTCCTATGATACAAACACTACAGTATCTATGATGAACAAAGCAAATCACCCTGTGCTTAAGCCTTCACAGAGAGTGGTGGGAGAGCCCCTGGTGGAAGTCTATCAGCAAATCGGTCTTCTCCTTCAGGGTCTCATCTAATGCCTGGTGACTGGGTTCATAGAAGGCCTGGGTCTAGCCTTCCTCAGCTGGCTCATGGTTACCCCACGAATACAGACAGGGTCACGATGGGTGTTCCCCACGAGAGGTACCTAGCCTATAACACAGTAGACAATCCTAACACCCAAACAATGACTAGAGGTCAAGGAGGGAGCTCAAAGACTAACCACCTGAGTGTGGTGGATCCTGCTTCTACCGCCTCTGGTGTCATTGCGTCACAAGGTGGGAAGTTGAGCATTAGGACTGACACAAACAAGCCTTACGCGTGGGAAGTGCTTCGCCTATGCAAACTATGTGAAGTCGCATCAAACCATTCACACCAATGAGAGGCCCTTCAAGTGCAAACTATGTTACAAGAGCTTCTCCTTCCTGAGTAACCTTATCAGACATAGGAGTGTCCACAATGGGGAGAAATCATAGCAGTGGATATCTGGGGACCATTCTTTAGCTAAAATATTATAGTTATCATGTGAAGTGTCTTGAGGTAAGAGGGTAATTAACCACATGCCCCTCATTAACTTGTCATTTGAAACAGGCTTGTGTAAATACCTATTTTCAGAGAGACTGTAATCCTAGGCTCGTTCAAAGATAGTGATTATGAATAGGATGGGTGATAAGCAGTATTTCAAAGAACAGCGCGCATAACTTTTTCAATTAACCACACCCTTTGCACTATGACGCCAACCCATAAGATCCTTTTACTTCAGTGTAAACGGAAGTGAACAGTGACCAAGAACATTTTCCACTAAAGCGTTTTTGTTGTTATTTAGACGTTTATTAACACCCTGGAACTTAAAATATGACTAATTTAACTGCATATCATTACATTAGTTACCTCAGGTAGTGTTTAATTCGCGTTGGAGACCGGACTTGGTTGATAGCTAGCAAGCGTTACCGAGAACGGCTATTAACAATGGCTAACGGTATGATTTTTCACACTCAAATAGCCTCCATTATGGAGATGCTAGCGAATGCAGCCGTAGCAGATATATGTAAACTCGTAGACGACGACTATGCAGTGTTTCGTTTGGAAATAACTCAAAGCCAGAAAGAAAACAGGGCTTTGCGGAGGAAACTACAGCTACTGGAACTGAAGGTGGCACGGGAGCGCGCAGAGAGGACAATGCGAGAGCGCGTCCTCGCCAGTCGTCCCAGTAGTGTCAAGATCCTCGACCGATACAGAGCGATGGCAAGAGGTACATTTAGCAGGCAGGGTGTTAATGTTAGATTTAATCTAGTCTTAGTCATTTTGACAAACATATTAAGTTAAAAAAAATTCGTTTGAGTAATGATTTAGTCGAGTTATTGTCAAAATGACGAAAACAGTGGGCCATTTTAGTCAATGAAATGCCCTTTCATTTTCGTCACATCACATTTGTATTGCCTCATTAACCTATAATAAACATAAATCACACACATACAGTGTACAATTAGGAACCCCTTCCAAATGTTTACTCTTAGAACAGCCTCATTTTGTTGGGGCATGGACTCAAGGTGTCAAGCATTCCCCTGGTAGGCTTCCCCATGTTTACTCCAATGCTTCCCACAGTTGTGTCAAGTTGGCTGGATGTTCATTGGGTGGTGGACCATTCTTGATACACATGGGAAACTGCTGAGCATTGCCTTATTTATTTTATAGCATACTGGGTGACTGCCATTCATATTCCTTTCACCCTGCTTAATGTAACTTCGATAGGTTTAGGTTACTACATGATACTCAAATTTTCCCTACACCCATCATGAGGTTGCTACAACCTTGCCTATGAATGAAAGTTTACAATGTTGAGGTCGAGAGAAACATTTGAGTAATCAAGGTGACAGACAGTGACACATTCAATACCACCTTGCACACTTGTCTGCATCTAGCTGATCTAGCCTGTAATCATTAATCCAACAGTTGCAAACGAGAGTTTCTATTGTACAAATTCAGCTATGTTTATCCCCGTTCTGTTTGCTTCTATTGAAGAAACGTTTTTCAACGGAATCGGCGGAAGGAATAGACCCCTGATCACACGCAAACACAGTTCACTTTCATTGCAGCTGCATACAAACAGCATGATCACTGCTCGTTAATTCCTTGCAGGCTTTAGTGTACAATACATCAGCTGTCTGTGACCCAGGCTGTACACACAGCCTACTTTGTTGTCAACATAGCTACTAGAACTAACGTGTTAAACACGCTACAATCATGCAGTACAGTTAGCAAAAAATTTAGTAGTTACACTGGTGGGCCTCGTGGCATTAAATTAAAACCAAAAGCTTACCTTGACTTGGGAATATTAGTGTTGGCTAGGCATAGCCAGCTAGCTAACATGGCATCCCTTGCTGTTTGAGCTGGGTGTTTGAGTAGTCTAAACTAGCTAGCTGCATTCACTAGCTCAGTGAAAATGTGGAAAAAAAATACAAAATATCTCTCGCTTTCTTGCTTCTCCTTCATTTTTGAAGAAATGTATTTGTTCAAAACTGTCCAACTATTGTCTTTCTCTCTTTGTGTCAACTGCTCAACACATTTTATGCACTGCCGTGCTAGCTAGCTGTAGCTTATGCTTTCAGTACTAGATTCATTCTCTGATCCTTTGATTGGGTGGACATGCCAGTTCATGCTGCAAGAGCTCTGATAGGTAGGAGAATGTCCTCTGAACGTTTTCATAATTACTGTGAAAATCTATGGAAAGGGGGTGAGAACCATGAGCTTTCTAGGTTTTGTATTGAAGAGGAGGACGGAAACTAGCTGTCCTCTGGCTACACCATGGTGCTACCTTTGAGTGCTGTTGAGGCTACTGTAGACCTTCATTGCAAAACAGTGTTTTATAATCAATTATTTGGTAAGATGTGAATATATTGAGTATAGTTTTATCTTAAAAGGTTAACTTTCTTCAGGTTTTAATTTTTTTTAAAAATTAAATTCACTGTGGAGTATGACCCTCCCCTTCCTCCTGATGAGCCTCCACTGATCAGATGAAAACATGACTGGTTGTGTTTATACCACAATAAAATGTAATACATTTTAAAAGTTAAATAACAGATCTTTACGACTACGCCCACAGAGATCCTATTGAATTAACAGAGATTGTATATTTAAATCTATGACTAAGCTCGTCCATACCGGGAATAAATTAAATCTACTTTCAACCCTGCTTATATAAGAATTATCTGGCCATGTAAATTCCTAATTCAGGCTACATAGATAATACACAGAGCAGTGTTTCGCCCCAGTGATGTAGTAGAGTCACTAAACCTTGATTCCGCTGTGCTCGAGTCACGAGTTGCTGTGGCTGAAGTCGGACCAGGACTCGGGCACTGGGACTCGAAGTGCTCAAGTCTGAGCCACATGAACTCAAAATAAAGTTATTTACCCAGTCAAATATAGCGTAGTGGCAATAGGAATTTAGCAACAAATGTCTTCTAATCAGCCAATCCCATTCCAGGCACCACTTACCTGCTTCTCTCCATCTGCTCTTAATGCTCATCTTTTCCTCCATTTTTAAAAATTGAATTTAGCTGTGATGCAGTCACAGTTGTATGTTGTTACATTTGTACATTTGATACATTGGAGCAGCTCAGAAAGTGAGCCATGTTGATACATTGTATATCATTTCATCCTTGGTATAACCAGTGCATAGGCCAGTCTGGGTAGGCTTTGCAAGTGTTGTGTCACACAGCAGTGCCAGAGAAGAAAAACAGCTTTGCGACAGGCATGTGTGCAGCTTTACAGCAAATTACAAATTCAGCTATGTTTATCCCCGTTCTGTTTGCTTCTATTGAAGAAACGTTTTTCAACGGAATCGGCGGAAGGAATAGACCCCTGATCACACGCAAACACAGTTCACTTTCATTGCAGCTGCATACAAACAGCATGATCACTGCTCGTTAATTCCTTGCAGGCTTTAGTGTACAATACATCAGCTGTCTGTGACCCAGGCTGTACACACAGCCTACTTTGTTGTCAACATAGCTACTAGAACTAACGTGTTAAACACGCTACAATCATGCAGTACAGTTAGCAAAAAGTTTAGTAGTTACACTGGCGGGCCTCGTGGCATTAAATTAAAACCAAAAGCTTACCTTGACTTGGGAATATTAGTGTTGGCTAGGCATAGCCAGCTAGCTAACATGGCATCCCTTGCTGTTTGAGCTGGGTGTTTGAGTAGACTAAACTAGCTAGCTGCATTCACTAGCTCAGTGAAAATGTGGAAAAAAAAATACAAAATATCTCTCGCTTTCTTGCTTCTCCTTCATTTTTGAAGAAATGTATTTGTTCAAAACTGTCCAACTATTGTCTTTCTCTCTTTGTGTCAACTGCTCAACACATTTTATGCACTGCCGTGCTAGCTAGCTGTAGCTTATGCTTATTTACCCAGTCAAATATAGCGTAGTGGCAATAGGAATTTAGCAACAAATGTCTTCTAATCAGCCAATCCCATTCCAGGCACCACTTACCTGCTTCTCTCCATCTGCTCTTAATGCTCATCTTTTCCTCCATTTTTAAAAATTGAATTTAGCTGTGATGCAGTCACAGTTGTATGTTGTTACATTTGTACATTTGATACATTGGAGCAGCTCAGAAAGTGAGCCATGTTGATACATTGTATATCATTTCATCCTTGGTATAACCAGTGCATAGGCCAGTCTGGGTAGGCTTTGCAAGTGTTGTGTCACACAGCAGTGCCAGAGAAGAAAAACAGCTTTGCGACAGGCATGTGTGCAGCTTTACAGCAAACTGTAAAAATCCAATATGTATTGAGTAGAAGTGTGAATATCAGTGACGTTTTTTGTGTGTAGCACGTGCGTAACGTTTAGAAATCGGGAACAAGCATTGGAGGGGATGGGGCGAACAGGACTCTAGGCCACTGAATTTTTCTGCCGTGGTATTGCGATACTTGGCCTCTTATCATTTGTAAAATGTGCCAACACTACAGTCTATAGGGATGATGTCAGTGACCTGGAAACCTCTCCCTTGACGTCAGCAAGACAAAGGACCAAAACGCTCCCATTCTCATTGACAGGGCTGTAGTGGAGTTTCAAGTTCTTCGGTGTCCACATCACTAAGGAATTATCATGGTCCACAAACACCAACCCAGTTGTGAAGATGGCACGACAATGCCTCTTCTCTCCCAGGAGACTGAAAAGATTTGGCACGGGCCCTCAGATCCTCAAAGTTCTACAGCTGCGCTATTGGCAACTGCTTGGCATCTGGCACAGAGAGGCCCAACTCGGAGGAAAATCTGTCTGTCTCCCTCCGTTTGATCATTTTCGCCCACCAAGCAATGAGTTTTTGCAGGGAAGTCAATGATTGTGTTGAATTTTGCAACAAAAAAAATGTTCTGCCTTATTTGCTACGTGAGTTTTGTTTGGTCGAATAGAAGCTTCGTAATGCTTAAGGCGTTACGAGTGTAAGTACGACGTGACATCCCGGCAACTTTGGGGGGGGGGGGGGGGGAAATATTTTGTATCGTATTTGCTTCAAGATGGCTATTATAAATGTAATGAGGCTAGTTGTGTAGCTTCTCTCTCCATTGAATACTGGCGGTTGACGTCAACAACCCTCATCGAACATTCAAAAAATAATTACAATAATGAGACGTATCCACCAATCCAAAGAAAGGATAGTTGGGAGCAAGACAGCCCTCCTTGCGGCTTTGTGGACAACAACTCCCATTGTTAGGACGGAGAGATGTGTATCTTGTCAGTATATCGTAATCGTTGTCTCTCTCCCCTGTGATCCGGAAACCGATAAGTGGTCGAGGAGCGTGTCAATCACTGACGTATAATAAGAACTGGAGACTGTATCTAAAATGTCTGACCGTAGTTTTCCCGGTTTATACAGACTAACATCACATGCGCACTAGCACATAGGGAGCAGCGACGACGTCATCCCAAAACATGGCAGACATTGGGTGAATATAAAATGTTAATATCTTTGGCTATGAGTGATTATATATTTTAAATATAATTCAATTGGTGTTTTGTGCACAAAGGTGAGGACTAAAGTGTTTTAGGAATTGTCTAATCGCACTTCTCTATGTGATTGCCTATAGAAATTGCCGTTATCTGCCACACCCCCTTTGAAACAGCTATTGTATTTTCAGAGGAGAAAAGCATGCACACATTTAACAACGATATGCTACTTAACCTTTTATATATAAAATGTCTTTCACAGTTAACTTAAATTGTTTTGTTTTTTATCACATTACACATTTATTTTGGGATCCACCTGTAAACCTCATTTGCCTGATTGAAATTACGGAGAAAAGGCCATTGTCTCCGTCCAGTAGTGGAACGAGATTGCGTGAAGATGATGTACGGCGTAGTAAAATACGTCACAATGTGAGTGCGGATTCACAGCTCAGGGCATTTCGCCCGGTTCCCCTCTGCTCATGTGTCCCCTCTGCGCACATGTGTTCAAATGTGTTAACCAGAATTGGGTCTTGGTCAGTTTTTGGATAATATGTAATAAGTCCCCTGATTACTTAGCTATCTTGCACAAAGACACAATGATATTATAACCAGATTCTTCATGTACTGCATTTCCTAATATTTACTCAATGAAAACAATGTGATGCATGGAACATAATACATCGATCACTAAATAGTATATCAAGAAGTTATGAGAAATGTTAACTTACATCCTTGCCAATTGTAGACATTGTCAATAAATATATTGTTGAGCATTGACAGTAGCTAAACTAACCACCTCTTTCCCCCCAATCACTTTCTCAGGTGAAGGACATCTCACTGGAGGCCACAGGAGCTTTGTGAAGCCAGTGGGACACAATACATGGAGAGATGACCAACCAATCACTGTTGATGAGGGGAGTGGAACCTCAACCCAGCACGTTATCGTGATAGAGGTTAGAGCACATTCCCTACGACATTGTTATCCAATTCAACTCATGTACCGGTAATAAACTCCTCTCTTCATGTGTCAGTCTGAAGATGCAGAGGCGGCAGGTCCTGGGGTCAAGCTGGAGGGGTCTGAAGGAGAGGAGGAACCATGGCACAGCAGAGACATCCAGACTGGAGCAGCATCTGGTGCGCCCCATGTAGCCACGGAGGACCCCACCTCCCCTGCCCAGCCCAGGATCCGACACTGCATCACGGAGGTCAGTGGAATGCCGAACTTCGCCCTCAAGTCAGAGACCAACACCAAGACATTAACTGAAACACACAGGCTATTACACACAGGAACTGACCACAGATCAGACCCAGAGAGACTGGGGCCACTCAGCTGTCCTCCTGCTCCCGGTTCCGAATACTTACCATTATTTCACCAGAGCCAGAAGACGGTTCATTCCCGTGGAGAGGGTGACGCGTTAGACACTGGTGTTAATGATCCGTCTTGTTCTTACTCTACAGAGATGGACTCTGGCAACATGCCTTTGTGTTTAGAGACACAGAATAATCTGTCTAGAGGGGACTGGAACCGGTACACTAGTAGTGTATACTCTGAAGGGTGCCTAGATAAGAAAGAGGAGGTTATAGTCATTGATGAAGTGACTGTGAAAATGGAGGGTGACATTTCTCTCACATGGAATGCAGATAGTCACCTAGGTGACGGACACTCACAAGGCAGAGACTTCTTAGATTACAGGGAAAGTCTAGAGACAAATCCAAATGTCGCGACCCACTCCCCTTTACACACACTCAAGGATCGGGACCCAGTGTCCACATCAATGGGGCCTTCCGATTCACACAGCCTTTTCGATCAGGTATTGAACTCAAACGACAGCGCTAGAGCCCAGGCTCGGGAAGGGGGAGCAACATCAGACAGTAGTAAAGAGAAACGGTTCCTCTGCATGTTCTGTAACAAAGGCTTCAGCTGCCTCCAGAAGGTGGAGATTCATCAGAGGTTCCACACAGGGGTGAAACCCTTCAGCTGTAACCAGTGTCACATGTGCTTCGCCCAGGCTGGTGACCTGAAGAGGCACCAGAGGGTCCACACAGGGGAGAAACCCTACAGCTGCCCCCAGTGTGAGAAGAGGTTCTCCCGTCTGGACAAACTGAAGATGCACCTGAAAGTCCACACGGGAGAGAGGCCGTTCGCCTGTACACACTGCAGGAAGAGGTTCTCAGAGAGGAGCTACCTCAAGATACACCAGCAGAAAAAACATTCCACTCTATAACATATTAAGTATTCATTCCACTCGATAGCTTCTGAGGTTTAGATCAAATCTTGAATTAAAGAGAAATATTAATGTGCATTGTCAGCAGAAAAGATCCACTGATGAATTTTGAATAACGAGAGTAACAGATTTCATTGTTGAATATTCCTTGGTAGAATATTGCATCCAGACATTGTGTGATATATAAGGCATATAAGCCTAAAAAGTCTGATACTTATTGTGTTTGTACTGTGTAGGATATATGTTCACAAATGCCTATTTGATTACTTCCATTAAACTATTTAATTTTTTTAAATTCTTGCATATTTTTAGTTGAGATGTGTATGTGTGGTTTTCATATGGTGTATTTAACACTTGTTTATGTTTAATAAACACAAAATGGGACTTTTCACTCTAACTTTCATTGAATCTGTCTTTAGTATACATCACATCTGATCTCACCCTATTCTACATACACCCAAGAGCACTTTATAACCAATATACACTAAATATACCTACACATACCCACACACTAACAAACATCTACTGTACACGTCATTATAGTTTAGTCAGGTTTGTCTGATGATGACTTTTGACTATTATTACCCACATCATATTTATGTCCACCATGATGAGTTTAACAGTGAAGTCATTCTATAACTACAGTATAGGACTCAAATGTAGTAGAGATGGAGAAACACATTTTAAAAGTGTGTTTATTATCTGTGTGTATACTTGAAGGAGTGTATGTCTGTGTAATCTGTATTACAACTCTCTTCCAGGAGGAGGAGGGTCCAGAGGTGCTGCTGGTGAAGGAGGATGGGTGTGAGGAGGGTCTGGGGAACCCTGAGGGGACCATGGTCATGGAGGACAACCAGACTACACCTCCTCCTGAACCCACAGAGGAACCAGCTGAGCAGCACAGGACCACACACAGTCTCACTAAGGTGAGCCTACTGTGAACTACTGTCTGAATGGTATTAGGTCAGGGCCTGTATCCACAAAGCTTCTGAGTAGGAGTGCTGATCAACACAACTTATGTTTACATAGAAAAACACACATTATAATGGATGAACTTCACCAGGTACTTGACTCAAAAATCTCCACATGTAGAAAGTTCTCTGTCATGTTTGTAAAGTCTATTTTCGAACCGCTTCCTGCAGGTGGTTGGCTGGAGGCTAACAGAGGAGACTGGGAGGCCATCTTGGATTCCCAGACCAGTGAAGCCAAGGGCCTGGGGGACGGCATCACTGAGCAGGCCAGGACCAGAGGTGACATAGTGGAGGTCAGTGGGTGGGGCAGCATCCTCAACTCTGGGCTGGGGAACAACACTGTTAACCACAACCAGAAACACAGTTGATTACAAAACAACAACCAAACTTAGTGTCCATGACAACAGACTGGCTGACACCAGAGTGAGGCATAGGTTTGGTCGATGGAGAAGTGTCTTATTTGGTGGGAGAGAACAGTCACAGACTAGAATAGCGATGCTCCGTCCTGCTCCTATTGTTGTGATTCAGAGAGACTGATGGCGCCTCAGGTTAACCCCCTAACAGGTGCTGCCTTCAGCCTGCCTTCTATAGGATCTATCAACTGGAACATGGATCCTGAGACAACACAGACACTCCCTGGCCTTCATCCTCCTCACACTCTCCTAATGTTAAACCAGACCTCAGACAATGCCAGTGCCTCATCACTAAATAGCTACACAAGCCCATTGACAAATGACAGTAGTAGTAACGCAATCAGAAGATCCTGTGGCAAAGAGAAGTGCTTCCTGTGTTTGTTCTGTGGGAAAACCTTCAGTTTCCCCAAACAGCTGGAGATCCACTAAAGGATGCACACAGGGGAGAAAGAATTTGGCGGCCCCCTGTGTGAGAACAGGCTCTCCAACCAGTAGTACTGCTCAATTAACAGAAATGTAGATTATCTTTCCAATTTTAAACAACTAATTGACTGATGTTGGTTCAATTATTTAAATTCCATTCGTTTTTTTCTGTGACCGCAATGCAGCAGTGTCTCTAGAGAAGTCAGATCAAGCCCAAATTGTGCAATGTAGTAGAGAGTAGTAGTTTCCAACAGGACAATATTTTCTGTAGTTTAGCACAGAAAACGTGGTAATTAACTACAATGACCATAATCCATTGCATGCCTACTTGTCCGGTCTGAGATAGAGAGACCAAAGAAGGCGCGACGAGAGGGGTAGAGAGCAGTTGCTTTACCTGAAAATACATGATCTAAGATTGATATTTGGTATTCAGTCATAAAAGTATGTCTTATTTACTTTGAAGAACTAAGAACAAAATTAAGATTGTGATTTTTTTCACCAGCACCGCCTGAAGGGGCGGGGCACCACAGAGTCCACTCAGGCGGAAAACCCTACAGCTGCCAACAGTGGGAGAAGAGGATCTCTCGCCAGGACCAGCTGAAGATGCACCTGAAGGTCCACATGGGAGAGGGGAGCTACCTCAGGATACACCAGCAGAAAATGCACAAGACCCATGTATAGAGTATTTGACATGTAATGTAGTACTAGTTAGTTTGTAGTTAATTCTGTTGGTTTTGGATGTAGTGGGGAACTGGATGAGGTGAACTGAGGAAAGAATGAGTATGATGAGACAGTCGATATGGTTGGTGTGATGGTGTCTGTAAAAAAAATGCTTCACTGATGAAGAGTTGACAACCTGTCACGTTTGATGCTGATGTTTTATAATGAGGAAATGATCGTGCCTTATTTCATGTTTACGTGACAGGAAGTTAAGAATAAGAAAGATTGAGATAAGAACATAAAGATGAGTGTAATGTAGAACCTTTTCCAAAGTATTCTAAATTGTATTTTATCAAAGCAAGGGTATTTTTTATAATAAACTCCAATGGCTCCATATTGTTGGGTAATTGAATCACAGTCATAGAGATAGAGAAGTTAGAATCAGGACCGAACTACGAGGGACAGAGACTCCACCACCACACAGAACACAACCAGTGGACAGGTGGACTGAACAACCTCAGTCCTGGTGGTCATCAGAGAGACAGAGGCTCCAGTCTGCAGCCCAGACTCTTCTCTTCACAGTATCAGTGCAGGGATGGAGCAGGGCCTGGGGCTGATAGAGACCCTCCTATTCCTATGATACAAACACCACAGTATCCATGATGAACAGAGCAGGTCACCCTGGGCTTCAGCCTTCATAGAGATTGGTGGGAGACCCCCCTGGTGATAGTCTAACAGGAAGTCTGTCTTCTCCTTCAGGGTCTCGTCTAATGCCTGGTGACTGGATTCATAGAAAGCCTGGTTCTGGGTCTAGCCTTCCTCAGTTACCTCATGGTTACCCCACCAATACAGACAGGGTCAGGATGGGCGTTCACCACGGGAGGTACCTAGCCTATAACACAGCACACAATCCCAACAACACCCAAACAATGGCTAGAGGTCAAGGAGGGAGCTCTAGTGTCATTGGGTCACAACGTAAGACACCGAGGATTAGGACGGAAGCTGACAAGCCAAAACCCTGCCCCACGTGTGGGAAGCGCTGTGCTGAGGGTGAACTATGTAAAGAGGCACCAGACCGTTCACACCAAGGACTTTCAAGTACAAACTATGTTACAAGAGCTTCTCCCTCCTGAGTAGCTTTATCAGACACAGGAGTGTCCACAATGGGGAGAAATCATAGCAGTGTGGCTTGAGATGTACTCAGGATATCTGGGAACCATTCTTTAGCTGACATATTATAGTTATCATGTGAAGTGTCTTGAGGTAAGCGTTTTCTTTCTGTGTCCTTTCACATTCTCAGATGACACAGACTTGTTGTTTGGTGTGCTAGCATAACAGAAACACTGTCATTGAAGTGTAACACTGCATTTTCCCTCAATTTGTTTTTTTTTTCGATGTTCTATTCATAACAGATGTACCCCAACATTATGTGGTACCTGTTTCTTTATGTACCAAACATTTTTAAATAGGTGATCAAACCTGTTGATATGTTGACTCTGCCTGTTTATCATTTAGAATTTAAATTGGCCTTGGCTTTATTGGCTTCCTTCAAACCTATATAGGTTTCTGTCCTTGCCACTGATGGGATCTTGCCAGCCATTCTTTTCAGGTCATTTCCGGTCATTTGTCCACCTCACTTGTAGTGAAAGATCGTAGGATGGCAATCGGCAGATCTATCACAGAGACCAACTGGGTGTATACACGGGAGAGCTGTGTTAAGGGTTGCGTCAATCGAATCTGGTATCAGGATAAAATTGTGAACCAGAGTCACTGATTTAAGTATATTACTTTAAGTATTTTTATTTAACACGAGCGATAAATGGCAAATGCAATTTTTGTATATTCGTATGGGTCCGCTGTAACACCACGCAGTGTAGAACAGAGAACGAGCCAACACACTAATATTATCTTCTAAAATACTCTGACAGAAGTAGTTCCTGCTTCCGAGCTGGCCTGTCAGAGTAGAGACTGGGCGTGGTTTAAACTCACTCAGCCTATCGTTGATTGTTGGCGCATGAACTGGTCCCAGCCCCTAGGCGCTTCAGGGGTCAGGCGTTGTTGCTGTGTAGAATATCTATGCGCTCATACTCTCGATACAGTTATCACACACCTGGCTCCTGTTATCTAACAAAAGACTGTTTGTTCTCGCAACACTATGTTCTGCATGTGCCCCCAACAACTCATGATAACTGCCTACACCCAAGGCCAGCCACAGCCTTCTAACATACACAGACACCCTCATGATAGGCCAAGCATATTTTCAATCCTCACAGCTGATGGCAGTACTGTTGTCCTTGCAATGGGGAGGGTTGCTGTGTGTTCGGACTTGTGTGCAGTATTGATAATGAAGTCATTCAGATCACGGAGGAGACAAGACATGATATATGAGGTACTCCACATTCACTCCCGGTGAGGCAGATGGGGTGTACAGATTAGTTTGGCTTGTGTCCACGCCCATGTGGGGGTGGAAGAGACTGAGGAAGTAGATGTGCTTGCTAGACAGGCCCTTAGGAGAGAGGAAGTGCCCATGAGCAAGGCAGAGGCTAAGGGTGGGACACAGCCGGTTGAATAAGACATTAAGGGCGCTATTGCTCATTGGCAATTTCGACTTGTCGAAATTGGCACTCTGCCATTTTCTAACCCTTGTGCCAGGGTTGCTAATTTACCTGTTTAACATCAACTCGCTTTCGCTGAGATGGGAGGGAATATTTGAGATGTGTCCTTAAAAACGTGAACCAAACTGGAGATATGTAAGAGTGAGAAGGTTACAGAGGCACAAATATCATACCCCCACTCAAAATAAAATGGCTAACCTCCCCTGTTATTGGTAATGGTGAGAGGTTAGCATGTCATAGGGGTATGGTTTTTGTGCCTTTGACTTTCTCACTCATCATTATTCACGATTCGTTCATGATTATCCGCAATCGTTGTAGCATCCACATTAATGTAGCAGTGTTCAGAAACAAATTATATTCTTATTTACAATAAAAGTGACACCAAAATAATACAATACATTATTTACCATGAATTTATATTGGGCACAACATTATCCCCTCATATGAAACATTTGATCTCAAATCCAAAATGCTGGAGTATAGAGCCAAATTAAAAGTTTTAGCTTCAACGTTCAAATAAATATGTAGGGGAGTGTACGTCAGTGTTTTTAGTCTACAGTCCTTGACCTCAAGCTGTTTGCAGTAAACGGTCAATTACAGTGGTCACCAACCGGTCGATCACGACCGACTGGGCGATCTTTAAGGCAATCCTACTCCATCACCAAACATTTCTGTAGAACAGCCAACTATTAAGGCGTGTGCTCCGTTTGTTTTCGTGTTGAGCTGTTGGCGCACTAGATTCAGAAGCCATGTACGCCGGGTAGGCAAAGTGATAGGCCTACGTTTTTATTAGTAGTAGCTCGTCGTGTCTATTTTAATATTGAGGAATATTTTTAACTTTCTATGGTCATAGGAGTTTTGCCATCATCATCTGAGTTTTTAATCGAGTTTCGCCATCAGGTTGAAGACAGTCTCACCAGAGAAAAGGAGAGATCAGGGACCATGAGAGGCAGACACCCTCTGCTGAACTATCCTTCCCTCAGCTCAGACTAATGCTGTGTTCAAAACAACTGGGAACTTGGAAATCTCAGACTTCAGTTCGTTCAAGACAACTGGGAACTTAGACTGGGAAAAATAGTTTTGAACGATCAGTTCACCTGGTGAGAAGGTGGAAAGCTGAAATGGTCCACCCATACAGACAGTGTGGTGAAGAAGGCGCAACAGTGCCTCTTCAACCTCAGGAGGTTGAGAGAAAATTGGCTTGGCCCCTGAGACCTTCACAAACTTTTACAGATGCACAATTGAGAGCATCCTGTCTGGCTGAATCACCGCCTGGTACGGCAACTGCACCGCCCGCAACCACAGTGCTCTCCCGAGGGTGGTGCGGTCTGCCCAACGTGTCACCAGGGACACACTGCCTGCCCTCCAGGACACCTACAGCACCCGATGTCACAGGAAGGCCAAAAAGATAATCAAGGACATCAACCACCTGAGCCACGACCTGTTCACCACACTATCATCCAGAAGGCGAGGTCAGTGCATGTGCATCCAAGCTGGGGCCGGGAGATTGAAAAACAGCTTCTATCTCAAGGCCATCAGACTGTTAAATAGCCATCACTAGCTAGCTACCACCCTGCTACTCAACCCTGCACCTTAGAGGCTGCTGCCCTATATACATAGACATGGAATCACTGGCCACTTTAATAATGGAACACTAGTCCCTTTAATAATGTTTACATACTGCTTTACTCATCATTTGTATATACTGTATTCTATTCTACTGTATTTTAGTCAATGCCACTCCTACATTGCTCGTCCTAATATTTATATATTTCTTAACTCCGTTCTTTTACTTTAGATGTGTGTATTGTTGTCAATTGTTTGATACTACTGCACTGTTGGAGCTAGGAACACAAGCATTTCGCTACACCCGCAATAACATCAGCTAAATATGTGTATGTGACCAATAAAATTTGATTTGAACTCGGAATTCCAAATAAAAAACAGGCATCTTTCTAGAGCTCCGACCTGAAGATCACGGTGTTGAAGGATTTTTATCAATAATGACTAAATAATGTATACATTTGGCATAGAGTTATAACTCACATAGTTAACTGTTGTCTGTTAAAGAATATGTTGGTACATAGGCCAAGAGGAATGGTCAACAGACAACTTGTGATCACAGTGAAACTAACAACAGGAAAGATGTCTGGTCCACAACCAGGGAGGGGAGAAACCGTTGGGCGTGCAGTAGATTGTGTAACATATGGTAGCCGAAGATAAGCAATGTGTATGTGTTGGAATTGAATTGAAAAGCTGCTTTGTTATGATCCAGGAGGAGGAGGGACATTTTAGTAAGACATGACGCTATGTGTAATATATAAACTATTGATGTGATTATGCTCAGAGCTCTCGAGAATAAACGCTATTGATTAATTTTGAGACTGATCTTTGCCTGTTTCATGCAAATAAGAACCTTACAAATTCTTAGAAACGGACAAAGTGTTTTGCTTTGTTATAATTGAATTGGTTAATGAACATATAGGAATTGAATTCCTCTAACACACGGACATCATGATTTTACCTAGTTTTTTCCCCCAGAGTTCACAGTTGTCTTGAAGGCACCATGGCCATTAGATGCAGGTACCATCAGTCCAGTAAAATAAAAAGCGAATTATTGAGAAATGATTTCAATTTATTCTCAGCAAGTGCTACACGAACTGATCTATTTTGTGATCACAGCTCGAGTTTTGAAATATGATATGGTCTGAGAAGAACAATATTGTCAGGCCAGGCATATAGCCAATATGCTGTGATAATGTATTCGGCCTACTGCTCAAACCTCATTCCTACAAAACTGTTTTTCATAGGTTAATGTAAAAAGTAATGGATTTAAAAAATTCTCTATGCTTGCTTTTTGACTGAAAAAGGGATCTTGACTCAGGAAAGGTTGGTGACCACTGGTCTTTAAGCTACCTTCAGGTCGTGTTATGACTGAAATATTAAACATGAACTAAAGTGAACATGTACTTGGTCTCTACATATAGGATCAGAGTGTACAACCTGTTTACTTCTGTTTAGGAGTGTAATTAGCCTCATTAACTCTTTATTAACTCATTTGAAACATGCTTGCAAATACCTGTTTTTAGAGAGACAGTAATCCTTGGCTCGATAAAGGAGAGTTGACTATTTACCTTACTGAGGTGATGTAGATGGAATAAAGGCATTATATTGTATTATATTTTATTCTATTTCTACTCTGTTCTTGCTAACACACATGAGATTTGATGTAATAGGCAGTACTGTATTTCAAAGAACAGCGCATTCCGCCAATACACCAAAGAAGAAGAAGCATTAGTTTTGGTTTTGACAATGTTGTATATAGCTACGACCGGAAGTGACTTATTCGTAGCAGGTTAGGGGTTTTGTCTAAAAGGGATGCAGATTTTGTCAAAACACCAGTCTCAATGTCAACAGTGAAGAGGTGACTCCGGGATGCTGGCCTTCTAGGCAGAGTTCCTCTGTCCAGGTTCTGTGTTCTTTTGCCCATCTTAATCTTTTCTTTTTATTGGCCAGTCCGAGATATGGCTTTTTCTTTGCAACTCTGCCTAGAAGGCCAGCATTCCCGGAGACACCTCTTCACTGGTGACGTTGAGACTGGTGTTTTGCGGGTAGTATTTAATGAAGCTGCCAGTTGAGGACTTGTGAGGCGTCTGTTTCTCAAACTAGACACTCTAATGTACTTGTCCTCTTGCTCAGTTGTGCACCGGGGCCTCCCACTTCTCTTTCTATTCTTGTTAGAGCCAGTTTGCGCTGTTCTGTGAAGGGAGTAGTACACAGCGTTGTATGAGATCTTCAGTTATTTGCCATTTTGTCGCATGGAATAGCCTTCCTTTCTCAGAACAAGAACAGAATGACGAGTTTCAGAAGAAAGTTCTTTGTTTCTGGCCATTTTGAGCCTGTAATCGAACCCACAAATGCTGATGCTCCAGATACTCATCTAGTCTAAAGAAGGCTAGTTTTATTGCTTCTTTAATCAGGACAACAGTTTTCAGCTGTGCTAACATGATTGAAAAATGTTTTTCTTATGATCAATTAGCCTTTTAAAATGATAAACTTGGATTAGCTAACAGGAGTGATGGTTGCTGATAATGGGCCTCTGTCCACCTATGTAGATATTCCATGAAAAAATATTCTGCTTCCAGCTACAATAGTCATTTCCAGCATTAACAATGTCTACACTGTATTTCTGATAAATGTTATGTTATTTTAACGGACAAAACATGTTTTTTTTTTAAATTTTAAACAAGGACATTTCTAAGTGAACCAGGTCATGTTTCAGAGGACGCATGACTTGACCTTCGCCTCTGCCGAGCCTGTTGGGGAGTTGCAGCGATGAGACAAGATCGTCATCATGAAATTGGGGAGAAAAGGTGGGTAGAAATTACCATCGGCCATTGGACATAAACATTACACAACAAGTTGTAAATCGCAAATTCAACAATGAGTGTTTTGGAAGGAATCAGTTGCCAACTGCAAGCATTGCAAAGCAATCACTAGCCTGATATTCAGTGTGTGGTCTAAGTCTGGGTTTTAGAGTGTCTTTTCCCAAGCTTCAAAGGAGAAACATTCAACACAATGGGCCAGAAAAAGTGGAATAAATTGGCCATGCTGTCAATCCAGCATGACTTCTGCCATGTTCAAAACAACTGGAAACTCAGGGAAGTGGAAATCTCAAACTTCATTGAGTTCAAGACAGCTGGGAACTCGGAAAAAAATTAGCACTGACTGGGAAAATACATTTTGAACGGTCATCCAACTCGGAATTCCAAGTCGGGAATTCTGGCCTCTTTCAAGAGCTCCGACCTGAAGATCACTGACGTCATAATTCAACCTTATTTTTTTCCCAGAGTTCCCAGTTGTGTTAAATACACCATAAATCCAGACAATGTCAGAATTTGATAACAAAATTGGCCCACAACGACCGCCACGCCACCTTCCTTTTCAATGGAGCACAACAGGTGGGGCTCAAAACTGCCCTGAATGACGGGATGCCACTGAGAGGGGGCAGAGTGGTTGAAGCCAAAATGCTGTAAGGTAAGAAAGAGGGGCAGAGAAGTGAAAGCCTGTCAGTACTATTAATATTTGAGAAGGTTTTGCCTAAGAAAGTACAGATGGGCTTCCTTACTTTCCTTGCTAGAGCGTTGGTCCCACCTTCATTAAGGTGTTTTAAATGCCAAAGAATGGGACATGTAGCAGCGCTGTGCAAAGTAAAGAAAAGATGTGCCAAGTGAGGACATGATTATGGTAAATGTGTGAATAATGTCAAGGTTAACTGTGGTGGTGGGGGCATGGTGCAGCATTTGGTGGATGCCAGGTGCAAAAAGAGGCTAGAGAAACCCAAAGATATAAAATCACTCATAAAGTATCTTATGCAGAGGCTGCAAGGCAGATTGGTGGAACTATTAGGCAGAATGATGTAGATAATCGGGTTACTCCTGGAATAAGTGGACCTACTGTAGGAAATATTGCTTATGTTGGTCCTGACATGGATACGAGACCTGTTCAGAAATCTTGCTCTCACAATGTTTTTGTGTCAAAGGACTTCATAGCCGTCATTGGAAAGGTGATCAACCTGGTGGCATTTGTGGAAGGAAGAACTGCCAGGTTGAAGATCACTGTGGTAGCAGCAACGGTTTTTAGGAGTAACAGATGTTAATGTCGCCATGATTGTTGATATGTTGATTCTCAATAATACTAATGATGTAATGTCTCAGTGTGATGATAGAGTTATTGTCATCCTTTAGTGGAATTCCAGAAGCCTTATTGCTAACGGTCAGCATTTTAAGGAATATGTAATTGATTTAGAGATCAAACCTGATGTGATATGTGTTCAAGAAATGTGGCTTAGGCCACGTCTTGTTTTTATTATTCCTGGTTGTTGATCAATCAGTTCTGATAGATCAACTGGACAGTGTGGTGGCTGTGCTACGTTCATAAGGAAAGGTCTTGTATATCGTAATACACCTGTCCCATCTGACTATGAATGTGTGATGGTGAAAATCTACAGTGCAGGTGGTACTGTTAAATGTTTAAAAAAAAAGTACAACACTTGTCATCAAATATCTGTAGAGATGTTTGATGAAATATCAGTAGAATTGGGCTCTAGAAAGATAGTGCTGTGACTTTAATGCACCTAACTAGTTTATGAGGAAGAACAGATGCTGATGGTACTATTGTGGAAGATGTGATGGAAACGAGCATCAGTATGTCTTAATGATGGATGTGGCACAAGAGTTGATGTTGTTCGAGGGGTTACATCCTGCCTGGACCTCACAATGGCTTCTAACTCTATTGCATCTAAGTGTGAATGTAATGTAATGAATGATTCTAGTGTTGGAAGTGATAATTTCCTGATTTGGTGTACCATGATTTGTTCTTGATTTGGTGTACCATGAACTGTGATGTTACTATTCCAGGTAGAGTACCATTCAGAAGATGGGGCTTTCATAAAGCAGACTGGTAAAAGTTTGGGGATCATTGCTTAAAGTCTGTTGGAGAGTTGTCTTTAGAGAGGCCGGTTGATGTATGTCCTGCCTCTGTGACCTCTCTGATTTTGAGTGCTACAAATGTATACAGTGCCTTCGGAAAGTACTCAGACCCCTTGACTTTTTCCACATTTTCTTACTTTACAGCCCTGTTCTAAAATTGATTAAATCGTCCCCCCTCATCAATCTACACACAATACCCTATAATGACAAAGCAAAAACAGGTTTTTAGAAATGTTTCATTTACAGAAGCATTCAGACCCTTTACTCAGTACTTTGTTGAAGCACGGTAGCGATTACAGCATTGAGTCTTCTTGGGTATGACGCTACATGCTTGGTACACCTGTATTTGGGGAGTTTCTCCCATTCCTCTCTGCAGATCCTCTCAATATTTGTCATGTTGGATGGGGAGTGTTGCTGCACAGCTACTTTCAGGACTCTCCAGAGATGCTCGATCGGGATCAAGTACGGGCCACTCAAGGACATTCAGAGACTTGTCCCGAAGCCACTCCTGCGCTGTCTTGGCTGTGTGCTTAGGGTCGTTGTGCTGTTGGAAGGTGAACCTTCGCCACAGTCTAAGATCCTGAGCACTCTGGAGCAGGTTTTCATCAAGGATCTCGCTGTACTTTGCTCTGTTCATCTTTGCCTCTCCCAACCCCTACTGCTGAAAAACATCCCCACAGTATGATGCCGCCACCACCATGCTTCACCGTAGGGATGGTGCCAGGTTTCCTCCAGACGTGACACTTGGCATTCAGGCCAAAGAGTTCAATCTTGGTTTCATCAGACCAGAGAATCTTGTTTCTCATGGTCTGAGGTGTCTTTTGGCAAACTCCAAGCGGGCTGTCATGTGCCTTTGACTGAAAAGTGGCTTCTGTCTGGCCACTCTACCATAAAGGCCTGATTGGTGGAGTGCTGCAGAGATGGTGTCTTTCTGGGAGTTTCTCCCAACTCCACAGAGGAACTCTAGAGCTCTGAGTGACCATCTGGTTCTTGATCACCTCCCTGATCAAGGCCCTTCTCCGCCCAGCTCTAGGAAGAGCCTTGGTGGTTCCAAACTTCTTCCATTTAAGAATGATGGAGGCCACTGTGTTCTTGGGGATCTTCAAAGCTGCAGACATTTTTTGGTACCCTTCCCCAGATCTGTTCCTCGACACAATCCTGTCTTGGAACTCTACGGACAATTCCTTTAACCTCATGGCTTGGTTTTTGCTCTGACATGCACTTTCAATGTGGGACCTTATATAAACAGGTGTGTGCCTTTCCAAATCATCAGGGTTTCTAAGTACAAATATTTGGGTCTATGGTTCAATGAGCGATATACATGGAAATACCATGTCAAATGTTGAAAAAAAGTGTAAGAAGGTGGTGAATCTTATGCGCTTGGTCTTTGGTTATGAATGTGGTGCTGATAGACAATCGTTGATGGATATTTATAGAGCTCTGATCAGAACGACAATTGATTACGGGTGTATAGTTTATGGAACAGCGGCGAAGACTTGTCTTCAGAGGCTGGACAGAATCCAGTATACAGCTTTAAGGATATGTATTGGTGCATTTAAATCAACATCTGCATGTGCCTTACTAGTGGAGGTAGGTGAGATGCTTTCGGATATTCAGTGTAAAAAATTGTAATTAGCTTATTGGGTTAGGCTGAAAGGCTGTGAGGTTGACCATCCCACTGCTATTGTTCTAGATGACTGTTGGGAATATATTAGTAGACAAGGCAGTGGTTTTGGTTGGACAGTTGGAAAGCTTGCTGATGAGTGGTCTGAGGGAATTGGAGGTTGGCCCTTCTGTGGTGATAGGGGATGTTCCTCAGTGGTTACTCCAAGATCCTGTTGTTGATCTAACCTTGGTAGACAAAAGACAAGATAGGTCAGAAGTCAGTGATATAGGGAAACTGGTTGACAATTACATTGGTATTAGTTTTTATGCATTTTTACGGCTTTTCACAGATGGATCCAAGGACCCAGCTAGTAGGCGCACAGGAGCAGGCGATTACGTTCCTGAATTTGATGTGCAGATATGTAGAAGACTAACAGATGAACTTTCCGTATACTCAGTTGAACTGTGGAGGATGTACAACCTGTCAGAATTATAGTATGCTCAGATCCCCTGTCTGTATTGAATAGTTTATCATCTGGCAAATCGAATAGGAGTATTGTACTATTGGAGGCATTAATATTATTATGGAGAATTGAGAACGTAGGTATAGTAGTGAGATTCTGCTGGGTCCCAGCCCATTCGGTTGTTGAAGGGAATGAAATTGTAGACCAGATAGCCAAAAGAGATTTGAAACAATATGTAATTGATATTAATGTTCCACTGGGTAGAGGTGAGGCCAAATGTAAGATCAAAGCCATTTTGATTGATGAGTGGCATAAGAGATGGGACAATGAGACCAAGGGTCTGCATTGATATGCCCCCCGAAGAAAGTCAGATTAGGAAGGAAGAGGTGGTTTTTGCCCGATTGTACCTAGTACATTGTACATTACATCTGGTTGCCAAGCATGTGAATGGTTTGTGTCTGAAGTCTATGGTCGATGTATAGGGTTGTTGAGGCTTAACGGGGTTTGGAAGGGATTTGGAGGATGGGGGGGGGGGGTCTATTTAATGTTAGTAGGGCTCTTTTTTATTTTCTTAGAATTACTTAAGTAGGAGGATTTAGAAATGTGGAGCTAATGTTTGTTTGCGGACCGCCATTATATCATAGAAGAAGAAGTAAACAGAGGTAGCCGTCGGTGATGGCAGAAGTGAATACCGAGTTTGAAATTAAAAGTGCTTCGAGTGGAGTTGAAGGAGAGGAATGGACAACAGTAGTGTCGAAGAATGGAATGAAAAAATGAAAAAGTGTCAATAATTAAATTGGATGATAATATATCCGACAAGGATTTGTTTCTTGTTGGGATGAGATTTTTTGATGATAATGTTTATCTGGGATATCCGTTCGGGGTCTCGAAGAGGGTGAATCGTATGTTGATAAAAGTTCAATCAGAGTGAACAGGAGTGGGCTTAATTCATTTTGTGTCTGAGGAACAGAGGAAGAGGGCAGTGGGTCTCACAAGAATCGAGTCACCCGAAGTATCGTGCTTTGATCTCCGGAGTAGGGTGTCTCCAGGGTGTCGATGGAAGTTCGGGAGGAAAACCTTGTGACAGGAATCCCAGGTGTGGTTCGTGCCCGTCGCTTGACCTGCATGGTGGAAGGAACAATGGAAGAAAGTTAGTCGGTTTTATTGTTTGTTGATGATGAGCACCTCCCTACACATGTGAAGCTGGGGTATATGAGTTACGCAGCAAGAGCTTTTATCACCAAAACAGTGTAAAAATTGTATAGGATATGGCCATGTTTCAAGTGTGTGCAGACGGGTGGAGTATACAGATCGGAGTGAAGAATGGCCTTGTTGCAATTGTGGTTGGGATCATGGCCCAGAGTTCGTGGAGTGCCCTGTAAGGGTGAAGGAGGTTGAGGTGGCAAAAGTTAGGGCGGTAATCAGAGCTCCTATGCGGAGGCAATCAAAATAATTGAGTAAGCAAGTGAAGTTGAAGAAATGGTACTGTAGTTGATGCATCAATACTCATAGTCAATAGGCCTATTTGACAACCAAGAGAACCAGACTTGCTGTATTTAAAGAAAGTGGGTTTTGTGGCTTTCATTGCAGCTGTGAAACTGCACATCTCAAGTAGAAAGGAACTCCTTATGGCTACAGCAGGAAAAGTATCTGTGTCTTTAGTAATTCACAGCGGAAGATTTACAAGGGCTATTGCAGATGGAAGACGTGCTATCTCCCGGGCCGGTGTAGGGATCAGACATGGATTATTGATTTAAACAGATGAAGACAGGATCATGTTGATGGGAGATTTCGGGTAGTCAGTATTTTTATCCACATTACATTTAGTATTTTGGGATCTTTTATTTCATTCCGCACAGTTGGTGGCGACAATACATATTTTTGCGTGTTGTTCGACATAAAACCCAAAGAAGAAGTGTAACCGGAAAAGAACAGCGACCAAGAACAATTTCCACGTTAGAGTTGTTGTTATTTATACGTTTATTAACACCATGGAACTCAAAATTAACAATTTAACTGCACAACATCACATACCTACAGCACTTGGTTGACAGATGTTATCGATTGTCGAGGTAACGCTAGCCAGCTAGTTAGCGGATAACGTTAGCTAACGATGGCTAACAGTATGGTTTTTCACACTCAAATAGCCTCCATCATGGAGGTGTTAGCGAATGCAGCCGTGGCAGAGGTCTGTAAACTCGTAGACGACGATTATGCAGTGTTTCGTTTGGAAATGTCTCAAAGCCAGAAAGAAAACAGGGCATTGCGAAGGAAACTACAGCTATTCGAACTGAAGGTAGCACGGGAGCGCGTCCTCACCAGTCGTCCCAATAGTGTCAAGCTCGTCGACAGACACAGAGGAATAGCAAGAGGTACTGTACATGTTGCAGAAGGCCGAGCTTGTGCGGCCTGTCGCGGTTCATATATAGCTCAGTGCCTGTCGCACCGTTCACCTCTGCACATGTGTTCAGATGTGTTCCTCAGAATTGGGTCTTGGTCATATTTTGGATAGTATGCAATAATTCTCCTGATTACTTAGTTATCTTGAGCAAAGACACAATATGATATTTTAACCATATTCTTGATTTATTGCATGTCCTATTATTAACTCAATGAAAACATTTTGATGCATCAAACATAATACATTTCTCAATAAATAGTATATCAATAATTTATGAGAAGGGTTATCTTACATCCTTACCAATTATAGTCAATTTCAAAACTGTCAATAGAGTACAATACAGCGTTGAGCATTAGCTAACATTAGCTAACCTAACCATCTCTTTTCCCCCAATCACTCTCTCAGGTGAAGGACATCTCACTGGAGGTCACAGGAGTTTTGTGAAGCCAGTGGGACACAATACATGGAGAGATGACCAACCAATCACTGTTGATGAGGGGAGTGGAACCTCAACCCAGCCCGTTATCGTGATAGAGGTTTGTGTGATAGTGTTACATAAAAAAACTACAGTTACTTTGTGAATCAAATGTGGCTGGCTATTCACTTGCTTACATGTACATCCTTATTTATCTGCCATAAGGGAGCTTGTGAAACTTTCTTCCCTACAACATTTATCCAATTTTACTAATTTAATGGTAACAACCTCTTCTTGTGTCAGTCTGCAGATGCAGAGGCTGCTGGTCCTGGGGTTAAGCAGGAGAAGACTGAAAGAGAGGAGGACCCACAGCAAAGCAGAGACATCCAGACTGGACCGACTGGAATGCCCCCTGTAGCCACGGAGGACACCGCCCCAGCGCAGTCCAGTTACCAACGCATTGTCACTGAGGTCTGTGGAACACCAGAGGCTGTCCTAAAGTCAGAGACGGACACTGAGATTTTAACTGTAACACACAGGCTTTTACACACAGGACCTGACCACGGATCAGACCCAGAGAGACTTGGGCTGGGGCCATTGGGCTGTCCTCCTGTTCCCGGCTCAGAATACTTACCGATATTTCACCAGGTCCAGAGGACGGTTCATTCTCGTGGAGATGGTGAGGTGTTATACACAGGCATTGATGACTTGTCTTGTACTTACGCAACAGAGATGGACCCTGGAAACGTATCCTTGGATTTAGAGACACAGAATGATCTGTCTAGAGGGGACTGGAACCGGTACAGTAGTAGTGTATACTCTGAAGGGTGCCTAGATAAGAAAGGAGAGGTTATAGTCGTAGACGAAGTGACTGTGAAAGTGGAGGGTGACGCTCCTCCCACATGGAATGCAAATAGTCACCTAGGAGACAGACACTCACAAGGCAGAGATTTCTTAGATTACAGGGAAAGCTTAGAGACAAATCCAAATGTCGTCCACCCGTTACGGGATCGCGACCCAGTGTCCACGTCAATGGGGCCTTCCGATTCACACGGCTGTGCCCTTATGGATCAGGCATTGAACTCAAAAGACAGGGCTAGAGCCCAGGCTCTGGGGGGGGAAGCAACATCTGCCAAAAAACAGGGGGTGAAACCCTTTAGCTGTACCCAGTGTTCTATGCGCTTCGCCCAGGCTGGCAACCTGAAGAGGCACCAGAGGGTCCACACAGGGGAGAAACCATTCAGCTGTACCCAGTGTCACATGTGTTTCGCCCAGGCTGGTGACCTGAAGAGACACCAGAGGGTCCACACAGGAGAGAGACCTT
Organism: Oncorhynchus masou masou; assembly: GCF_036934945.1. Taxonomy (NCBI): domain Eukaryota; kingdom Metazoa; phylum Chordata; class Actinopteri; order Salmoniformes; family Salmonidae; genus Oncorhynchus; species Oncorhynchus masou. The sequence continues at coordinate 5,417,021 of NC_088232.1, read as the reverse complement.
ACAGCTGCCCCCAGTGTGAGAAGAGGTTCTCCCACCAGCACCATCTGAAGATGCACTTGAAGATCCACACTGAAGCGAGGCTGTTCGCCTGTACGCCCTGTGGGAAGAGATTTTCAGATAGGAGCTACCTCAGGATACACCAGCAGAAAAACCATTCCACTCTATAACATAGAAAGTAACAATTTGACTCGATAGCTTCTGACGTTTAGATCAAACCCTGCATTAAAAGATTAACTTTCATTGTTGTCAGCAGAACATTTGGATTAACAAGAGTCACAGATTTCCGTGTTGAATATTCCTGGGTAGAATAATGCATCCTACAATACTGTGTAGACCAGTGGTCACCAACCTATTCAAGATCACTTTCATTGATCTATCGCTCAGAATTAAAAAAAAACATTACTTAACAGTTTTGTAGGAATGAGGTTTGGGCAGTAGGACTAATACATTATCACAGCATACTGGCAATATGCCTGGCCTGCCAATATTTGTTCTTCTCAGACCATATTTCAAAACTCAAGCTTTGTTTACAAAATAGATCAGTTGGTGTAGCAACTTGCTTAGCATAAATTGAAATAATTTGCTTTTTTATTTTACTGGACTGATGGTACCTGCATCTGATTGTCATGGTGCTTTCAATACAAATGGGAGCTCGGGAAAAAACTAGGTCAAATCATGATGTCAGTGATCTTCAGGTTGCATTAGTCTCAGTGGAGGGAGGGAAAGAACAGCAGAGGGTCCACTTCTCACAGTCACTGCTCTCTCCTACTTTTCCTCTGGTGAGACTGAACAGAGAGAGGGGACACTGTCTTCCACCTGATGGCGAAACTCGAGTCGAAAGTGAAATATTCCTCTTAAAGTAGACACGACGATGGACTAATAATAATTTAAAAATGCAGGGCAAGCAATACACTTGGCTACTCATTCATTGCAGCTGCATCGCGAGTGGAAGTAGTAGAGAAGAGCATTTTATGTTTTGCAATGGTGCTGAATCATTTTTATTTTTGACATGAACTCACTCATAAAAACAGCAGCTCTTTACTGTATTCTTTGACAGTCTCTGTGGTCATGGTTTTAAAAGTTATTAAGTCTTACGTAGGCTAGTATCAAACTTTACTGTGGAAGCTCTGTAGGCCCAGTGATTTGAGCTATCTGATTGGCCAGTGCAGTAGGCTCACTCACTCGGTCCACCTGGTAGGTTTGTCTTTTCAAACAAATGGAATGGTTCAAAATGGGAAGACTTTGCTTGATCGGTGACAGCACCTACCGCCAACAGCGCAACACAAATCAAATTTAAAAAGGAGCGCAAGCCTTTATCACAACCTTTATCGTCGTTTTTTCTACAGAACTGTTTGGTGTGGAATGTCTTGAAGATTGACTGGTTGGTGATCACTGGTGTAGGCTATATGATGTTCACAAATTCCTATTTTATACATCCATTCACCAACTAAATTTTTTTCCCAAGACACTTTTAATGAGGAAATTAATGCAGTTTATCAAGTTAATGCAGTTTCTTCGTTGAGGTCTGTGTGTGTGTGGTTTTCACCCTGTTCTGCATTCACCCGACAGCGCTTTAACAAATCTAATCAAATCTAATCAAGTTCACTGGTCGCATACACAGATTTGCAGATGATATCGCAGGTGCAGCCAAGTGCTTGTGTTTCCAACAGTTCAGTAATTAATACCAGGTAACATAAAACAATACACACATAATCCCGAGTGGCGCAGCGGTCTAAGGCACTGCATCTCAGTGCTAAAGGCATCACTACAGACACCCTGGTTCAAATCCAGGCTGTATCACAACCAGCCGCGATTTGGAGTCCTATAGGGTGGCGCACAATTGGCCCAGTGTCGTCTGGGTTTGGGCGGTGTAGGCCGTCATTGTAAATACGAATTTGTTCTTAAGTTCTTAACTGACTTGCCTAGTTAAATAAATGTTAACAAATATATATTTTATATATATATATATATATATATGTAGAAATTAAGAAATTTCAGAACAATCCTTGTCAGAGTCCGGAATATACAATGAAAGTATTCATACCCTTTGACTTATTCCATATTGTGTTGTGTTACAGCCTGAATTCAAAAATTTGTTTTTAGACATTTTTGCAAATGTATTGATAATGAAATACAGAATTATCTAATTTACGTAAGTGTTCACACCCCTGAGTCAATACTTTGTAGAAGCACCTTTTTGGCAGTAATTACAGCAGTGAGTCTGTAAGTCTCTAAGAGCTTTCCACACCTGGATTGTGCAACATTTGCCCATTTATTATTTTCAAAATTCTTCTATCTCTTTCAAAGTGGTTGTTGAACATTGCGAGACAACTGTTTTCAGGTTAGATTTTCAAGTAGATTTTAGTCAAAACTGTAACTCGGCCACTCAGGAACATTCAATGTCTTCTTGGTAAGAAACCCCAGTGTCGATTTGGCCTTGTGTTTTAGGTTGTCATGCTGAAAGGTGAATTAATCTCCCAGTGTCTGGTGGAAAGCAGACTGAACCAGGTTTTCCTCTTGGATTTTGCCTGTGGTTAGCTCCATTCCAATTATTTTTTTATCCTGAAAAACTCCCCAGTCCCTAAAGATTACAAGCATACCCACAACAGGATGCAGCCATCACTATGATTGAAAATATGGAGAGTGGTACTCAGTGATGTATTGGATTTGCCCCAAACATACCACTTTGTATTCAGAACAAAAAGTTAATTGCTTTGCCACATGTTTTGCAGTATTACGTTAGTGCCTTGTTGCAAACAGAATGCATGTTTTGGAATATTTTTATTCTGTACAAGCTTCCTTTTCACTCTGTAATTTATGTTAGTGGAGTAACTACAATGTTGTTGATCCATCCTCAATTTTCTCCTTATACAGCCATTAAACAATGTAACTGTTTTAAAGTTATCATTGGCCTCATGGTGAAATCCCTGAGCGGTTTCCTTCCTCTCCGGCAACTGAGTTGGGTAGGATGCATGTTTCTTTGTAGTGACTAGGTGTATTGATACATCATCCAAAGTGTAATTAATAACATCACCATGCTCAAAGGGATATTCAATGTTTGCTTTTTTTATATGTACCAACCTACCAATAGGTGCCCTTCTTTGCGAGGCATTGGAAATCACTTTCATGGGATTTCCACAACATTCTAAAGGGTCCATTTTGACATCTTGACTTCCAACATTCTATTATATTCAACAATATAACATTTGACACAAATCTGTTACTTTGACCACTTTCACAAAGTGTGTGTTTGAACACTTCCTCTACTTTTCTGCTATTCAAATATGAAATCAGAGCAAAAATATCTTAACGATACAGCTGTTTTGGTAACCCCCCAAAAATTCTAACAACTGAAATTCTAACCACTTTCCCAAGAAGTGAGACAAAAAGTTAGTGTAGGAAATCTTCTTCTGCTTTTCAAATATGAAATCAGAACAGGAATAGTTTCTAACAATCAAAGGTTAGAGCTGTTTTAGTAACCTCATCGACTGCTTTCATTGGGCTATTGTCCCACTCATGTAACTTCGTTGGTGACATTTCCCTGGTTAGCATAGCAACATTTGGTCTCACTTTGCATTTAATAGCCCTCTTGACTCAGTCTGTTAGATGTGCCACAATTTTTGTTTTCTACAGTTAAGAAGTCACAAAAACATTGAGACCAGTACACACACTCCTTCCACAAGGATCTGCTGTCCAGATTGACAAGCCCATCTTGACGTTGTTGTACGAAAAGAGGGTACGCACAGTTGATACAAGCTGCGACCACAGAAAATAATACCCTGCTGGATCCAGTGTTCATTTCACAACCACAAACTTGCTTCCATTCAGATATGCTGCAGAGATACTGAAGCTATCACAACCCAGTGTATTGCATTTTCACTTCAGACATCTCCCAGGTATGAATCTTGACTAAAACATTGGTATCACATTTCACTGCTTGCATTCGTTCTGTCTTCATTAGCATTAAAAGAAAAGTCTAAATAAAAGGAACGGTCTACATTTGCATTTCAAATAATGAATTTCACATGTACAGTATGCTATGCTCAGTTAATGTGTGTCCACGCCGGGGTCAGAGGTGATCTGAGGGAAAGGGGTTCCAGGCAGAGAGTCCCTCTACCCACTGATCCTCCCCCAGCCCAGAGAGGACTTCATGAACATCCCTCTGTTGTCCAAATATGTTGTGAAATGTATATATTTTTAATTTACTTAACTTCAGTGCCTCATTATCTTCTGTTCTCTATTATTACAGTTGTCATATACTTATGACAAGTGTTTGATATACTTCATACTTTATAAAATATTGTAACGACCCTGGGTTTGTAAGCGCGGAAATCGACTCTGCCGCACGAGAATGCTTTTGCGGCACGGTCGATAGCGCGCCGGACCTCGGGCTCGAAGGTCGAGGGTTCGAGACCTGCTCCCTGCCTGTTTCGTTACACTACTAAGCTTTTTGTCCATCTACTTTCATGGGATTTCCTCAGCATTCTAAAGGGCCCATTGTGACATGCCTTCCAAACGTTCAACTTTTGACACAAATCAGCTACTTTGACCACTTTCCCAACAAGTTAGACAATAACTTAGAGCAAATGAAAGAGATCCAGAGAGGATACATTTTTAGAAAGGTTGGATTTCTTGCGTGTATAGCCATGGTGATCAACTGCACTGCACTGATGGAGCGGAAATCACATGAATCAAAGATAGATGTGGTAGTTGAGGCAGCAGAGAAATATTTGGGTATGAGCGATTTTAGTACAGAAGACCTACAGGGAGTTTTGAGGGAAGGGCTTCCATCCTCCCAGACCGGCGGCCTGATGTAGGATCTCTTGGGGCCAAAGTAGTGGGATGGGGTGGTGGGTTTTGGGGGATAGCATATCCAGGGTTAAATAGTGGTGCAATTTAAATGTTTCCCCTTTTCTCTTTTTTTTGGGGGGACCAAAAGGTAAAATTCACACTCAGACCTGTGAACAGCAGCAATACGCATCAAAGTGTTCAGTCTGCCGGAAAATCACATGAAGAAGAAGTAAACAACCCAGATAGTGGTCGCACAGGAACAGGCGTATACATTCCTGAATTAGATGTTCAAAATACTGTGTGTAGAAGACAAACCGATGACCTCTACCACTGGGTAGAGGTGAGGCCAAATGTAAGATCAGAGCCATTTTGATAGATGTGTAGCAGAAGAGGTGGGACTCTGAGCCCAAGGGCCAGGATTTATATGCCCTCTAAAGAAAGGTCGGTGGACCAAGATTCAAAGGTCAGATTAGGAAGTTAGAGTTGGTGTTCGGTAAGCATAATGCTTTGCGTCTGGAGTGCATGGTTGATGTAACAGTGGAGCATGCATTGTATTGTTACAGGTATGTTGAGGAGAGGGTGATATTCAAGTGTAGGGTCATTAAGGTTCGGGGTGTTGGAAGGGATTTGGGGGATGGTCTGTTGGAAGTTAATATGGCTATTTTTTATTTTCTTAGTAGTATGAGGATTTAGTTTTATGGGTTTTCTTTTCTATCAAAGTACAGCTTTGAGAATCGTGATTGACCACGCACTCCAGCACAGTAGGTGGCGGCATGCATCTTAGACGTTTAAGACCGCCAATCTACCAAAGAAGAAGTCAACGGAATCAAGAACGACCAAGATCAATTTCCACGTTAAGCGTTTTTGTTGTTATTTAGACATGTATTAACCCTATAACTCAAAATATTGATAGATGTTATCTAGGTAACGCTAACTAGCTACTAACAATGGCTAACTGTGTGGTTTTTCACACTCAAATAGCCTCCGTTATGGAGGTGCTAGCGAATGCTGCCGTGGCAGAGATCTGTAAACTCGTAGACGACGACTATGCAGTGTTTCGATTGGAAATAACTCAAAGCCAGAAAGAAAACCGGGGATTGCGGAGGAAACTACAACTACTGGAAATGAAGGTATCACGGGAGCGCGCAGAGAGGACAATGCGAGAGCGCGTTCTCGCCAGTCGTCCCAGTAGTGTCAAGATCCTCGACCAATACAGAGGGATGTCAAGAGGTACATTTTGCAGGACGAGGCTTCTGGGCCTGTTGCCCCGTTCCCCTCTGCGCATGTGTGACTTTAGATGCGTTATTAACCACATAGTTAACCAGAATTGGGTCTTTGACAGTTTTGGAATAGTATGCAATAATTCCCCTGATTAGCAATCTTGCACAAAGACACAATATTATATTCTAACCATTTTTTTAAAAATTTACTGCATTTATTTACTCAATGAAAATAAGATGCATGGAACATAATCAATCTATAAATAAAATAAAATCTAATTTTATTTGTCACATACACATGGTTAGCAGATGTTAATGCGATTGTAGCGAAATGCTTGTGCTTCTAGTTCCGACAATGCAGTAATAACCAACAAGTAATCTAACTAACAATTCCTAAACTACTGTCTTATACACAGTGTAAGGGGATAAAGAATATGTACATAAGGATATATGAATGAGTGATGGTACAGAGCAGCATAGGCAAGATACAGTAGATGGTATCGAGTACAGTATATACATATGAGATGAGTATGTAAACAAAGTGGCATAGTTAAAGTGGCTAGTGATACATGTATTACATAAGGATGCAGTCGATGATATAGAGTACAGTATATACGTATGCATATGAGATGAATAATGTAGGGTAAGTAACATTATATAAGGTAGCATTGTTTAAAGTGGCTAGTGATATATTTACATAATTTCCCATCAATTCCCATTATTAAAGTGGCTGGAGTTGAGTCAGTGTCAGTGTGTTGGCAGCAGCCACTCAATGTTAGTGGTGGCTGTTTAACAGTCTGATGGCCTTGAGATAGAAGCTGTTTTTCAGTCTCTCGGTCCCAGCTTTGATGCACCTGTACTGACCTCGCCTTCTGGATGATAGTGGGGTGAACAGGCAGTGGCTCGGGTGGTTGATGTCCTTGATGATCTCTATGGCCTTCCTGTAACATCGGGTGGTGTAGGTGTCCTGGAGGGCAGGTAGTTTGCCCCCGGTGATGCGTTGTGCAGACCTCACTACCCTCTGGAGAGCCTTATGGTTGAGGGCGGAGCAGTTGCCGTACCAGGCGGTGATACAGCCCGCCAGGATGCTCTCGATTGTGCATCTGTAGAAGTTTGTGAGTGCTTTTGGTGACAAGCCGAATTTCTTCAGCCTCCTGAGGTTGAAGAGGCGCTGCTGCGCCTTCTTCACGATGCTGTCTGTGTGAGTGGACCAATTCAGTTTGTCTGTGATGTGTATGCCGAGGAACTTAAAACTTGCTACTCTCTCCACTACTGTTCCATCGATGTGGATAGGGGGGTGTTCCCTCTGCTGTTTCCTGAAGTCCACAATCATCTCCTTAGTTTTGTTGACGTTGAGTATGAGGTTATTTTCCTGACACCACACTCCGAGGGCCCTCACCTCCTCCCTGTAGGCCGTCTCGTCGTTGTTGGTAATCAAGCCTACCACTGTTGTGTCGTCCGCAAACTTGATGATTGAGTTGGAGGCGTGCGTGGCCACGCAGTCGTGGGTGAACAGGGAGTACAGGAGAGGGCTCAGAACGCACCCTTGTGGGGGCCCAGTGTTGAGGATCAGCGGGGAGGAGATGTTGTTACCTACCCTCACCACCTGGGGGTGGCCCGTCAGGAAGTCCAGTACCCAGTTGCACAGGGCGGGGTCGAGACCCAGGGTCTCGAGCTTGATGACGAGCTTGGAGGGTACTATGGTGTTGAATGCCGAGCTGTAGTTGATGAACAGCATTCTCACATAGTTATTCCTCTTGTCCATGGGTTAGGGCAGTGTGCAGTGTGGTTGAGATTGCATCGTCTGTGGACCTATTTGGGCGGTAAGCAAATTGGAGTGGGTCTAGGGTGTCAGGTAGGGTGGAGGTGATATGGTCCTTGACTAGTCTCTCAAAGCACTTCATGATGACGGAAGTGAGTGCTACGGGGCGGTAGTCGTTTAGCTCAGTTACCTTAGCTTTCTTGGGAACAGGAACAATGGTGGCCCTCTTGAAGCATGTGGGAACAGCAGACTGGTATAGGGATTGATTGAATATGTCCGTAAACACACCAGCCAGCTGGTCTGCGCATGCTCTGAGGGCGCGGCTGGGGATGCCGTCTGGGCCTGCAGCCTTGCGAGGGTTAACACGTTTAAATGTTTTACTCACCTCGGCTGCAGTGAAGGAGAGACCGCATGTTTCCGTTGCAGGCCGTGTCAGTGGCACTGTATTGTCCTCAAAGCGGGCAAAAAAGTTATTTAGTCTGCCTGGGAGCAAGACATCCTGGTCCGTGACTGGGCTGGATTTCTTCCTGTAGTCCGTGATTGACTGTAGACCCTGCCACATGCCTCCTGTGTCTGAGCTGTTGAATTGAGATTCTACTTTGTCTCTGTACTAACGCTTAGCTTGTTTGATAGCCTTACGGAGGGAATAGCTGCACTGTTTGTATTCAGTCATGTTACCAGACACCTTGCCCTGATTAAAACCAGTGGTTCGCGCTTTCAGTTTCACGCGAATGCTGCCATCAATCCACGGTTTCTGTTTAGGGAATGTTTTAATCGTTGCTATGGGAACGACATCTTCAACACACGTTCTAATGAACTCGCACACCGAATCAGCGTATTCGTCAATGTTGTTATCTGATGCAATACGAAACATGTCCCAGTCCACGTGATGGAAGCAGTCTTGGAGTGTGGAGTCAGCTTGGTCGGACCAGCGTTGGACAGACCTCAGCGTGGGAGCTTCTTGTTTTAGTTTTTGTCTGTAGGCAGGTATCAGCAAAATGGAGTCGTGGTCAGCTTTTCCGAATGGGGGGCGGGGCAGGGCCTTATATGCGTCGCGGAAGTTAGAGTAACAGTGATCCAAGGTTTTTCCACCCCTGGTTGCGCAATCGATATGCTGATAAAATTTAGGGAGTCTTGTTTTCAGATTAGCCTTGTTAAAATCCCCAGCAACAATGAATGCAGCCTCCGGATAAATGGTTTCCAGTTTGCAAAGAGTTAAATAAAGTTCGTTCAGAGCCATCGATGTGTCTGCTTGGGGGGGGATATATACGGCTGTGATTATAATCGAAGAGAATTCTCTTGGTAGATAATGCGGTCTACATTTGATTGTGAGGAATTCTAAATCAGGTGAACAGAAGGATTTGAGTTCCTGTATGTTTCTTTCATCGCACCATGCCTCGTTAGCCATAAGGCATACGCCCCCACCCCTCTTCTTACCAGAAAGGTGTTTGTTTTTGTCGGCGTGATGCGTGGAGAAACCCGTTGGCTGCACCGCTTATATGTTTTGCGAAGTGTTACCTTACATCCGTGCCAATTCTAGACAGTGCGTGTGTCCGAATACCCATACTTAAACTGCATACTGTGTACTCATCGTCGCATACTATTTAGCAAGTACCATTAGTAAAAAAGTATGCAGTATGCAACGGCCGCAACACAGTAGCTACTCCTGACTGGCTGAGTAGGTGGGGCAGGACTGAGTGCGGGTGGATTTTTACAAATTCAGCAGACATTACATTAACCAACTTGATAATGATTCATTTCTCTAAATAGAATAGGCCTACTCAGGCTGGTTATAGTTAACTTGTCACATTCGACCTACACTGTCGCCCAGGGGTCAGCCTGGTCTCATAGACTAGGTGTAACACAGTAAAATGTAAATCCGGGAGACCAAATTAGTATGATAGGTTATGTTTGGAATGGTTACACAAGGCAGATGGTTACTTAAGGCAAAACATTTAGTCGGATAACTCGAACATCTTTTGAATCTCATTACGGACAACTTTAGCATTTTTAGCTAATTGGCAACTTTCACTACTTACTTATTTTTTAGGGACTTTGCAACTACATATCATGTTAGCTAACCCTTCCCCTAACCTTAACACTTTTACCTAACTCTTAATCCTAACCCCTAGCCTAGCTAATGTTAGCCAGCTAGCATTCGTAGCATATATGTTTTGCAAATTCATAACATATTGTAAGTTCTGCAAATTTGTAACATATCATACGAAATGGGTGATTCAAATCAAATTTATTTATATAGCCCTTCTTACATCAGCTGATGTTACAAAGTGCTATACAGAAACCCAGCCTAAAACCCCAAACAGCAAGCAATGCAGGTGTGGAAGCACGGTGGCAAGGAAAAACTCCCTAGAAAGGCCAGAACCTAGGAAGAAACCTAGAGGAACCAGGCTATGAAGGGTGGCCAGTCCTCTTCTGGTTGTGCCGGGTGGAGATTATAACAGAACATGGCAAAGATGTTCAAATGTTCATAGATGACCCGCAGGGTCAAATAATAACAATCACAGTGGTTGTCGAAGGTACAACAGGTCAGCACCTCGGGAGTAAATGTCAGTGGGCTTTTCATAGCCAATCATTCAGAGTATCTCTACCGCTCCTCCTGTCTCTAGAGTTGAAAACAGCAGGTCTGGGACAAGTAGCACATCCGGTGAACAGGTCAGGGTTCCATAGCCGCAGGCAGAACAGCTGAAACTGGAGCAGCAGCACGGCCAGGTGGACTAGGGACAGCAAGGAGTCATCAGGCCAGGTAGTCCTGAGGCATGGTCCTAGGGCTCAGGTCCTTCGAGAGAGAGAATACTTACATTCACACAGGATACCGGATAAGACAGGAGAAATACTCCAGATATAACAGGCTGACCCTAGCACCCCGACACATAAACTACTGCAGCATAAATACTGGAGGCTGAGACTGAGAGACACTGTGGCCCCGTCCGACGATACCCCCGGACAGGGCCAAACAGGCAGGATATAACCCACCCACTTTACCAAAGCACAGCGCCCACACCACTAGGGGGATATATTCAAACCACCAACTTACCATCCTGAGACAAGGCCGAGTATAGCCCACAAAGATCTCCGCCACGGCACATCCCAAGGGGGGCACCAACCCAGACAGGAAGATCACGTCAGTGACTCAACCCCCTTAAGTGACGCACCCCTCCTAGGGACGGCATGGAAGAGCACCAGTAAGCCAGTGACTCAGCCCCTGTAATAGGGTTAGAGGCAGAGAATCCCAGCGGAGAGAGGGGAACTGGCCAGGCAGAGACAGCAAGGGCGGTTTGTTGCTCCAGTGCCTTTCTGTTCACCTTCACACTCCTGGGCCAGACTACAGTCAATCATAGGAACTACTGAAGAGATGAGTCTTCAACAAAGACTTAAAGGTTGAGACCGAATCTGCGTCTCTCACATGGATAGGCAGACCATTCCATAAAAATTGAGCTCTATAGGAGAAATCCCTACCGCCAGCTGTTTGCTCCCATGCTTTTCTAGGGACAGTAAGGAAGCCTGTGTCTTGTGACCGTAGGTATGTATGGCAGGACCAACCGGGAAAGACAGGTAGGTGCAAGCCCATGTAATGCTTTGTAGGTTCGCAGTAAAACCTTGAAGTCAGCCCTTGCCTTAATAGGAAGCCAGTGTAGAGATGCTAACACTGGAGTAATATGATCAATAGTCAAGATTCTAGCAGTCGTGTTTAGCACTAACTGAAGTTTATTTAGTGCTTTATCCGGGTAGCCAGAAAGTAGAGCATTGCAGTAGTCTAACCTAGAAGTGACAAAAACATGGATGAATTTTTCTGCATTATTTTTGGACAGAAAGTTTCTGATTTTTCGAATGTTACGTAGATGGAAAAAAGCTTTCCTTGAAACAGTCTTGATGTGTTCGTCAAAAGAGAGATCAGGGTCCCGAGTAACGCCGAGGTCCTTCAGTTTTATTTGAGACGACTGTACAACCATCAAGATTAATTGTCAGATTCAACAGAAGATCTCTTTGTTTCTTGGGACCTAGAACAAGCATCTCTGTTTTGTCCGAGTTTAAAAGTAGAACATTTGCCTCCATCCACTTCCCTATGTCTGAAACACAGGCTTCCAGGGAGGACAATTTTGGGGCTTCACCATGTTTCATCGAAATGTACAGCTGTGTGTCATCTGCATAGAGGTCACCAAGATGTAAAATATATAGTGAAAACAATAGTGGTCCTAAAACGGAGCCTTGAGGAACACTGCAATTTACACTTGATTTGTTAGAGGACAAACCATCCACAGAGACAAACTGATATCTTTCCGACAAATAAGATCTAAACCAGGCCAGAACTTGTCCGTGTAGACCAATTTGGGTTTCCAATCTCTCCAAAAGAATGTGGTGATCGATGGTATCAAAAGCAGCACTAAGGTCTAGGAGCATGAGGACAGATGCAGAGCCTCGGTCTGAGGCCATTAAAAGATTTACCACCTTCACAAGTGCAGGCTCAGTGCTATGATAGGGTCTAAAACCAGACTGAAGTGTTTCGTATACATTGTCTTCAGGAAGGCAGTGAGTTTCTGCACAACAGATTTTTCTAAAATTGTTGAGAGGAATGGAAGATTCGATATAGGCCGATAGTTTTTTATATTTTCTGGGTCAAGGTTTGGCTTTTTCAGGAGGCTTTATTCCTGCCACTTTTAATGAGTTTGGTACACATCCGGTGGATAGAGAGCCATTTATTATGTTCAACATAGGAGGGCCAAGCACAGGAAGCAGCTCTTTCAGTAGTTTAGTTGGAATAGGGTCCAGTATGCAGCTTGAAGGTTGAGAAGCCATGATTATTTTCATCAATGTGTCAAGAGATATAGTACTAAAAACCTTGAGTGACTCCCTTGATCCTAGGTCCTGGCAGAGTTGTGCAGACTCAGGACAACTGAGCTTTGGAGGAATATGCAGATGTAAAGAGGAGTCGGTAATTTGCTTTCTAATGATCATGATCTTTTCCTCAAAGAAGTTCATAAAACGTATCACTGCTGAAGTGAAAGCCATCCTCTTTTGGGGAATGCTGCTTTTTAGTTAGCTTTGCGACAGTATCAAATGTTTTTTTGGATTGTTCTTATTTTCCTCAATTAAGTTGGAAAATAGGATGATCGAGCAGCAGTGAGGGCTCTTCGATATTGTATGGTACTGTCTTTCCAATATAGTCGGAATACTTCCAGTTTGGTGTAGCGCCATTTCCTTTCCAATTTTCTGGAAGCTTGCTTCAGAGCTTAGGTATATTCTGTATACCAGGGAGCTAGTTTCTTAAGACAAATATTTTTGGTTTTTAGGGGTGCGACTGCATCTAGGGTATTGCACAAGGTTAAAATTAGTTCCTCAGTTGGGTGGTTAACTGATTTTTGTCCTCTGACGTCATTGGGTAGGCAGAGGGAGTCTGGAAAGGCATCTTGGAAGCTTTGGGTTGTCTGAGAATTTATAGCACAACTTTTTTATGACCCTTGGTTGGGGTCTGAGCAGATTATTTGTTACGATTGCAAATGTAATAAAATGGTGGTCTGATAAGTCCAGGATTATGAGGAAAAACATTAAGATTCACAATATTTATTCCACGGGACATAACTTGGTCCAGAGTATGACTGTGGCAGTGAATAGGTCCGGAGACATGTTGGACAAAACCAAGAGTCGATGATGGCTCCGAAAGCCTTTTGGAGTGGGTCTGTGGACTTTTACATGTGAATATTAAAGTCACCAAAAATATGAATATTATCTGCCATTATTACAAGGTGGGATAGGAATTCAGGGAACTCAGTGAGGAACGCTGTATATGGCCCAGAAGGCCTGTAAAACAGTAGCTATAAAAAAAAGTGATTGAGTAGGCTGCATAGATTTCATGACTAGAAGCTCAAAAAAACGAAAACATTGTTTATTTTTGTGTGAATTGAAATGTTCTATTATAAATATTAGCAACACCTCCACCTTTGCGGGATGCGCGGAGGATATAGTCACTAGTGTAACCAGGAGGTAAGGCCTCATTTAACACAGTCAATTTATCAGGCTTAAACCATGTATCAGTCAGGCCAGTCACATCAAGATTATGATCAGTGATTCATTCATTCATTGACTATAACTGCCTTGGAAGTGAGGGATCTAACATTACGTAGCCGTATTTTGAGATGTGAGGTATCACAATCTCTTTCAATAATGGCAGGAATGGAGGAGGTTTTTATTCCAGCGAGATTGCTAAAGCGAACACCGCCATGTTTAATTGCCCAACCGAGGTCGAGGCACAGACACGGTCTCAATGGGGATAGCTGAACTGACTACACTGACTGTGCTAGTGGCAGACTCCACTAAGCTGGCAGGCTGGCTCAGTTGGGTGGTTAACTGATTTTTGTCCTCTGGATGTCAGAAGGTGAATCTGGATGTCAGAAGGTGAATTCACCAATTTGTAAGTCGCTCTGGATAAGAGCGTCTGCTAAATGACTTAAATGTAAATGTAACAGCCTGCTACCCGGCCTATACCCTATCTCATTGTGGAGCTAGGGGAGTTAGAGCCCTGTCTATGTTTGTAGATAAGATGAGAGCACCCCTCCAGCTAGGATGGAGTCCGTCACTCCTCAACAGGCCAGGCGTGGTCCTGTTTGTGGGTAAGTCCCAGAAAGAGGTAGCATTTGTAGATAATTAGATCTTTTGGGAGGGGCAGAAAACAGTTTTCAACCAGCGATTGAGTTGTGAGACTGCTGTAGAGCTCATCACTCCCCCTAACTGGGAGGGGGCCAGAGACAATTACTCGATGCCGACACATCTTTCTAGCTGATTTACACGCTGAAGCTCTGACTGTTTCATCCTAACATCGTTGGTTCCGAAGTAGATAACAATATCCCTATACTCTCGCCAGTTTTAGCTTTAGGCAGCACCATCTTCAGATTAGCCTTAACGTAGGTAGCCTTGCCCCCTCGTAAACAGTGTATGATCGCTGGATAATTCCTTTTAAGTCTAATACTGCAGGTAATGGAGTCGCCAATTACTAGGGTTTTCAATTTGTCAGAGCTAATGGTGGGAGCCTTCGGCGTCTCAGATCCCGTAACGGGAGGAGTAGAGACCAGAGAAGGCTCGGCCTCTGACTCTGATTAATGGGGAGAACCGGTTGAAAGTTTCTGTCGGCTGAATGAGCGACACCGGTTGAGCATTCCTACAGCATTTCCTTCCAGAAGCCATGAGAAAATTGTCTGGCTGCGGGGATTTATACTAATGTTACTATCTGTACTTACTGGTGGCACAGACGCTGTTTCATCCTTTCCTACACTGAAATGACCCTTGTCTAATGATTGCGTCTGAAGCTGGGCTTGCAGCACATCTATCCTCGCCGTAAGGCGATCGTTCTCCTGTATATTATGAGAACAGCGACTGCAATTAGAAGGCATCATGTTAATGTTACTTCTTTTAGCTTCGGCTGGTGGAGGTCCTGATGAACCATGTACAGATAAAGCGTCCGGAGTGAAAAGTTGAATGAAAAAAGTTGCGTGAAGGAAAAACTAAAAATATAAACGGTAATTAAAAAGTTAAAAAACGTAAAATTGGCAGGTAGCAAAGTAAGGTTAGCAACAAAACGACATCCACAAATGAACACATACCATACGAAACGTAACATATCAGTATCTGCAGCACTTCAAGAACAGGGTTGCTTACCCCTGCCATAGCCCATCTATCCTATTTAAAACGTAATATTTATTAGTGAAACAAAATTGCTGTAACATACAGTGCATTCAGAATGTATTCAGACCCCACATTTTGTTACGTTACTACCTTGTTCTAAAATTGATTAAATTGGGGTTTGTTTCCCCTTATCAATCGACACACAATGACAAAGCAAAAACAGGTATTGTTTTGAAAATCCATAAAAAAAACTGAAATATCACATTTACATAAGTATTCAGACCCTTTACTCAGTACTTTGTTGAAGCACCTTTGGGAGTTTTATTTGTAATACATTTGCAGAAATGTCTAAACCTGTTTTCGCTTTGGCATTATGGGGTATTGTGTGTAGATTGTGGAAAAGGTTGAGAGGTCTGAATACTTTCCGAATGCACTGTATATAAATTAAATCAAATAACCTAGTACACACATCAAATTCACAGAAAAACGTGGACAGTCGGATGCATCGCAAATTCAGAACCCCTGGACAGCAACATAAAATTAAAGCACTGATCATTGGGAACGAGATCAGAATCAATGGTAAGGCTTCATCCATACATTAAATCGTTAAATAGGTAGCCTAGCCTGCAAAACTAAAACAATCCAGGTTAAAATCAAATGGCCTGATTAACATGACATCAATAACGCAGCCACATCCCGAATCCCCTGTGCTGACACGTTCAGATATATCAAAATATGGTGTAGTATTTCGTTAAAAAGCTCTGACGAAGGCCAAGAAAACAAGAAACACTTTTCAATGAGAAAACAGAAATCCTCTTTGGGTGAAAAAAACAAACAACTTCTGTTTTCAACAATGTAGTGCTTACGATTCAATACTCAATTATTTTGAGAACAAAATCTACATTTCCCAATTAAGTAGCCTACTTGTTGTTTGGCTACTCAAAGAGAAATAGGGCAAATCACTCGCAGCTCACCTCTTCCAATGCATTGTGGGAAAGTGTGCATCTAATTCTACGAGATGAAGAGCTGAGATGAGTATAACATCCTGGCATTTAAACCATCTCGATCATCGAAAATTCACAATTCTATTTTCGCATACTGAGAATGCATCATGCGCGATTGAGTTTTTTCACGACGCTATTCGTTGATTTCGGTAGCGCATCCCCTTATCTAATTGATCAGCTGTTGTCAAAGGCAAAATTAGTATTTAAAGTATACTAGATTTTTGAAATGTGGCATACTATTACACTTTGTTTTTGCATACTCAAACGGCATACTTATTAGGATGCAAGTATGGGAATTCGGACACACCCACTGTCAACTGTCAATGGTGTACTATATGGCGTTGAGCATTGACAGTAGCTAACCTAACCACCTCTTTTCCCTCAATTGCTCTCTCTGGTGAAGGACATCTCTCTGGAGGCCACAAGAGCTTTGTGAAGCCAGCAAGAGACAATACATGGAGAGATGACCAACCAATCACTGTTGATGAGGGGAGTGGAACCTCATCCCAGCACATTATGGTGATAGAGGTTAGTAATATTTTATTTAAAAAAAAAATATTTCACCTTTATTTAATCAGGTAGGCAAGCTGAGAACAAGTTCTCATTTACAATTGCGACCTGGCCAGGATAAAGCAAAGCAGTTCGACACATACAATGACACAGAGTTACACATGGAGTAAAATAAACATACAGTCAATAATACAGTATAAACAAGTCTATATATGATGTGAGCAAATGAGGTGAGATAAGGGAGGTAAAGGCAAAGTAAATACAATATAGCAAGTAAAACACTGGAATAGTAGATTTGCAGTGGAAGAATGTGCAAAGTAGAAATAAAAATAATGGGGTGCAAAGGAGCAAAATAAATAAAATACAGTAGGAAAAGAGGTAGTTGTTTGGGCTAAATTATAGGTGGGCTATGTACAGGTGCAGTAATCTGTGAGCTGCTCTGACAGTTGGTGCTTAAAGCTAGTGAGGGAGATAAGTGTTTGCAGTTTCAGAGATTTTTGTAGTTCGTTCCAGTCATTGGCAGCAGAGAACTGGAAGGAGAGGCGGCCAAAGAAAGAATTGGTTATGGGGGTGACTAGAGAGATATACCTGCTGGAGCATGTGCTATAGGTGGGAGATGCTATGGTGACCAGCGAGCTGAGATAAGGGGGGACTTTACCTAGCAGGGTCTTGTAGATGTCGCCAAACCCACCGGCTCTATGTCGAGTATGAAGCGAGGGCCAGCAAACGAGAGTGTACAGGTCGCAATGGTGGGTAGTATATGGGGCTTTGGTGACAAAACGGATTGCACTGTGATAGACTGCATCCAATTTGTTGAGTAGGGTATTGGAGGCTATTTTGTAAATGACATCGCCAAAGTCGAGGATTGGTAGGATGGTCAGTTTTACAAGGGTATGTTTGGCAGCATGAGTGAAGGATGCTTTGTTGCGAAATAGGAAGCCAATTCTAGATTTAACTTTGGATTGGAGATGTTTGATTTGGGTCTGGAAGGGGAGCTTACAGTCTAACCAGACACCTAAGTATTTGTAGTTGTCCACGTATTCTAAGTCAGAGCCGTCCAGAGTAGTGATGTTGGACAGGCGGGTAGGTGCGGGTAGCGATCGGTTGAAGAGCATGCATTTAGTTTTACTTGTATTTAAGAGCAATTGGAGGCCACGGAAGGAGAGTTGTATGGCATTGAAGCTTGCCTGGAGGGTTGTTAACACAGTGTCCAAAGAAGGGCCAGAAGTATACAGAATGGTGTCGTCTGCGTAGAGGTGGATCAGAGACTCACCAGCAGCAAGAGCGACCTCATTGATGTATACAAAGAAGAGAGTCGGTCCAAGAATTGAACCCTGTGGCACCCCCATAGAGACTGCCAGAGGTCCGGACAGCAGACCCTCCGATTTGACACCCTGAACTCTATCAGAGAAGCAGTTGGTGAACCAGGCGAGGCAATCATTTGAGAAACCAAGGCTGTCGGGTCTGCCGATGAGGATGTGGTGATTGACAGAGTCGAAAGCCTTGGCCAGATCAATGAATACGGCTGCACAGTAATGTTTCTTATCGATGGCGGTTAAGATATCGTTTAGGACCTTGAGCGTGGCTGAGGTGCACCCATGACCAGCTCTGAAACCAGATTGCATAGCAGAGAAGGTATGGTGAGATTCGAAATGGTCGGTAATCTGTTTGTTGACTTGGCTTTCGAAGACCTTAGAAAGGCATGGTAGGATAGATATAGGTCTGTAGCAGTTTGGGTCAAGAGTTTCCCCCCCCTTTGAAGAGGGGGATGACCGCAGCTGCTTTCCAATCTTTGGGAATCTCAGACGACACGAAAGAGAGGTTGAACAGGCTAGTAATAGGGGTGGCAACAATTTCGGCAGATAATTTTAGAAAGAAAGGGTCCAGATTGTCTAGCCCGGCTGATTTGTAGGGGTCCAGATTTTGCAGCTCTTTCAGAACATCAGCCGAACGGATTTGGGAGAAGGCGAAATGGGGAAGGCTTGGGCGAGTTGCTGTGGGGGGTGCAGTGCTGTTGACTGGGGTAGGAGTAGCCAGGTGGAAAGCATGGCCAGCCGTAGAAAAATGCTTATTGAAATTCTCAATTGTGGTGGATTTATCAGTGGTGACAGTGTTTCCTATCTTCAGTGCAGTGGACAGCTTGGAGGAGGTGTTCTTATTCTCCATGGACTTTAGTGTCCCAGAACTTTTTTGAGTTAGTGTTGCAGGAAGCAAATTTCTGCTTGAAAAAGCTAGCCTTGGCTTATCTAACTGCCTGTGTATAATGGTTTCAAGCTTCCCTGAACAGCTGCATATCACAGGGGCTGTTCGATGCTAATGCAGAACGCCATAGGATGTTTTTGTGTTGGTTAAGGGCAGTCAGGTCTGGGGAGAACCAAGGGCTATATCTGTTCCTGGTTCTAAATTTCTTGAATGGGGCATGTTTATTTAAGATGGTTAGGAAGGCATTTAAAAAAAAATATCCAGACATCCTCTACTGACGTGATGAGATCAATATCCTTCCAGGATACCCCGGCCAGGTCGATTAGAAAGGCCTGCTCGCTGAAGTGTTTCAGGGAGCGTTTTACAGTGATGAGCGGAGGTCGTTTGACCGCCGTAACGTCGTGACGGAGGAGCCAGCCGGATATCTCCTTCGGGTAGATAACGTCGGCAGTCCAGTTGTGAAGGTCCGGTGGGGCTCCGCATAGGCAGTAAAACGGGTCCGGATAGGTGACTGCAGCCCAGGAGTGATTGATGGAACTCTTCAGCTGGCTAGCTCCGGAATAATTGATGTTTGCTCTGGAATCGACGAAAGCCGATAGTCACACGGATAGCAGCTAGCTAGCTGTGAGATCCAGGTATGAATGTCCAGTTAGCGGTTGAAATCTAGGGACATGGAGAGAGAAATTGGTCCGGTATGTTCCGTTCCGAGCCGCACTGCGCTGCACCGTACAAAACTGGCAATAGATTTTCGAGCTAAAGGATAGCTGATGACCACAAACCGTGGTTAGCTGAATACTAAGGATTTGCCAGTAAAGAAGCTAACTAGCTTCTGAACTAGCTTCTGAACTAGCTTCTGGACTAGCTTCTGGATTAGCTTCTGGCTAGCTCCTGGCTAGCTTCTTGGAGTTTCTGGCTAGCTTCTTGGAGGATTACAGATTTGAGGTAAATAATACTTTTTTATAAATATAAATTGGTGAGGCGGGTTGCAGGAGAGTGTTTTGAAGATGAGTTTATGGAAAATGTAAAAAAATGTATTTGAAAAAAGTTATATATATATACGGGGCACGACAAGACGAGGACAAAAGACATCTGAACTGCTATGCCATCTTGGATAGGATGTGTAACATAAAAAAAATTACAGTACATCAAATAGGCCATCATTGTAAATAAGAATTTATTGTTTACTGACTTGCTTATAAATAAAGGTAAAAAAAAATGTTTTTACTTGCTAACATGTACATCCTAATTTATAGCTTGTTAGACTTCACTATGACGTTGTTATCCAATTCAACTCATGTACCGATAATAACCTCCTCTCTTCTTGTGTCAGTCTGTAGTTGTAGAGGCTGCAGGTCCTGGAGGATCGTCTCTGGTCAAGCAGGAGAGGACTGAAGAAGACGACCCACAACAAAACAGAAACATCCAGACTGAAGCAGCGGCTGGAGTGGCATCCCCTTTAGCCACAAAGTACCTCACCGCCTCGCCCCAGCCCAGGACCAAAGCCAACATCACAGAGGACAGTGGAACGCTGAACGCTGTCCTCAAGTCAGAGACCGACACAGATACTTTAATTGTAACACAAAGGCTTTTACACACAGGATCTAACCACAGGTCAGACCCAGAGAGACTCGGGCTGGGGCCACTTGGCTGTCCTCCTGCTCCTGGCTCAGAGTATTTACTTTACAGTAACCCGAGCCCAAGGACAGTTCATTCCCATCGAGATGCAGGTGACGCGTTAGAGACTGGCAATGATCCGTCTTGTTCTTACAATACAGAGGTGGACCCTGGCAACATGCCCTTGGGTTTAGAGACACATAATGATCTGTCTAGAGGGGACTGGAACCGGTACAGTAGTAGCGTATACTCTGAAGGGTGCCTAGATAAGAAAAAAGAGGTTATAGTGGTAGATGAGGTGACTGTGAAAGTGGAGGGCGATGCTCCTCCCACATGGAATGCAGATAGTCATCTAGGAGACAGACACTCACAGGGCAGAGATTTGTTAGATTACAGTGGAAGCTTAGGGACAAATCAAAATGTTGCCACCCACTCCCCTTTACACGCGTTCAGGGATCGCGACCCAGTGTCCACGACAATGGGGCCTTCCGATTCACACGGCAACATCCTTTTCAATCAGGTATTGAACTCGAAGGACCAAAGGACCAAGGCTCAGGCAGGGGGAGCAACATCAGACAATAGTAATGAGAAACGGTTCCTCTGCATGTTCTGTAACAAAGGGTTCAGCTGCCTCCAGAAGTTGGAGATCCACCAGAGGGTCCACACAGGGGTGAAACCCTTCAGCTGTACCCAGTGTCATATGCGCTTCTCCCACTCGTCCAGCCTTAAGAGGCACCAGAGAGTCCACACAGGGGTGAAACCATTCAGCTGTACCCAGTGTCACATGCGCTTCGCCCAGGCTGGTGACTTGAAGAGGCACCAGAGGGTCCACACGGGGGAGAAACCCTATAGCTGTACCCAATGTCACATGCGCTTCGCCCAGGCTGGCAACCTGAAGATGCACCTGAAGGTCCACACGGGAGAGAGGCCGTTTGCCTGTACGGACTGCGGGAAGAGGTTCTCTGAGAGGAGCTACCTCATGATACACCAGCAGAAAAACCATTCCACTCTAGAACATAGAAAGTAACCTTTCCACTCATTAGACATTTAGATCAAACTCCGTATTAAAGACAAAGATACAATTTCATTGTTATCAGCAGAAAAGATCCAGAGATTCATTTGGAATAACAAGAGTAACAGATTTCAGTGTTAAATATTCCTGGGTAGAATATTGCATCCAGACATAGTAGATGTATAAGCCGAAAAAGTCTGTTATATATTGTGTTTGTACTGTGTAGGCTATATAATGTTCACAAATGCCTATTTCATTACTTCCATTCAACTACTTTAGTTTTTTCCCCAAGACACTTTTAATAAGAATGTATGCAGTTTATTAAATTCAAGCAGATTTTTTGTTGAGACGTGGTTTTCATATGGTGTATTTCAAACGTGTTTATGTTTAATAAACACAAAATGGGACTTTTAAATTCTAAGACTTTCATTGAGACTCCCTTTAACATACATATATATGATCTCACCCTATTCTGCATACACAAAACAGTGCTTATAAGCAAATAACTTACGAAATAATACTAACAAACCTACTGTACACGTCAAAATAGTTGGTCAGGTTGGTCTGACTTTTGACTTATCACCGCTTACTTATTTTTACCCACAGCAATGTTTATGTCCACCATGATGGGTTTAACAACAATGAAGTCATAATGTAACTACAGTATAGTACTGAAACGTAGTGGAAACGTATCTGTGTGTGTACGTACCAGAGGGAGTGTATGTCTGTGTAATCTGTATCACCTGTCTCTTCCAGGAGGAGGGTCCAGAGGTGCTGCTGGTGAAGGAGGAGGGATGTGAGGAGGGTCTGGGGAACCATGGTCATGGAATTTCTATAACATTTAAGCTTATTTACTGCATTTCAACACAATTTAAAACTCTAAAATGCAATTTGGAGAACAGCAAAAACGAATTGACATCTTGTTGCTGTAGCTTCAAATTGAGGAGCAATTAGGGTTCAGTGCCTGGGTCAAGGGCAGATGAAGTAGACATGGAGGATGGGAAGCCTGATCTGCACTGGTGAAAGAGGAAACAATAGAAGACTGACCAGAGAGTATTGATCTGCTGAGTTGACAAAAGATGGGAGGAGCAAGGAAAGGGAGACATACAGTTAATTAGGTACACCCATCTAGTACCAGGTCAGGCCCCCTTTTGCCTCCAGAATAGCCTGAATTCTTTGGGGCGCAGATTCTACAAGTTGGAAACGGTCCACAAGGATATTAGTCCATGCTGACGCGATGGCATCGCGCAGCTGTTGCAAATTGGCCGGCATTACACCACCGCTACCAGCCTATACCGTTGACACCAGGAAGGATGGGTCCATGGACTCATACTGCTTGTGCAAAATCCTGACTCTGCTATCAGCATGATTTAACAGGAACCGGGATTAGTCAGACCAGGCAATGTTTTTCCCTCCTCCAGTGTTGGTGATCGCGTGCCCACTGGATCCTCATCTTCTTGTTTTTAGCTGATAAGAGTGGAACCAAGTGCTGCAATAGCCACTCTGTGACAAGGATCGACGAGTTATGCATTGCATTGTAAGATGTCGTTCTGCACACCACTGTTGTACTGCGCTGTTATTTGTTTATTTGTGGCCAGCCTGTTTGCTTGCACGATTCTTGCCATCTGGGTGACCATCTTGGATTTCCAGACCCAGACGGGTGCAGCCAAGGGCCCAGGGAACGGCATCACTGAGCGGACCAGAACTGGAGGTTAGTGGCGACATAGTGGAGGTCATTGGATGGGACAGCGTCCTCAACTCTGGGCTGGGGAACAACACTGTTAACCACAACCAGAAACAGACAGTCAAACACAAAACATCCAAACTTAGTCTCCATGACAACAGACTGGTAGAGACCATGACCAGTCCGCCTTCTATAGGTTCTATCAACTGGAACATGGACCCTGCAATCACTCAAAGAAACTTCCTGGCCTTCGTCCTCTTCACACTCTCCTTATGTTAAACCAGACCTGACAATGCCAGTGCCTCAACACCAAATGGCTATACAAGCCCATTGGCAAATGACAGTAGTTGAGAAATAATCAGTAAAGGTGGCAGCGCCAAAGAGAAATGATTCCTGTGTTCATTCTGTGGGAAAGTCTTCCATTTCCCCAAACAGGTGTAGATCCACCAGAGGATGCACACGATGGAAAAAACATTCGGTTGCCACTTGTGCCCGGACTGTTTCACCCACTCAGAGGCACCAGATGGTCCACACAGGACAGAAACCCTACAGCTGACCCCGGTGTGAGAAGAGGTTCTAAAGAAACACATGAAGATCCACACGGGAGAGGCCGTTGCCTGTACCCACTTGGAAGAGGTTCTCAGAGAAGATCAACCTCAGGATACACCAGCAAAAATGCACATGGCCCATGTATAGAGTATAGTAATGTAATGTAGTACTAGGTAGTTTGTTTGTACTTAATTCTGTTGGTTTTGGATGTAGTAGGGAACTGGATGAGGTGAACTGAGGAAAGAATGAATATGATGAGGCAGAGTAGATGACATGGGGATGGTTGGTGTGATGGTGTCTGTAAAAGTTTAATACAAAATTGACTCTGTGCTGACTGACATGGTCATTTTTGTATCATTGCAGGGACTGAGCTCAGACGAATCAGAACCCTAGATCACTGTTCTGTCCCGGAACACTAGAGATCACTTTTGTTCCCGGTTCTGTTTCGTTCTTTTACGGTTTTCGGTTCTGTTCTCTGAACTGGTTCCAAACCTCTTGAACGTTTTGGCATTCAGGTCCAAAAAGTCACTTTCTGAGTACTTCTACATTGGGCAAATATGTATGGAAGATTTCATTTCAATCAAAAAGGGATTGAATTCAAATAGATATACCAAGAGGCTCAAATCAGGGATCTAGTCTGCAGCCCAGACCCTTCTCTTCACGGTCAGTGGAGGGAGGAAGCTGATAGAGATAGACCCTCCTGGTACTACGATATTAACACCACAGTATCCACAATGAACAGAGCAGGTCACTCTGGGCTTCAGGATTCACAGAGAGTGGTGGGAGACTTAACAGGAAGTCTGTCTTCTCTTTCAGGATCTCACCTCATGCCTGGTGAATGGGTTCATACAAAGACTGGGCCTGGTTCAAGCCTTCCTCAGCTACCTCAGAGTTACCCAACCAATACAGACAAGCTAAGGACGGGCGTTCACCACAAGCGGTACCTAGCCTATAACACAGCACACAATCCCAAGAACACCCAAACAATGGTTAGATGTCAAGGAGGGAGCTCAAAGACTAACTACTTAAGGGTGGTGGCTCCTGCTTCTACCTCCTCTGGTGTCATTTGGTCACAACATGGGAGGGTGAGTATTGGGACGGACGCCGATAAGCCTGCCACATGTGTGGAAAGCGCTTCACTGATGAGAACTATAGGAAGAAACACCAGACCATTCACACCAAGGAGAGGCCCTTCAAGTACAAACTATGTACACAATAACTTTTCCTTCCTGAGTACCCTTATCAGACATAGGCGTATCCACAACAGGGAGAAATTGTTGCAGTGTGGCCTGAGATGTACACAGGGGATATCTGGTAACCATTCTTTATCTGACATATTATAGTTATCATGTGAAGTGTCTTGGGGTAAGAGGACATTTAACCACATACCCCTTATCGACCCTTTGTTAAATTGTCATTTGAAACAGGCTTGTATAAATACCTGTTTTTAGAGACAGTAAACCTAGGCTAGAGCAAGGACAGTTTAATATTTGCCTTACTGAGGTGTAGATGGAATAAAGTAATATTATTTTCTACTATATTATTGCTAACACACTTTTTTAAAACAAGTCTGCTCTCATCTTGAAAGATAGTGATCTTAGGAGATTTGATGTGTAATGTAATAGATGGGTTGGTTGTTTAGCACCAAAACCGATATGCACAATAATGGAGCAAAACAGATTTTAGCCATATTAGTATCGACATGAAATCATTCAAAACACCTCAAAACAAGGCATGCTATTAAGAACAAGCTGAAACGAGCCACTTATGATTCCACAATTAGCAGTTTCTTGTCATTCTTGCTAGCAATCTGGCCATCCTGAATAACAACAGGATGACTTTTGCCCCATGGAAACGCGCATTTTTCATGACGGCGTCACGGTCTATATGCAGCACTGTAAGTCAAAGAACAGCGCGCGTAGTAACCTTCTCATTTAACCACACCATTTGAGCTATGACGCCAACCAATAAGATCACTTCTCTTTAGTTTAAACGGAAGTGAACATTGACCATGAACAATTTCCACCTTAGCGGTTTTTTGGTTATGATTTCGACGTTTATTGAAACCATGTAACTCCAAATATGACTAATTTAGCGGCACGGCATCACATAATTTCCCCAGGTAGTGTTTAGTTAGTGTTGGAGACAGGACTTGGTTGATAGATGGTATCTTGGTAACGCTATCTAGCTGCTAACGTTAGCTAACAATGGCTAACTGTATGGTTTTTCACACTCAAATAACTTCCATCATGGAGGTGCTAGCGAATGCAGCCGTGGCAGAGATCTGTAAACTCGTAGACGACGACTATGCAGTGTTTCGTTTGGAAATGTCTCAAAGCCAGAAAGAAAACACGGCATTGCGGAGGAAACTACAGCTACTAGAACTGAAGGTGGCACGGGAGCGCGTCCTCGGCAGTCGTCCCAGTAGTGTCAAGATCCTCGACCGAAGCAGAGGAATGGCAAGAGGTACATTTTTCAGAGGGCCTAGCTGCGGGGCTTCTCGCCCCTTTCCCCTCTGCGCATTTGTGACTTAAGATGAGTTAACCAATATTGTGTCTTGGTCAGTTTTTGGATAATTCCCCTGATTAATTAAATATCTTGCGCAAAGACACTCATATTCTAACGACTTTCTTGATTTACTACATTCCCTGTTATTTACTAATTGAAAACGATATGATGCATGGAACATAAATCGATCTATGATTAGTATATCAAGAAGTTTCCAGAGTGTTACCTTACATCCTTGCCAATTCTAGACAATGTCAATAGTGTACAATATAGTGTTGAGCATTGACAATAGTTAACCTAAACACCTCTTTTCCCCCAATCACACTCTCTCGGGTGAAGGACATCTCACTGGAGGCCACAGCAGCTTTGTTAAGCCAGCGGGACGCAATAGATGGAGAGATGACCAATCAATCACTGTTGATGAGGAGAGTGGAACCTTAACCAAGGATGTTATCATGATAGAGGTTAGTGTAATAGTGTTGCATAAAAATCATCAAGTATGGCCTTTTTATTTCAGAAATGTTTCCATCAGCTATTCACTTGCTTACATGTACATCCTAATTTATCTGCCATAGGGAGGCTTGGAAGACTTCCCTGCAACATTGTTATCCAATTAAACTCATGGGGCGGTAATAACCTCCTCTCTTCTTGTCAGTCTGCAGATGCAGAGGCTGCAGGTCCTAGAGTAAAGCTGGAGAAGGCTGAAAGAGAGGAGGACCCACGGCTCAGCAGAAACATTCAGACTGGAGTGGTTGGAGTGTCCCCTATAGCTACGGAGGACTCCACCACCGCCCCAGCACCGCCTAGGACCCAACCCAGCATCACGGAGGTCAGTGGAATGCCGAACGCCGTCCTCAAGTCAGAGACAGACAAGGAGACTTTAACTGTAACACACAGGCTCTTACATACAGGATCTGACCACGGATCAGACTCAGAAAGGCTGGGGACACTGGGCTGTCCTCCTGCTCCCGGCCTAGAGTACTTTCCGGTATTTCACCAGAGCCAGGTTCATTCCCGTGGTGATGGTGACACGTTAGACACTGGTGGTGATGATCCGTCTTGTTCTTACTCTACAGAGATGGACCCTGGCAACATGCTCTTGTCTTTAGAGACACAGACTGATCTGTCTAGTGGGGATTGGAACCAGTATAGTAGTAGTGTATACACTGAAGGGTGCCTAGATAAGAAAAGGGAGGTTATAGTCGTAGATGAAGTGGATGGAGATGTTCCTCTGACATGGAATGCAGACCAGACTCAATTAGGAGAAGGACACTCACAAGGCAGAGATTTCATAGATTATAAGGAAAGCAAAGAGACTAATCCAAATGTCGCCACCCACTCCCCTTTACACGCGTTCAGGGATCGCGATACAATGTCCACATCAATGGGGTCTTCGGATTCCCACAGACGCGTCCTTTTCGATCAGGTATTAAACTCAAAGGACCAAAGGGCCATGGCTCAGGGAGGGGGAGCAACATCAGGCAGTAGTAAAGAGAAACGGTTTCTCTGCATGTTCTGTAACAAAGGCTTCAGCTGCCTCCAGAAGGTGGAGATCCACCAGAGAGTCCACACAGGGGTGAAACCCTTCAGCTGTACCCAGTGTCACATGAGCTTTGCCCAGGCTGGCAACCTAAAGATCCACCAGAGGGTCCACACAGGGGTGAAACCCTTCAGCTGTACCCAGTGTCATATGCACTTCTCTCATTCGTCCAGCCTGAAGAGGCACCAGAGGATCCACGCAGGAGAGAAATCCTTCAGCTGCCCCCCAGTGTGAAAATGTGTTTTCCCAGCTGAAGAAGGACCTGAATGGCCCACACGGGAGAAAGGCTGTTCATGTGTACGCACTGCGGGAAGAGGTTCATAGAGGAGCTACCTCAGTATACACCAGCTGAAAAACCATTCCACTCTATACCTGAAACCCTACATTAAAGTCAAAGATTAATTTTAATTTCATTGTCAGCAGGAAGGTCCACAGATGCCTTTGTAATAACAAAAGTAACACATTTCAGTGATGAATATTCCTGGGTACAATATTGCATTCAGCCATTGTCTGATATATACGGCATATATAAACATACACAGTACCAGTCAAAAGTTTGGACACACCAACTCATTCAAGATTTTTTATTTATTTTTACTATTCTCTGCATTATTCGAACAAATAGTGAAGACATCAAAACTATGAAATAACACATGGAATCATGTAGTAACCAAAAAAGTGTTAAACAAATCAAAACATATGAGATTCTTCAAAGTAGCCACCCTTTGCCTTGACAGCTTTGCACACTCTTGGCATTCTCTCAACCAGCACTATGAGGAATGCTTTTCCAACAGTCTTGAAGGAGTTCCCACATATGCTGAGCACTTGTTGGCTGCTATTCCTTCACTCTGCGGTCTCACTCATCCCAAACCATCTCAATTGGGTTGAGGTTGGGTGATTGTGGAGGCCAGGTCATCTGACACAGCACTCATCACTGTCATAGTTGGTCAAATAGCCCTTACACAGCCTGGAGGTGTGTTTTGGGTCGTTGTCCCGTTGAAAAATAAATGATAGTCCCACCAAGCCCAAACCAGATGGGATGGCATATCGCTGCACAATGCTGTGGTTGCCATGCTGGTTAAGTGTGCCTTGAATTCTAAATAAATCATTGACAGTGACACCAGCAAAGCACCATCACACCACCTCTTCCATTTTTCACGGTGGGAACCACACATGCGGAGATCATCCGTTCACCTACTCTGCGTCTCACAAAGATGCGGCAGTTGGAACCAAAAATCTCAAATTCGGGCTCAGACCAAAGGACAGATTTACACAGGTTTAATGTCCATTACTCATGTTTCTTCTTATTGGTGTCCTATTAGTAGTGGTTTCTTTGCAACAATTAGACCATGAAGGGCTGATTCATGCAGTCTCCTCTGAACAGTTGTTGAGATGTATCTGTTACTTGAACTCTGAAGCATTTATTTAGGCTGCAATCTGAGGTGCAGTTAACTCTAATGAACTTCTCCTCTGCAGCAGAGGTAACTCTGGGTCCCAATGAGAGCCAGTTTCATCATAGTGCTTGATGGTTTTAGCAACTGCACTTGAAAGAAACTTTCTTAATATTTTCCAGCACTTGAAGAAAAAGTTATTGAAATTTTCCAGATCAACTAATCTTTGTCTTTCAAGTAATGATGGACTGTCATTTCTCTTTGCTTATTTGAGCTGTTCTTGCCATTTATATATTCTTTTTACCAAATATTCCCTCCCCTACCTTGTCACAACACAACTGATTGGCTTAAACGCATTAAAGAAAGAAATTACACAAATTAACTTTTAAGAAGGCACACCTGTTAATTGAAATGCATTCCAGGTGACTACCTCATGAAGCTGGTTGAGAGAATGCCAAAAGTGTGCAAAGCTGTCATCAAGGCAAAGGGTGGCTACTTTGAAGAATGTCAAATATAAATATATTTTGATATGTTAAACACTTAATTTAAGATGGGATTCATTTATGATACTCTTTGAAGAGGTAGGGTTTCAGAAATTTTCAGAAGATGGGCAGGGACTCTGCTGTTCTAGCTTCAGGGGGAAGCTGGTTCAATCATTGGAGTGCCAGGACAGAAATTAGCTTTGATTGGGCTGAGCGGGAGCTGATCCCTCGTAGGTGTGGGACGGCCTAGATATAAGATGTGGCAGAACAGAGTGGTCAGGTTGGGATGTAAGGTTTGAGCAGTTCCCCTTGCTGCTCCGTAGGCAAGCACCATAGTCTTAGTGGATGCAAGTTTTGACAGGATGCCACTGGAGGAGCAGGGTGACATGGGAGAACTTGGGAAGGTTGAACACAGGCAGGCTACAGTGCTCTGGATAAATAGCAGGGGTTTGATAGATCCCAGCCAAAAGAGTTGCAGTCGTCTAGACGGGAGATGACAAGAGCCTGGATTAGGACCTGCACCGTGTGAGGAAGGGTCGTACTCTACGGATGTTGTAGAGCATGAACCTGCGAGGAGCGAGTCACTGCCTTGCAGAGAATGACAGTGTGTTGTCCATGGTCACACCAAGGTTCTTTGCACTCTAGGAGGACACTGTGGTGTTGTCAACCGTGATGGAGAGGTCTTGGAGCGGGCAGGCCTTCCTCAGCTCCTTCTTGTTGCGCTTGAGGTGCTGCGCCAACATTAAGCTGAGATGTTTCTCTGTGTGCCTGGCAGACATGCATTTGTAGTTTTCATATTGTGCATTTAACACTTGTGTTTAATAAAGACAAAATGGGACTTTTCATTCTAAGACTTTCATTGAGACTCTCTTTATACATCACATCTGATCTCAACCTATTCTGCATACACACAACAGAGCTTTATAACCAATATACACTTACTAAATATACCTACACATACCCACACACTAACAAACACCTACTGTAAACATTAAAATGGTTTACGATTTGTCTGATGATTTTGACATATCATAGCTGACTCATATTTACCCACAACATATTTATGTCCACCATGATGGGTTTAACAACAATGAAGTCATTATGTGACTACAGTATAGGACTCAAACGTAGTGGAGATGGGTATACACTCCATGTTGAAAGTGTGTTTTATCTGTGTGTACGTACCTGAAGGAGTGTATGTCTGTGTAATCTGTATCACTTGTCTCTTCCAGGAGGAGGGTCCAGAGGTGCTGCTGGTCAATGAGGGGTGTGAGGAGGGTCTTGGGAACACCTCCTCCTGAACCTACAGAGGAACCAGCTGAACAGCACTGAGGTGAGCCCACTGAACTAGTGTCTTAATGGTGTTAGGTTAGGGCCCGTATCCACCAAGCCTCTGAGTGCTGATTTAGGATCAGTTTAGCCTTTTAGATTATAATAAATGTAATAGGCTAGTGGCAAGCCCCCACATTTTTTACATAGTAGTTCTACCTACATACAAACAGCATTAAGATATCTTAATGCATCTAGGAAATATAGACCTGTAAACAGAGATGCAATAGATGGAAATGTCAACTATGAATATGTATGATGAATGTAAGCATTACTTTTTTGTAGCTGATTAATAGACCTTCCAAGTCATATGTGCTCTCATTCATGTATGGTCCTGCCTGACAAAAAGACAGTTACGTTTTGAATTATTTTATTTTTTAAATGTTTGGGCTATTGTAATCTGCTCAAAACAATTGGGTTTAGACATCGGAATTAGATTTTGTTGGGTGTGAGGTTGCTTGAAGGATTTTGTATCTTTAGCTCCTAGTCTTGTAATTAAGTTAAGCCACCAAAGATTATCTTTGGGGCCTCCATAGATTTAGCCTCAAATCCAATATGGTGTCCAAAATCCAATATGGCTGCCGTAATAACATTTGCATATAAAATTGCCCTTGTTTATTTTGGATTGTGTTATTCTGTCTTTAAAAGGGTTTCATAGGGCTGTTAGTATATAGTTGAAGTCAGAAGTTTACATACACCTTATCCAAATACATTTCAACTTAGTTTTTCACAATTCCTGACATTTAATCCTCGTAAAAAATCCCTGTTTTAGGTCAGTTAGGATCACCACTTTATTGTAATAAACAGTACCGTATTTCAAAGAACAGCGTGCTTTACTTTTTATTTAGCCACACACACTTTGAGCAATGAGGCCAACCCATAAGAGCATTTCTCTTCAGTGTAAAAGTAGTTGGGTGCAGTTGAATCAGTGAAGGTAACCTGTAGTGAACTTGTGATATTTGTTTGTGTTTCTTCTGATCAGAGGGAGCAGGCACTCCGTATCATGCAACTTGGGTCAAGATCAGTTTCTTGCTTTGCTCTTAGGAAGAGGGCATCATAGATCAAATCAAATCAAATTTTATTTGTCACATACACATGGTTAGCAGATGTTAATGCGAGTGTAGCGAAATGCTTGTGCTTCTAGTTCCGACAATGCTTCTAGTTCCGACAATGCAGTAATAACCAACAAGTAATCTAACTAACAATTCCTAAACTACTGTCTTATAGAAAGGAGTGATTTCTGGGGTAGCAATTGAAGTTTGTGTTTGTGATGCCCCCCATTTGGTGTGTCGCAGACCCGGTGGTGAAAGAGGAGTCACCGTCAGTCCATTTTTGAGTGTTGAGTCAGTCTACCCGGCAGTCATGTTAGGATATATCAGTTATCCTGTTAGAGCTTTTGTGCCAAATCCACTGCATTGTCTCAGGTGCAGCAGTGTGTAGGAGGGAGATTCCAAGATGTGGGAAGTATGCAGGAGGGCATGGGACAGAGGATTGTGCAGTTGTGTGTGTTAACTGTAGGAGTGCCCATCTTGCTGGGGTTTGGATGTGTCCGGTGCGAGAGAGGCAAATTGAAGTGGCCAGAGTCAGACTAATGCAGAGGGTGTAGTATGCTGAGGCAGTTTTGAAATTGGAGGAGGATGGGTCACAGGTGAGGGTCCTGAGAGGATCCCAGTGGGTAAACCAGTACAGAGGGATAGGGATAGGGTAACGAGTTATGCTTCAGTAAGGTTGGCTTCTTAGCAATGGTTATCAACTGTACCGCAGAAATGGAAAGTAAATCTCATAAAAATGGATGTGGTGGCAGCTGCAGAGATGTATTTGGGTATACGATTTGACTTCATAAGAGTTTTACTGGGTGTGTTGAGGGGTGGTGTCCCATCCTCCCAGTCCGTTGGTATGGTGCAGGATATGATAGGGTAAAAGTAGTGGAATGGGGCAATGGGTTTTTAATGAGTGTAGGTGTCTACGGCTATATGTAACTTTCTTATAGGACCAGAACTAATTAAGATAATTTTATGTTGGTAGGCTGTGATTGGCCTCACACTCCAGGACTGTAGGTGGCGGTGTAAGCACCTACAATTTGGGTGGTGTCCGCCAACCAAATTCCAAGGACTAAGTAAACGGAAGTAAACATGGTCAAGAACAATTTTCACGTTTGGGTTTTTGTCATTTAGACATTTTAACAACCATGGACCAACAACCAACAACCATTCAAAATATGACGAATTTAACTGCACAGCACTAAACACCCCAGATAATATTTCATTCGCGTTGGCGACAGGACTTGGATGGTAGATGTTAACGTTATCTAGTAAGTAACGCTAACTTAGCTGCTAACAATGGCCATGGTTTTTCACACTCAAATAGCCTCCATCATGGAGGTGCTAGCGAATGCAGCCGTGGCAGAGATCTGTAAACTCGTAGACGACGACTATGCAGTGGTTCGTTTGGAAATAACTCAAAGCCAGAAAGAAATCACTGCATTGCGGAGGAAACTTCAGCTCATCGAACTGAAGGTGGCACGGGAGCGCGCAGAGAAGACAATGCGAGAGCGCGTCCTCGCCAGTCGTCCCAGTAGTGACAAGATCCTCAACCGACACAGAGGAATGGCAAGAGGTACATTTTGCGGAGGGGAGGGGGGGGTGTTAACCAGAATTTGGTCTTGGTCAGTTTTGAGATGGTATGCAATAATTCTATTGATTACTTAGCTTGCACAAAGACACTTTCAAATTTACTGCATTTCATATTATTTTCTCATTGAAAACAATGATGCATGGAACATAATCACTCAATCTATAAATATTATCTCCAGTTGTGTAGTGGTGCTTGGAGAAGTGGGTATACTTAAAATTTGCCCAAACATTTCCAAACGGCCCACCCAGCGAAGGAAAGACGCCCTTGTGTGAAAAATTGAGAAACCGTGACACACTCTGAATTACCTAAAATCATGAAACCCATATTGGTCTTTCAATATCAGGCCAACCCAAACTGTACTGTGCAAGTAGAAGGCCAGCATCGCGGAGTCGCCTCTTCACTGTTGACGTTGAGACTGGTATTTTTCCGGTACTATTTAATGAAGGTGCCATTTGAGGACTTGTGAGGCGTCTGTCTCAAACTAGTCACTCTAATGTACTTGTCCTCTTGCTCAGTTGTGCACCGTGTTTCTGTGAAGGGAGTAGTACACAGCGTTGTACGAGATTTTCAGTTTCTTGGCAATTTCTCGCATGGAATATCCATAATTTCTCAGAACAAGAATAGACTTGACAGGATTCAGAAGAAAGTCCTTTGTTTCTGGCCATTTTGAGCCTGTAATCGAACCCACAAATGCTGATGCTCCAGATACTCAACTAGAAGGCCAGTTTTATTGCTTCTTTAATCAGAACAACACTTTTCAGCTGTGCTAACATAATTGCAAAAGGGTTTTCTAATGATCAATTAGCCTTTTTAAAATTATAAACTTGTATTAGCTAACATAACGTGCCATTGGAACACAGGAGTGATGGTTGCTGATAATGGGCCTCTGTACGCCTATGTAGATATCCCATTAAAAGTATGCCGTTTCCAGCTACAATTGTTAATGTTGTGACTGTCTACACTGTTTCTGATCAATTTGATATTTTAATGTACAAACAAAAATTGCTTTTCTTTCAAAAACAAGGACATTTCTAAGTGACCCCAAACGTTTGAACGGTACTGTATGTGATTATTGTACAAATCTGAGTTTGCTTCATTTAGTATCATCTTAAATTAAGATATTACATTTTTATCTAATTAATAATTGAGTCTGTTGACACACCGTGCAAGAATGGTCCACCACCCAAAGGACATCTAGCCAACTTGACACAATTGTGGGAAGCATTGGAGTCAACATTGACCAGCATCCCTGTGGAACGCTTTAGACACCTTGTAGAGTCAATACCCCAATGAATTGAGGCTGTTCTGAGGGCAAAAGGGGGTGCAACTCATTATTAGGAAGGTGTTCTTAATGTATTGTAGATTCAGTGTATAATATAGCATTGAGCATTGACAGTAGCTAACCTAACCACCTCTTTTCCCCCAATCACTCTCTCAGGTGAAGGACATCTCACTGGAGGCCACAGGAGCTTTGTGAAGCCAGCAGGACACAATACATGGAGAGATGACCAGCCAATCACTGTTGATGATGGGAGTGGAACCTCAACCCAGCACGTTATCGTGATAGAGGTTAGTGTAATACTATTA
Organism: Oncorhynchus masou masou; assembly: GCF_036934945.1. Classification (NCBI taxonomy): domain Eukaryota; kingdom Metazoa; phylum Chordata; class Actinopteri; order Salmoniformes; family Salmonidae; genus Oncorhynchus; species Oncorhynchus masou. The sequence goes on along the minus strand of NC_088232.1, from coordinate 5,381,567 downwards.
CATCCAGTGTATGTCTGTGTAAACATACTATTTTTTGTATACCAGGCACTGTGGCAGGTAGGTAAAAAAATATCATGATTATAGCTTTAATTAACAGCCACTCAGATTTTGTTTTTACCAGACAAAATATTTTTGCCGCCATAATAAATAAAAACATGAGCATGCATAGTTGAGGCAATTTTTTTTAGCTGCCCCTTTAAGGTTACCTTAATAACAGGGACACTTGCCTGTGACCATACCATGTCTCTTTTTGCTAGCAGTGGAAGCAAACTCAAACATTGAAAGCAACCTAGCTTGTGAACAAAGCAATGTTAATAGACAAGAAACACAAGAACAAAGTCTCATTTTAGTAGACTTTTGAGAAAATTAGACCAACATTTAAGGCTGGGTGCATTGCTTCTAAAAATAAATCCTTCAAGACTTCGCCCACAGCACAGGCAGTGTTGCTTTGCAAGGTGGGGTAGCTATAACGTTTGAATTCCGATTTCTTTGCACATTACCAGATATGAAACAAAACTGCAGAAATACTTTCAAAACAGCTGCTGCAGCATTTATTTAGCTATATATCACAACTTGCACTTGTGCCCATACTTCACTTGACTATTTTTATGAAATGCTTGCACTGTAGAGCCCTATGTGTGACCACCCAAAAACGTAGTAGGTGAATTAGGCATTCTTACCCGCCAATGTCAATCTACACGCAATTGGTGGGTGTTAATTTTAGACCGTGATTACATCAAAATTACAGTATATCAAATGTGGGCAGTTCATTTCATAAAGGCTCCCCTCGGCTATTCACTTGCTTACATGTACATCCTCATTTATCTGCCATAAGGGAGCTTGTGAGACTTCCCTACGGCATTATTATCAAATTCTACTCATGTATCGGTAATTACCTACTTTTTTCTTGTCAGTCTGAAGATGCAAGTCCTGGTGTCAAGCTGGAGAAGTCTGAACGGGAGGAGGACCCACGGCACAGCAGAGACATCCAGACTGGAGTAACCCCCCCTGTAGCCACGGAAGACCCCACCACTGCCCCAGAGCTGCCCAGGACCCGACGCAGAATCACGGAGGTCAGTGGAACGCTGAACGCCATCCTCAAGTCAGAGACAGATACAGAGACTTTAACAGGGCTGGGGCGACTGGGCTGTCCACCTGCTCCCCGCTCAGAGTATTTACTTGATGGTAACCCGAGCCCGAGGACGGTTCTGTCCCATCAGGACTCAGGTGACACGTTACAGACTGGCAATGATCCGTCCTGTTCATACGCTACAGGGACAGAGATGATTCCTGGTGACATGACTATGGGCTTAGATACACAGACTAATCCAATGGGAGCGGACTGGAACCAGTACAATAGTAGTGTATACTCTGAAGGGTTTCTAGATAAGAAAGGCGAGGGTCTGGTCGTAGATGAGGTGACTGTGAAAGTGGAGGGCGATGTTCCTCTGACATGGAATGCAGACGAGACTCACTTAGGAAAACAGGGAAGCACCAGTGACTTCTTAGACTACAGGGAAAGCTTGGAGACAAATCTAAATGTCGCCACCCACTCACCTTTACACGCACTCAGGGATCGTGACCCAGTGTCCACGTCCTTGGCACCATCCGATTCAGACAGCAGCGTCTTTTTCGATCAGGTATTGAACTCAAAGGACCAAAGGGCCAAGGCTCAGGGAGGGGGAGCAACAACAGGCGGTAAAGAGAAGCGGTTCCTCTGCATGTTCTGTAACAAAGGCTTCAGCTGCCCTCAGAAGGTGGAGATCCACCAGAGGGTCCACACAGGGGTGAAACCCTTCAATTGTACCCAGTGTCACATGCGCTTCGCCCAGGCATGCAACCTGAAGAGGCACCAGAGGGTCCACACAGGGGAGAAACCTTACAGCTGCCCCCAGTGTGAGAAGAGGTTCTCCCACCAGCACCATCTGAAGATGCACCTAAATGTCCATACGGGAGAAAGGCCATTTGCCTGTATGTACTGCGGAAAGAGGTTCTCAGATAGAAGCTACCTCAGGATACATCAGCAGAAAAACCATTCCACTCTATAACATAGGAAGTAACCATTCCACTCATTAGCTTCTGACATTTAGATCAACCCCTACATTAAAGACAGAATCATTTTCAGTGTTGTCAACAGGGAAGATCCACAGATACCTTTGGAATAATGAGAGTAACAGATTTCAGTGTTGAATATTCCTGGGTATAATATTTTATCCAGACATTGTGTGATATATTTAAGCATAACAAGTATGTTACATGTTGTGTTTGTACTGTGTAGGCTATATGTTGTTCACAAATGCTTATTTCTTTGATCCATTCAATACTAGGGCAACAATTTCCAAGATTTTACTGACTTACAGTTCATATAAGGAAATCTGTCAATTTTAAATAAATAAATTAGTCTGGATTTCAAATGACTGGGCAGGGGCGCAGCCATGGATTGGTCTGGGAGGGCATAGGCCCACCCACTGGGGAGCCAGGCCCAGGTAATCAGAATTAGTTTTCCCCCACAAAAGGGCTTTATTACAGACTGAAACACTCATCCGTTTCATCAGCTTTCCAGGTGGCTGTTCTCAGGCTATCCCGCATGTGAAGAAGCCAGGTACGGAGGTCCTGGGCTGGCAATGTTTGTGGTTGTGAGGCCAGTTAGATGGACTGCTAAATTCTCTAAAACAATGTTGGAGGCGGCTTATGGTAGAGAAATTAACATTAAATTATCTGGCAACAGCTCTGGTTGACATTCCTGCAGTCAGCATGCCAATCGCACTCTCCCTCAAAAAATGTAGACATCTGTGGCATTGTGTTGTGTGACAAAACTGCACATTTTAGTGGCCTTTTATTGTCCCCAGCAAAAGGTGCACCTTTGTAATGATCATTCTTTGTCATCAAATTCTTGATTTGCCACACCTGGATTATCTTGGCTAAGGAAAAATGCTCACTGACAGGGGATGTAATCACATTTGTGCACAAAATTTGAGACAAATAAGCTTTGTGTGCATATGAAACATTTCAGGGATCTTTTATTTCAGGTCATGAACCACGGGACCAACACAAGTTGAGTTTATATTTTTGTTCGGTGTGACAAAACGGCCACCAGAGACTCTATATGTGTGGTTTTCATGTGGTGTTTTCAAAATGTTTATTTTTAATGAACAAAAATGGGACTTTTCGTTCTAAGAGTTTCAATGAGGCTCTCTTTAGCAGTTGTGGAAAAAGTACCCAAATGTCATACCTTGGTTAGCGTGCACTGCGCCCGGCCCGCCACAGGAGTCGCTGGTGCGCGATGAGACAAGGATATCCCTTCCGGCCAAACCCTCCCTAACCCGGAACACGCTAGGCCAATTGTGCGTCGCCCCACGGACCTTCCGGTCGCAGCCGGCGCGAACCTAGAGTCTCTGGTGGCACAGCTAGCGCTGCGATGCAGTGCCCTAGACCACCCGGGAGGCACTAAATGTCATACTTGAGTAAAAGTAAAGATAGCTTCATAGAAAATGGCTCAAGTGAAAGTCACCCACTACTTGAGTGAAAGTATTAGGTTTTAAATATACTTATGTTTCAAAAGTAATTTACAAACAAAGCATGTATTTAGAGCGTCCACCAGATCAAAGGCAGTAAGAGATGACCATGGACGTCCTCTTGATAAATGTAGGAATTTGGCTATTTTCCTGTCCTGCTAACGAGTACTTTTGGGTGTCAAGGAAAATGCATGGAGTTAAAGTACATTATTTTCTTTAGGAATGTTGTAGAGTTAAAGTAAAAGATGTCAAATATAAATGGTAAAGTGCAGATAAGCAAAAAATCGCCCGCGCAATCATGGGTGAACAGGGAGTATAGGAGGGAACTAAGCATACACCCTTGAGGGGCCCCTGTGTTGAGGGTCAGCGTGGCGGATGTGCCTACCCTCACCACCTGGCGACTGTCCGTAAGGAAGTCCAGGAGAGGAGAGATGTTCACAATATACAGTGCATTCGGAAAGTATGTTTTCTTAAGTACTTTACACCACTGTTCTTTAGTATACATCACATCTGATCTCACCCTGTTCTGCATACACCCAACAGCGCGTTATAACCATTACACATAAGGCCTACTATATATACCTACAAATCAAATGTTATTTGTCACATTAAATGTGCTTCGTAAATAAAAGGTGTAGACTAACAGTAAATTGCTTACTTATGGGCCCTTCCCATGCAGAAAGAAACATTTACAAATAATAGAAAGATGATAACATGAGGAATAAATTCACAGTGAGTAGTGATAACTTTGCTATATACAGGGGGTACCAGTACCGAGTCAATGTGCAGGGGTACAAGGTAACAGCAGTCTTATTGCTTGGGGGTAGAAGCTGTTTAGGGTCCTGTTTGTTCCATACTTGGTGCATCAGTACCACTTGCCGAGCGGTAGCAGAGAGAACAGTCCTGGGTGGCTGGAGCCTTTGACAAGTTTTAGGGCCTTCTTCTGACACCACCTGGTATAGAGGTCCTGGATGGCAGAGAGCTCGGGTCCAGCGATGTGAAGGGCCGTACGCACTACCCTCTGTGTCGCCTTTTGCTTGGATGCCAAGCAGTTGCCTAACCAAGCCTTGATGCAGCCAGTCAAGATGCTTTCAATGGTGCAGCTGTAGAACTTTTTGAGGATCTGAGGGCCCATTACAAAATCTTTTCAGCCTCCTGAGGGGGAAATGGTGTTGTGCCTTCTTCACGTCTGTTTTGGTGTGTGTGTGGACCATGTTAGTTCCTTAGTGGTGTGAACACCAAGATTAAGACTCTTGACTCGCTCCACTAAAGCCCTGTCGATGTGGATGGGGGTGTGCTCGGCCCTCCGTTTCCTGTGGTCCACGATCAGCTCCTTTGTCTTGCTGACATTGAGGGAAAGGCTGTTGTCCTGGCACCACACTGCCAGGTCACTGACCTTCTGCCTATAGGCTGTCTCATCGTAGGTGATCAGGCCTACCACCATCATGTCGTCAGCAAACTTAATGGTGGTGTTGGAGTAGTTCGCACCCGTGCCATCGTGGGTGAACAGGGAGTATGGGAGGGGACTAAGCATGGCCCCGTGTGAGGTTCAGCGTGGCGGATGTGCCTACCCTCGCCACCTGGGGACTGCTCGTCAGGAAGTTCACAATATAGGGTGCATTCAGAAAGTATTCAGACCCCTTTGCTTTTTCCACATTTTGTTATTTACAGCTTTATTCTAAAATTGATTTTTTTTAAAAATTTAAACACAATCAACACACAATATCCCACAATGACAAAGCGAACACAGGTTTTTAGAAATTTTGGCCAATTTATTAAAAATAGAAAAAATGAATGCCTTATTTATGTATGAGTTCAGACCCTTTGCTATGAGACTTGAAATTGAGCTCCGGTGCATCCTGTTTCCATTTAGTCATCCTTGAGATGTTTCTACAACTTGATTGTAGTCCACCTCTGGTAAATTCAATTGATTGGACATCATTTGGAAAGGCACACACCTGTCTATATAAGGTCCCACAGTTGACAGTGCATGTCAGAGCAAAAATCAAGCCATGAGGTCAAAGGAATTGTCCGTAGAGCTCAGAGACAGTTTTGTGTCGAGGCACAGATCTGGGGAAGGGTACCAAAAAATGTCTGCAGCATAGAAAGTCCCAAAGAACACAGTGGCCTCCATCATTCTTAAATGGAAGAAGTTGGGAACCACCAAGACTCTTCCTAGTGCTGGCCGTCTGACCAAATTGAGCTGTAAGGGGAGAAGGGCCTTGGTCAGGAAAGTGACCAAGAAGCTGATGGCTACTCTGACAGAGCTCTAGAGTTCCTCTGTGGAGATGGGAGAACCTTCCAGAAGGACAACTACCTCTGCAACACTCCACCATTCAGGCCTTTATGGTAGAGTGGCCAGATGGAAGCCGCTCCTCAGTAAAAGGTACATCACAACCTGCTTGGAGTTTGCCAAAAGGCACCTAAAGGACTCTCAAACCATGAGAAACCAGATTCTCTGGTCAGATGAAACCAAGATTTGAACTATTTGACCTGAATGCCAAGCGTCACATCTGGAGGAAACCTGGCACCATGGTGAAGCATGGTAGTGGCAGCATCACGCTGTGGGGATGTTTTTCAGAGAAAGGGACTGAGAGACTAGTCAGGATCGAGGGAAAGATGAACGGAGCAAAGTACAGACAGATCCTTGATGAAAACCTGCTGCAGAGCGCTCAGAACCTCAGACTGGGGCGAAGGTTCGCCTTCCAACAGGTGAACGACCATAAGCACACAGCCAAGACAACGCAGGAGTGGCTTTGGCATGAGTCTCTGAATGTCCTTGAGTGGCCCAGCCAGAGCCCAGACTTGAACTCGATCGAACATCTCTGGAGACACCTGAAAATAGCTGTGCAGCGACGCTCCCCAGCCAACCTGACAGAGCTTGAGAGGGTCTGCAGAGATGAATGAGAGAGAAAAAAAACACATTTTTGTAGTTTCATACCCAAGAAGACTTGAGGCCGTAATAACGTACTGAGTAAAGGCTCTGATTACTTATGTAAATGTGATTTCAGTTTTTTATTTTTAATACATTTGCAAGTGGTCTGAAACACCTACTGTACACTTCAAAATAGTTTAGTCAGGTTTGTCTGATGAATTTTAACTTATCATAGCTGACTTACTTTTACCCACAACATCATATTTATGTCCACCATGACGGGTTTAACAACAATTATGTCATTCTGTAACGACAGTATAAGGACTCAAAAATAATGGGGCTGGGTAAACACTCCATGTTGAAAGAGTGTTTATTATCTGTGTGTTTGTTCTATCACTTGCAAGTCAATTGATGATTTTAATTGGCTGATGAGCATTTTTTAAATTGAATTTAAACTGTTTCTAATGTTCACAAGTATGGCCCATCCATCATTAAAGTGTGTATTTTCTGTGCGTGTGTGTGTGTACGTACCTAAGAGAGTGTATGTCTGTAATCTGTATCATGGCTCTCTTTCAGGAGGAGGAGGGTCCAGAGGTGCTGCTGGTGAAGGAGGAGGGTCTGGGGAACACTGAGGGGAACATGGTCATGGAGGACAACCAGACTACAACTCCTCCTGAACCCACAGAGGAACCAGCTGAGCAGCACAGGACCACACACAGTCTCACTGAGGTGAGCCCAATGTAAACTACTATCTGAATGGTATTAGATCAAATCAAATTCTATTTGTCACATGCACCGAATACAACAGTGAAATGCTTACTTACAAGCCCTTAACCAACAATGCAGTTTTAAGAAAAAAAGAAGTTGAAGTATTTACTAAATAAACTGAAGTAAACAATAAATAAATAAAAATGATTTTTTTGTTTGTTGGAAAACTAACATAATTAAAGAGCAACAATTAAATAACAGTAACAAGGCTATATACAGGGGGTAACGGTACAGAGTCGATGCGTGGGGGCACAAGTTAGTAGAGGTAATTGAGGTAATATGGGGGGGGTCAATGCCAACAGTCCTGTTAGCTGTTAAGGAGTCTTATGGCTTGGGGGTAGAAACAGTTAAGCCTTTTGGACCTATACTATCCAGTACCGCTTGCAGTACGGTAGCAGAGAGAACAGTCTATGATTAGGGTAGCTGGAGTCTTTGGCAACTTTTAGGGCCTTCCTACACAGCCTGGTATAGAGGTCCTGGATGGCAGGAAGCTTGGCCCTAGTGATATACTGGGCCGTGCGCACTACTCTCTGCATCCACAAAGCCTCTCAGAGTACAAGTGCTGATCTAAGATCAGTTTTGCTTTTTAGATTATAATGAATAAGACTATGTAGACAGGCGGGGACCTGATCTTGGATCAGCACTTCTATTCTGAGACTCTCTTCGGATATGGCCCCAGGTCATTATTAATTTTGTTGTGTGGGGCAAAATTAGTGTGGGACTATGCCTTTGAATTATCAAACCATTTTAATGAGCGTCATGTAATTAAATTAACTATACATTTGCATAGTGTCAAATCAACTAACATGTTTGCATAGTACTCATAGCAATCCCTCATTGCCCAATCAGAAGATGCTCCATAGCAGAGTGCGCATATCAGATTTCTTGATCCAACATCCTCTCACTCTGTATCTCTTACAGTCAGTAGACATGGAGGATGGAAAGTCTGATCTGCTACTGGTCAAAGAGGAGACAATGGAAGATGGACCAGAGAGCATTGACCTGCTGAGTGGAGTAAAGATGAGGGAGCAAGGTAAGGGAGAAATACATATAGCCTCCATACAGTGATAGATCTTCAATGGGAATAGTGATACATATAGCCTCCATACAGTAATACATCTTCAATGGGAATAGTGATACATATAGCCTCCATACAGTAATACATCTTCAATGGGAATAGTGATACATATAGCCTCCATACAGTAATAGATCTTCAATGGGAATAGTGATACATATAGCCTCCATAAGGTAATACATCTTCAATGGGAATAGTGATACATATAGCCTCCATACATTAATACATCTTCAATGGGAATAGTGATACATATAGGCTCCATACAGTAATAGATCTTCAATGGGAATAGTGATACATATAGCCTCCATAAGGTAATACATCTTCAATGGGAATAGTGATACATATAGCCTCCATACAGTAATACATCTTCAATGGGAATAGTGATACATATAGCCTAGATACAAAATAGAATAGTGATGCAACTGGTTACTATTCTTTTATAAAATGAAATTAATACAACTTATGTTTGTATACAAAAACACACATTATAATGTATGAACTTGACCAGTTAATTGACTCAAAATATGTATGAGTTTCCCTTCAGTCAGTCAACTTCGGTACAACATACTATGGGGAATTGCACTCTCTCGCGACTTTGGCTGCAAGATCTCACCTGACAAGGCCAATGAAATCCGTGCCTCGCTGGAAGCCCCGCCTTCCACAGGTGATAAGCATGAGGCACAGATTCCTTCCTTCAATTATTCTGCTCTTCACCTCGGTGTGAACAGGAACGATTCACGCTAATAAAACAAACAATTGGATAACGAGAATTACGTTGGGCCAACTAAACTGTCCCATAGTGGTAGAGCGTGCTCACCCTCTGTATGTTGTGTGCTTAGTTTGTATTTGCTCTCACAAGTTTCCTAATCCACAATTTGCTGGAAGAAAATGATTAAAACGGTTAAGAAAGCGGCCGAGGCGACGATGTGTTCATTCACCCAGTCATGCAGTTATACTATTTCTCTGAAAGATGCTCACGATTTATGTGTATTTTGTCTCGGCTTTGAACACGCTCAGCCGGCCCTCACTTGAACCAGTCTGTGTGAGCATTGCCACATACTGCGTGCAAACTCCCTGGCAAGACGTCTCGCATTCTTGTGAAAGCTTGGAGTTACCAATGGCAACTTTCCTTTCCCGGATGCCGGTATCTCGCCTGGGAATGAGGTGCAGGAAACAGAGAGAGATTTGGGGCTTTGGTGGAACTAGCCTCCCAGCTAGGAGATAGTGAGCCGGCTGGTTTGTCTCCCATGATGACATACAGGACACAGGTTTCGGATGACAACATGGTGTTCTGGACGCTCCAGGAGTTTCTCGGAAGAGGACTTAGTTCCCGGACAGCCACCCCCTAACACTATGTGAGTAGCGGGGTAAACCCTGGTATCCAATGCATTGTTCATAGAATTGTGCCACAGGGTGGCTATACATTTTGGAGTTGAAGTGGCCATGTTCACACCCGTGGCAAAGTCCAGGCTCGGTGGGAAGTATCAGCCCCCTGTGGTTGCCACAGTCAAGCACCACCTATCCCTGTTTCTGGATTTGGTCGAAGAATTGATGACAACCTGGTCCAACCCGCATTCAGCTCAGCTGATGCTGCATTGGTGTGCCCCCTTCATGGATCTGGAGGGGATGGATTGGGCGGGGCTGGTGCACACGCCTCCAGTCTATAGCAAGTTACCTGGCTACTTAGCCTGTTGACTCACAAGGGTGTGGCTAATGCGGATCCTATGCTCCCTAACAAGCACTGTCGCTTTTCAGCTGCTCGGCTGGATAAGGTGTATTGCACAGAGGGGATGGCTGATCCCTGTTGTCGATAACTGTATTGCAGGTCTACTAGACAAGAGTTGCTGCCGGAGCTTGGCATGGCTTTGGCTGCAGGAGAGTCCCACACAGAGCTCCTGGATGAGATTCGTGTTACGGCCAACTTCATTCTGTTCACGTCCCGGTGTACCGTTCTGGCACTCGGCAAGAGCAGGGTCGCTACTGTGGTGGCACACTGCCATCTTTGACGTTTTCAGAGAGAGCGGGACAGAGAAATGTACCTCTGATGCTGGGCCGGCTAAACGGGCTGTCCCAGGGGCCCGGCCCAGCACCAGGTCCAACCGGCCTGATTGACAGGCACAACGCCAATCTGCCTGGCACAAGCACCCCACCGCTTCCAGGGGCGACATGGTCCTGCTACGGCACAGGAAAGGAGACTTCGGGCAAACGTTTCCACCTAAACATATTGTTTCAACCCCATTGTTTGCGGATGTTAAGAGTGTTGTGTATTCCACATGTGAGTTCACTAAAACATGTCTCTCCACATTCAGATATCAAATCAAATTCATTTATATAACCCTTCGAACATCAGCTGATATCTCAAAGTGCTGTACAGAAACTCAGCCTAAAACCCCAAACAGCAAGCAATGCAGGTGTAGAAGCACATACAAGTTTGTTGAGTGTGGTGGAAACATATTTTTCCCAGGCCACTACTGGGGGCGTCATGCCTCCTCAGATGGCACTTTACAGGAGACTCGCTGCCTGATCTGCCCTAGATCATGCGAACAGTGATGTCAGGCTACAATTCATTGTACGAATCCCCCCCCACGTTTTTGCGGCATCATCACGTCAACTGTTCCCCTGGCCTCTGCCAGTATTAACGGAGGAAATATCCTCCCTGCTTCAGAAACAGGCAGAACGAATGGTTCCTCTGTTGGAAGCCCAGGAGAGCTGGTACAGTCTGTATTTACTGGTTTCGAAAAGGGACGGTGGTTTAAGCCCTATTCTAGACATGCTTGCCCTGAACAAGCATCTCAGAGTTCGCAAGTTCAAAATGCTCACAAACCAGCGGCTGTTACTGTCCATGTGTCCAGGAAATTGGTTCATCCACTATCGGCCTAAAGGATGCGTACTTTCGTGTGCCCATGTACCCCAGTCACATAAAGTTCCTGAGGTTCCATTACAAGGCGATAGCCGACACGTTTTTGGTACTCCCATTCGGCTTGTCTCTCTCGCCTCTCGTCTTTTTCACAGGTGGTGGAGGCGGCTCTGGCACCCATCAGGGGCTGAGGGTGTTGGCCTACCTAGACAGTTGGCTGATAGCAGCCAAAGGAACAAGCAGTGTTTCACACCGCGGCTAGTGCCCCATGTTCATTCTCTAGGTTTTATTGTACACCAGAGAAAGAGCTTCCAGCTCTGCTTGACCCAATTTCGGTTGAGCAGCACAGTATGTTTTCACCAGTTCCTGCGCCTACTGGGGATGATGGCTTCTATGATGGTGGTCAGTCCCCTGGAACTATTATTAATGCGGCTGTTCCAGTGCTGGGTGCTAGCAACGCGCTTGGAAGCATCTCGCCACCTAAACCAGTCAATTCCAGTGTCCCCGACATATCTTCGGGCACTGGCCCAGTGGAGGGATCCCCAGCTACTGTCGCAAGTGGTTCTCATGGCCCAGTTGTTGTCCCGCAAGATGGGTTACTCAATTCGGAAAGAATGGACGGTGTCATGGTGGGGCGCAGGGCGCTCTCTAAACACTCTCTCTCCCCTGGCATATAGCGGCAAGGGTTACCTAGCTGTGGCATCTCCTACTTCACAAGGGGTCTGGCAGCATTTTGGGCATTGTTTAAAAGGTTGACTGGAGGAGATATTTGTGCCGCGGCGAGTTGGGCATCACCACACATTTTTTTCAAAGGTTTTAATCGCTTGGATGTCACTGCTCCAGTGTAGCCCACAATGTGCTTATGGCTGGGATGGGAAATAACTAGGCAGCACACTGTCGGTGGTCTTCCATGGGCTGTTTCATTTAGTATCCGTTGGGGTCGGCTTAGGGCGTGATTATAGTTCCCCATGGTAGGCTATTCTGAATTGGACTGACTGAAAGGGAACGTAATGTTATGTCTATAATACTGTTCCCTGAAGGAGAGAAATTAGGTACAACACCCATTTGGCCCTGCGCTGCCCATTCCTGGACTTGGTGAAGAGCGGTATTACATTTATGGAATAAATCCAGTTTCACTCCTTCAGGGAACAGTAGTTCTAGTCATACCGTTATGTTTTCTCTGGCATGTTTGTAAAGTCTTGTTAGCAGTTGATGTTATTCTTCAATAACACAAACTCCAAAGTAAATCAGGGAGAAAAATAGGTTTATTCAAAGAGGACCAATCATAGATGTTATGCTGGGAGGTAGATGTTCAGTCTCCCCTGTCCTCAGCTTTTCTCCACAGAACAAAGGAACAGGATGCCATTCATAACCTTCCACCCTAGCATGCGGTTGACCAATCAGAAGTCCTTGCAGTACAACTGGGCCAATGGCCAAATAACAAGTATCCTGCTCCAGACTCAATGTACAGACCAATGAAAATGTGGCACTTGTAGCACTGAGTGCAGGACTGACATTCCACAGATTCTAAACAGCTGTTGAACTGAAGACCAACTATTTACTCTCGTCCTCGCATCCTCTGCGTTGTGTATTTATCTTCTATATATTCTTATAGTCTGTTTTGTTACCTCTTCCTGCAGGTGGTTGGCTGGAGGTTAACAGAGGAGACTGGGTGGCAATTTTGGATTGCCAGACCGGTGCAGTGAAGGGCCCAGGGGAGAACATCACTGAGCAGGCCAGATCCAGTAGCGACATAGTCGAGGTCTGTGGATGGGACAGCGTCCTCAACTCTGGGCCTGGGATCAACACTGTTAACCACAACCAGAAACAAACAGCCGAACACAAAACCACAACTGAACTTAGTCTCCATGACAACAGACTGGCTGAGACGACAGCAAGGCGTAGATTTGGTCTGCAGGGACGGGGAGGTGTCCGTATGCGGTTGGAGAGAACAGACACAGACTCGGCTAGCGATGCTCCGTCCTGCTTCTATAGTTGTGATTCAGAGAAACTGATGGCTCCTCAGGTTAACCCCCTAACAGATGCTGCCTTCAGCCTGCCTTCTATAGGATCTATCAACTGGAACATGGACCCTGTGACAACACAGACACTCCCTGGCCTTCATCCTCCTCACACTCTCCTTATGTTAAACCAGACCTCAGACAATTCTTCAACACGAAATGGCTACACAAGCCCATTGACAAATGACAGTAGTAGAGACGGAATCAGTAAAGAAAAGCGCTTCCCGTGTTCGTTCTGTGGGAAAGCTTTCAGTTTCCCCAAACAGGTGGAGATCCACCAGAGGATACACACGGGGGAGAAGCCATTCGGCTGTCACCTGTGTCGTGCCCGTTTCTCCCGATCGACCCACTTGAAGAGGCATCAAAGGGTCCACACAGGAGAGAAACCCTACAGCTGCCCCCAGTGTGAGAAGAGGTTCTCCCACCAGCACAATATGAAAGTGCACCTGAAGGTCCACGCGGGAGAGGCCGTTCGCCTGTACGCACTGCGGGAAGAGGTTCTCAGAGAGGAGACACGTCAGGATACACCAGCAGAAAATGCACAAGACCCATGTCTACCGTATAGGGACATGTAATGTAGTATAAGCATTTTGCTACACCTGCAATAACATTGCTAAACACGTATGTGACCAATATAATTTGATTTGATTATTTAGTGCTAGTTAGTTTGGGATGTAGTAGGGAACCGGATGAGGTAAACTGAGGAAATGAGTGTGATGAGGCAGCGTAGATGATATGGTGTCTGTAAAAGTGCTTCGCTGATGTAAAGTGATAACCTTGTCCTGTTTTTGTGCAATGTAATGTTTTATCCTTTTCCAAAGTATTCTAAAATGTATTTTATTAAAGCCGAGGGTGCTAGATGTACGGTAAGTGTTACCATAGTGAGAACAGTTATTAAACTTGTCATTTTGTGCAATAAAAGTACTGAACTTCACGTTATGAGTGTAGGACTATTTGGTTTACGTTAAATACAACATTAACTCTGTGCTGAGTTTCCCCTCTCAGTCGAACCGAAACATACACTGATCAAAAAATAAAGGGAACACTTAAACAACACAATGTAACTTCAAGTCAATCACACTTCTGTGAAATCAAACTATCCACTTAGGAAGCAACACTGATTGACAATAAATTTCACATGCTGTTGTGCAAATGGAATAGACAACAGTTTGAAATTATAGGCAATTAGCAAGATACCCCCAATAAAGGAGTGGTTCTGCAGGTGGGGACAACAGACCACTTCTCAGTTCCTATGCTTCCTGGCTGATGTTTTGGTCACTTTTGAATGCTGGCGGTGCTTTCACTCTAGTGGTAGCATGAGACGGAGTCTACAACCCACACAAGTGGCTCAGGTAGTGCAGCTCATCCAGGATGGCACATCAATGCGAGCTGTGGCAAGAAGGTTTGCTGTGTCTGTCAGCGTAGTGTCCAGAGCATGGAGGTGCTACCAGGAGACAGGCCAGTACATCAGGAGACGTGGAGGAGGGCAACAACCCAACAGCAGGACCGCTACCTCCGCCTTTGTGCAAGGAGCAGGAGGAGCACTGCCAGAGCCCTGCAAAATGACCTCCAGCAGGCATGTGTCTGCTCAAACGGTCAGAAACAGACTCCATGAGGGTGGTATGAGGGCCCGACGTCCACAGGGGGGGTTGTGCTTACTGCCCAACACCGTACAGGACATTTTTCATTTGCAGAGAACACCAAGATTGGCAAATTCGCCACGATGAAAGCAGGTTCACACTGAGCACATGTGACAGACATGACAGTCTGGAGACGCCGTGGAGAACGTTCTGCTACCTGCAACATCCTCCAGCATGACCGGTTTGGCGGTGGGTCAGTCATGGTGTGGGGTGGCATTTCTTTGGGGGGGCCGCACAGCCCTCCATGTGCTCGCCAGAGGTAGCCTGACTGCCATTCGGTACCGAGATGAGATCCTCAGACCCCTTGTGAGACCATATGCTGGTGCGGTTGGCCCTGGGTTCCTCCTAATGCAAGACAATGCTAGACATCATGTGTCTGGAGTGTGTCAGCAGTTCCTGCAAGAGGAAGGTATTGATGCTATGGACTGGCCCGCCTGTTCCCCAGACCTGAATCCAATTGAGCACATCTGGGACATCATGTCTCGCTCCATCCACCAACGCCACGTTGCACCACAAACTGTCCAGGAGTTGGCGGATGCTTTAGTACAGGTCTGGGAGGAAATCCCTCAGGAGACCATCCGCCACCTCATCAGGAGCATGCCCAGGTGTTGTACGGAGGTCATACAGGCACGTGGAGGCCACACACACTACTGAGCCTCATTTTGACTTGTTTTAAGGACATTACATCAAAGTTGGATCAGCCTGTAGTGTGGTTTTCCACTTTAATTTTGAGTGTGACTCCAAATACAGACCTCCATGGGTTGATAAATTTGATTTCCATGGATAATTTTTGTGTGATTTTGTTGTCAGCACATTCAATTGTGTAAAGAAAAAAGTATTTAATAAGAATATTTCATTCAATCAGATCAAGGATGTGTTATTTGAATGTTCCCTTTATTTTTTGAGCAGTGTATTTAATTCACATGGACACGAAAGTTACCTAGCCTCCAACACAGCACACAATCCCAACAACACCCACAACAATGTCTAGAGGGAGCACAAAGACTAACCACCTGAGGGTGGTGGCTCCTGCTTCTCTCTCTGGTGTCATTGGGTCACAACGTGGGAGGTCGAGCATTAGGATGGACGCCGACAAGCTGTACGCCTACCCCTCTTTTGGTAAGCACTTTACTGAGGTGTACTGCAAATAAGCACCAGACCGTTCACACCAAGGAGAGGCCCTTCAAGTGCAAACTATGTTACAAGAGCTTCTCCTTCCTGAGTAACCTTATCAGACATAGGAGAGTCCACAATGGGGATACATTGAAGCAGTGTGGCTTGAGATGTACAGTGGGGCAAAAAAGTATTTAGTCAGCCACCAATTGTGCAAGTTTTCCCACTTAAAAAGATGAGAGAGGCCTGTAATTTTCATCATAGGTACACTTCAACTATGACAGACAAAATGAGAAAAAAAATCCAGAAAATCACGTATGATTTTTAATGAATTTATTTGCAAATTATGGTGGAAAATAAGTATTTGGGTAATTAACCACATACCCCTTATTAACACTTTGTTAGCTTGTCATTTGAAACAGGCCGAAACAAATACCTGTTTTTACAGAGACAGTAAACCTAGGCTAGAACAAAGACTGTTGAATATTTACCTTGCTGAGGTGATGTCGATGAAGACTTTTACTCAAGTAATTGTGAGAACAACACAACATATCGCATGACTCCAAGTTTACTTTAATATATTATTATATCAATATTTGCACATAAAGGCGTTTCCACCGCCATTTCTCACATTTATTTACCTGACACAAAAAGATCCCACCGTGTTGAACAAATAAATTGTCTGTCAGCATTAATAAAATTGTTTCAGCATTTAATGTTCCCATCAGCCCTGTCGTTTCCTTTTTCATGCATCAGGTAATTAATCTGCATGAAATGGTTGGATGGAAATGTGGCTATTGATTAATTTCTCAGAAGAGGGGGAAAAAAACATCAACAAATTCAGTTATACATTACATAGGATGAAGAAACATTACTCCATGCCGTAACTTCATACTACTTGTAAGACATAGAGAACTGATAATGTATCTGGTCTCAGAGCGTTTTGTATTATTCTGTAAGTAAATCAGAGACACTATTTAGTATGATGTGTTACGTTTGGAGGGTTACATACGACAGATGGTTACTTAAGGAAATGGGTGGGCATATTACCAGAACGTCTAGCAACCCGAATATTATCACAGACAACTTTAGCATTTTAGCTAATTAGCAACTTTTCAACGACTTAATAATGTTTAGCTACTTTTCAACTACTTAGCATGTTAGCAAACCCTTTCCCTAACCTTTTAACCTAACTCATAAACGTAACCCTAACATTACCTAACGTAATACAGCTAGCCAAAATTTGTAACAGAGCATATCATACATTTTGCAAATTCGTAACATATTGTACGTTTAGGAAATTTGTAACATGTACACTACTGGTCAAAAGTTTTAGAACACCTACTCATTGAAGGGTTTTTCTTTATTTTTAGTATTTTCTAAATTGTAGAATAATAGTGAAGACATTAAAACTATTATAGAACACATATGGAATCATGTAGTAAACAATAAAGTGTTAAACAAATCAAACATATTTTATATTTGAGATTCTTCAAAGTAGCTACCCTTTGCCTTGATGACAGCTTTGCACACTTGGAATTCTCTCAACCAACTTCACCTGAAATGCTTTTCCAATAGTCTTGAAGGAGTTCCCACATATGCTGGGCACTTGTTGACTGCTTTTCCTTCACTCTGCGATACGACTAATCCCAAACCATCTCAATTTGGTTGAGGTTGAGGGATTGTTGAGGCCAGGTCATCTGATGCAACACTCCATTATTCTCCTTCTTGGTCAAATATCCCTTACACAGCTTGGAGGTGTGTTTTGGGTCATTGTCCTGTTGAAAAAAAATGATAGTCCCACCAAGCCCAAACCAGATGGGATGGCATATCACTGCAGAATGCTGTGGTAGCCATGCTGATTAAGTGTGCCTTGAATTCTAAATAAATCATCGACAGTGTCACCAGCAAAGCACCCGCACACCATAACACCTCCTCCTCCATGCTTTACGGTGGGAAATACACATGCGGAGAACATCCACACTGCATCTCACATAGACAAGGCAGTTGTAACCAAATAATCTTACATTTTGACTCCATACCAAAGGACAAATTTCCACCAGTCTAATGTCCATTGCTTGTGTTTCTTGGCCCAAGCAAGTCTCTTCTTATTATTGGTGTCCTTTAGTAGTGGTTTCTTTGCAGCAATTCGACCATGAAGGCCTGATTCACACAGTCTCCTCTGAACAGTTGATGTTGAGATGTGTCGGTTACTTGAACTCTGTGAAGCATTTATTTGGGCTGCAATGTCTGAAGCTGGTAACTAAAGAACCTATCCTCTGCAGCAGAGGTAACTGGGTCTTCCATTCCTGTGGCGTTCCTCATGAGAGCCAGTTTCATCATAGCGCTTGATGGTTTTTATGACTGCACTTGAAGAAACTTTCAAAGTTCTTGAAATTGTCCGTATTGACTGACCTTCATGTCTTATAGTAGTGATAGACTGTCATTTCTCTTTGCTTATTTGAGCTGTTCTTGCCATAGTATGGACTTGGTCTTTTACCAAAAAGGGCTATCTTCTGTATATCCCCTACCTTGTCACAACACAACTGATTGGCTCAAACGCAATTAAGAAGGAAAGAAATTCCACAAATGAACTTTAAATTAAACACACCTGTTACTTGAAATGTATTCCAGGTGACTACCTCATGAAGCTGGTTGAGAGAATGCCAAAAGTGTGCAAAGCTGTCATCAAGGCAAATGGGGGCTATTTGAAGAATCTCAACTATAAAATCAATTTTGATTTGATTAACACTTTTTTGGTTACTACATGATTCCATATGTGTTATTTCATAGTTTTGATGTCTTCACTGTTATTCTACAATGTAGAAAATAGTACAAATAAAGAAAAACCCTTGAATTAATGTGTTTTAAAACTCTTGACCGGTAGTGTACGTTTTTGCAAATTCATAACATGTCATTCATAACATATCATACGGAATGGGTGATGGAAATCCACACATGAATACATACCATAAGAAACGTAACGTTTCATACTAATTGGAGTGTCTCCGATTTACGTACAGTGCGAGTAGGCTAGTGAGTCTATATGATGAGATTATTATGGATAAGAGCCAGAATATTTGTATTTGTTATTCAAATTTACTGTGCACTTTCACCACCCTGTGAAGTTCAGTATAATTTATTTAATCTGTAGTTTAATAAACTGCATGGTTTCCCGAGTCGTAGTGGGAAGACCACACACCATATCATCGCGTGACTCCAAATTTACTTCGTTAAGATAGTTATTATATTAATATTTGCGCATGAAGTTGTTTCCACCGCATTTCCTAGTATAATTAATTTTAATGACACAAAAAGATACCATGTTAAACGAACAAATGATCTGTCGGTAATTATAAAATTGTACCGAAACTTCCTGTTTCCATCACAGCTGTTGTGATTTTTTTTATATGGTAGGATTTTACTCGCATACAACTGTGGAGGGAAACGTGGTTAGAGTTACAAAAAAAGTTTGGTTCAAATTGGATGTTAGGTACTATGTTTATTGAATATTATATGAGTCCTATATATTAAAATTGACAATTTGGGTGCCATCAATTGCTTTCATTTCAAATGATATTTCATCAAAATAATGTTTCTAACTACAGAAACGATTTCAGGACAGCCTAAAATGGCTTGCTGAAATGAAATGGAACGACCCCTGAGATCATATCAGTCAGTTAATATGACCTTTATGAATTATGAAGTCTTTTATGTGCGTGCATTGATTACATAAATGTTTTAACGTCTCAAATGCTTCAGAATTCACAAAAAGTTACGTTGGCTGATTAAGAATATCTCATAGAAGACGTATAAGATCTCCTAAACCTGTGTTTACCACGAACATGATGTTTTTTTCGCGTTTATCCAAAATTCCTACACTTTCACCTTGGGCTTTGACCAACATGGCTGAATGTGTGCTTGCAGAAAGACGCCATTAGGTAATAACCAGTACAGTACTTCAAAGAACAGCGAGGGTACGTTTCACTTTAACCACACCCTTTCAGCTATTACGCTCACCAATAAGATCCTTTCTCTTTAGTGTAAACGGAAGAGAACAGTAACCAAGAACAATTTCCACGTTAGCGTTTTTACTGTTGTTATTTAGACCTGTATTAACACCCTGGAACTCAAAATATGATTAATAATTTCCCCAGGTAATGTTTGATTCGCGTTGGAAATAGGACTTGGTGGATAGATGTTATCTAGGTAACGCTAGCTAGTAGCTGTTAACAATGGCTAACTGTATGGTTTTTCACACTCAATTAGCCTCCATCATGGAGGTTCTAGCGAATTCAGCCGTTGCAGAGATCTGTAAACTCGTAGACGACGACTATGCAGTGTTTCGTTTGGAAATAACTCAAAGCCAGAAAGAAAACAGGACATTGCGGAGAAAACTGCAGCTACTGGAAATGAAGGTGGCACGGGATCGCGCAGAGAGGACAATGCGTGAGCGCGTTCTCGCCAGTCGTCCCAGTAGTGACAAGTCCCTCGACCGATACAGAGGAATGGCAAGAGGTACATTTTGCAGATGGCAGGGGTTATCGCCCCTTTCCCCTCAGTGCATGTGTTCAGATGTGTTACCTAGAATTGGGTCTTGTAACATTTTTCGATAGTATCCAATACTTCCCTTGATTATCTAGCTTTTATTTTACCAGGTAGGTCAATGAAGAACAAATTATTCTTGCACAAAGACAATATCATATTCTAACCAGATTCTTGATTTACTGAGTTTCCAATTATCATACTCAATTAAAATAATGTGATGCATGGAACATAATCAATCCATCAATAGTATTAACTTGACTTTATGAGAAGTGTTACTTTACATCCTTGCCAATTGTAGACAGTGTTCAATATAGTGTTGAGCATTGACAGTACCTAACTTAACCACCCCTTTTTCCCCAATCACTCTCTCTCAGGTGAAGGACATCTCACTGGTGGCCACAAGAGCTTTGTGAAGCCAGCGGAACACAACGCATGTAGAGATGGCCAACCCATAGCTATAGATGAGGGGAGTGGATCCTCAACCCAGCATGTTATCGTGATAGAGGTTTGTGTCATAGTGTAACATTGAAAATAACAGTCAAACATTGCCCGTTTATTTCAGAAAGGCTCCCTCAACTATTAATTTGCTTACATGCACATCCTCAGGATGTGAGAGCCCTACGACATTGTTATCCAATTCCACTGTACCGGTAATAACCTTCTCTCTTTTTGTGTCAGTCAGCAGAGGCTGCAGGACCTGGGGTCAAGCAGGAGAAGACTGAAGGAGAGGAGAACTCAAGACACAGCAGAGACATCCAGACTGGCACAGCAGCAGGAGTGGCGCTCCCTGTAGCCACGGAGGACCTCACCACCTCCGTCGCACCGCAGGTCAGGACCCGACACAGCATCATGGAGGTCAGTGGAATGCCGAAAGCCATCCTCAAGTCAGCGACAGACACAGAGACTTTAACTGTAAAACACAGGCTCTTACGCACAGGATCTGACCACAGATCAGACCCAGAGAGACTGGGGCTGGGGCCACTGGGTTGTCCACCTGCTCCTGGCTCAGAATACCAACCAGTATTTTACCAGAGCCAGAGAATGGTTCATTCTTGTGGAGATGGCGACACGTTAGATACTGGCAGTGATGATTGTTCTTACACAACAGAGTTGGACCCTGGCAACATGCCCTTGGGTTTAGAGACACAGACTGATCTGTCTAGTGGGGACTGGAACCAGTACAGTAGTAGCGTATACTCTGAAGGGTGCCTAGATAAGAAAGGGGAGGTTATAGTCGTAGATGAGGTGACTGTGAAAGTGGAGGGCGACACTCCTCTGACATGGAATGTTGACGAGACTCCCTCAGGAGAAGGACACTCACAGGGTAGAGATTTCTTAGATTATAGGGAAAGCTTAGAGACAAATCCAAATGTCACGACCCACTCCTCTTGCTCCCAGAAGGTGGAGATCCACCAGAGGGTCCACACAGGGGTGAAATCCTTCAGCTGTACCCAGTGTCACATGCGCTTCGCCCAGGCTGGTGACCTGAAGAGGCACCAGAGGGTCCACACAGGGGTGAAACCCTTCAGCTGTACCCAGTGTCACATGAGCTTTGCCCAGGCTGGCAACCTGAAGAGGCACCAGAGGGTCCACACAGGGGAGAAACCCTACAGCTGCCCCCAGTGTGAGAAAAGGTTCTCCCGCCAGCACCAGCTGAAGATGCACCTGAAGGTCCACACGGGAGAAAGGCCATTTGCTTGTACGCATTGTAGTAAGAGTTTTTCAGAGAGGAGCTACCTCAGGATACACCAGCAAAAAAACCATTCTACTCTATAGTATAGAAAGTAACCATTGCACCCGATAGCTTCTGACGTTTAGATCAAACCCTGTATTAAAGACAAAGATTAATTTTCATTGTTGTCAGCAGAAAATATCCATAGATGGGTTTGGAAAAACAAGAGTAACACATTTCAGTGTTGAATATTTCTGGGTAGAAAATTGCATCCAGACATTGTGTGATTATATAAGGCATACAGTTTATAACCCTAAAAAGTCTGTTACATATTGTGTTTGTACTGTGTAGGCCAGGGGTCTCTTGTAGGTTTTCGCTCCAACCCTACTTATATCGAGCCTGGTTCAGCTAATTATTAGAATCAGTTGCGCCAGATTAGGGTTGGAGTGAACCTACAGGACGATAGCTCTCCAGGAACAGGGTTGGAGAGTCCTGGTGTAGGCTATATGATGTTCACAAATGCCGATTTCATGACTTCCATTCAACTACTTAATTTTTTCGCCAAGACACTTTTAATGAGAAAATGTATGCAGTTTATCAAGTTCATGCAGATTTTTAGTTGAGACGTGTATTTGTGGTTTTCATATGGATTATTTAGATCTTGTTTGTTTAATAAACACAAAATGGGACTTTTAATTCTAAGACTTTCATTATTCTTTTTAGCCAGTTCTTCTGAAAGTAGCCCACGAGCCAAAAATGGTCCCCAAAAATTGCGTACTACCTCACATCACCTAAATTACGTGGACACCTGCTCGTCGAACATCTCATTCCAAAATCATGGGCATTAATATGGAGTTGGTCCCGTCTTTGCTACTATAACAGCCTCCACTCTTCTGGGAAGGCTTTCCATGTTGAACATTGCTGCGGGGACTTAATTCCATTCAGCTGCAAGCATTAGTGAAGTCAGGCACTGATGTTGGGTGATTATTCTTGGCTCGCAGTCTGCATCCCAAAGGTGTTCTATGTGGTTGAGGTCAGGGCTCTATGCAGGCCAGTCAAGTTCTTCCACACCGATCTTAACAAACCATTTCTGTATGGATCTCGCTTTGTCATGCTGAAATAGGCAAGGGCCTTTCCCAAACTGTTGCCACAAATTTGGAAGTGTCTAGAATGTTATTGTATGCTGTAGCATTAAGATTTCCCTTCACCGGAACTAAGGGGCCCAGCCCGAACCATGAACAACAGTCCCAGGCCATTATTCATCCACCAAACTTTACAGTTGGCACTGTGCATTGGGGCAGGTAGCGTTCTCCTGGCATCCGCCAAAACCCAGATTCGTTCGTTCGACTGCCAGATGGTGAAGCGTGATTCATCACTCCAGGGAACGCATTTCGACTGCTCCAGAGTCTAATGGCGGCAAGCTTTACACCACTCCAGCCAACGCTTAGCATTGCGCATTGTGATCTTAAGCTTGTGTGTGGCTGCTCGGCCATGGGAACCCATTTCACGAAGCTCCCAACAAACAGTTATTGTGCTGATGTTGCTTCCAGAGGCAGTTTGGAACTCATTAGTAAGTGTTTGCAACCGAGTACAGACAATGTTTACGTGCTTCAGCAGTCCCGTTCTGTGAGCTTGTGTGGCCTACAACTTCTCGGCTGAGCCGTTGTTGCTCCTAGACGTTTCCATTTCACAATAACAGCACTTACAGTTGACAGGGGAAGCTCTAACAGGGCAGAAATTTGACAAACTGACTGGTTAGAAAAGTGACATCCTATCACGGTGCCACAATAAAAGTCACTGAGCTCTTCAGTAACGCCATTCCACTGCCAATGTTTGTTTATGGAGAGTGCATGGCTGCGTGCTTGATTTTATACACCTGTCAGCAACGGGTGTGGCTGAAATAGCCAAATCCACTAATTTGAAGGTGTGTCCACATACTTTTGTATATATAGTGTATGTTCAATTCATGTCATTGCTCTCTCTCTTGCTCTGCTGTGTGTGATTCTTGCTAGCTATCACTCAAACGTCGAGGGGGTGAATGTCATTGGCTGGAACTCGAATTGCTAGGGGGCTGGTCCACGTGGGGAGAAATGTAGGGAAAATGGCGCAGCACAGCTTCCAGAAAACTGTTTGTCGCTTTCAAACTAGGGATTTCGTGGCTAATTGAGGTAAGACAGTAACTGATCTCACCCTATTCTGCATCCTGACAGCGCTTTATAACCAATATACACTAAATATGCCTACCTGCTCACACACACTGACAAACACCTACTGTATAGTTTAGTCAGGTTTGTCTGACTTATCATAGCTGACTTATTATTCCCAGCATATTTATGTCCACCATGATGGATTTAACAACAATTATGTAATTCTGTAACTTTAGTATAGGACTCAAATGTAGTGGGGATGGGTAAACACTCCATGTTGAAAAGTGTGTTTATTATGTGTGTGCGTAACTGAGTGAGTTTATGTCTGTGTAATCTGTATCACCTGTCTCTTCCAGGAGGAGGAGGGTCCAGAGGTGCTGTGGGTGAAGGAGGAGGGGTGTGAGGAGGGTCTGGGGAACCCTGTGGGGACCATGGTCATGGAGGACAGACTACACCTCCTTCTGAACCCACAGAGGAACCAGCTGAGCAGCACAGTCTCATTGAGGTGAGCCCACTGTAAACTATTGGTTGAATGGTATTCGGTCAGAGCCCGTATCCACAAAGTCTCTCCAAAGTAGGAGTGCTGATCTAGGATAGATGTAGCCTTTTAGATCATAATGAATAAGACTATTGACAGGTGGGGAACTGATCCTCGATCAGCACTTTGTGGATATGGGCCCAGTTTATCTTAAGTGTGGGACCATGCCCTTGAATTATCAATCCATTAAAGAGTGTCAAGTAATCAAATCAACTAACATGTTTGCATAGTATTCATAGCAATCCCTCATTGCCCAATCAGAAAATGTGCCATAGCAGGGTGCTCATATCAGATTTCTTGATCCAACATCCTCTCACTCTGTATCTCTTACAGTCAGTAGACATGGAGGATGGGAAGCCTGATCTGCTGCTGGTCAAAGAGGAGACAATAGAAGATGAACCAGAGAGCATTGACCTGCTGAGTGGACTAAAGATGGGGGAGCAAGGTAAGGGAGAAATACATATACAGAACTTAATGTACAGTGTCTTCAGAAAGTATTCATACCACTTGACTTATTCCACATTGACACACATTCCACAAAAACATGTTTTTAGTATTATTCACATTTATTTCAAGTGAAATACAGAAATATCTCATTTACATAAGTATTCACACCCATTTGCTATGACACTCCAAATTGAGCTCAGGTGCATCCAATTTCCTTCAATCATCCTTGAAATGTCACTACAACATGATTGGAGTCCACCTGTGGCCAATTCAATTGTTTGGACATGATTTAAAAAGAAACACACCTGTCTATATACACTGAGTGTACAAAACAGTATAACTTCCTAATACTGAGTTGCACCCCCTTTTGCCCTCAGAACAGCCTCAATTCGTCAGGGCATGGACTTACAAGGTGTCGAAAGCGTTCCATGCTGGCCCATGTAGACTCCAATGCTTCCCACAGTTGTGTCAAGTTGGCTGGTAGTGGATCTCTACTCTGAATAGCTCGTTCCATCTCATCCCACAGATCCTCACTTGGATTGAGATCTGGTGACTGGGCAGGCCACTGCAGTAAGCTGAATTCACTGTCATGTTCGTGGAACCATTCCTGGACAATCCTAGCCTTGTGGCATGGGGCATTATCCTGCTGGAAAAAAAATCTATTCACAGATGGATACACTGCTGCCATGAAGGGATGCACCTGATTGGCGACGATGTTCAGATATCCTGTGGCATTCAAACGTTGCTCCACTTTTATCAAGTGCCTAAATGTGTGCCATGAAAACACACCATCACACCACCACCAGTCTGCAATGTTGACACATGGCATGATGGATGCATGTTTTCTCCGTACCGTAGTCCTCCCATCAGTGTAAAACAGCAGGAACCAGGGATTCATCAGACCAGGCAATGTTTTTCCAATTCTCCAGTGTCCAGTGTTTTTGTTCCTTACTGCACTGCAGCCGCAGTTTCTTGTTTTTTGCTGAGAGAAGTGGAACTCTGTAAGGTTGTCGGCTGCCATTAACCGTTTGTGTCAAAGTACTATGAGCTGTTTATTATTTTGTGGTTCTTTGGGCACCAATGTTGTACTGGACTGTCAGTTGACTCAGTGTAGCCCATCTGTTGCGCTGCACAATTTGTCAGCCTCCTCCTTTGTCCCGTTTCATCAATGACCTGTCGTTGGCTGGATGTCCTTTGGGTGGTGGACCATTCTTGATACGCACGGGAAACTGCTGAGTGTGAAAAGCCCAGCAGCGTTGCAGTTCTTGACACACTCAAACCGGTGCGCCTAGCACCTACTCCCATTCCCCTTTCAAAGGCACTTAAATCTTTTGTCTTGCACATTTACCCTCTGAATGGCACACATACACAATTAATGTCTCAAGGCTTAAAAATCCTTCTTTAACCTGTCTCCTCCCCGTCATTTACACTGATTGAGGTCAATTTAACTGGTGACATCAATAAGGGATAATTGCTTTCAACTGGATTCACCTGGTCAGTCCATATCATGGAAAGAGGTGTTCCTAATGTTTCGTACACTCAGTGTAAGGTCCCACAGTTGACAGTGCATGTCAGAGCGGAAACTATACCATGACTTCCAAGGAACGGCCCGTAGATCTCCAAGATAGAATTGTGATGAGGCGTATACCTGGGGAAGGTTATGAAACAGTTTCTAGAGTGTTGATTGTTTTCAAGAGCACATATGGAAGTACCCAGACTCTGCCTAGAGCTGGCCGTGCAACCAAACTGAGCAATCGTGTAAGAAGGACCTTGGTCAGAGAGGTGACCAAGAACCCAATGACCACTCTGACAGAACTACAGAGTTCTTTGGCTGTGAAGGGAGAACCTGCCAGAAGGACAGCAGTCTCTATAGGACTTCACCAATCTGGGATTTATGGGAGAGTGGCCAGATGGAAGCCACTCCTGAGAAAAAGGTACATGACAGCACACCCGCTGCTGTTTGGAGAAAACCAGGCACAACTCTTCCCCTCTAACACCATCCCTACCATGAAGCATGGTGGTGATGCTTTTCAGCGGAAGGACCTGAGAGACTGGTAAGGATAGAGAAAACAATAAATGGAGCCAAATACAGGAAAATCATTGATGAGAACCTGCTTCAGAATGCCAAAAAAATTAGACTGGGAGGCGAAGATTTACGTTCCAACAGGACAATTACAAGCATACAGCCAAAGCAACACTGTAATGGCTTCAGAACAAGAATGTGAAAGTCCTTGATTGGCCCAGCCAAAGCCCAGACTTGAATCACATTTGAAAATCTGTGTTAAGACTTGAAGATTGCTGTTCACGGCCGCTCCCCATCTAACTTAACAGAGCTTTAGAAGATCTACAACAAGAGGGCCTCCCGGATGGCACAGTGGTTACTGCAGCGCCAGCTGTGCCACCAGATACTCTGGTTTTGCGCCCAGGCTCTGTCACAGCCGGCCGCGACCGGGAGGTCCGTGGGGCGACGCACAATTGGCCTAGCGTCGTCCGGGTTAGGGAGGGTTTGGCCGGTAGGGATATCCTTGCGCACCAGCGACTCATGTGGCGGGCCGGGCGCAGTGTGCGCTAACCAAGGTTGAGAGGTGCACGGTGTTTCCTCCGACACTTTGGTGCGGCTGGCTTCCGGGTTGGATGCGCGCTGTGTTAAGATGCAGGGTGGCTTGGTTGGGTTGTGTATCGGAGGACGCATGACTTTCAACCTACGTCTCTCCCGAGCCCGTATGGGAGTTAGTAGCTACTAAGCAATTGGATACCGTGAAATTGGGGAGAAAAAGGGGTAAAATAAAAAACAAGGCTGATACAGACATACCCAAGACGACTCAAAGCTGTAATCGCCGCCAAAGGTGCTTATACAAATATTGACTTGGGTGTGAATACTTATGTAAATTAGATTTTTGTATTTCATTTTCAATATATTTGCAAACAGTTTTCACTTTGTCATTCATTATGAGGTATTGTGCGTAGATAATAAAGAGAAAATAAATATATTAAAACATTTTGAATTCAGGCTGTAACACAATAAGTCAAGCAGTATGAATACTTTCTGAAAGCACTGTATGTATGGCTCAGTTGGTAGAGCATGGCACTTGCACAGTCATGGTTGTGGGTTCAATTCCCAGGGCCACCCATACATAAAATGTATGCACGAATGACTAAGTCACTTTGGATAAAAGTGTCTGCTAAATGGCATATGTTATTACTATTATATTACTAATGGGCATACAATGAAATTAATAAAACTTGTTTAGATACTAAAACAAACATTGACTCAAAACTGTATATGTAGAGTTCTCTGATGGTGGTTGGCTGGAGGCTAAAAGAGGAGACTGGGTGGCCATCTTGGATTCCCAGACCCAGATGGGTGCAGCCAAGGGCCTGGGGGAGGACATCACTGAGCAAGACAGGACCAGAAGCGACATAGTGGGAGTCCGTGGATAAGTACGCGTCCTCAACTCTGGTCTGGGTATCAACACCACAACCAGAAACAGTCGAACACAAAACAACAACTGAACTTAGTCTCCATGACAAAAGACAGGCTGAGTACCAGGGCGAGGAGTAGATTTGGTCTGTGAGGACGGGGAGGTGTCCGTATGCAGGGGGAGAGAACAGATACTGACTCGGCTAAAGATGCTCCATCCTGCTCCTAATAGTTGTGATTCAGAGAGACTGGCGGCGCCTCAAGTTAACCCACTAAAAGGTGCTGCCTTCAGCCTGCCGCCTTAAGGATCCATCAACTGGAACATGGACCCTGCGACAATACAGACATTTGCTGGCCTTTGTCCTCCTCACACTCTCCTAATGTTAAACCAGACCTCAGACAATGCCAGTGCCTCAACACCAAAGTGCTACACAAATGACAGTAGTAGTAATGCTATCAGTAGATCCAGTGGCAAAGAGAAGTGCTTCCCATGTTCATTCTGTGAGAAAGCCTTCAGTTTCACCAAACAGGTGGAGATGTACCAGAGGATGCACATGGGGGAGAAACCATTCTGCTGCCATCTGTGCAGGGCCAAATCCTCCCACTTTTCCAACCGGAAGAGGCACCAGACAGTCCACACAGGGGAGAAATCCTACAGCTGCCCCAGTGTGAAAACAGGTTCTCCCACCAGCTGAAGATGAACCTGGAGAGAGGCCGTTCATCTGAACGCACTGCGGGAAGGGGTTCTCAGAGAGGAGATACCTCAGGATACACCAGCAGAAAAGCACATGGCCCATGTATAACTTTAGCTCCATAAAGTTCTCAGTCACTGCCATGGATTTCAGTCATATGGATTCTGGTTTAGAGATGACATAGCCTAATACAGCATGATTGTTCTATGAAATATATTCCCAAATATCGCATTTTCTCTGTTAAACTGTGTGCACTGAACTGAGATGCATGATTGTTGATGACACGTCAATGTTCAGATGGAAGGGATGAAATGGTCTGTAAAGGGCACCTCAGCAGCGCTCTCAACTCAGACAGTGGTGTGTAGCTTACTGTAGCTGCTGGCAAAGTAATTCAAAGCCTCTAAATTATCACTCAGGATGTTACTTTCCAGTGCTACTATTTTTTTCCATGTAATGTTATTATTAAAACAAAATAAGACAGCCCAATAGTAGAATAGTGTTCAGTGCTTACTTTGTAAATTGGGAGGTACCAGAACAAAGTGAGCCCGAGAGGGGGTGTGACCTGGGGTGTTCTAAGGTACCAGAATACATGAGAAAAAAAATCACCTTTATAATAAAGCATTGCATGCATATCATCACATTTGAGTAGTGGCATAGAGCAGTAGAGTAGAAGCACTTAGAAGTTGCACACACGGGGAACATGTTTAGTAGACTAGGGTCCAAGAAAATGTTGGCCTTTTATAAAAGCATTTCATGCAATTCTAGGTCATTTACATGACTGGAGACTTTGGCAGAATCTTTTATTTTTGTATTTTTTATTCTGCAGAAATTATCTAAATGGCAGGTTACTTTCTCACTTTCAAACCGAGAATCTGAGATCAATAAAAACCACCTTGTCTTGAATCCATCAATAGTCTAGGTGTGTATATAGGCAACAATATGTAGGCTACAATATGAGGAGGAAATTATAGTCCTAAAATTGCTTTCCAGTTTCATTGAGTCACCCAACGATGCGCAGGTCACTCGCTGGTGATTGTCGTTGCGCTCATGCCAAAAGCCTCTCTCTCTTTTTGTAAAACAGTATTTGGAAGTTGATCAAATATTTTGGTAGCATACAGAAAATTATTCTCTTTTCAGCAGGAGCCATTGCTTTCCAACCTGTGTTTTTCCCCTCGATTGTATTTGAAATATTGCTGTTTGGTCTGCGTGCTGATTTTTCACTGACAGATTTGCCGCGCGTTCCCGACTATAGGCTATCCCTTGTTATTGGGGTACAATCCAAAACTAGGCTATTTAAAAAAGAAGCCAATGGTCCTCTGTTGCTAAATTATAGTAATTGTCATGGTGTAGTAGACTATTCTGAATGATTTTGTTTTTTTTTAACAAACATCAGTAATTGTATAACTTAGGCAAATGTGTTTCAATTTATCAGGGGGGCTGCAGTTCCTCCAGAACCCTTTGCGTAGCTATGATTCTAATAAGGAAATAAATGATGACGTGCAACGCTGGAGAGAGACATGAGCCTGCAACTTATATCAGAGCAGAGAGCGAAAGATCATAGAAAGTGAATCTCATTCTAGTTAGATACAGGCGCGCTTCTCACAGCCACCGCCAAGCGTTGGTCTCAAACATAGGTTACAAACTCTAAACCCGGTCCGGCCCAAATCAAATATTAGAATATTAGACCCCTCCTGAAAATGTACTTTTTCACATTAGCTTTTTTGTGGGGGAAGGAGAATAAACAGAGGCAATTGAGAGAGGAATCCATGTCAAAATAGTTACTGGATCCTGACAAATAGGTTCCGGGACAAAACAGTCTTAAACCGAGAGGTTCCAGATCTGGCTCGAATGAAGCACTGTACCTGTTTACCTTGTTGTGTGTTCTGATTCAGAGGGGTTGGGTTAAATGCCACATTTTCACTTCATTCATTTAGTTGTACAACTGACTGTCATGTACCTTTTACTGAGGAGTGGCTTCTGTCTGGCCACTCTACCATAAAGACCTGAATGGTGGAGTGCTTCAGAGATGGTTGTCCTTCTGGAAGGTTCTCCCATCTCCACAGAGGAACTCTAGAGATTTGCCAGAGTGACCGTCGGGTTCTTGGTCACCTCGCTGACCAAGGCACTTCTCCCCAATGATGAGGCAGAGTAGATGATATGGTGATCATCAGCCAACAAGATGAGTAGGCCCAACGAACAGCCTATGTCAATCTACTATCCCCCATAGTACTAAAGTATTATACGGGTCAGCTTGTCCTTCTGTGCGAGAAATATATATTCCGAATATGTTGTGGGACGTGATCGATCCCAAATGAATACAACCCCTGTACATCAAAAACCCCTTTAAAAGCAATGAGGCTGATGCAACAGATCAGAAAGTTTAGTTTAAAATCTTGCTAAACTATTAGGCCATTTCTTTACATTATGAATGCAGCACTGCGTAGGCTTATAAGCATGAATGTTCCAGAATGCAATTAGCAGGAAAACACCATTCTCAAAAGTACACTGCAAATGCGAGCGGTTTCACATGACAGAAATGAAAATATCCTTCAAAAATCCTTTAGAAAGAGGGAAGATCTAAAGATGTAACAACAAGCATGGGTTGTTAATATGACTAGGAATGTGTTTTTGGCTGTAGGACAAGGAAAGAAAGTTGAGAACATGAGAAAAATAGACCCTACTGGTTTCAATGGGATATGAGGCAGTGTTTAGAAAATAATCCCCCTTACCATTTTCCAACCATAGGAATGTTAAGACATGCCTCATAAAATGACAAAAAATGTCCAGGTTTCAAACAGTTCCATTTACAGTTAAATAGTTTCAAAATAATATACAGATTGCAAGTTGGGTAACTTGCAGTGCACTGGCAGTGGCCTTTCTCTCCTGTTGAAATGAACAATGTCTCAAGTATTTGACAGAATCAAGGCTTTAGATAGTAATAATGATCCTACATTGTATTTGTCAAACATGACTGGTGTTTAGCCTAATAAATATATATATACAGTGCCTTGCGAAAGTATTCGGCCCCCTTGAACTTTGCGACCTTTTGCCACATTTCAGGCTTCAAACATAAAGATATAAAACTTTATTTTTTTCATTAAAGCAAGGCCCCTGAACGCTTGTATTTTCGGAACTATGCAATGATATGGGCAGCGACCATGTAACACGTTTACAACATACAGAAGTGCGCTGATTATCAAGGGGCAAAGTATTGACACATTTTTTTTGAATTGAGATGAGCTTAAACTTTTCTTTACTGACCATAATTCTCACTTGTCTGACCACTTGCATGATGACGAGTTTCTCACATGACTGGCCTATCTGGGTGATGTTTTTGCTCGCCTGAATGATCTGAATCTAGGATTACAGGGACTCTCCGCAACTATATTCAATGTGTGGGACAAAAATGAGGCTATGATTAAGAAGTTGAAGCTCTTCTCTGTCCTCATTAACAAAGACAACACACAGGTCTTTCCATCATTGTATGATTTTTTTGTGTGCAAATGAACGCAAGCTTACGGATAATGTCAAATGTGATTTAGCAAAGCACCTGAGTGAGTTGTTTGCACAATTACTGTGGTGTAATTATTGTCATTAAAAGGAGAGACTTAGATTTCTTCAAAACAATCCAACTTTATTATTTAATTACTGCAGTAATGGGGCTGGTCGGTAATCACCCCTGGAGGTGATCACTGCGTTCTCAACGAGCTGGTTTGAGCCACAGCATTTTATAGCAAAGTCCATCCTCCTTCAGTCTACATGACAAACAACATATGTATGGAATGGGTCACAAGGTTAAGATCTGTATGAAAGATACTTATAATTCACAGCAGACAGTATCTGCTGTAAAAACAGTTCTCATTGTGTAGAGACCAGTGTCTGGCCCCCCAACTCCATACTGGAGCCATCTCCCCCTGGTACCCCAGTACAGAAACATTAACTCATGTTCTGGAATGCCGTATCACCCAAATACATTGTAAATCTTCAAGAGTCCCATCCTCGGTAGAACACACACAAATGAGTGTTCTAACAACCCCTTATTCTGTTGCATTAAACAACCATTTGATGCAATAACAGCATTATAACATAATCTTGTAATTTCCACCATATTATGCAGGTACTTTCCTGAAACAAATGACACAAACAACTGGATTCGTTATCCCTTTCATGTCCTGCCTCCAGTCCACTTACCGATATCTGAACAAGAGAGCCTCATCGAAATTGCAACAAGCCGTTCTGTTGAAAATTTTATTTAATCAGAAGCCACTGCCAGATTTCTGGATTGGGCTGCAGTCAGAGTATCCTGCCTTGGCAAATCGTGCTTTTTAAGATACTGATGCCCTTTGTAACCACGTACCTATGTGAGAGTGGATTCTCAGCACTCACTAGCATGAAAACTAAATACAGGCACAGACTGTGTGTGGAAAATGATTTAAGACTGAGACTCTCCAATACAACCCAACATTGCAGAGCTATGTGCATCCTTTCAAGCACACCCTTCTCATTAACCTGTGGTGAGTTGTTCACAATTTTTGATGAACTAATAAGGTTTTATATGTAAAATGGCAAAGTAAAGAGCAAAATGCCCTGGTCCTTTGTCAATTCCCACAATCTGGATTGTGACCAACTCACACTCATTCTAATGTATTGTATAGTGTGTGTGTGGCAGGCTTACAATGATGGCAAAAAACAACATTTGAGAGTGCGATGACCCTGGTACTAGAGGGGGTGCAGCTGGAGGTTGAATGTTTGAAGGGGTGCGGAACTATAAAAAGTTTGGGAACCACTGCTCTACCGGATGCTCGTTAAGAACAAGGTGAATGCTTCGCCTCTCCTTTCAGGGTTTTTATTCATTTTCTTCATCACCACCACACATTTAGCACACACACACAC
This sequence comes from Oncorhynchus masou masou, assembly GCF_036934945.1. NCBI lineage: Eukaryota > Metazoa > Chordata > Actinopteri > Salmoniformes > Salmonidae > Oncorhynchus > Oncorhynchus masou. The sequence goes on along the minus strand of NC_088232.1, from coordinate 5,347,345 downwards.
TTTAGTTATTTACAATGGATCTTGGAATAACTGTTACTCTGAATGACTAGTGTATATAGCCTATTTATATTGCATATTTATGACGCTTTAACTAATACCGTTTACATGTTGTGCACACTCTTGCCTAAAAGAACCACAACAGTTCAACTGCTGTCCATTCCTAATTGTAACCATGATGATCACTTTTAGTCTGTGCTTGTGTGGTAATGTGTTGTTGTGGCCAAGAGCCAATAAAACATCTGCCTTGTTCTTGCCGGACAGCCTGTAGTGAGTCAGATCCTTAATCAGCATTAAGTACTAGCGGATGAGGGCACTCACAGCCAACTGCTCAGATTTTGTTTTTTCAGACCATTTTCTTTTCATGGTCCTTCGTATTGCCTGATACTGACCTGGCTACAGTGAAGATGTTCCAGTATCCAAAAGAGTGTTATCAATGTGCGAAGGAAGAAGACATGTTTTTATGTGGAGTTTTTATTGTGGACATTAACCAGAATACCTGAATGTCGTGTGTGCATCGAAATGTAAGTTGTATGGGTTCTTATTGGGGGGTTTGACGTGCTGTGTAATAATAATTACCACTAATTACTTAAAGTTATTTTGATAAGCTTGCAGACATATTTTCTACTATACTACCAAACTGTAATGTAAGTGTGTTGCGAATACTGCTATGCATATTGTCTATAGATATATATACACTGAACAAAAATATAAAACACAACATGCAACAATTTCAAAGATTTTAATGAGATCCAGTTCATATAAGGAAAATAGTCAATTTAAATACATTCATTAGGCCCTAATCTATGGATTTCACATGACTGGGAATAAAGATTTGCATCTGTTGGTCACAGATACCGAAAAAAGGTAGGGGCATGGATTAGAAAACCAGTCAATTCCCAGTTAATGCCGGGAAGAGCACACTCATCCAGCGCGCCAGTGGCCATTGAAGGTGACCGTTTGCCCACTGAAGTCTTATGACGCCAAACTGCAGTCAGGTCAAGACCCTGGTGAGGACGACGGGCACACAGATGAGCTTCCCTGAGACAGTTACTGCAAAAATTATTTGGTTGTGTGAAACCACAGTTTCATCAGCTGTCCGTGTTTTTGGTCTCAGACGATCCCGCAGGTGAAGAAGCCAGATGTTGAGGTCCTGGTCTGGCGTGGTTACACCAGGTCTGCGGTTGTGAGGCCAGTTGGACATACTGCAAGATTCTCGAAATCTATGTTGGAGGCGGCTTATCGTAGAGAAATTAACATTAAATTATCTGGTAACCGCTCTGGTGGACATTCCTGCAGTCAGCATGCCAATTGCATGCTCCCTCAAAACTTGAGACATCTGTGGCATTGTGTTGTGTGAAAAAACTGCACATTTTAGAGTGGTGTTTTATTGTCCCCAGAACTGTGTAATGATCATACTTTTTAATCAGCTTCTTGATATGCCACACCTGTTATGTACTTGAGTGAAGACCCAAAAGCGGTTTTAACAGAAAACAGAGTTCTTTAATGAAAAACAGGAATGGCATAAATCCTCTTCCAACGTTGACAATGGAACAAAAAGAACGTAGTATAGTGCAGGATGCACCTGCCAGGCAGACTCCGACAGGATAGGACAAGGTGGAAGCAAACGAGACGACAGCTTGCTTCTGGCATCAAAAACACAAACAAGAATCAGACACTGAAAGTAGCAGGAACAGAGAGAGAAATAGAGACCTAATCAGAGGGGGAAGAGAGAACAGGTGAGAAAGAGTGAATGAGCTAGTTAGGGGAGATGTAGAACAGCTGAAGAATGAGAGACAGAGAAGGTAACCTAAAAAGACCAGCAGAGAGAGACAGAGTGAAGAGAAAGGACAGGAACAGACATAACAAGACATGACAGTACCCCCCACTCACCGAGCGCCTCCTGGCGCACTCGAGGAGGAAACCTGGCGGCAACGGAGGAAATCATCGATCAGCGAACGGTCCAGCACGTCCCGAGAGGGAACCCAACTCCTCTCCTCAGGACCGTACCCCTCCCAATCCACTAGGTACTGATGACCACGGCCCGAGGGCGCATGTCCAAAATCTTACGAACCCTGTAGATAGGTGCGCCCTCGATAAGGATGGGGGGACGAGCGGGGGCGCGAAGAACGGGCTTAACACAGGAGACATGGAAGACCGGGTGAACGCGACGAAGATAGCGCTGGAGAAGAAGTCGCACTGCGACAGGATTAATGACCTGAGAAATACGGAACGGACCAATGAACCGCGGGGCCAACTTGCGAGAAGCTGTCTTAAGGGGAAGGTTCTGAGTGGAGAGCCATACTCTCTGACCGCAACAATATCTAGGACTCTTGGTCCTACGCTTATTAGCGGCCCTCACAGTCTGCGCCCTATTACGGCAAAGTGCCGACCTGACCCCCTTCCAGGTGCGCTCGCAACGCTGGACAAAAGCCTGAGCGGAGGGGACGCAGGACTCGGCGAGCTGAGATGAGAACAGCGGAGGCTGGTACCCGAGGCTACTCTGAAAAGGAGATAGACCGGTAGCAGACGAAGGAAGCGAGTTGTGGGCGTACTCTGCCCAGGGAGCTGTTCTGACCAAGACGCAGGGTTACGAAAAGAAAGACTGCGTAAAATGCGACCAACAGTCTGATTGGCCCGTTCGGCTTGACCGTTAGACTGGGGATGAAAGCCGGACGAGAGACTGACGGAAGCCCCAATCAAACGGCAAAACTCCCTCCAAAATTGAGACGTGAACTGCGGGCCTCTGTCGGAAACGACGTCAGACGGAAGGCCATGAATTCGGAAAACATTCTCGATAATGATCTGAGCCGTCTCCTTAGCAGAAGGGAGCTTAGCGAGAGGAATGAAATGAGCCGCCTTAGAGAATCTATCGACAACCGTAAGAATAACTGTCTTCCCCGCTGATGAAGGCAGTCCGGTGATAAAATCTAAAGCGATGTGAGACCACGGTCGAGAGGGAATGGGAAGCGGTCTGAGACGGCCGGCAGGAGGAGAGTTCCCAGATTTAGTCTGCGCGCAGACCGAACAAGCGGCGACAAATCGACGCGCGTCACGTTCCCGAGTGGGCCACCAGAAACGCTGGCGAATAGAAGCGAGCGTACCCCGAACGCCGGGGTGGCCGGCTAACTTGGCAGAGTGGGCCCACTGAAGAACGGCCGGACGAGTAGGAACGGGAACGAACAGAAGGTTCCTAGGACAAGCTCGCGGCGACGGAGTGTGAGCGAGTGCTTGCTTTACCTGCCTCTCAATTCCCCAGACAGTCAACCCGACAACACGCCCTTCAGGGAGAATCCCCTCGGGGTCGGTGGAGACCTCAGAAGAACTGAAGAGACGAGATAAAGCATCAGGCTTGGTGTTTTTGAGCCCGGACGATAAGAAATAACAAACTCAAAACGAGCGAAAAACAGAGCCCAACGAGCCTGACGCGCATTAAGTCGTTTGGCTGAACGGATGTACTCAAGGTTCCTATGGTCAGTCCAAACGACAAAGGAACGGTCGCCCCCTCCAACCACTGTCGCCATTCGCCTAGGGCTAAGCGGATGGCGAGCAGTTCGCGATTACCAACATCATAGTTACGTTCTGACGGCGATAAGCGATGAGAGAAAAACGCGCAAGGATGGACCTTGCCGTCAGAGAGAGAGCGCTGAGAAAGAATGGCTCCCACGCCCACCTCTGACGCGTCAACCTCAACAACAAACTGACTAGAGATGTCAGGTGTAACAAGAATAGGTGCGGATGTAAAACGATTCTTAAGAAGATCAAAAGCTCCCTGGGCGGAAACGGACCACTTAAAGCACGTCTTAACAGAAGTAAGGGCTGTGAGGGGAGCTGCCACCTGACCGAAATTACGGATGAAACGACGATAGAAATTAGCGAAGCCCAGAAAGCGCTGCAGCTCGACGCGTGACTTAGGAACGGGCCAATCAATGACAGCCTGGACCTTAGCGGGATCCATCTTAATGCCCTCAGCGGAAATAACGGAACCGAGAAAAGGGACAGAGGCGGCATGAAAAGTGCACTTCTCAGCCTTCACATAAAGACAGTTCTCCAAAAGGCGCTGGAGGACGCGTCGCACGTGCTGAACATGAATCGAGAGAGACGGTGAAAAAATCAGGATATCGTCCATGTAAACGAAAACAAAAATGTTCAGCATGTCTCTCAGGACGTCGTTAACTAGTGCCTGAAAGACAGCTGGAGCGTTAACGAGGCCGAAAGGAAGAACCCGGTATTCAAAGTGCCCTAACGGAGTGTTAAACGCCGTCTTCCACTCGTCCCCCTCCCTGATGCGCACGAGATGGTAGGCGTTACGAAGGTCCAATTTGGTGAAAAACCTGGCTCCCTGCAGGATCTCGAAGGCTGAAGACATAAGAGGAAGCGGATAACGATTCTTAACTGTTATGTCATTCAGCCCTCGATAATCCACGCATGGGCGCAGGGACCCGTCCTTCTTCTGAACAAAAAAAAACCCCGCTCCGGCGGGAGAGGAGGAGGAGACTATGGTACCGGCGTCGAGCGAAACCGACAAATAATCCTCGAGAGCCTTACGTTCGGGAGCCGACAGAGAGTATAATCTACCCCGGGGGAGTAGTTCCCGGAAGGAGATCAATACTACAGTCATACGACCGGTGTGGAGGGAGAGAAGTGGCCTTGGAACGACTGAACACCGTGCGCAGATCGTGATACTCCTCCGGCACCCCTGTCAAATCGCCAGGCTCCTCCTGTGAAGAAGAGACAGAGGAAACAGGAGGGATAGCAGACATTAAACAGGTCACATGACAAGAAACATTCCAGGATAGGATAGTATTACTAGACCAATTAATAGAAGGGTTATGGCGCACTAGCCAGGGATGACCCAAAACAACAGGTGTAAAAGGTGAACGAAAAATTAAAAAAGAAATGGTTTCGCTATGATTACCAGAGACAGTGAGGGTTAAAGGCAGCGTCTCACGCTGAATCTTGGGGAGAGAACTACCATCTAAAGCGAACAAAGCCGTGGGCTCCCCTAACTGTCTGAGAGGAATGTCATGTTCCCGAGCCCAGGTCTCGTCCATAAAACAGCCCTCCGCCCCAGAGTCTATCAAGGCACTGCAGGAAGCAGATGAACCGGGCCAGCGGAGATGGACCGGAAAGGTAGTGCGTGATCCAGAAGGAGAGGCCTGAGTAGTTGCGCTCACCAGTAGCCCTCCCCTTACTGATGAGCTCTGGCTTTTACTGGACATGAGGTGACAAAATGACCAGCGGAGCCGCAGTAGAGACAGAGGCGATTGGTGATTCTCCGTTCCTTCTCCTTGGCCGAGATGCGGATACCCCCCAGCTGCATAGGCTCAGCATCCGAGCCGGCGGAGGAGGGTGGCAGTGATGCGGCAGGTGGCAGTGATGTGGAGAGGGGAGCAACGGAGAACGCGAGCTCCTTTCCACGAGCTCGGCGACGAAGATCAAACCGTCGCTCTATGCGAATAGCGAGAGCTATTAAGGAGTCCAGACTGGAAGGAACCTCCCGGGAGAGGATCTCATCCTTAACCTCGACGAGGAGACCCTCCAGAAAACGAGCGAGCAAAGCCGGCTCGTTCCAGTCACTAGAGGCAGCGAGAGTGCGAAACTCAATAGAATAATCCGTTATGGATCGATTCCCCTGACATAGGGAAGACAGGGCCCTGGAAGCCTCCTCCCCAAAAACAGAACGGTCAAAAACCCGTATCATCTCCTCCTTAAAGTCCTGAAACTGGTTAATACACTCAGCCCTCGCCTCCCAGATTGCCGTGTCCCACTCACGCGCCCGTCCGGTAAGGAGAGAAATGACATAGGCGATGCGGGCTGCGCTCCTGGAGTAAGTGTTGGGCTGGAGAGAAAACACCACATCACACTGAGTGAGGAATGAGCGGCACTCAGTGGGCTCCCCAGAGTAACAGGGCGGGTTGTTGATCCTGGGCTCCGGAGACTCGGAAACCCTGGAAGTGGGCGGTGGATCGAGGTGGAGTTGGTGAACCTGTCTTGTGAGGTCGGAGACTTGGACGGCCAGGGTCTCAACGGCATGTCGAGCAGCAGACAATTCCTCCTCGTGTCTGCCTAGCATCGCTCCCTGGATCTCGACGGCGGAGTGAAAAGGGTCCGGAGCCGCTGGGTCCATTCTTGGTCTGATTCTTCTGTTATGTACTTGAGTGAAGACCCAAAAGCGGTTTTAACAGAAAACAGAGTTCTTTAATGAAAAACAGGAATGGCATAAATCCTCTTCCAACGTTGACAATGGAACAAAAAGAACGTAGTATAGTGCAGGATGCACCTGCCAGGCAGACTCCGACAGGATAGGACAAGGTGGAAGCAAACGAGACGACAGCTTGCTTCTGGCATCAAAAACACAAACAATAATCAGACACTGAAAGTAGCAGGAACAGAGAGAGAAATAGAGACCTAATCAGAGGGGGAAGAGAGAACAGGTGAGAAAGAGTGAATGAGCTAGTTAGGGGAGATGTAGAACAGCTGAAGAATGAGAGACAGAGAAGGTAACCTAAAAAGACCAGCAGAGAGAGACAGAGTGAAGAGAAAGGACAGGAACAGACATAACAAGACATGACAACACCTGTCAGGTGGATGGATTATCTTGGCAAAGGAGAAATGCTCACTAACAGGGATGTAAACAAATTTCTGCACAAAATTTGAGAGAAATAAGCGTTTTGTGCACATGGAAAATTTTGGTGATCTTATTTCAGCTCATGAAACATGGGACCAACACTTTACATGTTGCTTTTATGTTTCTGTTCAGTGTAAGTGCCTGCTACTGCATTGGTTGCACAGGGGGTTATGCACAATTGCACTGTTATTGCTTGTACTGGTAAATAGAGTGTCATATGAGCATGCTACCGTGACGCTTCTCAATGTAGCCACTTACTGTAGCTGTTGTGCACTGTAATTTACGACTCTGTGGCGCCAGGCAGATCAGATCTTTAACCAAGCAGATTCAGATGACAGCTTCACCAGGCTGGAGAGAATGCCAGAAATCTTTCTCTTGTCTGTCTTAGTAATTGGTTTCTCTCTCTAGTGTTTATTATTTAAGTTAATGTTATACGGCTATGTTTATAGCCCTGTTTATAGTTGTTATAATAGTGTAATGCTATGGTTATTCATTCATGTGTATATATCCTATTTATATTGCATATTTATAACGCTTTAACTACTGTTCACAAGTTGTGCATATTCTTGTCTTGTAAAACCACAACAGTTCAACTGCCATTCACATCCATTCCTAATTGTAACCACGAAGATCACTTCCTAATGCTTTAAAAGGCTGGTCATTGCTCACATCATCATCCCAGGCACCATGGAGCCACTCTGATTTACATATCGCCCAAGCAACCTCTTGGCATCCCACCTACAGAGGGTAGTGCGTACGGCCTAGTACATCACAAGCCCTGCTGAACAGTTAATCAAATGGCTACCCTGACAGTTTTTATTGCAGCACAAGTATTTCGGGTATGAGCCCTTCTTCAGTAACGATGTCATTACCTAAATGTTTGGCCTATTTATATACTACTACAAAAACATACAATGAAAAATAACTTTCTTCATTCAGGCCTGCTGGGGCAAGAGTGCCCAAGTGGACTATCCAATATGTCTCTCTTTGGAGAAGTAACTTAGCAACATCTCCTCTCCTACTTATTTACCAGAGTGCTGTCCTATTTCTGTTCATTGGATTATATACGAGGATCGAGCACTTTGTTTATCTTTCCATATCCTGACTATTTGCATTGACACCTTTTTATCTGCACTCAGTCACTGACTCTCTTGCACCAGCTCTATGTACACTCACTGAACTCTACCCACACACTGACACATACTACACTGACATTAACTACACTGACACTCCAACACAAAATAACACTTTTACACTCTTCACATACGCTGCTGCTACTCTGTTTATTATCTATCCTTGTCCATCTAGCCTAGTCCCTTTTACCCCTACCTACATATTACCTCAACTACCTCATATCCCTGCACATTGACTCAGTAGCGGTACTCCTTATATATAGTCTCGCTGTTGTTTTATTGTGTTGCCATTTCTTTTTTTTCAAAATGTTCTCCATTTTTATCCCATTGTTCCCATTGTTGGGAAAGTGCTCGTAAAGTAAGCATTTCACAGTAAAGTCTACACCTGTTATATTTGACACATGACAAATCAAATGCTATTTGATATTATTTAAAGGGTTATTTATTCTACATGGGCCTGATACTACATTTGAAAGCTATCAAAACACTTAGTTTAGAATATCTTGTTACTCATTTTGTATTTATTCCAAATACTTGTTATATTATTATTCTCTGCAATGTTGAGAAGGGCCTGTAAGTAATCATTTCACAAACATGTTTTTATTATTACTTTTTTATTTATTTTACCTTTATTTTACTAGGCAAGTCAGTTAAGAACAAATTCTTATTTTCAATGACGGCCTAGGAACAGTGGGTTAACTGCCTGTTCAGGGGCAGAACGACAGATTTGTACCTTGTCAGCTCGGGGATTTGAACTTGCAACCTTTCGGTTACTAGTCCAACACTCCACTAGGCTACCCTGCCGCCACTACCCTACCCTGCCACCCAAAACATTACATGTTTTGATCTACATACATTTAGCAATTCCCCTTAAAAGAACCAATATTTTGCATTGTTGTCAGCAGAATCAATCAACCAACTGTATTTATAAAACCCTTTTCACATCAACAGATGTCATAAAGTGCTATACAGATTCACAGATGCATTTGGAATAATGGATTTACAGATTTTAGTGTTGAAAATTCCTGGGTAGAATGTTGCATTTAGGAATTCTATATAAACCTAAAAAGTCTGTTAAATATTGTGTTTGTACTGTGTAGGCTATACGATGTTCACAAATGCCTATATTTTCAGATTTCATGCCTATTAATGCAGTTTAACAAGTTCATGCAGATTTTAAATTGAGATGTGTATGTGTGATTTTCATATGGTGTATTTAACACTTGTTTATGTTTAATAATCACAAAATGGGACTTTTCATTCTAAGACTAAATTGAAACTATTTAGTATACATCATCTGATCTCACCCTATTCTGCATACACTCAACAACCATTATACACTTACTAAATGTACCTACACATATCCACACATTAACAAACACCTACTGTATACATAAATAGTCAGGTTTGTCTGATGACTTTTGACTCATCATTAGCTGACTCGTATTTACCCACAACATCATATTTATGTCCACCATGATAGTTTAACAACAATGAAGTCTGTAACAGTATAGGACTCAAAACTAGTGGGGATGGGTAAACACTCCATGTTGACAGTGTGGTTATTATCTGTGTGTGTGTGTACGTACCTGAGGGAGTGTTGTCCTGTGTAATCTGTATCACCTGTCTCTTCCAGGAGGAAGAGGTGCTGCTGGTGAAGGAGGAGGGGAGTGAGGAGGGTCTGGGGAACCCTGAGAGGACCATGGTCATGGAGGATAACCAGATTACACCTCCTCCTGAACCCACAGAGGAACCAGCTGAGCATCACAGGGCCACAGACTGAGGTGAGTCCACTATGAACTCAAAATAAAATAAATTGTAATTTGTCACATGCTTCATAAACAGTAGGTGTAGACTAATAGAGAAACAACTCTGAGCAGGAGTGCCTTTAGATAATAATAAATAAGACTATGCAGACAGATGGGGAACCTGATCCTAGATCAGCACTTCTACTATGAGATACTTTGTGGATATGGGCCCAGGTCATGATTAAATGTGTCTTAAGTCTGTACATGCCTTTGAATGATCAAACCATTAAAGAGTGTCAAGTAATCAAATCAACTAACACATTTGCAAAGTATCAAATCAATTAACATGTTTGCAAAGTATCAAATCAATTAACATGTTTGCATAGTAATCATAGCAGTCCCCCATTGCCCAATCAGAAGATGCTCCATAGCAGGGTGCTCATATCAGATTTCTTGATCCAACAGCCTCTCACTCTGTATTTCTTGCAGTCAGTAGACATGGAGGATGGGAAGTCTGATCTGCTGCTAGTCAAAGAGGAGACAATAGAAGACTGACCAGAGAGCATTGATCTGCTGAGTGGACAAAAGATGGGAAAACAAGGTCAGGTAGAAATAGCCTACATTCAGTAATATATCTTCAATGGGAGTAGTGATGCACCCGCCTATATTGTTTTATTACTGTTCTTCATTCATAAAATGAAATCAATACAACTTTAGTACTAGTGGGTGCGGGCATTCATGGCCGACCGCTCAGACGAGTTCCAGCTAGTCATTTTTTTCTGTTCTGAGCTTTAAAGATACTGATCATGAATAGGAGATTTAATGTGCAATGTAAAACATTTCCGTAATTCAAAAGAACAGCACGCACCTTCTTTTCATTTAGCCACACCCTTTGAGCTATGACGCCAACCAATAAAATCCTTTCTCTTCAGTGTAAACGGAAGTAAACCATGACCAAGAACTATTTCCACGTTAGCGTTTTTCTTGTTGTTATTTAGACGTTTATTAACACCATGGAATTCAAAATTTGACTAATTTATCTGCACAGCATCACATACTTACCCCATGTAGTATTTAATTTGCGTTGGAGACAGGACTTGGTTGATAGATAGTATATAGGTGACGCTAGCTAGCTGCTAAGGTTAGCTATGGCTAACTGTATGGTTTTCCACACTCAAATAGCCTCCATCATGGAGGTGCTAGCGAATGCAGCCGTGGCAGAGATCTGTAAACTCGTAGACGACGACTATGCAGTGTTTCGTTTGGAAATAACTCAAAGCCAGAAAGAAAACAGGGCATTGCGGAGGAAATTACAGCTACAAGAACTGAAGGTGGCACGGGAGCGCGTCCTCGCCAGTCGTCCCAGTAGTGTCAAGCTCGTCGACCGATACAGAGGAATGGCAAGAGGTACATTTCGCAAAGGCACATTTTGCAGAAGGCCGATGCTGCGGGGCTTGTCACTCCGCTCCCTACTACACATGTGTTCAGATGTGTTACCCAGAATTTAGTTTTGGTCAGTTTTTGGAAAGTATGCAATAATTCCCCCAGTCCCCTGATTACTATCTAACTTGCGCAAAGACATAATATCATATTCTAACCAGATTCTTGATTTACTGTTTTCCCCATTATTTACTCAATGAAAATTATATGATGCATGGAACATAATACATATATCAATAAATAGTAGGCCTATATAAAGAACTTATGAGAAGTGTTACATTACATCCACTATGTAAGTAACCTAACCACCTCTTTTCCTCCCAATCACTCTCTCTCAGGTGAAGGAAATCTCACTGGAGGCCACAGGAGCTTTGTGAAGCCAGCGAGACACAATACATGGAGAGATGACCAACCAATCAATGTTGATGAGGGGAGTGGAACCTCAGCTCAGAACGTTATTGTGATAGAGGTTAGTGAAATAATGTTGAATTGAAAATGAGTCAATTAAATGTGGCCCGTTTATTTCAGGAAGGCTCCCCTCGGCTATTCACTTGCTTACATGTACATCCTCATGTATCTGCCATAAGCAGGCATGTGCACAGATATGGCTCTAAACTCGTAGACGACTATGCAGTGTTTCGTTTGGAAATAACTCAAAGCCAGAAAGAAAACAGGGCTGCCCTTCCAGTATCCAAGGTGTCCTTTTGGGTGGTGGTATAATTTCCTCCAAAATATTTTTTTGTCATTGTTGTTCGGGAACCCATTGACCGCAAGTTGTTGTCAAGCTCGCCACCCCCCTCCCCACGCCCTGTTGGTTGCGCCTGTTGATCTGCCCTGTACAGAGCTTGCGCACGCCCGGTTGCGTCTATTTCCCAGTCTGCCCTGTATGGAGATTGCTATTAAATATCAACAGTGCTGCCACAGCAGCATAACATTTTATTAACACTTGATTAACACTTGATCACACATGATTTAGCCTACATCATTGTCAATATTCGTCAATATTTGGTTGGCTGATACGAGCAGCAGAGAGAGGCAGAAATACAGAGGTTAATCACAATCAGTAAAATAAATCGAGCCTGCTAACTAGCAGATTTACATCAATCATCAACACCAATAATCAGCTGATAGCCCAACCTCTTTTCCCGATGCCAGTCATCTCTTTAGGAGTTACTGTAACTAGCTTGCTTACAATTTGTGATGATTCAGTTGTTGCAGAAATAAATAGGCTTATGTTCATTATTTATTTATTTCTGCTACAGAGGTATTTTGGGGGGTCTGTGCATGGTCCTGTCCATAGGAGCTTGAGACTTTCCTATGACATTTTTATCTAATTCAACTCATGTAACGATAATATCCTCTCCTATTGTGTCAGTCTGCAGATACAGAGGCTGCAGGTCCTGGAGTCAAGCAGGAGAGGTCTGAAGGAGAGGAGGATCCACAACACAGTAGCGACATCCAGACTGGAGCGCCCCATGTAGTCACAGAGGACCCCACCACCACCCCAGCGCAGCCCAGGGACATCAGTAGGACGCCGAACGCCGTCCTCAAGTCTGAGACAGAGACTTTAACGAGGCTGAGGAGACCGGGCTGTCCTCCTACTCCCCGCTCAGAGTATTTACTTTACGGTAACCGGAGCCATAGGACGGTTCTGTCCCATCGGGATTCAGGTGAAGCGTTACAGACTGGCAATGATCCGACCTGTTCATACGCTACAGAGACAGAGATTATACCTGGTGACGTGCCTGTGGGCTTAGATACTAATCCATTAAGAGGGGACTGGAACCAGTACAGTAGTAGTGTATACTCTGAAGGGTTCCTAGATAAGAAAGGGGATGGTCTGGTTGTAGATGAGGTGACTGTGAAAGAGGAGAGTGACGACCCTCTGACATGGAATGCAGACCAGACTCACTTAGGAGAAGGACAGTCGCAGGGCAACACTAGTGACTTCTTAGACTACAGGGAAAGTTTAGAGCCAAATCCAAATATCGCAACCCACTCCCCTTTACACGTGCTCAGGGACCGCGACCCAGTGTCCACGTCGATGGCACCTTCCGATTCACACGGCCGCATCCTTTTCGATCAGGTATTGAACTCAAACGACAAGGCTAGAGTGCAGGCTGGGGAAGGGGAAGCAACATCAGGCGGAACTAAAGAGAAACGGTTCTTCTGCATGTTCTGTAACAAAGGCTTCAACTGCCCCCAGAAGGTGGAGATCCACCAGAGGGTCCACGTAGGGGTGAAACCCTTCAGCTGTAATCAGTGTCAAATGCGCTTCTCCCAGGCTTGGAACCTGAAGATCCACCAGAGGGTCCACACAGGGGAGAAACCCTACAGCTGTAGCCAGTGTCACATGAGCTTTGCCCAGACTTGCAACCTGAAGAGGCACCAAAGGGTCCACACAGGGGAGAAACCCTACAGCTGCCCCCAGTGTGAGAAGAGGTTCTCCCACCAGCACCAGCTGAAGATGCACCTAAAGGTCCACACGGGAGAGAGGGCCCAGTATTACCCCCAGACTAGCGGTCACGAGTCATGACCTCAGTTTAATTCCACGTGACTCACGGTAACTTGGCTACTCCAAAACTGTGCTCTGTAAATGAATGGCGCTGATGGGCATTATAAGCCTGCCAAACTTGCTAACGGCCTTCAATTCGCTAATAACCTGATACTCAGTGCTCTAGTTAAAATTATAAAGTGTTGCATTCTGAAAACGCAGGTGTATTGACAATGACATTCAATTTCAAGTTCCACATTTTTATATTTAAATAGACTCGCTGCTATTATCCGAAACATCTCATCCATCCTCTAAACCACACTCTCTCTCTCTGGACTCTGAGTGAATGGGAGAGGAGAGTGAAATGCAAATCAAATTGCAATTGCGGAAAAATGACAGTTTTAAAAGCAAATAGGCCCACTGTTGTGACTGTTGGAGAGATGAGGGTCTCAGCTTTCCGTAGGTATTACATTTATTTCTCAACTCTCAATATGAACTGCTGGATCATTGTTTTTTAACCAAACTATCTGGTAGGCTATGGCTTTGAGATATAGCTTATACGGAATGGTGCGCCTGAAGCGCACATCTGCCATTTGCAGTGATTGCGTAAGCCTATAGACATCATTGGGTATGCTGCAAAGTTTAAGACATTACATTAACTGTTAGATTAATGTTAGATTAGCTTGGTGACCCAAGCTTTAGGCTTCTGAGCGCTGAACCTACCAAGTTGATTTATGCGCTATAGAAGGTTTTAATTATATGCCTAGGCTTTTCTCAGTTTATTTTTAATTTTTACAGTTTCTAATGTTAAATATTATCCATTACATTGGGAGCCACTGCCAGTAATACCCACATTAATTTATAACTGTCACTTTAGTGTTAGTTTCTTTCAATTTGTAGCCTACGTTTCACATCCTTCCAGTGCCATTCTATTTACCTTTCTTTCCTCTGTCACGTCCTTGTAAATGGTTCCAGAGAGTCACTAGCAGTAGTGGCTCATATTAGGCTTACATTCTACAATCATTTGGATCATGTAGCCTATTTAAATCATTATGGAACTGAGACCACACTTAGCAGTTTAAACCTGGAGCCTTGTTCATGATTACTGGACCAGTCATTAGGCTACAATTCCATGATTAGTGAGGGATAATGTATTTATAGGAATATTCTTGATCCCCTATTGTACAATTTTCTCACCTTCCAATATCTCATTGATTGAACTTGAATATGGCAACTTTTATGATCAATATTTAGCGCGTAAAGGCTCTCCAAACCTGTTTTTTTGTGATTAATAAATACTTTCCTTACCCTAAATAATCTACAAGATCAGAGTATTTTTTAAATCTACCAATTGGTGCTGAAACGGAGGCGAATATGCATATATTTAGATGGCTTTCTTTCATTGATCCCTAATATTCTGAACCCGTTCTGTCGATATATTCTAGTGAGTCTGTTGACAAAGTTCTAACAAAAAAGGTACAGCGTATTTAAAGGGATTGCTTAAAATACATATACTGAAAACCCTGTTGAATGGCAACTCCACAAGAAAATCTGTTGGACAGCAAGTGGAAGGGTTTTCAGCGGTTGAATGAAATGTATTTAGAGCATGCAAGGGAACCGCACCTGCAGAGCACGTTACGCGACTGAATAAGGTAACTCTGAATACCAAATACGGACATCGACAGCATCATTGCGTTTTGGTACATCAGAGGTATATTCATTTCCAATGGAATGCTGCGTTTGCCTTGCAGTTTCAGTGCGTTCTGTGTGGTACAAACCAATGTATGCATCAAATTGTATGCTAGACTTCACAGAAATAGTAGGAAAAGGTGAATGTTGAATTTTTGATGCACACATCCACTAAACATGTTGGATTACATATTGAAAAATGTTTGACTGCAGAATGTATTACGCGGCGTTGATGTAATTAGCTGTCAGTCTGATTTGAGGCTTCAGAAGTGCATAGGAAAGTCGTACATTTCCAAGTCTGAATCTGCCCCTTTGAGTTTCCACTTCATCAGATGGTGAATTAGCCCAAGTACATTTGTTATATATTTTATCAATAAGATGTCCCTATTGTTGGTGAGTGCATCTGTCATTTCAACTGAACATTGTGGTTACATTAATGAAGAATGAAATCAAATAAATCATATTCATAATGAATGAATGATGAGGGTCAGGAGATTTTTCATTTTTCCAACACCCCTATTATAGCGCTCGTATTTCATTAACACTGTCCAGTACAAGCATATTAAGGCTATACTATCGATGACAATTTGAATTCACAGAATAAGAGACTAATGAACAGTGTACACAGTCTAGGCAAGAAACTGAGAGCATTACCTTTTTTTTGCGACTTTCAAATCATCAGACTAAAGTTGCATCATGCAGCCAATATGTTTTGATTTGTCAGAGGTTTGTATCACAACTAAAGTAGCCAAATAACTTTAAATTAAGTATAGGACCTGTTTTAAATTATCACTTTTTACATTCAACACAGAATAGCTGCTCCATGTGAGCACTGGCTAGTGAATCATGAGATAGAAATATCCTTTCTATTTTATTCTGCTATGTTGATTTATTCTTCTTACTATAAAGTTATTTAATATACACTACCGGTCAAACGTTTTACAACAGCTACTTATTCAAGGTTTGTTATTTCATTTGTTTTACTATTTTCTACATTGTAGAATAATAGTGAAGACAAACTATGAAATAACACATATGGAATCATGTAGTAAACCAAAAAAGTGTTAAACAAATCAAAATAAATTTCAGATTCTTCAAATAGCCACCCTTTGCCTTGATGCCAGCTTTGCACACTCTTGGCATTCTCTCAACCAGCTTCATGAGGTCGTCACCTGGAATGCATTTCAATTAACAGGTGTGCCTTGTTAAAAGTTAATGTGTGTAAGTTCTTTCTTTGTGTTGTGACAAGGTAGGAGTGGTATACAGAAGATAGCCCTATTTGGTAAAAGGCCAAGTCCATATTATGGCAAAACAGCTCAAATAAGCAAAGAGAAATGACAGTCCATCATTACTTTAAGACATGAACGCCAGTCAATCCGGAAGATTTCAAGAACTTCTAAAGTTCCTTCAAGTGGAGTCGCAAAAACCATCAAGCGCTATGTTGAAACTGGTTCTCGAGAGGACCACCACAGGAATGGAAGACCCAGAGTTAGTTGCAGAGGATAAATTCATTAGAGTTAACTGCACCTCAGATTGCAGCCCAAATAAATGCTTCACAGAGTTCAAGTAATCAACATCTCAACATCAACTGTTCAGAGGAGACTGGGTGAATCAGGCCTTCATGGTCGAATTGCTGCCAAGAAACCACTACTAAAGGACACCAATAATAAGAAGAGACTTGAGACATGAGCAATGGACATTAGACCGTTGGAAATCTGTCCATTGGTCTAATGATTCCAAATGGGAGATTTTTGGTTCCAACCACCGTTTCATTGTGAGACGCAGAGTAGGTGAACAGATGTTCTTCTCATGTGCGTTTCCATGAAGCATGGAAGAGGATGTGTGGGGATGCTTTGCTGGTGACACTGTCAGGGACACTGTCAGGGATTTAATCAGAATTCATGGCACACTTAACCAACATGGCTACCACAGCATTCTGCAACAATACACCATCCCATCTGGTTTGCACTTAGTGGGATTATAATTTTATTTCAACAGGACAATGAACCAAAACACACCTCCAGCTTATGTAAGGGCTATTTGACCAAGAAGGAGAGTGATGGAGTGCTGCATCAGATGGCCTGGCCTCCACAATCACCCGACCTCAACCCAATTGATATAGTTTGGGATGAGTTGGACTGCAGACTGAAGGAAAATCAGCCAACAGGTGCTCAGCATATGTGGGAACTCCTTCAAGACTTGGAAAAGCATTCCTCATGAAGCTGGTTGAGAGAATGCCAAGAGTGTGGAAAGCTGTCAAGGCAAAGGGTGGCTACTTTGAAGCATCTAAATCTGAAATATGTTTTGATTTGTTTTACACTATTTTGGTTACTACATGATTCCATATGTTTAAAAAAAATAGTTTTAATGTCTTCACTATTATTCTACAATGTAGAACATATTAAAAATAAAGAAAAACACTTGAATGAGTAGGTGTACTGTATATCGTGAATTGGTTTGGAAAAAATAGAGAGATGATTTTTAGGCCATATCGCCCAACCCTGGTCCTGCTGGTTGCAGACTTGGTGCACTGGTACCACTTGCTGTGCACAGTGGTGTGAAGTACTTAAGTAAAACTACTTTAAAGTAGTTTTTTTTTAAGTTTTTTTTTTGGGGGGGGGTATCTGTACTTTACTTTATTATTTATATTTTTACTTCACCACATCTCTAAAGAAAATAATTTACTTTTTACTTCGTACATTTTACCTGACACCCAAAAGTACTTGTTACATTTTGAATGCTTAGCAAGACAGGAAAATGGTCCAATTCACGCACTTATCAAGACAACACATGGTCATCCCTTCTGCCTCTGATATAGCGGACTCACTAAACACATGCATCTTTTGTAAATTATGTCTGAGTGTTGGAGTCTGCCCCTGGCTATTCATACCTTTTAAAAACAAGAAAATTGTGCCGTCTGCTTTGCTTAAAAGAAGGAATTTCAAATGATTTAGTCTTCTACTTTACTTTTGATACTTAAGTATATTTAGAACCAAATACTTTTAGACTTTTACTCAAGGAGTATTTTACTGTGTGACTTTTACTTTTACTTGAGCAACTTTCTATTAAGGTATCTATACTTTTACTCAAGTATGACAATTGGGTACTTTTTCCACCACTGGCCGTTCGGCAGCAGAGAGAACTGTCAATGTCTTGGGTGGCTGGAGTGTTTGAAAAGTTTCTGGACCTCCAGACGTCACTTTTTCAGATACCTGATACATCCCCTATGTGTGATAAATGTCAGGCTGCGCAGGGTGCACTATTCCACTGCTTTGCCCTATGCTCTAGCTTGTATGGTTATTGGTGTGGAATCTTTAGGATCCTCTCTAAAGTTCTGGAGACTTCAATAGGCCCAGACCCACTTCTGATCCTCCTGGGAGTGTCTGATTCCCTAAACGGATTAACCAGCCCCCCAAAACAACTCATCTCTTAGTCTCATTTCGGCAAAAAAAAATAATCTTGTTGTTTTGGAAAGGAGGGAAGTGCCCTCTACCAAAATATGGCTCAGCGAATTGGCAAACACTGTACACGTAGAAAGAATTATATATATTCTGAACAATAAATTATCAACATTTGATCAAATCTGGTAACCTTTCCTCTCTTACTTGGACCAGTTGGCGCTGTGAATTTTTACATTTTTATGCACTCTCAATTGTAATATTTTAATCTACCTTTGAGCAGCATGTGCTGGCCCCGCCCCCCTAGCAGTCAGAAGGGGAATAAGTAGGGGGGGGGCATCTACCCTCTTTCTTTCTACCTGTCCTTGTTCTGTATGTCGTGTTCTGTATAAAAAAAAATTGTACCCAGAACTCTGGGTCTTGTAGTTTCTGTCTGCTCTTTTATGTTTAGATAACAATTGTATACTTGTCTTTTATACCTATACACCATTCTTGTGTGTGTTCAATAAAAAATATTTGAACAAGAAAAGTTTTTGGACTTTTCCCTGACACCACCTGATATAGAGTTCTTGGATGGCAGAGAGCTCGGTCCCAGTGATATACAGCTGTAGATCTGAGTGCCTCCTGAAAATCTTTTCATCCTCCTGGGGGGAATAGGCGCTGTCGTGCCCGCTTCACAACCGTGTGGGTGTGTGTGGACCATGTGAATTCCTTCGTTTCTTAGAACAGCACTCCTAATCTGAGACTCTTTGTGGATATGGGCCTAGGTCTTGATTAATTTTGTCTTACGTGTGGGACCATGCATTTGAATGATCAAACTATTAAAAGAGTGTCTAGTAATCAAATCAACTAACACGTTTTCATAGTATAAAATCAACTAACATGTTTGCGTAGTACACATAGCAATCCCTCATTGCCCAATCAGAAGATGCTCCATAGCAGGATGCTCATATCAGATTTCTTGATCCAACATCCTCTCACTCTGTATCTCTTACAGTCAGTAGACATGGAGGATGGGAAGCCTGATCTGCTACTAGTCAAAGAGGGGACAATAGAAGACATATCAGAGAGCATTGATCTGCTGAGTGGACTAAAGATGGGGGAGCAAGGTATGACAGAAATCATATAGTCTTCTGATGCTCGTTCCCACTCATAGCACCAGTTTCAATCCAAGTACCAATACCGTTCCGCAAACTCCAGGCGGTGCTATGGTGAGATGACTTGAAAATAAAGCATATGTAGAAGACAACCTAATCTCATACCTACTGTAAAATATGATGGTGGATCTTTGATGTTATGGGGCTAATTTGCTTGGTTTCCACTGGTCCTGGGGCCCTTGTTAGGGTCCACGGAATCATGAACTTCACTAAGTACCAGGACATTTTAGCCAAAAACATGGTTGCATCTGCCAGGAGGCTGAAACTTGCCCGCAAGTGGATCTTCCAGCAAGATAATAACCCAAGCACACATCAAAATCCACAAAGTAATGGTAAATTGACCACAAAATCAACATTTTGCAATGTCCATCTCAGTCTCCCGACCATTGAAAACCTATAGTTTAATTGAAGAAGGCAGTCCATAAGCGCAGACAAAGGATTTCAAGGATCTGGAAAGATTATTTATGGAATGGTCTTAAGATCCCTCCCAATGTGTTCTCCAGTCTCATAAAACATTTTAGAAAAAGGCCCAGTGTCATTGTCCTTGCAAGGGGAGGGTGCTGGAGTATTGAAAACAGGGGTGACAATATTTTGGCACCTATCTTTTTTTAGTATTTTTCATTCTCTGACCAGTTGTGTTTACATAAAATAATATAATTTGCCATTTTTACTGGTTTTTAAACATGTATAAAAACACAATTCCACTTTGACATTATGGGGTATTATGTGTAGATCAGTGACACAATCTCAATGGTTTGCAAAGAAGGGCACCTATTGGTAGAAGGATTTTTTTTAAAGTAGACATTGAATATTGTTTGAGCATGGTGCAGTTATTAATTACTCTTTGGATGGTGTATCAATACACCCAGTCACTTTGAAGATACAGGCGCCGTTCCTAACTCAGTTGCCAGAGAGGAAGGAAACCAACCCGGATTTCATCATGAGGCCAATGATGATTTTAAAACAGTTACAGAGTTAAATGGCTGTGATAGGAGATAACTGAGGATGGATCAACAACATTGTAGTTACTCCACAATATTAACATAAATTAAGTGAAAATAAGTTAGCTTGTACAGAATAAAACATATTCCAAAACATGTATCCTGTTTGCAATAGGCACTTAAGTAATACTGAAAAAAATATGGCAAATTAATGTACTTTTTGTCCTGAATATAAATCATTATGTTTGGGGCAAATCCAACACAACACATTACTGAGTACCATTCTTCATATTTTCAAGCACGGTGGTGGCTGCATCATATTATGGGCATGCTTGTCATCAGCAAGGACTAGGGAGTTTTTTAGGATAAAAATAAACAGAATAGAGCTAACCACAGGCAAAATCCTAGAGGAAAACTTGATTTAGTTGTTTTACAACAGACACTGCAAGACAATTACCTAAATCACAAGGCCAACTATACACTGGAGTTGTTTACCAAGACGACATTAAATGTTCCTGAGTTTTGACTTAAATCAGCTTGAAAATCTATGGCAAGACTTGACAATGGCTATCAAGCAATGATCAACAACCAACTTGACAGAGCTTGAAGAATTTAAAAAAGAATGATGAGCAAGTATTGTACAATCGCGGTGTGCAAAGTTCTTAAGAGACTTACCCAGAAAGACCCACAGCTGTGAGGTGATTCTACCATGCATTGACTCAGGGGGTTGAATACTTATCTAATCAAGATATATTATTGTTGTTTTTTTCATTTATTTAAAAAAGTTAGCATTTTTATTCCACTTTGACAGTATTTTGTGTAGATCTTTGACAAAAAAATGATGATTTACAACAATTTTAATCCCACTTTGTAACACACAAAAAAGTAAAAAGTCAAGGAGTGTGAATACTTTATGAATTCACTGTAGCTCAATATTTTAATTATTAACTGGAGTCTTTTTTGCTCATCTTAATCAAGGGTGATGATAATTATGGAGGTGACTGTACATATACAGAACATAATATAGGCCCTTCAAACTCAAGTCTGGACCTCGAAGCCAGTTCCAATGTGCTTTTCATTGTTACCCTCTAAATCAGGGACTAATTTAGACCTGGGACACCAAGTGTGTGCAATTAATTATCAGGTAAAACAGAAAACCAGCAGGCTCCAGACCACATAGGGTAAGAGTTCAAGAGCGACTGCCATTAAAAAGCAATGACTCATTTTGAAAACGGCCTATGTGGCATCGATATGAGTCAAAAAAACATTATACTATTGTCCAAATTTACTACATGGTGTAAATAGGATTATTTTGGTCATAAAGTCCGTCTCTTCTAAAACGGCATTTGGAACATCAGTGCATCACAACAGGTAAATGAAGGTTGGGTTTTGATTTGACACGGTCCATTTGCCCACTAACATGGGGTTTACAGCTGCAGTGGCTGTGTTCTATCCAATAGCATAGATAGACAGTGAGACAGACATGCCCAGTAGAGTAGCTCATTAGATTATGTAAAATTGTGCAACTAAAACGTCAAAATGAATTAAAGATTTTTTGTTGTTATCTTAGTTAGATTCATTCTGGGGATTTTGAGGACGTGAAATAGGATTCCGCGTCTACAGTGTTTCATGGGGGACATTTATTAACCAAATGCGGAATCGGTCAGGAAACACACCTCAAAGACTGAAATCTCAGCTCCATTCCAAACACTTAAAAGACACACCCTATCCCCTCAGCCCACAAATTAAGTGGACACTTCTGATAACGTCTGACGAGTATACACTTGCAGGGCAAGAGAGGAAGAATGTTTTTTAAATGGACCGCCCTTGCCCAGAAATTCGTCACTCGTTCATCTCGCGATGATTGTGTTTTCAGCCACGATAGCTAGTGGTTGCTTTATATGCGCAACAGTCAATTATGATTGTATGTCAATTTCTACTCATTAACTATATAATTATTAATATACGCCTACTGTATGATAGCTAGCAAATTAATTAGCTAACTAACGTTAGCCTGCCCAGCTGGAACTTCTTAAGCAAGAAAATGTTTTCTTTCTGCAATTTCCAAAAATTAGCCAAACAGAAACATTTTTACTTTTTACGAGACATGTTTGTGCCGTCGTGTGCATTAGTAGCACCATTTCTAAATTATTAGAATTTGTTTTTACTTACACTTGTACGTTGACTTATCCATATTTTTTTTAAATGTATTGCAACAATAATAACAATATTACACATCAATACAGGGACATTCCGGTGAATACAATAAAAAATAAAACACCAGGCAATGCCCGGTGAAAAAATAAATATAAATATATATATATATATATATACACACTGCTCAAAAAAATAAAGGGAACACTAAAATAACACATCCTAGATCTGAATGAATGAAATATTCTTATTAAATACTTTTTTCTTTACATAGTTGAATGTGCTGACAACAAAATCACACAAAAATTATCCATGGAAATCAAATGTATCAACCCATGGAGGTCTGGATTTGGAGTCACACTCAAAATTAAAGTGGAAAACCACACTAAATGCTGATCCAACTTTGATGTAATGTCCTTAAAACAAGTCAAAATGAGGCTCAGTAGTGTGTTTGGCCTCCACATGCCTGTATGACCTCCCTACAACGCCTGGGCATGCTCTTGATGAGGTGGCGGATGGTCTCCTGAGGATCTCCTCCCAGACCTGGACTAAAGCATCCGCCAACTCCTGGACAGTCTGTGGTGCAACGTGGCGTTGGTGGATGGAGCGAGACATGATGTCCCAGATGTGCTCAATTGGATTCAGGTCTGGGGAACGTGCGGGCCAGTCCATAGCATCAATGCCTTCCTCTTGCAGGAACTGCTGACACACTCCAGCCACATGAGGTCTAGCATTGTCTTGCATTAGGAGGAACCCAGGGCCAACCACACCAGCATATGGTCTCACAAGGGGTCTGAGGATCTCATCTCGGTACCTAATGGCAGCCAGACTACCTCTGGCGAGCACATGGAGGGCTGTGCGGCCCCCCAAAGAAACGCCACCCCACACCATGACTGACCCACTGCCAAACCGGTCATGCTGGAGGATGTTGCAGGCAGCAAAACGTTCTCCACGGCGTCTCCAGACTCTGTCACATGTGCTCAGTGTGAACCTGCTTTCATCTGTGAAGAGCAGGGCACCAGTGGTGAATTTGCCAATCTTGGTGTTCTCTGGCAAATGCCAAACGTCCTGCATGGTGTTGGGCTGTAAGCACAACCCCCACCTGTGGACGTCGGGTCCTCATATCACCCTCATGGAGTCTGTTTCTGACCGTTTGAGCAGACACATGCACATTTGTGGCCTGCTGGAGGTCATTTTGCACAAAGGCGGAGGTAGCGGTCCGGCTGCTGGGTTGTTGCCCTCCTACGGCCTCCACGTCTCTTGATGTACTGGCCTGTCTCCTGGTAGTGCCTCCATGCTCTGGACACAACGCTGACAGACACAGCAAACCTTCTTGCCACATCTCGCATTGATGTGCCATCCTGGATGAGCTGCACTACCTGAGCCACTTGTGTGGGTTGTAGACTCCGTCTCATGCTACCACTAGAGTGAAAGCACCGCCAGCATTCAAAAGTGACCAAAACATCAGCCAGGAAGCATAGGAACTGAGAAGTGGTCTGTTGTCACCACCTGCAGAACCACTCCTTTATTGGGGGTGTCTTGCTAATTGCCTCTAATTTCCACCTGTTGTCTATTCCATTTGCACAACAGCATGTGAAATGTATTGTCAATCAGTGTTGCTTCCTAAGTGGACAGTTTGATTTCACACAAGTGTGATTGACTTGGAGTTACATTGTGTTGTTTAAGCATTCCCTTTATTTTTTTGAGCAGTGTATATATAATAATAATAATTCCGGACATCATTAATATATGACAAGGCAATGAGACATTAACAGACATTCAGAGTCATGACTTCTAATAATTTTTCCAACTTTTTAAGTTTCACAAGTTTGAGAGATTTATAAAATTGTAACAGTTCAATGGAAAAAAACTACAAAATAGGGGATTTTTCCACCCCATTTACATTTGTGAATATAATATTTGGACAAGAGAATAATAATGTTAATAAAATATTTATGATCGGAATTACAAGGATAGCATAATGTCATTCAACATCATCAAAGGTAAACATAGGTATTTCTGGAGATTTTATACACAACCATTAATGAACTTCAATCCATAGTTTACTAGAATAGTGGCATGTAAAAAATAAATGCTCTATTAATTCTGAATCAGAGGAACAAAAAACACAAGGCATTTTGTCAAAATGGAATCTTTTGTGCAAGAAATCATTAAGAGGGTAGATGGAAGAAAATATTTTAAAATTAGTTTCTTTAACTTTTGGGATAACTGGACAAGTGAGGGAAAAGGTAGTCGCTTTTGACCATAGCATGGGTTGGTCACTTTCATAGCAGTATATTGAATTATAATCACCAAAAAAGGACTTAATTAACTGCCAATCATATCCACTTATTGTTGCATTTTTTATCCAATAGATTCAAGTTATTAATTTGTAAACTTGGAAAAGAGAGAACAACCTCACAATATAACAAAGTGTTCTTAATAAATCCAAGTAAAGAAAGTGGAATTGCTTTGCAAAACCTTCATATATTCTCTGAGTAATATTAACCTGAAATTTACCAATGAACTCAAACTCCCCAGTGTTGTCTACCAAATCACATACAAATTTAATACCCTTGTCAAACCAAAGGCATTTGAAAATGGATTTCCTATTAATTTGAATAACTCTTATTATTCCAAATCAATGTTTTGTAGGGGGAAAAATTGTGGTTGAATATCATTTTCTAGAAAAATAACATTTGCTGGTGAAACTTAAACAATTTCGCAGGTAATTTTGGAGGGTCAAAATCACATTTCATTAGGAATTCAAGTCCACCAAGTTTATTAAACAGACTGTTAGGGATATGATGCTACATAGAAGTAGGATTAGACAGACATCATTTCAACCATTTAATTCTAAAAGCTCCCACTAACGACTCAAAATCAATAGCTTGTAAACCTGTCATGAGAATTATGTTCTCAGTGTTCATAACACAATTCAATTAAACTACTCAGCCTGCAACCCAGAATCTGTAAGATACTGGTTGAATGAAACAGACGGAGGCCCAGCTACGATAGTCAGAAAGTTTAATTACGAGAGCGCTGGTTCGTTGTACAAAACCATTCCTTTTATACTGGCTCTTACGCACATACTTTCACACACAAACAGACTCCTTACGCACATACTTTCACACACAAACAGAAGGTATCATACTCACATACTGTCTCACTACCCAGCCGAGATTAGGGAGACTTTGGGACCTTGAGACGTACTCCCTGTCCTCTCACAAATCTCTAGTCAAATCGGCACCGAATTTTGCTCAGACAGTCTGTTTAAGATACTATAAAGACATATTGTAGATATATTGTTTTACCCTAATTCTGACTAAAACTACACTCACAGATATATAATTTTACTGACTACTCAATTTTATACAATTATATGGTTTCAGGGTGGAATATTCTAATCATTAATTTAAACATATAAATTACATTAACAAAACCTCCACGATTAAAGCCTTTCACTAATTGTGATTCTGAATATAATATGTTTTACTCCTCAAAACAAATCTAAACATAACAGAATAGACTTTTTTATGTTAATAGCGGCTGATTGAGTTTCACTGATTATATTATCAAGGTCATTTTTCAGCCTATTGGAATAGACATTGGCTAGTAATTTATAGTCAGTTGCCAACAATGTGATTGGTCTCCAATTGTCCAGGTAAAGAGTGTCCTTCTTTGGCATAGGCATTTGTTTAATGGCTTGGTCCAACTCAGTAATATCTATATCAGAAACACCAAATACACAAGAAAACACATTGTAGAATGGATAGATCACTACATCAACAAATTAATAGCATCATAAATCAGAACAGTAAATAAATGTAAATGAAATTCACTAGCCATTTAACAAGCATTACTGCATTACACTACCCATTTTTCAAAAACATTACAGGCTATGTAGACAGGCTCCTGGATCTCCTCTTCAACAAGATCACCCTTGATCCAGCGCTCTATGTGGGGAAGCTGTGTGAGCTGTCCATCCCAGGACCCATCTGCCCAGTGTGAGAGGCCTGACAAGGAGGAAGCCATGGCTGGATTTGTCTCCCGCTTTAATCTTGGAGGTGACTGAAGCCTGCTTGATTGAAGCGGGGTACATGGGTCACCCACCTCTCCCGCTGCCCTCCCCATCAATCTCTGCAGTTGTTTGCATTTCCTAAAGCATAACTTATTCACTTTTAGGTGACATCACATGTTCCTTTGTATTGTTTTTCCAAGCATTTGGACAGGAGATGAGTGTTACAATTTGTACGAGTCAATGGGTTCCTGCACACTGTTTGTCAGTTGTCTCGCCATTATTTTTCACCTTTATTTCTCATGAGTGTTCATGTTGCTCAATATATCAGCTATGCTGGCCTATTGTAAATGATCAAATAATTGTCTGATCAATTCATACAATTCTGAACACATTGTCATTGATAATGCTAATGCACGGCAAGCAATAAATTGTCCAGTACACGTATTGTATGCTGTTTTCATGTACATTCTCTTATGTCTAAGCT
This sequence comes from Oncorhynchus masou masou, assembly GCF_036934945.1. Lineage (NCBI taxonomy): Eukaryota > Metazoa > Chordata > Actinopteri > Salmoniformes > Salmonidae > Oncorhynchus > Oncorhynchus masou. Next base: position 5,320,058 of record NC_088232.1, on the reverse strand, counting down.
TCTAAGGTGACTCAGCCTTTACTAATTATTGTGAAGTGTATCAGTGACTTGTATTCTGTAATTAGTTACAAAACAATAGATTTGCAATTATGTATTGCTGCTGTTTGTCTGATATCCAACAGTCCATGATCAGCTCTGTTGACCATGAGAGCATTTTGCGGAGAACATGGGTTGCGGGCGCATACTTACAGTGCCTTGCGAAAGTATTCGGCCCCCTTGAACTTTGCGACCTTTTGCCACATTTCAGGCTTCAAACATAAAGATATAAAACTGTATTTTTTTGTGAAGAATCAACAACAGGTGGGACACAATCATGAAGTGGAACGACATTTATTGGATATTTCAAACTTTTTTAACAAATCAAAAACTGAAAAATTGGGCGTGCAAAATTATTCAGCCCCCTTATGTTAATACTTTGTAGCGCCACCTTTTGCTGCGATTACAGCTGTAAGTCGCTTGGGGTATGTCTCTATCAGTTTTGCACATCGAGAGACTGACATTTTTTTCCCATTCCTCCTTGCAAAACAGCTCGAGCTCAGTGAGGTTGGATGGAGAGCATTTGTGAACAGCAGTTTTCAGTTCTTTCCACAGATTCTCGATTGGATTTAGGTCTGGACTTTGACTTGGCCATTCTAACACCTGGATATGTTTATTTTTGAACCATTCCATTGTAGATTTTGCTTTATGTTTTGGATCATTGTCTTGTTGGAAGACAAATCTCTGTCCCAGTCTCAGGTCTTTTGCAGACTCCATCAGGTTTTCTTCCAGAATGGTCCTGTATTTGGCTCCATCCATCTTCCCATCAATTTTAACCATCTTCCCTGTCCCTGCTGAAGAAAAGCAGGCCCAAACCATGATGCTGCCACCACCATGTTTGACAGTGGGTATGGTGTGGTCAGGGTGAAGAGCCGTGTTGCTTTTACGCCTAACATAACGTTTTGCATTGTTGCCAAAAAGTTCAATTTTGGTTTCATCTGACCAGAGCACCTTCTTCCACATGTTTGGTGTGTCTCCCAGGTGGCTTGTGGCAAACTTTAAACGACACTTTTTATGGATATCTTTAAGAAATGGCTTTTTTCTTGCCACTCTTCCATAAAGGCCAGATTTGTGCAATATACGACTGATTGTTGTCCTATGGACAGAGTCTCCCTCCTCAACTGTAGATCTCTGCAGTTCATCCAGAGTGATCATGGGCCTCTTGGCTGCATCTCTGATCAGTCTTCTCCTTGTATGAGCTGAAAGTTTAGAGGGACGGCCAGGTCTTGGTAGATTTGCAGTGGTCTGATACTCCTTCCATTTCAATATTATCGCTTGCACAGTGCTCCTTGGGATGTTTAAAGCTTGGGAAATCTTTTTGTATCCAAATCCGGCTTTAATCTTCTTCACAACAGTATCTCGGACCTGCCTGGTGTGTTCCTTGTTCTTCATGATGCTCTCTGCGCTTTTAATGGACCTCTGAGACTATCACAGTGCAGGTGCATTTATACGGAGACTTGATTACACACAGGTGGATTGTATTTATCATCATTAGTCATTTAGGTCAACATTGGATCATTCAGAGATCCTCACTGAACTTCTGGAGAGAGTTTGCTGCACTGAAAGTAAAGGGGCTGAATAATTTTGCACGCCCAATTTTTCAGTTTTTGATTTGTTAAAAAAGTTTGTCGTTCCACTTCATGATTGTGTCCCACTTGTTGATTCTTCACAAAAAAAATACAGTTTTATATCTTTATGTTTGAAGCCTGAAATGTGGCAAAAGGTCGCAAAGTTCAAGGGGGCCGAATACTTTCGCAAGGCACTGTACAACATGTCTGAAGATGAGTTTTCAACACTGCCTGCTTCCAAGCGTTCTCAATACTTAGAAAAAAGTCATATTGTTGGGCGTCCCTCATGACAGCACACAAGTTAGCCAGGTGAGTGCTAGCTAGCTACCTGGGTAGGTATTTTAAAATCATAATTTAACTATTCCAAACGTTGTGTATATTTTGTGGTAACTTGTAGAGATAGAAGCAGTCAACTAAACAGAACTCGGACAGATTAATATTTACCTTACTGAAGTGATTCTATTATTTTCTACTCTATTTTTGCTAACACAATGCTCTTTCTAAACTAGTCTGCTCTCAGCTTGAAAGATACTTTTTTTTTGTTTAAGTTTAAAAAATATATATATTTTATTTTTTATTATTCATAATACAAAAATCAACTTACATTGCTTCATCAAACATGTAGCAAACCAAACACAGGTATTAAAAGATACTCGATCATATGAGATTTGATGCGTAACGTAAAACAGGACCGTTATTCAAACCACACCCTTTGAGCTATGACGCCACCCAATAAGATCATTTCTCTACAGTTTAAACGGAAGTGAACATTGACTAAGAACAATTTCAACGTTAGCGTTTTTATTAAGACGTTTATTAACGCAGTGGAACTCATGACATTTAAATGAACAGCATCACATACTTTTCCCAGGTAGTGTTTAATTCTCGTTGGAGACGGGACTTGGTTGATCGATGTTATCTAGTTAACGCTAGCTAGCTGCTAACAATGGCTAACTGTATGGTTTTTCACACTCAGATAGCCTCCATCATGGAGGTGCTAGCAAATGCAGCCGTTGCAGAGATCTGTAAACTCGTAGACGACGACTATGCAGTGTTTCGTTTGGAAATAACTCAAAGTCGGAAAGAAAACAGCTCATTGCGGAGGAAACTACAGCTGCTCGATCTGAAAGTGGCACGGGAGCGCGCAGAAAGGACAATGCGAGAGCGCGTACTCGCCAGTCGTCCCAGTAGTGTCAAGATCCTCAACCGAAACAGAGGAATGACCAGAGGTACGTTTTGCAGAAGACGGAGGCTGCGGGGCTTGTCGCCCCGTTATCCTATGCACATGTGTGACTTTAGATGTGTTAACTCAGCATTTCCCAAACTCGGTCCTCCAGACCCTAAAGGGTGCAGGTTTTTTTTTTTTTGCCCTAGCACTACACATCTGATACAAATAGTAAACTAGTCATCAAGATTTGATCATTTAAATCAGCTTTGCAGTGTTGGTGGGGGGAAAAAAGTGCATCTCTTAGGACCAAGTTTTGGAAACTGTGTTAACTAGAATTGGGTCTTGGTCAGTTTTTGGATAGTATGCAAGAGTTACCCCGGATTACTTAGCTATCTTGCATAAAGACAACATATCATATTCTAACTAAATATTTGATGTACTGCCTTTCCTATTATTTACTAATTAAAAACAATTTGATGCATCAAACTTAACCTATTTAATCCCATTTTGTGACTGGAAAAAAACGTTTTCAGTTATAAGGCTCTAAAACGTTTACTGAATGATCTATCAATGCATTTACAGCAAATATTGAAATAATCGAGGGTCTCAATGAATGATGTGCAGTGTCACATGTTTATTGTAAATTGTCACATGACCAGAGCTGTTTACTTCCTGGTTGCACCATGAGAAGAGGATGGCTGCATCAAGGCTCCCAAACAACAGGTTAGTAAAGTATGTTAACATAAAGATAGGACAAAGAGTTTTGGTACACATCATCTTTAAGGTGTCTCGTATTGATATATGCATTTGCAATTACTCAACTTTGTTCAGTGTGGTCATAGAGTGTGTAAACATGTTGACGGCAACAATAGTGACCGGGGGATAATACAGTGCATCTAGGTATACACATAGGTAAAACAAGAACTATGTATGTGTATAACTAACTTTCTACTCTGTTCTTTCTTTTAGTTTCACTTTGAGTCAAGTTCTGGATATGTTTGATCTTGGTGACTGCCCAAACAAGGCATGCAACATTGCAGTTATCCCTCAAAATGAGATGCTGTCCTGAGTGATTGTGATAGCGATGGGGCAGATATGGACTATGGACAGGCCATTTGCCAGCCAGGTTGTTGAATGCATATGCTGAACCTATGCAAACAGATCATGACAGAAACAACGTTATCAGTGATTATGACCCCCCCCCATCCACAACCTCCCCCATCCCCTCCATTGTTGGTAATAAAGAGCCAAGGCCAATCAACACGATGCTCCGGTTCAGGAGAAGCCGTCATTGTGACAGACGTACTACCTATGCATGTGAGAAATGCAAAGCGCCACTGCACATTGAGTGCTTCAAGATATACCATGGACATTAGAAAAGGAGATGAGAGCGAATGAAAAAGGGCTGAAAAAGACAATAAAAGAAAAATAGAAAAGTCGATAAAGGGTGAGATGAAGCAGTACAACAGACTAGGAAGAAAAGAAAAGTGGACGATCAAGACAATCAAAATGACTGAAATGTTTTTGGAAAAGAAAGGTCAATTGATTCAAGGCATACTGTATGATAGTAGATGTACCAGGACTGACTGATCATAGTTCCAAGACAGTGATGCACAAATTAATCTTGCACTTGGATCTGAAGCGTATATATATATATATATATAAGCACTCATTGTGCAGTGGCGCTTTTTAAATATATATATATATTGTATTTTGTTCAGTGTAGGCCTCTATTTGAATGTATATTCTACAGGCTACCTCTATCCTAAATGTTACCTTTATGTTCAGTGGAAATGAATCACACGACTGCTATACAGTTGTTAGTGAATGTTTCACTAAAATGTCACAATGACAATGTTACAATGAATATTGCACTAAAGTACAAGTCAAAATGTTACAGTAAAGTTACAATATTAATGTTTCAATACATGTTGCACTAAAGTAACAATGTTGAAATGCGTTGATGGTTGTTTGTTTTTTTGTCTTTGCTCTCAGTATTCATATCGTGTTGTATTAGGGTTTTTGATGTGTAAAATAGTCACACTAGAATGTTACGGGGCATTCTAGTAGCAATGCTGGGGACTGCCAGTGACAGAGTTGTAAATGTGTGAATAACTGGGTTGGGATTTATAAGAACATTGATAACTGCATAGGAGAAATATGTTCATTTAGTATACGTAACATTATCCCACCGGTCACAATTGTGACCGACCATAAAACAGACCTTATCACCTACTTTTCCATTCTAATTTAATAAAAAAATGATTGATTACTTCAAAGGGTTACTAATGACACATGATTTGGATATTTTCATGTCTGGGGAAAATTCGTGATTAAATGGGTTAATACATTGATCAATAAATAGTATATCAAGAAGTGTTGCCTTACATCCTTGCCAATTCTAGACAGTAACAATAGTGTACAATATACCATTGACCATTGACAGTAACCAACCTAATCCATTCTTTTCCCCCAATCACTCTCTCAGGTGAAGGACATTTCACTGGAGGCCACAGGAGCTTTGTGAAGCCAGTGACAGACAATACATGGAGAGATGACCAACCAATCACTGTTGATGAGGGGAGTGGAACCTCAACCCAGCACGTTATCGTGATAGAAGTTAGTGTAATAGTATTACATAAAAATTACAGTCCAACAAATGTGGGCAGTATATTTCAGAAACGTTCCCCTTGGCTATTCACTTGCTTACAAGTACATCCTCATTTATCTGCCATAGGGGAGCTTGTGAGACTTTCCTACAACATTGTTATCCAATTAGACTGCCGGTAATAACCTCCTGTCTTCTTGTCAGCCTGCAGATGCCTGGTCTGAAAGAGAGGAGGACCCACGGCACAGCAGACACATCCAGACTGGAGTGGCTGGAGTGCCCCATGAAGCCACTGAGGACCCCACCACCGTCCCAGCACCGCCCAGGCCCAGGACCCAACGCAGCATCACGGAGGTCAGTGGAACGCCAAACACCGTCCTCAAGTCAGAGACAGACATAGATTTGAACACACAGGCTCTTACATACAGGATCTGACCACGGATCAGACTCAGAGAGGCTGGGGCCACTGGGCTATCCTCCTGCTCCGGGCCCAGAGTACTTCCCAGTATTTAACCAACGCCAGAGAACGGTTCATTACCGTGGAGATGGTGAGACATTAGACACTGGTGGTGATGAACCATCTGGTTTTTACTCTACAGAGATGGACCCTGGCAACATGCCCTTGGGTTTAGAGACAGACTGATCGGTCTAGTGGGGACTGGAACCAATACAGTAGTAGTGTATACTCTGATGGGCGTCTGGATAAGAAAGGGGAGGATCTGATTCTAGATGAAGTGACTGTGAAAGTCAAATACTTATTGTACACTTCAAAATAGTTTAAGGTTTGTCTGATGACTTTTGACTTATCATAGCTGACTGATTTATCCACAACATATTTATGTATGTCCACCATGATGGGTTTAACAACAATGAAGTCATTCTCTAACTACAGTATAGGACTCAAACGTAGTGGAGATGGGTAAACACTCCATGTTGAAAGTGGGTTTATTATCTGTGTGTGTGTGTGTGTACGTACCCGAGGGAGTGTATGTCTGTGTAATCTGTATCACCTCTCTTCCAGGAGGAGGAGGGTCCAGAGGTGCTGCTGGTGAAGGAGGAGGGTCTGGGGAACATGGTCATGGAGGACAACCAGACTACACCTACTCCTGAACCCACAGAGGAACCAGCTGAGCAGCACAGGACCACACACAGTCTCACTGAGGTGAGCCCAATGTAAACTACTGTCTGAATGGTATTAGGTCAGGGCCCGTATCCACATAGCCTATCAGAGTAGGAGTTCTGATCTTCGATCAGCACTCCTACTAAGACTGTGGAAACTGGCCCAGGTCTTGATTAATTTTGTCAAAAGGGTGGGACCATGCCTGAATTATCAAACCATTTTAAAGAGTGTCAAGTAATCAAATCAAATAACATGTTTGCATAATACTCATAGCAGTCCCTCATTGCCCAATCAGAAAATGCTCCATAGCAGGGTGTTCATATCAGATTTCTTGATCCAACATCCTCTCACTCTGTATATCTTACAGTCAGTAGACATGGAGGATGGGAAGCCTGATATGCTGCTAGTCAAAGAGGAGACAATAGAAGATGGACCCGAGAGCATTGACCTGCTGAGTGGGCTAAAGATGGGGGAGCAAGGTAAGAGAGACATACATATAACCTATAGATCCTCAACAGGGTTCTACAGTGCGACCATTTTACTCACATATGCGTCTAAATATTTTGTATTGAAACCTGGAATTTTAATTTACTACCAGTGTGCCTAGAAAAATGTAATATTCTAGCTTTAATACCTGAAGTATGTTTAATTGTACTCCTAAATTTCTTTGTGCGCCTACATTTTTCAACTTACATACTCCTTCTAAAATTATAAAGTCAGCATAGAGCCCTCTTCAATGGTAATAGTGATGCGCCTGTATATGATTCTTTCTTCATTCATAAAATGAAATGAATACAACTTATGTTGACATACAAAAACATGAACTTCACCAGGTAATTGACAGAAAAATGTATTGGAGTTCCTCTTCAGTCAGCCAGTCAACTTCGGTACAACATACTATGAGGAGTCGCACTCTCATGACTGGTTGAAGGATCCACAATCACACCTGACAAGGCCAATGAAATCTGTACCTCGCTGGAAGCCCTGTCCTTCCACAGGTGATAATCGCGAGGCTCGGATTTATTCCGTCAACTATTCCACTCTTTACCTTGGTGTGAACAGGAACAAGTAACGTTACTAAAACAAACAATTGGAAAATGAGACTGTGGTAGAGTGTGCTCACCTCCCTGGACGTTGTGTGCTGAAGTTTGTATTTGGTATCGTTAGTTTCCTAATCCCAAACAGTTAATTATTCTTCCGTTTTCTGGAGCAATGAGTAAGATGGCTAAGAAAGCGACCGAGACGACGATGGCTAAGCCGGGTTCAGGGTCAGGGTCACGATCACGCCACCAGTCATGCGGTTATACTATGCGAACCAGTCTGTGTGCGCATTGGCACATAATGTGTGAAAACTCTGGAAACCCTGGAAAGACGATGTAGCATTCTTTGCGACTTTCCTTTCCAAGAATCCGGCAACTTGGCTGGGACCGAGGTGCAGGAAGCGGAGAGGGGCTTGAGGCTGTTGTCGGAAAAGGTGGAACTAGCCTCCCAGCAGGGAGGTGGTGAGCCGGTGGGTTCAGTGACATACAGGGCCCATGTTCGGATGACGCCATGGTGTCCCTGGACACTTCCGGGGGTTTCCTCGGGTGATGAAGAGGACTTAGTTTGGGGACAGCCACCTCCTCACGCTATGAAAGTAGCATCATTTTTTGGTACTCCATGAGGGGCCAGGGGCTGAGTGTGTTGACCTATCAGGATGATTGGCTGATGGCAGTCAAAGGAACAAGCAGTGTTACACACCGAGGCTAATGCCCCATGTTCATTCTCTAGGTTTTATTGTAAACCAGAAAAAGAGTTGTCTCGGCACATTCCATTCCTGGGTCTCGAGTTAGACTCATCCTTAAATTGCACTTTTCTATCCCCGGAGAGGTTGTTGGGTTTCCAGCTCTGCTTGGCCCAATTTTGTTTTTCACCAGTTCCTGTATGTTTTCACCAGTTCCTGCGTCTACTGGGGAGGATGCTTCTATGGATGGTGGTCATTCTGGGTGCTAGCAACACGCTTGGATGCATCTCGCCACCTAAACCGGTCAATTCCAGTCTCCCCGACATGCCTTCAGGCACTGGCCCAGTGCAGGGATCCCCGGCTACTGTCGCAAGGGGTTCTCATGGGCCAGGTGTTGTCCCGCAAGGAGATCACGACAGACGGGGCGCGGTGTGCGAGGGTTACTGAATTCGAGAAGTATGGACGGTGTCGCAGAGAGCCCGGCATATCAATTACCTGGAACTTCTGATTGTCAGACATGTGCGGGCAGTGGTGTTAAAAGTACTAAATTGTCATACTTGAGGAAAAGTAAAGATGCCTTCATAGAAAATTCCTCAAGTATAACAAGTCACCCAGTAAAATACTACTTGAGTAAAAGTTTAAATGTATTTGCTTTTAAATATACTTAAGTATCAAAAGTATAAGTATAAACCATTTCAAATTTCTTATTAAGTAAACCAGACGGCAGAATTTGATTTTTTATTTGAATTGACGAGAGCCAGGGGCACACTCCAACACTCAGACATGATTTACAAACTAAGTATTTGTGTTTAGTGAGTCCGCCAGATCAGACTCAGTAGGGATAACAAGGGATGTTCTCTTGATAAGTGTGTGAATTTGACACATTTCCTGTACTTTTGGGTGTCAAGGAAAATGTATGGAGTAAAAAGTACATTATTTTATTTTGGAATATAGTAAAGTAAAAGTAGGCACAAATATTAATAGTAAAGTACAGATACCCCCAAAAACTACTTAAGCAGTACTTTGAAGTATTTGTACTTAAGTACTTTACATCACTGTGTGTTGGTCATATCTAACGATGGTGGCTCAGTTGGAAGAGCATGGTGCTTGCAATGCCAGGGTTGTTGGTTCAGTTCCCATGGGGGACCAGTATGAAAATGGTACACAAATGTGCGCTCTCACTCTTGTAAGTCACGCTGGATAAGAGCGTGTGCTAAATGACTTAAATGTATATATAATATATCAACAGGCATGGGCGGACCCTCCCCCTCCTCACCTTGGCTCGCTCCCTGTTGTGGTGGAGCTGTGCACATTTGCTCTCACATCAGGTGATGCATGTTCCTGGTTACCTCAACTCGGGTGGATCTGCTATCCAGGGGGGCCCCTTTTCGTCAAGGGTGGAGACTACACCCCTGGGTGGTTGCCCAGATATGGGAGAGGTTCGGCAATGCCGACATAGATCTTTGCGCATTTTCTTGCACTGCGTATTGTCGTCTTTCTTTCTGCACGAAGGACCCAAGCGCCCCGTTGGGAAAGACTCTCTGGCGCACCAGTGACCTTTTGACCTTCCTTTATGCATTTCCGCCAGTGGTTCTGATTCAGCCCACGTTGGAGAGGGTGCGCTGGGAGGGCTTATCATTGATTCTTGTGCCTCTCTGTTGGCCCAGGCAGCCTTGGTTCGGGAGATCATTTGCCCTTTAGGCGAGGACAACTCACGTTGCGCAGAGTCCTGTTGTCCCAGGCATATGGGCAGGTTTGCTTTCGAACAAGTAAAACATCTGCACTACTTGTGGCTAAAAAAGTTTGTCAAACCTTGAGAGAGATTAAATTGAAGGAAGGAATGAATCCTGTGGAAGGCGGGGTGTCCAGCGTTACGCGGATTTCATTGTCCTTGTCAGGCGGGATTGTAGATCCTTCGATCGAAGTGGCGAATGTGCGACTCCCCATAGTATGTTGTACCTTGTTTCCCTCCTTCAGGGAACAGTATTTATAGTCATAACGTTACATTTTATCTTCCACGTTTGGAAAGTATTTTGTAACCTCTTGCAGGTGGTTGGCTGGAGGCTAACAGAGGAGACTGGGCGGACATCTTGGATTCCCAGGACGGTGCAGCCAAGGACCCAGGGGACAACATCACTGAGCAGGCCAGGACTAGAGATGACATAGTGGAGGTCAGTGGATGGGACAGTGTCCTCAACTCTGGGCTGGGGAGCAACACTGTTAATAACAACCAGAAACAGACAGTGGAACACAAAACAACAACTGAACTGAGACCAGGACTGGCTGAGACCAGGGCGAGGCGTACAATTGGTCTGCGGGGACTGGGAGGTGTCCGTATGCGGCTGAAGAGAACAGACACAGACTCGGCTAGCGATGCTCTGTCCTGCTCCTATAGTGGTGATTCAGAGAGACTGATGGCGCCTCAGGTTAACCCCCTAACAGATGCTGCCTTTAGCATACCTTCTATAGGATCTATCAACTGGAACATGGACCCTGCGACAACACAGACACTTCCTGGCTTTCATCCTCCTCACACTCTCCTAATGTTAAACCAGACCTCAGAACATACCCGTGCCTCAACACTAAATGGCAACACAAGCCCATTGACACATGACCGTAGTAGAGACGGAATCAGTAAAGGTGGCAGCTCCAAAGAGAAGTGCTTTCCGTGTTCGTTCTGTGGGATATCCTTCAGTTTCCCCAAACAGGTGGAGGTCCACCAGAGGATGCACACGGGGGAGAAAGCGTTCAGCTGCCATCTCTGCCCTGCCAGTTTCTCCAGATCGTCCAACCTGAAGAGGCATCAGAGGGTCCACACAGGGGAGAAACCATACAGCTGCCCCCAGTGTGCGAAGAGGTTCTCCCACCACCACAATATGAAGGTGCACCAGAAGGTCCATACGGGGGAGGCAGTGTCCCTGTATGCACTGCAGGAGTAGCTTTATCAGACATAGTTGTGTCTAATAATTGAGAGAAATCATATAACTTGAAATGTACAATGGGGATGTCTTGGAAGTGTTATTTAGATTAAATATTATAGTTATCATGTGAAGTGTCTTAGGATAAGGGGGTAATTAACCACATACCCCTCATTAATCCTTTTAAGTTATTTGAAACAGGCTTGTGTAAATACCTAATTTTTACAGAGTAAACCTAGCCGGGAGGTGGAATGCATCGCTACTAGCATTAGCACAAATACTTGCTAACTGTTCCCGTAAACTTCCAGGCATTAGGCCAACAACTATCCATTTAAAAACTTGTCTCTCCAAAAATATAAAAACTAAATGTACATATCTTTTGCGGAGGTGGCTAAATTAATATAGAGGAAAAACTGAATTCCCCCTTTAAAAAACAGCCCCCTCCCACAATGGCACCATGTTCAGGAAGTATAATTTGTTGGTGGGGGGAAAAACAGTGTAAAGCAAAATTATTCCACTCTAAGGTTCCACCCTGTTAGGTGCATAATCCTAACGGTTGTAAAATGTTGTCTGAAAAAATGGCAAATAAATGACCAATGTCAATATTCATTTCTCTTTGAAAAATATATTTTATACATATTTAGATACATTTGCTAATAACATTACAATGATTCATTAGTTACATAGTCTAATGTAAGTAATGATATGTGCATATATAATTGTAATTAGTAATGTTATTGGCTAGCAACAATAAATCTGTTCATGTTTTACAAACTCAGGTTGACAATGTTTAAAAAGTTTATTTATTTTATCAAATAAATAGAAAGTAAACTAATGCACAATATTCATTTATTATTATAGGTGTAATATTTTTCAACCATTTCATTCATTGAACAAAAAATATAAAATGCAACATGTAAAGTGTTTGTCCCATATTTCATCAGCTGAAATAAAAGATCCCAGAAATGTTCCATACACACAAAAAACTTACTTTGTTTGCATCCCAGTTAGTGAGCATTTCTCCTTTGTCATGGTAATCAGCATGATCATTACACAGTTGCACCTTGTGCCGGGGACAATAAAAGACCACTCTGAAATGTGCAGTTTTGTCACTCAACACAATGTCACATGTCTCAAATTTTGAGGGCGTGTGCAATTGGCATGCTGACTGCAGGAATGTCCACAAGAGCTGTTGCCAGATAATTGAATGTTAATTTCTCTACCATAAGCCACCTCCAACGTTGTTTTTGAGAATTTGGAAGTATGTCCAACCAGCCTCACAACCGCCAACCACGTTTATGGCGTCGCGTGTCAATGTTGTGAACAGAGTGCCCCATGGTGGCGGTGGGGTTATGGTATGGGCAGGCATAAGCTACGGACAATGAACACAATTGCATTTTATCGATGGCAATTTGAATGCACAGATATACCGTGATGAGATCCTGTCGGGCCCATTGTGGTCCATTTATCTATCGCCTTTACGTCATTTTTCAGCATAATAATGCAAGGCCCTACATCGCAAGGATCTGTACACAATTCTTGGAACCTGAAAATGCCCCGGTTCTTCCATGACCTGCATACTCACCAGACAAGTCACCCATTGAGCATGTTTGGGATGCTCGGGAACAACATGTACAACAGCGTGTTCCAGTTCCCGCCAATATCCAGAAACTTCGCACAGCCATTGAGTGGGACAACATGCCACAGGCTACAATCAACAGCCTGATCAACTGTATGTGAAGGAGATGTGTCACACTGCATAAGGCAAATGGTGGTCACACCAGATACTGACTGGTTTTCTGATCCACGCCCCTACCTTATTTTAAGGTATCTGTGACTGATGCATATCAGATGCATATCGGTATTCCCAGTCATGTGAAATCCATAGATTTGGGCCTAATGAATTTATTTCAATTGACTAATTTCCTTATATGAACTGTAACTCAGTAAAATCTTTAAAACTATTTTTGTTCAGACCTTGTTCAGACCTTAAATCAAATATTTCATTGTTTAAATCATCTATTCATTATTGCTGTTTGTTCCACCCTATTGCTTTCATTTTCTATAAATGTATGTAGTTCTGTTCTTGAGCTGTTCTTGTCTATTGATGTTCGGTATGTCATTCTGTATTATGTTTCATCTTGATCCCAGGAAGAGTAAGTGCTGCTTTTGCAACAGCTAATGGGGATCCTAATAAAATACCAAATACCCTGTTGTGCTTCATTCTACCCTGTTGGGTTGGTATTTTAAAATCAGAATATATCAATACAATCAAATGTTCTGCATATTTTTGTGGTAACTTATAGCGAAATAAGGGGTAAACTAAACATTCATCCCCCTTTTAGACTTTTCCTAATTTTGTTACGAACTGGAGTTAAAATGGATTTAATTATAATTTTTTTCGTCAACAATTTAATCATTATACTCTGTCAAAGTGGAAGATTTTTTTAAATATACAAATTGGATAACTAAAATAATACAGTAATCATTGCATAAGTTTTCACCCCCTTTGTTTAGGCAAGCCTAAATGAGTTCAGGAGTAAATTTCTCTAGACAAATCACATATGTGATCATAAGGAATCACTGTGTGACATAATTATACCCAGACACATCTAAGATAGTCATCCTTCTGAACTGAGCTGCAGGACAGGAATGCAACTGCTCAGGGATGTTACCATGAGGCCATTGGTGATTTTTAAAACTCATTGGTGAGTTTAAGGGCTGAGATGGAAGAATTGAGGATGGATCAACATTGTAGGTAATGACAGAATGACAAGAATACAAATATTCCAAAACATCCATCCTGTAAGCAACAAAGCACTAAAGTAATACTACAAAATAAACACGGCAAAGGACGTTTTGGCCTAAATGCAAAGCCTTCTGTTTGGGGGAAATACAACAGAACACATCACTGAGTGACTGCCTCCTTATTTTCAAGCATGTTGGTGGCTGCATTATGGGTATGCTTGACATCAGCAAATTCTGGGATTTTTCAGGATGAAAAGAAACAGGATGTAGCTAAGCACAGGCAAAATCCCAGAGGAAAACCTGCTTCAGTCTGCTTTACACCAGACACTCCGAGGAATTCACCTTTCAACAGGACAATAACCTACAACACAAAGCCAAATCTACATTGACGTTGCTTACCAAGAAGACCGTGAACGTTCCTGAGTGGCCAAGTTACATTTTTGACTTAAATCTGCTTGAAAATCTAGGGCAAGACATGAAATTGCTGTCTAGCCATGATCCCCAACACTTTGACAGAGGTTGAAGAATTTAAAAGAATATTGGGCAAATATTGGGCAAATATTGCACAATTAGCATACAGGTGTGCAAAGCTCTCAAGAGACTTACCCAAGAAGATTCAACGCTGTAATCACTACCAACGCACTGTATTGTAATAATTATCATAAGAAGGACCGAAGCACAAGGACAGTTGAATATTTACCTTACTGAGGTGACGTAGATGGAATCTACATTCTATTGTTGTCTCGCTATCACACTGTTCTTTCTAAGCTAGTCTCCTGTCATCTTGAAAGATATTGATCATAGGAGATTTGATGTAATAAGCTGTACCGTCATTCAAAGAACAATACACATAAATACTTCATTTAACCACATCCTTTGAGCTATGACGCCAATCAATAAGAGCCTTTCTCTTCAGTCGATACGGAAGTGACCAGGAACCAATAACAATTTCCACGTTAGCGTTTGTTGTTGTTTAGACGTTTGTTAACACCATGTAACTCAAAATATGACTAATTTAACTGCACAGCCTCACATTATTTCCCCCGGGCAGTGTTTACTTTACGTTGTGTTGGAAATTTTCCAGTACATGTGTACACATTATACATCTTAGAGTAGTAAGCAGAATAAGTGCACTCTATATGTGTCTAGGTCATTAGGCTAAGGGAAGCCATTACCTAGTCCAGTGAGGTACATTAGACGTGCATTAGGAGCATATGTTTGTATTACTTAAGCACCATTAGACATGCACCTGCCTTGGGAGTGTGCATGTCTGTTTATTTTTGTAGCATTGCTATGGCCTAATGTTTACTATTGCTATGGGTACGTGAATTATATGAAAAGCACGAATGGATTACATGTAGTGTATATCTATGTGGACACCTGCTTGTCGAACATCTCATTCCAACATCATGGGCATTAATATGGAGTTGGTCCCCCCTTTTATGCTATAAGAGCCTCCACTCTTCTGGGAAGGCTTTCCATTAGATGTTGGAACATTGGCTGAATGGAAGCAAGTCCCCGCAGCACAAGAGCATTAGTGAGATCGGGCACTGATGTTGGGCGATTTGGCCTGGCTCGCAGCTTGGCGTTCTAGTTCATCTCAAAGGTGTAAAATGGGGTTGAGGTCAGGGCATGCCAGTCAAGTTCTTCCATACCGATCTCGAAAAACCATTTCTGTATGGACCACACTCTGTGCACAGAGGCATTTTCATGCTGAATCAGGAAAGGGCCTTCCCCAAACTGTTGCCACAAAGTTGGAAGTGTAGAATAATCTAGAATATCACATTGTTTTTATTTATTTTACCTTTATTTAACTAGGCAAGTCAGTTAAGAACAAATTCTTATTGTCAATGACGGCCTAGGAACAGTGGGTTAACTGCCTTGTTCAGGGGCAGAACGACAGATTTGTACCTTGTCAGCTCGGGGATTTGAACTTGCAACCTTCCGGTTACTAGCCCAATGCTCTAACCACTAGGCTACCATGCCGCCCCATTGTATGCTGTAGCATTAAGATTTCCCTTCGCCGGAACTAAGGGGCCAAGCTCGAACCATGATAAACAGCCCCAGACCATTATTACTCCTCTACGAACCTTTACAGTTGGCACTATGCATTCGGGCAGGTAGCGTTCTGCTGGCATCCGCCAAACCCGGATTCGTCTATTGGATTGCCAGATGGTGAAGCGTGATTCATCACTCCAGAGAACGCGTTTCCACTGCTCCAGACTCCAATGGTAGTGAGCTTTACACCCTCCAGCTGACACTTGGCATTGTGATCTTAGGCTTGTGTGCGGCTACTCAGCCATGGAAACCCATTTCATGAAGCTCCCGACAAACAGTTATTGTGCCGATGCTGCTTCCAGAGGCAGTTTGGAACTTGGTAGTGAGTGTTGCAACCAAGGACAGACGATTATTACGTGCTACAGCACTCGGCGGTCCAGTTCTGTGAGCTTGTGTGGCTTACCACTTTGCGGCTGAGCCGTTGTTGCTCCTAGAGGTTTCCACTTCACAATAACAGCACTCACAGTTGACCGCGGCAGCTCAAGTAGGGCAGAAATTTGACGAACTGACTTGTTGGAAAGGTGGTATCCTATGACGGTGCCACATTGAAAGTCACTGAGCTCTTCTGTACGGGCCATTCTACTGCCAATGTTTGCCTATAGAGATTGCATGGATGTGTGCTTGATTCTATACACCTGTCAGCTACGGGTGTGGCTGAAATAGCCAAATCACTCATTTGAAGAGGTGTTCACATACTTTTGACCACGTAGTGTAATTTGGCGACACAGGCTTACAAACATTATTTATAATGGATAGCAAAAACACAATCACAAGAATGGTTTCAGATCAAACTCTTATGTTAGGGCGAAAGGGAGCAAGAACCTTTAAATTAATGATCCAGGCAGCCTCTCATTTTAACAATAAATTATCAAGGTCACCCCCTTTCCTAGGGAGGGTGACATGTTCGATGCCGATATAGCAAACGGTCTAAAGTATAGCTTGTGAGACTTCCCTACGACATTGTTATCCAATTAGTCTCATGTGCCGGTAATAACCTCCTCTCTTCTTATGTCAGTCTGCAGATGCAGAGGCTGCAAGTCTTGGGGTCAAGCTGGAGAGGACTGGAGGAGAGGAGGACCAACGACACATCAGAGACATCCAGACTGGAGCTCCCCATGTAGCCACAGAGGTCCCCACCACCTCCGCCCCAGCGCCGCCCAGTACCCGACGTAGCATCACGGAGTTCAGTGGAACGCCGAACGCATTCCTCAAGTCAGAGATCAACACAGAGACTGTAAAACACAGGCTCTTACACCCAGGATCTGACCACAGATCAGACCCAGAGAGACTGGAGCGACTGGTCTGTCCTCCTGCTCCTGTCTCGGAATACTTACCGGTATTTCACCAGAGCCAGAGGACAGTTCATTCCTGTTGTGACACGTTAGATACTGGTGTTGATGATCTGCCTTGCTCTTACACACCAGAGATGGACCCTGGCAACATGCCCTTGGGTTTAGAGACACAGACTGATCTGTCTAAAGGGGACTGGAACCAGTACAGTAGTAGTGTATACTCTGAAGGGTTCCTAGATAAGAAAGGGGAGGTTATAGTCATAGACGAAGTGACTGTGAAAATGGAGGGCGACGTTCCTCTGACACTGAATGCAGACAAGACTCACTTAGGACTTGGACACTCACAAGGTAGAGATGTCTTAGATTACAGGGAAAGTTTAGAGACTAATCCAAATGTTGCGACCCACTCCCCTTTACACATTCTCAGGGATCGCGATACAGTGTCCACGTCGATGGGGCCTTCCGATTCACACGGCCGCATCCTTTTCTATCAAGTATTGAACTCAAAGGACCAAAGGGCCCAGGCTCAGGAAGGGGGAGCAACATCAGGCAATAGTAAAGAGAAACGGTTCATCTGCATGTCCTGTAACAAAGGCTTCAGCTGCCTCCAGAATGTAAAGACTCACCAGAGGGTCCACACAGGGGTGAAACCCTTCAGCTGTACCCAGTGTCAGATGCGCTTCTCCCACTCGTACAGCCTGAAGAGGCACCAGAGGGTCCACACAGGGGATAACTCTACAGCTGCCAGTAGAGTGAGAAGCGGTTCTCCCACCAGAACCCGCTGAAGATGCACCTGAAGGTCCACACGAGAGAAAGGTTGTTGGCCTGTACGCACTGTGGGAAGAGATTCTCAGAGAAGAGCTACCTCAGGATACACCAGCTTAAAAACCATTCACTCTACAACATAGAAAGTAACCATTCCACAAGATAGCTTCTGACGTTTAGATCAAACCCTGCTTCAAAGTCAAAGATGAATTTTCATTATTGTTATTAGAAAAGATCCACAGATGCATTTGGAATAACGAGAGTAACATTTCAGTGTTGAATATTCCTGGGTAGAATACTGCATCCAGCAATTGTGTGATTTATGAAGGTGTGTGTATATATATATATATATATATATATATATATATATATAAGCCTAAAAACCCAGTTACTTAGTGTGTGTAGGCTATATGATGTTCACAAATTCCTATTTCATTACTTCCATTCAACTACACTTTTAATGAGAAAATGAAGGCAGTTTATCAAGTTCATGCAGAGTTTTTGTTGAGACGTACAATGCCGTCAGAAAGTGTTCTCACCCCTTCACTTTTTCCACATTTGTTGTGTTAGACTGAATTTAAAATTGAATAAATTGAGATTGTGTCACTGGCCTACACACAATACTCCATAATGTCAAAGTGGAATTAAGTTTAGACATTTTTACAAATTAATTAAAAATGAAAAGCTGAAATAAGTATTCAACCCCTTTCTTATGGCCTAAATACATTCAGCAGTAAAACTTTGCTCAACAAGTCATGTACGTTGCATGCTCACTCTGTGCACAATAATAGTGTTTAACATGGTTTTTGAATGACTACCTCTTCTCTGTACCCAGTACAATTATCTGTAAGGTCGCTCAGTTGAGCAGTGAACTTCAAACACAGATTCAACCACAAAACCTGGGAGGTTTTCCAATGTCTCGCAAAGAAGGGCGCCTATTGGTAGATAGGTCAACAACAAAAAAACATTGAATATTGCTTTGAGCATGGTGAAGTTATTAATTACAGTTTGGATGGTGTATCAATACACCCAGGTACTGCAAAGATACATGCGTCCTTCCTAACTCAGTTGCCGGAGAGGAAGGAAACCGCTCAGGGATTTCAGCATGAGGCCAATGGTGACTTTAATACAGCTATAGTTTAATGGCTGTGATTGGAGAATTGAGGATGGATCAACAACATTGTAGTTACTCCACAAAACTAACCTAAATGACAGAGTAAAAATAAGAAATGTACAGAATACAACATATTCCAAAACATGCATCCTGTTTGCAATTAGGGACTAAATTAAAACAGCAAAGAAATGTGGCATTTTTAAAAACTTTATGTCCTCAATACAAAGCGTTATGTTTGGGGCAAATCCAACAACACATCACTGAGTACCTACCACTCTTCATATTTTCAATGTTCTTATCCCTTGCTTGCTAGCTATCCAACTATGGCTAACTTAGTCACATTAAACAATGCAGGCAGAATAACAACAAAGTAGCTGCATTTACATAAGCTGTCTTTTAGTGACATTTATTTGGATACATCCATAACAATGAGCTAAATGAGGCGCGATTTCACCTGGCATAGAAAATGTGCTCTCATGAGGACACTTGTTCAGAGGAGCTAGCTAACAACACAGCTAACACAATCACTTCAAACTGAAGCTGGAAAGACTGAAAATGCAGATTTAAACAGCTTCCAGGATTAGTCCCATCCATTGTTTAATGATCACCAACCAACTTGACAGAGCTTGGATACAGTTTAAAAGAATAATATGGAAGTATTGTACAGTCCAGGTGTGTAAAGCTCTGAGAGACTTACTCAGAAAGACTCAGCTGTAATTGCTGCCAAAGGTTATTTTAACATGTATTGACTCAGGGATGTGAATACTTATGTAAATCACATATTTCTGTATTTAATTTTCAATAAATGTGCTAAAATCTCTAAAAACATGTTTTCAGTTTGTCATTATGTCATTCAGTGTTGTCACGATACCAGAATTTTGACTTCGACATCGATACCAGGTTTAGTATCACGACACTTGATACCAAAACGATACCACAAAAAAAAGGCGTATTTGCCAAAGTCACAGAATGGCACTTGATCCGGTCAGATCAACTCAGATACTGCTCTGTTCAATCGTTGGGCATCTTTTGAGTTCAATATCATTATATTTCAACAATTATATTCAAATGTACTTTTTTTACCAATCTAACTAGAAAACAACATAATGATAATCCTTTATTTGAATGGAAAATCTGTATTGATACACTGGGTAAATCAAGATGTAGCCTAGATCTATTCACTATACAGGTGAATGCATATTATTCAATAGGAGTGTGTGCATGCATTGAGTAATTGAGCTTGTTTTCCTTTCCATTTAGGACTTTATTGGCAAGAGCTAAGAGAATATTATTTTCTTGTACTGATTAACAACATTTGCATAGAAGAAACAATCTCTTCTTTTATAATAGCGTGCACTGTCTACGAAATTAATGTCATTCGTAGGCAGAATGTGGCTAGAATCTGAGTTTGTTGCTATGGAATCGAATGGAAACCAGATGGGAGACAAAGGAAGGAAGACAAGTTCATTTATTTTTTGGGGCGAGGGAGACAAAGTGAATTAATAACGTTTTTGGTGACAATCGTCTTTGAAATCAGCATATTTTGCATTATGGTTTGCATATTATCACAAACAAAGAACTAGGGTAGTAAATTCAGCTGTAAACTAGCAAGGAAAGTTAGCTTAATTAAAGCTGGAAGCTACCTTGTCTTACCATGGTTACTGCATGGCTTTTTTGGTCTGACTGAAGTCACCCTACAAAAGATGCAGTAGTCTCTACAAGCCAGAATGTTGAGTAAAATGATATTTACTTACTTTCGCAGTTGTACATGTTGTTGGTCCTTTTGGCGGTTGAAGGTTGTTTACCTGACTTTTTGCGGTGCTGGTAGGTTCGGCCATCAGTATTTTTAATCTCTCCATTGCACCTGATGAACAATATGTTAACCTGATTCACCAACTACTTCTCAGATAGAGTTCAGTGTGTCAAATCAGAGGGCCTGTTGTCCGGACCTCTGGCAGTCTATGGGGATACCACAGGGTTCAATTCTCGGGCCGACTCTTTTCTCTGTATATATCAACGATGTCGCTTTTGCTGCGGGTGATTGCAGGAACGCACTATTTGCATTTGAGACTAACTGACCGAGTTCGCTATCCATCCCAGCTGGCAGCAGAGGAAGAATTCACTGCACAGAAGAGCTCTCATAGACTTTAGTTTCCTGGACTGAGAACTGAGAGGGAGAAAGAGTCTTGGACAACACACCTTTTTCGTCTCTATCCCGGCTTCATCCTATCCTAACGGAATCCTACTGGGCAGGCAACATACAAGTAAATTACCCCATTGCATTATTAATTTCCTCTGAAAGTGGTGCTTTGTATGTTTAAAGTGGTGGAAGTCATTGGGTGTTGTAAGACAGTAGGTCTAATTTACAAACCCATGGTCAATACTATCCCGGGACTGTCCACGTCAGCTGCTAATCGGTAGCCTAGTTCATGTCGATTCCTGGTTGGGGAGCTCTAGAGTTTCACAGTTGCGAAAGCCTATGTTGACATTTTCTCCATCAATGAGTAAGATCATGCCATTCTCAGAAGTCCTGTGAATGTCCTGTTGTATTTGTCTGGGTTGAGTACGGAAACCTATTTCATATAGACCTGTGGGGCTTCTCACCTCAATAACTGTTGTACCCCATTGTACCCTGTCTTACATTGTGTCTTTAACTACCTAATTTTCCAATTCATTTAGTCTAGCAAATAAAACCTTGACTTATTTGTGACATTGAGTTAATTTGTAAGCGATTTGGTTCTTGAGGTTTCAGAGCTCGACAACTGTTGAGAATGAGAATATAGTAAATTGACAAATGATTAGTTAATTTGGATAACCAAATTCATCAAATAAACCTGATCAATTAATTAAATCAGTAAATTATCTTGAATATTAATTAGCCAAAAGTCACAACACCACCTAAACTGGTCATTTCAGGTGTCCCCGACATGCCTCCAGCGGAGGGATCCCCAGCTACTGTCGCAAGGAGTTCTCAGGTGTTGTCCCGCAAGGTGGTCACGGCATGAGTGGAGACTCCAGGGCAGACGTAGATCTTTACACATCGTGAGAAAAAGCGCAGTGTCGACTATTTTTCGCAATGAGTGACCCCATTCCCCCAATTGGGAATGGACCCTCTGGCACACCAGTGGCCTCGGACCCTCCTTTAAATGTTTCCGCCAGTGGTTCTGATTCAGCCCACATTGGAGAAGGTGTGCCGGGAGGGACCTGTTGTACCAGGCACGCATGGCTGGAGATTTGGTTCCTATAGGCCTTTCCCCTGAGAGGGCCAATCTGATGGCTAGAGGTTTACCGCTGAATGTTATTAATCCATTCAGTCTGCTACCTTCCACAAGAGGTCTATATGGTATAAGTGGCAAATGTTTGATCTCTGGTACCAAGATAAAGGACTTGTTCCTTTTCAGTGCTCTGTGAGGGACATCCTTATGTTCCTAATGGAGATTTTTGAGCAGAGGTAGGCATTCTCCACAATAAATACAGTGCCTTGCGAAAGTATTCGGCCCCCTTGAACTTTGCGACCTTTTGCCACATTTCAGGCTTCAAACATAAAGATATAAAACTGTATTTTTTTATGAAGAATCAACAACAAGCGGGACACAATCATGAAGTGGAACGACATTTATTGGATATTTCAAACTTTTTTAACAAATCAAAAACTGAACAATTGGGCGTGCAAAATTATTCAGCCCCCTTAAGTTAATACTTTGTGGCGCCACCTTTTGCTGCGATTACAGCTGTAAGTCGCTTGGGGGTATGTCTCTATCAGTTTTGCACATCGAGAGACTGACATTTTTTTCCCATTCCTCCTTGCAAAACAGCTCGAGCTCAGTGAGGTTGGATGGAGAGCATTTGTGAACAGCAGTTTTCAGTTCTTTCCACAGATTCTCGATTGGATTCAGGTCTGGACTTTGACTTGGCCATTCTAACACCTGGATATGTTTATTTTTGAACCATTCCATTGTAGATTTTGCTTTATGTTTTGGATCATTGTCTTGTTGGAAGACAAATCTCCGTCCCAGTCTCAGGTCTTTTGCAGACTCCATCATGTTTTCTTCCAGAATGGTCCTGTATTTGGCTCCATCCATCTTCCCATCAATTTGAACCATCTTCCCTGTCCCTGCTGAAGAAAAGCAGGCCCAAACCATGATGCTGCCACCACCATGTTTGACAGTGGGGATGGTGGGGTCAGGGTGATGAGCTGTGTTGCTGTTACGCCAAACATAACGTTTTGCATTGTTGCCAAAAAGTACAATTTTGGTTTCATCTGACCAGAGCACCTTCTTCCACATGTTTGGTGTGTCTCCCAGGTGGCTTGTGGCAAACTTTAAACGACACTTTTTATGGATATCTTTAAGAAATGGCTTTCTTCTTGCCACTTCCATAAAGGCCAGATTTGTGCAATATACGACTGATTGTTGTCCTATGGACAGAGTCTCCCACCTCAGCTGTAGATCTCTGCAGTTCATCCAGAGTGATCATGGGCCTCTTGGCTGCATCTCTGATCAGTCTTCTCCTTGTATGAGCTGAAAGTTTAGAGGGACGGCCAGGTCTTGGTAGATTTGCAGTGGTCTGATACTCCTTCCATTTCAATATTATCGCCTGCACAGTGCTCCTTGGAATGTTTAAAGCTTGGGAAATCTTTTTGTATCCAAATCCGGCTTTAAACTTCTTCACAACAGTATCTCGGACCTGCCTGGTGTGTTCCTTGTTCTTCATGATGCTCTCTGCGCTTTTAACGGACCTCTGAGACTATCACAGTGCAGGTGAATTTATACGGAGACTTGATTACACACAGGTGGATTGTATTTATCATCATTAGTCATTTAGGTCAACATTGGATCATTCAGAGATTCTCACTGAACTTCTGGAGAGTTTGCTGCACTGAAAGTAAAGGGGCTGAATAATTTTGCACGCCCAATTGTTCAGTTTTTGATTTGTTAAAAAAGTTTGAAATATCCAATAAATGTCGTTCCACTTCATGATTGTGTCCCACTTGTTGTTGATTCTTCACAAAAAAATACAGTTTTATATCTTTATGTTTGAAGCCTGAAATGTGGCAAAAGGTCGCAAAGTTCAAGGGGGCCGAATACTTTCGCAAGCACTGTATGTACATGGCTGCTATTTCAGTGTGTCGTGGGAATTGACAGAGCCTCACCGGGGGCCCACCCCGATTGTGAGGTTCCTGAAAAGGTGTACATCGTCTCAGACCGGTTTCTAAACCCATTTGCCCACATGGGACTTGGCGCTGGTTTTGGAGGCACTGTGTGCTGCCCCCCTTTGAGCCTTTGGAGTTGATGGTTCTGAAGATCCTCTCCTAAAACACCTCCCTGCTCATGGCTTCGGCTGAATGTGTTGGGGACTTCCACGTGTTATCTGTACACCCTCCCTGTACTCAGTTCGCCTTGGGGAACTCTTAAGGTGATATTGCGTCCAAATGTGACCTTTGCCCCAAAAGTCATGGCTATGTCCTAGTTTTTTTTATAGCTCTTTCCCTTTTCACATCCTCCTTTTGCTTCTGAATAGCAACAGCGGTTACGTGCCCTGTGTCCCCTTAGAGCTTTATGCACATACATTGAACGTCCAGGGATATCCGGTTATATGACCAGCTCCCCCCCGGGCATATAGCAGCAAGGGGCTATGTTTACCTAGCGGTGTATGCGATCACTTGGGCATTGTTTAAAGGGTTGACTATAGGAGATATTTGTGCTGTGGTGAGTTGGGCATCTCCAAACACTTGTGATATTTTATTACTTGGATGTCACAGCTCCCAGTGTAGCCCACAGTGTGCTTACGGCTGTGACAGGGGAAGTAACGCAATGGCAAATCAAATGGGCCATATCGTAAACATTCATGAATCTTTTGTTTTAATTGTTGGTCTTAATTTAAGGTTAGGCATAATTTATCAGTGTGATTAATGTTAGATTTTAAGAAGATGAATTGTAGAAGTGTGCAACTGCAGCCCGCAATTCGGGTCAGTTCTACATGTGCCATTTTTGATTGGCATGGACCTGAAAAGACAGTGAATAATTCTAATCAAATTTTTATAAAACGACAGGAACTTGTTTTAAATAGGTTGTCTAAATAGTTACAGGCACCATAATTGCTCCCCTTGGGCATATATTATTAAGATAACAAAGACTATGGAGGATTTTACACACATGCAAACTTTTCACAGGAGCTGGAAAAAAATCCCGTATAAAGAGAATACACACACACATAAATATATATGAGCAGTATAAAGGTGAGTTGACATTTCCCCCCTCTCTTTATACGGGATCTTTTTCCAGCTCCTGTGAAAAGTTTGCATGTGAGATACATATATATATATCCTACCATTGCCATTGATATGGCCAGTAGTGACTTGCCACATTAAAGGTCAATAAATAAACATGCTAATATAGCCTTCAAGCGGATTCAGAACCCCGGACAGCGATCAAAATTCCTGTGATTTGACAGTTTGGTCCAACAGGGGAAAGTGGAGGATGTTTTTTTTTAAACAAAATAATAAACAAAAAACAAGCAGTCATTTTAAATAGCTTGATGTTCCTAAACAGGCTTCCTGCAACCACTGACACCTTTCATGCAATGGGCATGGCACATGTGTCCAAACTTTTCACAGAAGCAGGACAAAAATAATGTCCAAAATATTTAAAAGCCTTAGACTAGACGTAACATAGTAAACATAAATCCGGGACACTCAAATTATACTGAACAAAAATGTAAACGCAACAATCAACAATTTCAATGAGTTACAGTTCATATCAAGAAATCAGTCAATTTAAATCAATTCATGAGGACCTGATCCATGGATTCACATGACTGGGCAGGGGCGCAGCCATGGGTGGGCATAGGACAGCATAGGCCCACCCACTTGGGAGACTGGCCCACCCACTGTGGCGCACGGCCACGCCAATCAGAAGTTTGCAAGTGCGTAAAATCCTCCATAATCTTAATAATATAGGGCTTTATTAAAGACAGAAATACTCCTCAGTTTCATCAGGTGTCTTATCTCAAACGACACACAGGTGAATATGCCGGATGTGGAGGTCCTGGGCTGGCATGGTTGCATGTGGTCTGCGGTTGTTTGGCCAGTTGGACGTACTGCCAAATGCTCTAAAACGACATTGGAGGAGGCTTATCATACAGCAATCAACATTAAATTATCTGGCAACAGCTCTGGTGGACATTCCTGCAGTCAGCATGCCAATTACACATTCCCTCAAAACTTGAGACATCTGTGGCATTGTGTTGTGTGACAAAACTGCACATTTTAGAGTAGCCTTTTATTGTCCCCAGAACAAGGTGCACCTGTGAAATGATCATGCTGTTTAATCAGTTTCTTGATATGCTACACCTGTTAGGTGGCTGGATTGTCTTGGCAAAGGAGAAATGCTCATTAACAGGGATGTAAACAAATTTGTACACAACGTTTTAGAGAAAAAGCTTTGTCCAATTTGTAAGTCGCTCTGGATAACAGCGTCTGCTAAATGACTTAAATGTAATGTAATGTAAATGCATATAGAACATTTCAGGGATCTTTTCTTTCAGCTATTGAAACCAACACTTTACATGTTGCGTTCATATTTTTTGTTCAATATAGTATATTCATTTGGTATGTTACATAAGACAGAAGGTTACTTATGGCTAAAAACTAAAGATGGGTTGGAGTATAAAACAAACATTAGCAACCCAAAGGTTGGGTGTTTGAATCTCATCACGGACAACTACATACTACTTTTGAGCTACTTTGCAACTACTTAGCTAACCCTTCACCCTTCCCTAGGCCGTCATTGAAAATAAGAATTTCTTCTTAACTGACTTGCCTAGTAAAATAAAGGTAAAATTAAAATAAATAAATAACAAAACTCCTGACCCCTAGCCTAGCGAACATTAGCGACAACAAATTGGAGTTCGTAACATATCATACGTTTTGCAAATTCATTACATGTAAAAATGGCAATTCGTGCCGAGTTTGGGAAACCTTATGTTAGCCCATACCCAGGTAATGTTGTTGACTCATCCTATAGTCGTTAGAGATGGGGGTTTGAAATAATTTCACTATTCGAATAGTATGAATTTTGGACGGATACTGCTGAATGAGGAAGAGACGATGGCTCTCCATTGCAGCTGCGGAGGGGCCGGTGAGATGGTAGCGAGCAGATGGAGGGAGAGAGAGATGATCAAAATCCAGAAAAGACCTGTTAAATTCTACAACCACCTAAAAGGAAGCGATTCCCAAACCTTATAAACAAAGCCATCACCAACAGAGAGATGAACCTGGAGAAGAGTCCCTTAAAGCAAGCTGATCCTGGGGCTCTGTTCACAAACAGACCCCACAGAGCCCCAGGACGGGAACACAATTAAACCCAACCAAATCATGAGAAAACTAAAATATATTTACTTGACACAGAGGATTTTTATTTTTTAAACAGAGCTATTTGGCCCTAAACAGAGAGTACACAGTGCCAGAATACCTGACCACTGTGACTGACCCAAACGTAAGGAAAGCTTTGACTATGTGTAACGGATGTGAAACTGCAAGCTCGTCAGCGGTGGGGTGCGCTAGCGTTTCAATCGATGACGTCACTTGCTCTGAGACCTTGAAGTCGTTGTTCCCCTTGCTCTGCAAGGGCCGTGGCTTTTGTGGAGCGATGGGTAACGATGCTTCGAGGGTGACTGTTGTTGATGTGTGCAGTGGTTCGCGCCCGGGTATGGTCTAAAGTTATAATGTTACATATGTACAGACTCAGTGAGCATAGCCTTGCTATTGAGAAGGGTTACTGTAGGCAGGCCTGGCTCTCAAGAGGAGACAGACTATGTGCACACTGCTCACAAAATGAGGTGGAAACTGAGTAGCACTTCCTAACCTCCTACCAAACGTATGACCATATTAGAGACACATTTCCCTCAGAATACACAGATCCACAAAGAATTCAAAAACAAACCCAATTTTGATAAACTCCCATATCTACTGGGTGAAATACCACAGTGTGCCATCACAGGAGCAAGATTTGTGACCTGTTGCCACAAGAAAAGGGCAACCAGTGAAGAACAAACACCACCCATATTTGCCTGTCTTCACTGGAGTATCCTAGACAGCTTGGCAAGGTAGGTTAATTGAGGTGCTATCTTCAACCCCATTCTGTAAACAACAGACTACCTATTGGTTGCTGGTTGTAGCCAACTCCTAATCGTTTTAAAAACGTTTAATTACGTAATTGTATTCCATTGTACATTGCAGTAGTGAACTGTCACGTACTTGAGACACATTGAGCCTATTTGCCAGTTTGATTGGCCAACATAAACAAGCTACACGTGAAGTCTACCCGTTGGCTACTGGTCTTTACGGGGCGCACGTCATAACTACATTGAAAAGTTTGTTTTATTAAATTAATAATTTAAAATGATTGTCAGAGGGTGGGTATAATTTGTGCAACGTTACAACAGTTCCAAAAACTTCGTAAACAAGGTTGCCAACAAACAACGCATACAAAGTTGCTATTTAATTTTTCACTCACCATGTTTATTACGAAAAATGTATGTCCTCACTCTGGTAGCCTATGGACAAACATTAAGAATAAGCTACGTGGTGATTTGATGCCTATTCGGCAGCTAGTTGCGACGTGAATTGGCAAATCTACTCTGTATTATGTGTTGTTTGTTGGCAACCTTGTACATACGAAGTTTTTGGAACACATTCCGGTCAACGTTCTACAAATTATACCCACCCATTGTCAGACGGATGTTTTAATTAATGTATTTATACTCACAACTATTCGCATACTGTGGATATTCGAATAACCGTATTTGTGGCCAAAACATACATTTGAGAAACCACTTAAAACCCCACTTTAAACTTTTCTCAATCAAAGGTTTAAAAAAGCTTGCTATTTCCTTATAGAGGATGAGCTACTCGCGTAAATGTTAACGACCGGTATATGTTCACACCATTCTAACGCAAAAAAAAATGATTTTTAACATAATTACAATTTTAAGCAGTACCGTATTTCAAAGCAGGGTACGCATATTTTTGTATTTATTTAACCACACCCTTTGTGGCGTATGACGCCACCCAATAAGATCCTTTCTCTTCAGTGTAAACGGAAGCGACCTGTGACCAAGAACCATTTCCACGTTAGCGGTTTTATTTAGACGTTTATTAACACCCTGGAACTCAGAATATGACTAATGTAACTGCACAGCATCACATACGTACCCCATGTACTGTTTAATTCGCGTTCGACTTGGTTGATATATGTTATCTCGATAACGCTAGCTAGTAGCTGCTAACAATGGCTAACTGTATGGTGTTTCACACTCAAATAGCCTCCATCATGGAGATTCTAGCGAATTCAGCTGTGGCAGAGATTTGTAAACTCGTAGACGACGACTATGCAGTGTTTCGTTTGGAAATAACTCAAAGCCAGAAAGAAAACAGGGCATTGCGGAGGAAACTACAGCTAGTGGAACTGAAGGTGGCACGGGAGCGCGTCCTCGCAAGTCGTCCCAATAGTGTCAAGATTCTCGAACGATACAAAGGAATGACAAGAGGTACATTTTGATTTTGCAGAAGTCGGGGGATGTTGCCATGTTACCCTCACCACGTGTTCAGATGCGTTACCCAGAATTGGGTCTTGGTCAGTTTCTGGTCACTTCCCCTGATTACTTGGCTATCTTGCACATTTTTATTTATTTTATCAGGCAGGTCAATTAAGAACACTTTTATTATTGCACAAAGACACAATATAATATTCTAACAATATTATTGATTTACTGAATGTCCTATTGTCATACCCAAAAGAATGTGAGCATGGAACATAGTAAGTCAATCAATAATTAGTGTATCAAGAAGTTATGAGGTGTTTCCTTACATCTTTGCCAATTGTAGACTGTGTACAATATAGCTTTGAGCATTGACCGTACCTAACTTAACCACTCCTTTTTCCTCAATCACTCTCTCAGGTGAAGGACATCTCACTGGAAGCCACAGGAGCTTTGTGAAACCAGCGTGGAGAGATGACCAACCCGTAGCTCCACATGAGGGGAGTGGAACCTCAACTCAGCAGGTTATCGTGATAGAGGTTAGTGTCATAGTGTGACATAAAAAATGACAGATAATCAAACATGGCCCGTTTATTTCAGAAATGCTCCCCTCAGCCATGGGTGCCTGACTTTTTCTGAAAGTGACAGTGCAAAAGCTTTGGCGTCTGGGGGATCTCTCCAAGAAATTCTTAGCATTTAAAAAAAATAATTCCTGCCATTCTACTTTGTTTCTTAACAGGGGGAATACATATGAACAGAACATAACTATTTTTCTTAGGTTTTATATTGAAAATGTGTTTTAATTACTTTAGTACTCATCTTCTCCCTTCCCTGAAAATCCCACCCCTAATAATTAATTGACAGATCTGAAACCTAAACAAGCCTGTGACTTCCAAATATTCTGCTCCTCCCCTGACAATCCCACCCACCGTGATTGATTGACAGGCCAAACTGTCAAGGATAAAGAATAACAATGAAATCAAAAATGGGAGGAATGATATTGTTTTATTCAGTAAGGATTTAAATGTTGTACTTGCCAGGTTAATAAAAAACATTGTCAAATTGCACATTAAATTTGCATTATTTGTGACAAAAAAAGATCGCCTTTTCATTCATAAATGCTACTTCATACGAAAAGAAATGTACTCATATACAGACTGCATACTAGTAGCCTCCTACTCTAACAACGATACAACAGCACAGCAAAATAGATAAACAATTGTCTTTTGCAGATTCCTTTTTATGTTAAACACCAGTGGTGGAACTAGTGCTTTCTAACTGCACTGAACCAAAACAGTGGCACGTGGAAACGAAGCAAAAACTTTAGTGGTCAAAACCATTCATCTTGAGGCGACGGGAGGAGGGGGTGCAAAATGCCATCTGTGAGCTATTATATCCTATATATAACATGGACATGAACTACATAGCCAAAGGTATGTGGTCACCTGCTTGTCGAACATCTCATTCCAAAATCATGGATATTAATATGGAGTTGGTCCCCCCCCCCCCCCCCCGTTGCTGCCTCCACTCTTCTGGGAAGGCTTTCCACTTGATGTTGGAACATTGCTACAGGGACTTGCTTCCATTCAGCCATGAGCATTAGTGAGGTTGGACACTGATGTTGGGCGATTAGGCCTTGCTTGCAGTCGGCGTTGTAATTCATCCTAAATGTGTTAGATGGGGATGAGGTCAGGGCTCTCTGCAGGCCAGTCCTACAAACCATTTCTGTATGGACCTCGCTTTGTGAATGGGGACATTGTCATGCTGAAACAGGAAAGGGCCTTCCACAAAGCTGGAAGCACAGAATCATCTAGAATGTCATTGTATGCTGTAGTGTTAAGATATCCCTTCACCGGAACTAAGGGGCCTAGCTCGAACCATGAAAAACAGCCCCACACTATTATTCCTCCTCCACCAAACTTTACAGTTGTCACTATGCATTGGGGCATGTAGTGTTCTCCTGGCATCCGCCAAACACAGATATATCCATCAGACTACCAGATGGTGAAGCATGATTCATCACTCCAGAGAACTAGTTTCCACTGCTCCAGAGTCCAATGGCGGCGAGCTTTACACCACTCCAGCCGACGCTTGGCATTGTGCATGGTGATCTTAGGCTTGTGTTCGGCTGCTCGGCCATGGAAACCCATTTCATTAAGCTCCGACAAACAGTTCTTATGCTGACATGGTGATCTTAGGCTTGTGTTCGGCTGCTCGGCCATGGAAACCCATTTCATTAAGCTCCGACAAACAGTTTGGAACTCGGTAGTGAGTGTTGCAACCGAGGACAGACAATTTTTTTGCTCTTCGGCACTCGGTGGTCCTGTTCTGTAAGCTTGTGTGGCCTACCACTTTGCAGCTGAGCTGTTGTTGCTCCTAGACATTTCCATTTCACAATAACAGGACTTACAGTTGACCGGGGCAGCAGGGCAGAAATTTGACAAACTGACTTGTTGGAAAGGTGGCATCCTATGACGGTGCCACGTTGAAAGTCACTGAGCTCTTCAGTAGGGCCATTTTACAGCCAATGTTTGTCTATGGAGATTGCATGGCGATGTGCTCGATTTTAAACACCGGTAAGCTACGGGTGTGGCTGAACTGTCCGAATCCATTAATTTGAAGGGGTGTCCACATACTTTTGTATATTTAGTATATCTATTTTAATACAGACTAGCTAGAAACGTTACTAATCATTGAAAACAACAAATTCATTTTCTGGTATAAAAGTGGGTGCGCAAAAACACCAGTTTGCACCCCTATTTTGAAAGTGGGGGTGCAGCTGCTCCATTGCTCAGGCACCTATACCTACAGCTATTAATTTGATTACAAGTACATCGTTATTTATCTGCCATAGGGGAGCTTGTGAGTCAAAATCAAATCCACATCAAATTTATTTGTCACATACACATGGTTAGCAGATGTTAATGCGAGTGTAGCGAAATGCTTGTGCTTCTAGTTCCGACAATGCAGTAATAACCAACGAGTAATCTAACTAACAATTCCAAAACGACTATCTTATACACACAAGTGTAAAGGGATAAAGAATATGTACATAAAGATATATGAATGGGTGATGGTACAGAGCGGCATTGGCAAGATGCAGTAGATGGTATCGAGTACAGTATATACGTATACATATGAGATGAATAATGTAAGGTATGTAAACATTATATTAAGTAGCATTGTTTAAAGTGGCGAGTGATATATTTTACATCAATTCCCATTATTAAAGTGGCTGGAGTTGAGTCAGTGTGTTGGCAGCAGCCAATTAATGTTAGTGGTGGCTGTTTTTAACAGTCTGATGGCCTTGAGATAGAAGCTGTTTTTCAGTCTCTCGGTCCCAGCTTTGATGCACCTGTACTGACCTCGCCTTCTGGATGATAGCGGGGTGAACAGGCAGTGGCTCGGGTGGTTGTTGTCCTTGATGATCTTTATGGCCTTCCTATGACATCGGGTGGTGTAGGTGTCCTGGAGGGCAGGTAGTTTGCCCCCGGTGATGCGTTGTGCAGACCTCACTACCCTCTGGAGAGCCTTACGGTTGTGGGCGGAGCAGTTGCCGTACCAGGCGGTGATACAGCCCGACAGGATGCTCTCGATTGTGCATCTGTAGTAGTTTGAGTGCTTTTGGTGACGAGCCGAATTTCTTCAGCCTCCTGAGGTTGCCAAATGGCTGTGGGCTACACTAGTTCATTTAGCAGACAAGATTTGCTTAGGATTCCGTGGCATCGTTTTATAGTATGAACAATACAATTGAACAAAGCTGAATAAAATCGAAAGGATATTTTCTCAACTATTTGATGGAGTGCGCACATGCGGCTATTCTGTGTTGAGCGGTTAACAAATAAGTAAGTAATCCTATATTCTTAATTTAGAGTTATTAATATAACTTTAGATGTTCTACAAACGTTGGGCTGTATGTTTTGAATTGTAATACATTGTAAGGCTGCATGATGCGACTCTATGATTTTTTTCTTTAAGTCACTTGAAAGGCATGAACTCTACTTAGTTTTTTTGCGCAGTACACACTTTATCAGTCTCTCATTTCACCGCGGCATCCCCTTTGTGTGGCCATAATGCATCCTTGAAAAAAATCCATACCTTTTAGGGCCAGTGGCGGTTGAGCCCTTGGCCCGAGTGCTGCGTTGTGCCCTTCATCTTGAGTGCTGCACGATCCGAAGCACCTCTCACTCACATGGCTCTCCAACACATGATTGGGTCTTTGTCATAGACTACAAATGAAAACCGACATCGTGGACGCAACTGCGTGAATTCTTACCCAATTCCAAGGTGCATATTAAAGATTTTGGAAGAACTGTCCACATTTACTTTGTCAGCCAACAAGATAAATAGGCTAGTGCTTTTGCCGTTTTGTTAGGCCTATGTCAATCTACTATCACCAATAGTGCAAAAGTTGACCTATTCTGTGCGAGAAATAAATATTCCAAACGTAGTCTGGGACAGTTGTGGGATGCGATAGATCCCAAATTAATACAACCACTAGCAAAAAAAACAACTTTTTTTATACAATGTGGCTGACGCAACAGCTTTAAATGTTGATAAACTATTAGGCTATTTCTTCACATAAGCGCAGCAATGTGCACACTGCAGCAGGCTGTAAGCGCAAATGTTCCATTAGCGGGAAAACACCATTATCAAAAGTGACCGCAAATGAGATGATGCTTTTATTATAAAGGTGCATTTTTATGGTGAAAATGATCTCCCCCAAACTTGAAACTCTCACGCTGCTTATGTATGTCAGTTAGGCTCTACACCCCTTGTAAAGCAGATTAATGTGCTTCATTTTAAGACGTTATTTGGCACTCGTGATACGCTGACCAGGTCGCCAGGTGTTCGGTGTTTCCTCCGACACATTGGTGCGGCAGGCTTCCGGGATGGATGTGCATTGTGTCAAGAAGCAGTGTGGCTTGGTTGGGTTGTGTTTGGGAGGACGCGTGGCTCTCGACCTTCGCCTCTCCCGAGTCCATACGGGAGTTGCAGCGATGAGACAAGACTGTAACTACTACCACTTGGATACCACAAAATTGGGGTGAAAAATAAATAAAAAATGAGTTGTGCGACAATGATTAGAAAAAGTAGTTCAAGAAAAACATTGTCTTTTGCCTTATGCTGGGCATCATTCACAAGTGATAATATAATTCACAAGTGATAGGCTAATATTGTCACCCATCCCACTATTTTTGATTTTATCTCGTCATTACGTATACTAAATAATATACAGTGCATTTGGAAAGTATTCAGACCACTTGAATTTGTCAAAATGTTGTTACGTTAGCCTTATTCTAAACTGAATCATCAGCAATCTACACACATTACCCATAGTGACAAAGTGAAAACAGGTTTTTAGAATTTTTTGCAAATGTATTCAAAATAAAACACGGACACCTAATTTACATAAGTATTCAGATCCTTTGCTATGTGACTTGAAATTGAGCTCAGTTGCATTCTGTTTCCTTTGATCATTCTTGTTGTTTCTTCGACTTAATTGGAGTCCACCTGTGGTAAATTCAATTGATTGGACATGATTTGGAAAAGCACACACCTGTTTATACAAGGTCCTCCACTTAACAGTGCATATCAGAGCAAAAACCAAGCAATGAGGTCGAAGGAATTGCCCGTAGAGCTCAGAGACAGGATTGTGTCAAGGCACAGATCTGGGGAAGGGTACCAAAACAATTCTGCAGCTTTGAAAGTCCCCAAGAACACAGTGGCCTCCATCATTCTTAAATGGAAGATGTTTGGAACCACCAAGACTCTTCCTAGAGCTGGCCAAACTGGGCAATCGGGGAAGAAGGGCCTTGGTCGGGGATGTGACCAAGAACCCGATGGTTACTCTGACAGAGCTCTAGAGTTCCTCTGTGGAGATGGGAGAACCTTCCAGAAGAACAATCAGGCCTTTATGGCAGAGTGGCCAGACGGAAGCCACACCTCAGTAAAAGGCACATGACAGCCCGCTTGGAGTTTGCCAAAAGGCACCTAAAGATTCTCAGACCATGAGAAACAAGATTCTCTGGTCTGCTGAAACCAAGATTGAACTCTATGGCCTGATTGCCAAGTGTCATGTCTGGAGGAAACCTGGCACCATCCCTATGGTGAAGCATGGGTTTGGCTGCATCATGCTGTGGGGATGTTTTTCAGCCGGCAGGGACTGGGGGACGAGTCAGGATCGAGGCAAAGATGAACGGAGCAAAGTACAGAGATGCTTAATGAATACCTGCTCCAAAGCGATCCGACTGGGGGCGAAATTTCACCTTCCAACAGGACAACGAACCTAAGCACACAGCCAAGACAACACAGGAGTGGCTTCAGAACAAGTCTCGATGTCCTTGAGTGGCCCAGCCAGAGCCCGGACTTGAACCCAATCGAACATCTCTGGAGAGACCTGAAAATAACTGTGCAGCAACACTCCCCATCCAACCTGACAGAGCTTGAGAGGATTTACAGAGAAGAATGGGAGAAACTCCTCGAATACATGTGTGCCAAACTTGTAGCGTCATATCCAAGAAGAGTCAATGCTGTAATCACTGCTAAAGGTACTTTAACAAAGTACAGAGTAAAGGGTCTGAACTTATGTAAATGTGATATTTCTGTTTTATTTTTTGTAAATTAACATTAATTTCTAAAAATCTATTTTTGCTTTGTCATTATGGGTCTATTGTGTGTAGGTTAATGAGGGAATAATGTTTCATCAATTTTAGAATAAGGCTGTAACCTAACAAAATGTGGAAAAAGTCAGTGCCTTTGGAAAGTATTCAGACCCTTTATGTGTGAAATGTGTTCTGATTTAGAATGGACCCATTATCATGCACCTGTCTCAACAGGGGCAGCTGAAAAAATACATGTCATCTATGCACTTAAACAGCGAATGGAGGACGATTGTCCCGTGGTTCATTTTCATGCCAGCCAGGTAGATTATACTCCTGTTGTAAAGATAAACAATGTGCTTAATATTAGGAAACCTGAATTAAATATAGTAGGCCTAGCATTAGTGTCAGAGTGATTAGAGGGACAATAGAGTGCTGAGTACCAGGCAGTTAGCAAGTTTGGTATTCTACTAATGACCATCGGCAGCATCGGAGCTTGGAGAAACCAATTGGACTGCCTTTGTGACTCGTAACCACCGGTGTGGCGGTAATACGCTCACCGCAACAGCCCTACTTGTGAGACTTACCTACTTCCCTATTTTCCAATTCAATAACCTCCTCTTCTTGTGTCAGTCTGCAGATGCAGAGGCTGCATGTCCTGGGGTTAAGCAGGAGACGTTTGAAGGAGAGGAGGACCCACGGCACAGCAGAGACATCCAGACTGGATCGCCCCCTATAGCCACAGAGGACACCGCAACTGCCGCCATGCCCCAGGCCAAGACTCAAAACAGCATCACGGAGGTCAGTGGAGCGCCGAACGCCGTCATCAAGTCAGAGACCGACACAGAGACTTTAACTGTAAAACACAGGCTCTTACATACAGGATCTGACCACAGATCAGACCCTGAGAGACTGGTGCTGAGAAGACTGGTCTGTCCTCCTGCTCCTGTCTCGGAATACTTACCGGTATTTCACCAGAGCCAGAGGACAGTTAATTCCCGTGGAGATGGTGACACGTTAGACACTGGTGTTGATGATCTGTCTTGTTCTTACGCTACAGAGATGGACCCTGGCAACATGCCCTTTGGTTTAGAGACACAGACTGATCTGTCTCAAGGTGACTGGAACCAGTACAGTAGTAGTGTATACGCCAAAGCATGTCTAGATAAGAAAGGGGAGGTTGTAGTGGTAGATGAGGTGAAAGTGGAGGGCGATGCTCCTCCCACATGGAATGCAGATTGTCACCAAGTGGAAGGACAATCACAGGGCAGAGTTTTCTTAGATTACAGGGGAAGCTTAGAGACAAATACAAATGTTGTGACCCACTCCCCTGTACACATGTTCAGGGATTGCGACCCAGTGTCAACGTCGATGGCATCTTCTGATTCACATGGCCGTGTACTTTTTGATCAGGTATTGAATTCAAACGATGAGGCTCCGGGAGGAGGAGCCACATCAGGCAATAGTAAAGAGAAACGGTTCCTCTGCATGTTCTGTAACAAAGGCTTCAGCTGCCCCCAGAAGGTTGAGGTCCACCAGAGGGTCCACACAGGGGTGAAACCCTTCAGCTGTACCCAATGTGATATGCGCTTCGCCCAGGCTGGCAACCTGAAGAGGCACCAGAGGGTCCACACAGGGGAGAAACCCTTCAGCTGCCCCCAGTGTGAGAAAAGGTTCTCCCGCCAGCACCAGCTGAAGATGCACCTGAAGGTCCACACGGGAGAGAGGCTGTTTCCCTGTACTCACTGCGGGAAGAGGTTCTCAGAGAGGAGCTACCTCAGGATACACCAGCAGAAAAACCATTCCACTCCATAAAATAGAAAGTAACCATTCCACTCAATAGCTTTTGACGTTTAGATCAAGCCCTGCAGTAAAGACAGATTAATTGTCATTGTTGTCAGCATACAAGAGCCACAGATGCATTTGGAATAATGAGAGTAACAGATTTGACTTTAGAATATTCCTGGGTAGAATATTGCATCCAGACATTGTGTGATATAAGGCATATATACTGAAAAAAATATAAACGCAACATGTAAAGTGTTGGTCCTATGTTTCATGAGCTGAAATAAAAGATCCCAGAAAAGTTCCATACGCACAAAAATCTTATTTCTCTCAAATTTAGTTGGTGAATGTTCCTCCTTTGCCAAGATAATCCATCCACTTGGCAGGTATGGCAAATGGTTAGAGCGTTGGACCAGTAACCGAAAGGTTGCTGAATCGAATCCCTGAGCTGACAAGATAAAAAGTTGTCGTTCTGCTCCTGAACAAGGCAGTTAACCCACTGTTCCCCGGTAGGCCGTCACTACTGTAAATAAGTATTTTTTTTCTTGACTGACTTGCCTAATTAAATAAAGGTAAAATAAATTCAAGAAGCTGATTAAACGGCATTATCATTACAAATGTGCACCTTGTGCATTGGCATGCTGACTGCAGGAATGTCCACCAGAACTGTTGCTAGGGAATTGAATGTTCATTTCTCTACCATAAGCTGGCTCAAATGTCGTTTTAGAGAATTTGGCAGTACAACTGACCTCACAACCACAGACGATGCGTAACGATGCCAGCCCAGGACCTCCACATCCGGCTAATTAATCTGCGAGATCATCTGAGTCCAGGCATCCGGAAAGCTGATGAAACTGAGTATTTCTGTCTGTAATAAAGCCCTTTTGTTGGGTAAAAGTCAGTCCGACTGTCTGGGCCTGGCTCCCCTGGCACCCCATTCATTTGAAATCCATAGATTAGGGCATAATGCATTTATTTCAATAGGCTGATTTCCTTATGTTAACTGTAACTCAGTGAAGTCGTTGAAATAGTTGCATGGTGCTTTTTTATTTTTATGTTCAGTTTATAAGCATAAAATGTCTTCAACATTGTACTGTGTAGCCTATAAGATGTTCACAATGCCTGTTTCATTACTTCCATTCAACAACTTCCTTTTTTTGCTTCATTTTTTTCCCCCAATACTTTTTAATGAGAAAATGTATGTAGTTTATCAAGTTCATGCAGATTTTGTTGAGCTGTGTGTGTGTAATTTTCATATGGATGGTTAATAAACACAAAATGGGACTTTTCGTTCTAAGACTTTCATTGAGACTCTCTTCAGTATACATCACATCTGATCTCACCCTATTTTGCATACACCAGACAGCTCAACGTCAACAGTAAGGAGGCAACTCCGGGATGCTGGCCTTCTAGGCAGAGTTGCAAAGAAAAAGCCATATCTCAGACTGGCCAATAAAAAGAAAAGATTAAGATGGGCAAAAGAACACAGTCACTGGACAGAGGAACTCTGCCTTGAAGGACAGCATCCTGGAGTCGCCTCTTCACTGTTGACGTTGAGACTGGTGTTTTGCAGGTACTATTTAATGAAGCTGCCAGTTGAGAACTTGTGAGGCGTCTGTTTCTCAAACTATACACTCTAATGTACTTGTCCTCTTGCTCTGTTGTTTACCGGGCCCTCCCACTTTTCTTTCTATTCTGGTTCGATCCAGTTTGCGCTGTTCTGTGAAGGGAGTAATACACAGCGCTGTATGAGATCTTTAGTTTCTTGGCAATTATTCACGTGGAATAGCCTTTATTTCTCAGAACAAGAGTAGACTGACGAGTTTCAGAAGAAAGTACTTTGCTTCTGGCCATTTTGAGCCTGTAATCAAACCCACAAATGCTGATGCTCCAGATACTCAACCCGTCTAAAGAAGGCCAGTTTTATTGCTTCTTTAATCAGAACAACAGTTTTTAGCTGTGCTAACATACTTGCAAAAGGGTTTTCTAATGATCAATTAGCCTTTTAAAATGATACACTTGGATTAGCTGACACAACGTGCCATTGGAATACAGGAGTGATGGTTGCTGATAATGGGCCTCTGTATGCCTATGTTGAAATTCCATAAAAAATCTTCCGTTTTCAGCTACAATAGTAATTTACTACATTAACAATGTCTACACTGTATTTCTAATAAATTTGATGTTATTTTAATGGACAAAAAAATGTGCTTTATTTTCTAAAACAAGGACATTTCTAAGTGACCCCAAACTTTTGAATGGTAGTGTATTTATGTCCACCATGATGGATTTAACAACAATGAAGTCATTCTGTAACTACAGTATAGGACTCAAACGTAGTGGGGATGGATATACACTCAATGTTGAAAGTGTGTTTTATTATCTGTGTGTATGTACCCGAGGGAGTGTATGTCTGTGTAATCTGTATAATCTGTATCACCTCTCTTCCAGGAGGAGGAGGGTCCAGAGGTGCTGCTGGTGAAGGAGGAGGGTCTGGGGAACACTGAGGGGAACATGGTCATGGAGGACAACCAGACTACACCTCCTGAACCCACAGAGGAACCAGCTGAGCAGCACAGGACCACACACAGTCTCACTGAGGTGAGCCCACTGTAAACAACTGTCTGCATTGCATTAGGTCAGGGCCCATATCCACAAAGCCTCTCAGAGTAGGAGTGCTGATCTAGGATCA
This sequence comes from Oncorhynchus masou masou, assembly GCF_036934945.1. Classification (NCBI taxonomy): domain Eukaryota; kingdom Metazoa; phylum Chordata; class Actinopteri; order Salmoniformes; family Salmonidae; genus Oncorhynchus; species Oncorhynchus masou. The sequence continues at coordinate 5,279,322 of NC_088232.1, read as the reverse complement.
GTTTTACCTTTTAAATCATAATGAATAAGTTTATATGGAAAGATATTCGATCGGCACGTTTGCATAGTATCAAATCAACTAACATGTTTGCATAGTACTCATCGCAATCCCTCATTGCCCAATCAGAAGATGCTCCATAGCAGGGTGCTCATATCAGATGTCTTGGTCCAACATCCTCTCACTCTGTAATCTCTTACAGTCAGTAGACATGGAGGATGGGAAGCCTGATCTGCTACTAGTCAAAGAGGAGACAATAGAAGACGAACCAGAGAGCATTGACCTGCTGAGTGGAGTAAAGATGGGGGAGCAAGGTATGGGAGAAATACATATAGCCTACATACAGTAATAGATCTTCAATAGGAATAGTAATACATATAGCCTCCATACAGTAATACATCTTCAATGGGAATAGTGATACATATAGCCTCCATACAGTAATACATCTTCAATGGGAATAGTGATACATATAGCCTCCATACAGTAATAGATCTTCAATGGGAATAGTAATACATATAGCCTCCATACAGTAATACATCTTCAATGGGAATAGTAATACATATAGCCTCCATACAGTAATACATCTTCAATGGGAATAGTGATACATATAGCCTCCATACAGTAATACATTTTCAATGGGAATAGTGATACATATAGCCTCCATACAGTAATACATCTTCAATGGGAATAGTAATACATATAGCCTCCATACAGTAATAGATCTTCAATGGGAATAGTAATACATATAGCCTCCATACAGTAATACATCTTCAATGGGAATAGTAATACATATAGCCTCCATACAGTAATAGATCTTCAATGGGAATAGTAATACATATAGCCTCCATACAGTAATACATCTTCAATGGGAATAGTAATACATATAGCCTCCATACAGTAATAGATCTTCAATGGGAATAGTAATACATATAGCCTCCATACAGTAATACATCTTCAATGGGAATAGTGATACATATAGCCTCCATACAGTAATACATCTTCAATGGGAATAGTGATACATATAGCCTACATACAGTAATACATCTTCAATGGGAATAGTGATACATATAGCCTCCATACAGTAATACATATTCAATGGGAATAGTGATACATATAGCCTCCATACAGTAATACATCTTCAATGGGAATAGTAATACATATAGCCTCCATACAGTAATAGATCTTCAATGGGAATAGTAATACATATAGCCTCCATACAGTAATACATCTTCAATGGGAATAGTAATACATATAGCCTCCATACAGTAATACATCTTCAATGGGAATAGTGATACATATAGCCTCCATACAGTAATACATTTTCAATGGGAATAGTGATACATATAGCCTCCATACAGTAATACATCTTCAATGGGAATAGTAATACATATAGCCTCCATACAGTAATAGATCTTCAATGGGAATAGTAATACATATAGCCTCCATACAGTAATACATCTTCAATGGGAATAGTAATACATATAGCCTCCATACAGTAATAGATCTTCAATGGGAATAGTAATACATATAGCCTCCATACAGTAATAGATCTTCAATGGGAATAGTAATACATATAGCCTCCATACAGTAATACATCTTCAATGGGAATAGTAATACATATAGCCTCCATACAGTAATAGATCTTCAATGGGAATAGTAATACATATAGCCTCCATACAGTAATACATCTTCAATGGGAATAGTGATACATATAGCCTCCATACAGTAATACATCTTCAATGGGAATAGTGATACATATAGCCTCCATACATTAATACATCTTCAATGGGAATAGTAATACATATAGCCTCCATACAGTAATAGATTTTCAATGGGAATAGTGATGCGCCTGGCTATTATAATTTCTTCGTTATCTCCCTCACCAACTTCAAACATCTGCTATCTGAGCAGCTAACCAATCGCTGCAGCTGTACATAGTCTATCGGTAAATAGCCCACCCAATTTGACCTACCTCATCCCCATGCTGTTTATATTTATTTACTTTTCTGCTCTTTTGCACACCAATATCTCTACCTGTACATGACCATCTGATCATTTATCACTCCAGTGTTAATCTGCAAAATTGTAATTATTCGCCTACCTCCTCATGCCTTTTGCACACAATGTATATAGACTCTTTTTTTCTACTGTGTTATTGACTTGTTAATTGTTTACTCCATGTGTAACTCTGTGTTGTCTGTTCACACTGCTATGCATTATCTTGGCCAGGTCGCAGTTGCAAATGAGAACTTGTTCTCAACTAGCCTACCTGGTTAAATAAAGGTGAAATAAAAAAATCAAAATAAAATGAGATCAGAACAGTTTATGTTTACATACAAAAACACATATTATAATGTATGATCTTGACCAGGTAATTGACCCCCCAAAAATAGTTTTCTCTGCCATGTTTGTAAAGTCTTTTTTGTAACCTCTTCCTGCAGTTGGTTGGCTGGAGGCTAACAGAGGAAACTGGGCAGCCATCTTGCATTCCCAGACCCAGACGGGTGCAGCCAAGGGCCTGGGGGACAACATTACTGAGCAAGACAGGACCAGTGGCGATATAGTGGAGGTCAGTGGATGGAACAGCGTCCTCAACTCTGGGCTGGGGAACAACACTGTTAACCACAACCAGAAACAGACAGTGGAACACAAAACAACAACTGAACTTAGGCTCCATGACAACAGACTGGCTGAGACCAGGGCGAGGCGAAGATTTGATCTGCATGGACGGGGTGGTGTTGGTATGAGGCTGGAAAGAACAGACACTGACTCGGCCAGCGATGCTCCGTCCTGCTCCTATAGTTGTGATTCAGAGAGACTGATGGCGCCTCAGGTTAACCACCAAACAGATGCTGCCTTCAGCCTGCCTTCTATAGGATCTATCAACTGGAACATGGACCCTGCGTCGACACAGACACTCCCTGGCCTTCATCCTCCTCACACTCTCCTAATGTTAAACCAGACCTCAGACAATGCCTGTGTCTCAACACTTAATGGCTACACAAGCCCATTGACACATGATAGTAGTATTAACGCTATCAGTAGATCCGGTGGCAAAGAGAAGCGCTTTCCGTGTTCATTCTGTGGGAAATCCTTCAATTTCCCCAAACAGATGGAGATCCACCAGAGGATGCACACAGGGGAGAAACCTTTTGGCTGCCACCTGTGTGAGAAGAGATTCTCCCACCAGCACCACCTGAAGAGGCACAAGAGGGTCCACACAGGGGAGAAACCCTATAGCTGCCCCCAGTGTGAGAAGAGGTTCTCACGCCAGGACCAGCTGAAGATGCACCTGAAGGTCCACATGGGAGAGCACCTGTAACCACTGAGGGAAGAGATTCTCAGAGAGGAGCTACCTCAGGATGCACCAGCAGAAAATGCACATGTAGTACTAGTTAGTTTGAAATTCATTCTGCTGGTTTTGGATGTAGTAGGGAAGTGGATGAGGTGAACTGAGGAAAGAATGAGTATGATGAGGCAGAGTCGATATGGTTGGTGTGATGAGACAGAGTTGATGATATGGTGATCGTTGGTGTGATGGTGTCTGTAAAAATGCTTAACTGATGAAAAGTGACAACTATGTCTTGTAGTTTGATGCTGGTGTTTTATAATGAGGAAATGATAGTGCCTTAATTCATGTTTACTTTACATGAAGTAGTGAAGATGTGTGTAATGTAATGTTGAACCTTTTCCAAAGTATTCTAAAATAAATTTTATCAAAGCGAGGGTACCAGATTTACAGAAAGGGTGTTACCATAGTGAGAAGTGAAGTTTTTGTACTTGTCACGTATCATTTTGTGCAATAAACGTACTGTACTTCACGTTATGTGAGTGTTTGACCATTTTATTGAAATTAAATACAAAATTGACTGTGCTGACCCCCTTGTTATTTTTGTGTCATTGTGTGGACTTCCCTTATCTCAGTCGAACCAAAATGTGTTTAATTCTGGAATCAACACGTGGGAATGTTTTTATAATACTCTCCAATCGCTCTATATTGTTGGGTACTTGAATCAGTGTTAGAGATGGGCTTGACTGTGGTTAAAACATTTTAATGTCATGTTTCTGTGTGTACAACAAAGAGTTTCTTATATAAACCTTTATACTTTCCTGTTCAATTTGTTATTACAGTCTGCAGTCCATGAGGACCTGCTGATATCCAGGGTTGCTGGAGGGAGAGACTGGACGTCTAAATCGTCTTGTCACAAACCCTGGTCACGGATCAGAATGCTGGAACAGGAGCCGTCGCTCTTCCTTTCTGAGTCGGAACCGGGACCAAACCATGAGGGACAGAGACTCCACCACCACACAGAACACAATCAGTGGACAGGTGGACTGAACAACCTCAGTCCTGGTGGTCATCAGAGAGACAGAGGCTCCAATCAGGGATCCAGTCTGCAGCCCAGACCCTTCTCTTCACAGTCTCAGTGCGGGGATGAAGCAGGGCCTGGGGCTGATAGAGATAGACCCTCCTGTTCCTATGATACAAACACAGTATCTATGATGATCAGAGCAGGTCACCCTGTGCTTCAGCCTTCAGAGAGATTGGTGGGAGACCCCCCTGGTGGTAGTCTAACAGGAGGTCTGTCTTCTCCTTCAGGGTCTCGTCTAATGCCTGGTGACTGGATTCATAGAACGCCTGGTCCTGGGTCTAGCCTTCCTCAGTTACCTCATGGTTACCCCACCAATACCGACAGGGTCAGGATGGGCATTCACCACGGGAGGTACCTAGCCTATAACACAGCACACAATCCCAACAACACCCAAACAATGGCTAGAGGTCAAGGAGGGAGCTCAAAGACTAACCACCTGAGGGTGGTGGCTCCTGCTTCTACCTCCTCTGGTGTCATTGAGTCACAACGTGGGAGGCCGAGTATAAGGTCGGACGCGGACAAGCCGTACGCCTGCCCAACCTGTGGAAAGCGCTTCGCTGAGGCAAACTATGTGAAGAGGCACCAGACCGTTCACACCAATGAGAAGCCCTTCAGGTGCAAACTATGTTACAAGAGCTTCTCCTTCCTGACTAACCTTATCAGACATAGGAGTGTCCACAACGGGAAGACATCGTAGCAGTGTGGTTTGAGATGTACACATGGGGTCTGGGAACCATTTTTTAGCTGACATACTGAATTATAATTATCATGTGAAGTGTCTTGGAGTAAGAGGTTTTTGGTTTTATTACTAAGCCCCTCAGTTGAGCATCTGGGTATGCTAACATTCTCAGATGATAGACGTGTTGTTTGGTGTGCTGGCATAGCCAAAGCACGGTCATTTTATTGAAATTATTGAAATGTAACTATATCTCCCCTCTGAGTTTGTTTTTTCCTATGTCCTATACCCTCTTTTTTATAATATATTTATAACACCCCCTAACATCACTGGGCATAATCAGTTTGTACTTGTTCCTTTATGTACTAAAACAATGTGATCAAATCTGTAATTAAATTAGGAACCATTTTGTCCTTTTGATACACTACATGACCAAAAGTATGTGGATACCTGCTCATCCAACATCTCATTCCAAAATCATGGGCATTAATATGGAGTTGGTCCCCCCTTTGCTGCTATAACGATTTACTCTTCTGGGAAGGCTTTTCCACTAGACGTTGGAACATTGCTGCAGGGACTTGCTTCAATTCAGACACGAGCATTCGTGAGGTCGAGCACTGATGTTGGGTGATTAGGGCTGGCTCGCATTCGGCATTCCAATTCATCCCAAAGGTGTTTGATGAGGTTGAAATCAGGGCTCTGTGCAGGCCAGTCAAGTTCTTCCACACCAATCTCAACAAATTGTGTTTGTACACAGGGGCATTGACATGCTGAAACAGGAAAGGGCCTTCCCCAAACTGTTGCCACAAAGTTGGAAGCACAAAATCGTCTAGAACGTCATAGTATGTTGTAGCGTTAAGATTTCCTTTTACTGGAACTAAAGGACATAGCCCGAACCATGAAAAACAGCCCCAGACCATTATTCCTCCTCCACCAATCTTTACAGTTGGCAGGTAGCGTTCTCCTGGCATCCGCCAAACCCAGATTTGTCCGTCGGACTGACAGATGTTGAGTCGTGATTCATCACTCCAAGGAACAAGTTTCCACTGCTCTAGAGTCCAATGCCGGCAAGCCTTATACAATTCCAGCTTGGCATTGTGCATGGTGATCTTAGGCTTCTGTGCAGCTGCTCGGTCATGGAAACTCATAGTAGCCTACTGGTAAAAAATGTAAATGACAATATAGAAAAATAAATATTACTTTAATGGTATGATTCTTTTTAATTTACTGGTGCGATTGTTCAAGGATGCAATTTTGAAATGTAATGTTTAAAAAAAGTCTTACTGTACAAATTGCACTGTACAGGAAAAGCAATGTCCATAAAACCAGGGTCCAGTCTATTCACTAGATCCTTTAACCTCCATGTTGATAGGCTATAGGCATAATTGGGGTTATACTAACCTATAGCAGCATCAGCTTACTAGGGTACTGCCTCAAAAAAATGTAAAATAAATGTGTTGTCTAGTCAAAACACTTGACCTGATGCACGTTTTGACACATAAGGCTGGCCTTGGGCTGATTTAAATGTAAAGTCTGCAGCCTGCTCATCATCAAAAGGATAATGTAGGTCATTTACAGGTATGCCAGTCAGTTAACACCCCATCTACTGGTCACATTGTTTCCATTGGGTAAGAAGCTAACTGCTTCAAATAAACAATCACCTGCTTATACTAGTAGGAATTCTGCGCCTAAATTATAGTGCAAGTCTGGTATGGAATGGTGTTTTATTTCACACTGGCATCAAACAAAGACTAAACTAAATTAGTTCCTTTATTGTTTTGTTATTTGGACATATTCCTGAATTAGTAAATCAGCAGAGTTAAAGTGCCAGTACAAAAGTGCAGATCTATGATTTAGACTCAACCAACATGAGTTCACTGATCTCATAGCCTGTTTTGCATGTTATTTTGACATTAATAACGGTCACATATCAGTTTGCAAACAATGCAAAAAAATATATATATATACTTGAGTTAATAATCCCGCATACAAACAAGGACTCCCTTTTTTTGTTTTCTTGAGTAAGGGAACTCGGAAATGCAGGTGTTTCAGCCTCGCTCAATGGTTTCTGTGGTGGGGCAAACCAGCAAAAATACAGAGCGTTGTGCCGTGACTGGCTCAGTGTTCTGTCACTCATGGGGACACTACGTCACCTCCAAGTCTAAGGGTAGAGCTAAAATATTCAAACCTTTTATGTGCTGCCATAGAGTTATGTTAGAAGTACCCATCCAAGAAGGCTCAAGGTCATTAGGCACAGATAAAATGTCAAATCACATATCTACAGTAGCTTTGATTGGACTGATCATGTCAACATCATACTTTCAAACTCTTAGCTATCAGTCATCATCATGAATCAAGTCAATAATCTACTGGCAAATCCTTTTTAATCCTTGTTATATGAAGAGAAATTATAGATATAACATATCGGTGCTCATCGGCCATGGGACATTAACATTATACAACAAGTTGGAAATCGCAAATTCAACAATGAATTGTTTGGAAGGAATCAGTGGCAAACTGCAAGCATTGCGAAGCAATCATTAGCCTGCTATTCAGTGGAGTGTCTGTGTGGTCCCAAGTCTAATATTAAGGGTCTTTTTTTCCTAGTTTAAAATTATAAACATTCAACATTGGTCATGCTGTCAATGAAACATGATTTGTGCCGCGCTCAAAACAACTTAACTCAGAACTGCAAAATCTGACTTTAGTGAATTCAAGACAACAGGGAACTCGGGGAAAAACAAGCTACGACTGGGAAAGTACGTTTTGAACTTTCATCCAACTCAGAATTCTAAATCGGGAACTCTGGCCTCTTTCTAGAGCTACGACCTGAAGATCACTGACGTCATTATGATTCAAGCTTTTTATCCCCACAAGTTCCCAGTTGTCTTGAAAGCACCATAAATTCGTAGAATGGCTTTGAATGAACTTTGATGACAAAGTTTGATGACAAAATTTACCCACGAAGGACCACCACGCCACCTTCCTATTCAAGTGAGCACAGCACAACAAGGCGAGTCCAAAAATGTCTTGTATGCTGCTGCATAAATGATCTATTTTTTTATTTTTTTATTTCACCTTTATTTAACCAGGTAGGCTAGTTGAGAACAAGTTCTCATTTACAACTGCGACCTGGCCAAGATAAAGCATAGCAGTGTGAACAGACAACACAGAGTTACACATGGAGTAAACAATTAACAAGTCAATAACACAGTAGGAAAAAAAGAGTCTATACACATTGTGTGCAAAAGGCATGAGGAGGTAGGCGAATAATTACAATTTTGCAGATAGTCAGATAGTCATGTGCAGGTAGAGATACTGGTGTGCAAAAGAGCAGAAAAGTAAATAAATATAAACAGTATGGGGATGAGGTAGGTAAATTGGGTGGGCTATTTACCGATAGACTATGTACAGCTGCAGCGATCGGTTTGCTGCTCAGATAGCAGATGTTTGAAGTTGGTGAGGGAGATAAAAGTCTCCAACTTCAGCGATTTTTGGAGATACAGTATGTAAACTGTAGCTAAGAAAGTAATACTAAGTGTATGTTGTGCAGTAATTGGACCCCTCTGCTACTCAGAACCCTACTAATCCATCAAGACTGGTCTATCGACGTCACCGCACGAGGAGGCTAAAACAGACTTTACTCCGTTGTGACGTCCCTCTAAGGCCCTTCTGCTAGCTTGCTAGCCCCAGCCTGCTAGCTGTCTGAATCGTCGTGTCTCCAGTCAGCCCAACCATTCACTGGACCCCTATGATCACTTGGCTAAGCATGCCTCTCCCTAATATCAATATGCCTTGTCCATTACTGTCCTGGTTAGTGATTATTGTCTTATTTCACTGTAGAGCCTCTAGCCCTGCTCAATATGCCTTAACCAACCATTTAGTTCCACCTCCCACATATGCGGTAACATCACCTGGTTTAAACATCTCTAGAGACAATATCTCTCATTATTACTCAATGCCTAGGTTTACCACCAATGTACTCACATCCTACCATACCTTTGACTGTACAGTATGCCTTTATTCTATTCTATTGCGCCCAGAAACCTGCTCCTTTTACTCTCTGTTTCAGACGTACTAGACGACCAGTCCTTATAGCCTTTAGCCGTACCCTTATCTTACTCCTCCTCTGTTCCTCTGGTAATGTAGAGGTTAATCCAGGCCCTGCAGTGCCTAGCTCCACTCCCATTCCCCAGGTTCTCTCATTTGTTGACTTCTGTAACCGTAAAAGCTTTGGTTTCATGCATGTTAACATTAGAAGCCTCCTCCCTAAGTTTATTTTATTCACTGCTTTAGCACACTCTGCCAACCCGGATGTCGTAGCCGTGTCTGAATCCTGGCTTAGGAAGACCACCAAAAACCCTGAAATTTCAATCTAAGCTTGATGCCCTCAATCTCACACAAATCATCAATGAACCCACCAGGTACAACCCCAAATCCATAAGCACGGGCACCCTCATAGGTATCACCCGAACCAACTTGCCCTCCAAATACACCTTTGCTGTTTTCAACCAAGATCTAAGCGATCACTGCCTCAGTGCCTGCATCTGTAATGGGTCTGCTGTCAAACGACCACCCCTCTTCACTGTCAAACACTCCCTTAAACACTTCAGCGAGCAGGCCTTTCTAATCGACCTGGTCCGGGTATCCTGGAAGGATATTGACCTCATCCCATCAATAGAGGATGACTGGTTATACTTTAAAAAGTGCCTTCTTCACCATCTTAAAAAATGTAGAACCAGGAACAGATATAGCCCTTGGTTCTCTCCAAACCTGACTGCCATTGACCAGCACAAAAACATCCTGTGGTGTTCTGCATTAGCATCGAATAGCTCCCGTGATATGCAACCTTTTAGGCGAAGTTAGGAACCAATATACACAGGCAGTCAGGAAAGCTAAGGATAGCTTTATCAAGCATTAATTTGCATCCTGTAGCGCAACTCAAAAAGGTTCTGGTACACTGTAAAGTCCATGGAGAATAAGAGTACCTCCTCCCAGCTGCCCACTGCACTGAGGCTAGGAAACACTGTCACCACCGACAAATCCATGATAATTGAGAATTTCAATAAGCATTTTTCTACGGCTGGCTATGCTTTCCACCTGGCTACCCCTAACATGGTCAACAGCCTTGCACCCCCCACAGCAACTCGCCCAAGCCTCCCCCATTTCTCCTTCACCCAAATCCAGATAGCTGATGTTCTGAAAGAGCTGCAAAATCTGGGCCCCTACAAATCATCAGGGCTAGACAATCTGGACCCTCTCTTTCTAAAATGATCTGCCGAAATTGTTGCAACCTCTACTACTAGCCTGTACAACCTGTCTTTCGTATCCTCTTTCTAAGGTCTTCGAAAGCCAAGTTAACAAACAGATTACCAGCCATTTTGAATCCCACCGTACCTTCTCCCCTATGCAATCTGGTTTCAGAGCTGGTCATGGGTGCACCTCAGCCACGCTCAAGGTCCTAAACGATATCATAACTGCCATCAATAAGAGACATTATTGTGCAGCCGTATTCATCAACCTGGCCAAGGCTTTCGACTCTGTCAATCACCACATTCTTATCGGCAGACTCAACAGCCTTGGTTTTGCAAATGATTGCCTTGCCTGGTTCACCAACTACTTCTCTGATAGAGTTCAGTGTGTCAAATTGGAGGGTCTGTTATCCGGACCTCTGGCAGTCTCTATGGGGGTGCCACAGGGTGCAATTCTCGGGCCGACTCTCTTCTCTGTATACATCAATGATGTCGCTCTTGCTGCTGGTGATTCTCTGATCTGTCTCTACGCAGATGACACCATTCTGTATACCTCTGGCCCTTCTTTGGACATTCTGTTAACTAACCTCCAGACAAGCTTCAATACCATATAACTCTCCTTCCGTGGCCGCCAATTGCTCTTAAATGCAAGTAAAACTAAATGCATGCTCTTCAACGGATCATTGACCACACCTGCCCGCCCGTCCAGTATCACTACTCTGGACGGTTCTGACTTAGAATATGTGGGCAACTACAAATACCTGGTTAGACTGTAAACTCACGTTAAGCATCTCCAATCCAAAATTAAATCTAGAATCAGCTTCCTATTCCGCAACAATGCTGCCAAACATAGCCTCGTGAGACTGACCATCCTACCTAACCTCGACTTTGTAAATGGCGATGTCATCTATAAAATAGCCTCCAACACTCTACTCAGCGAATTGGATGCAATCTATCACAGTGCCATCCGTTTTGTCACCAAAGCCCCATATACTACCCACCACTGCGACCTGTATGCTCTCGTTGGCTGGCCCTCGCTTCATACTCATTGCCAAACCCACTGGCTCCAGGTCATCTACAAGTCTCTGCTAGGTAAAGCCCCGCCTTATCTCTGCTCACTGGTCACCATAGCAGCACCCACCCATAGCATGCGCTCCAGCAGGTATATCTCACTGGTCACCCCCAAAGCCAACTCTTCCTTTGGCCGCTTTTCCTTCCAGTTGTCTGCTGCCAATGACTGGAACGAACTGCAAAAATCACTGAAGCTGGAGACTCATATATCCCTCACTAGCTTTAAGCACCAGCTGTCAGAGCAGCTCACAGATCACTGCACCTGTACATAGTCCATCTGTAAATAGCCCATCCAACTACCTCATCCCCATACTGTATTTATTTATCTTGCTCCTTTGCACTCCAGTATCTCTACTTGCACATTCATCTTCTGCACATCTACCATTCCAGTGTTTAATTGCTATATGGTAATTACTTCGCCACCATGGCCTATTTATTTCCTTACCTCCCTTATCCTACCTCATTTGCACTCACTGTACATAGACTTTTTCCACGGACTGTATGTTTGTTTATTCCATGTCTAACTCTGTTGTTGTATGTCAAATTTCAAATCAAATGTATTTATTAAGCCCTTCTTACATCAGCTGATATCTCAAAGTGCTGTACAGAAACTGTTAAAAGAATTATGTTCATAAACTGAACTTCAATTAACTACTCAGTCTGCAACCCAGAATTTGTAAGATACTGGTTGAAATGAAAACAGACAGAGGCCCAGCCTACAATAGTCAAATGTAGGCAGCAAGCAATGCAGGTGTAGAAGCACGGTGGCTAGAAAAAACTCCCTAGAAAGATGTTAGTAACCCATGTGCCTCACCATTATAATTTGGTCTATTTTCATCTCTTAATTTTGCCTGCTGTTCTGACTGGGTGGTGCATATGTAGCCTATAACCTGTTTTTGAGAATTATAATCATTGAATATTGCAAGAGCTTTCATTGTCTGCTTATATGCCCCGTTTCATTTATCCTACGGTTCAGACTTGGTGTACAGGGCGAACACTGTAAGAACGACCCATGTTCTGAATTCTGTCACTGTACATTTCAAAAGTGCTGAACAAATAGTTATATTGATTACATCCGTCCTAGCTCGCTCATGAATGTCTTAATTGATATTACAGATTAGCCTCTTATCCGCTTGTCGTCCCCTTATGCCATTGTTTGTACATGTCAATTGTCATTAGAAACCACATTTGTTTACGCAAGTCAGCAATTTTTTTAAAGGCAATAATTGAGGCTGAATGAACTGTTTCGCTGCCAGACAAGGCTCAGCTGATAGCCAGGTGTAGCAGTGGTACAAATATTTGATTTGATATTTGTATCGTATAGTGTCGAATAGCTCCATTTAAAGTAAATTGAAGTTATTTGTCAGGCAGGCCATATGCATTTTTTTTGGCACAGGTCAAGGCTGTCCTTGGGCTGATTTACATGTGTAAAAGGTGCAAATGGCTCATCATCATTAGGTTAAACTATATAGGTTGTTTACAGCAGGATTTCCCAAACTTGGCCCGATTCTCCGGTTGGAACATTATTGAAGTTTTATTTTAAAAACATCCTAAAGATTGATTCTATACATCGTTTGACATGTTTCTGCGGACTGTAACGGAACTTTTGGACATTTCGCCAATGTATACGGAGATTTTTTTTATATAAATATGAACTTTATCGAACAAAACATACATGTATTGGGTAACATGAAGTCCCATGAGTGTCATCTGATGAAGATCATCAAAGGTTAGTGATTAATTCTATCTCTATTTCTGATTTTTGTGACTCCCCTCTTTGACTGGAAAAAATGGCTGTGTTTTTCTGTGACTTGGCTCTGACCTAACATAATTGTTTGTGGTGCTTTCGCTGTAAAGCCTATTTGAAATTGGACACTGTGGTGGGATTAACAACAAGATTACCTTTAAAGTGGTATAAGATACTTGTATGTTTGAGGAATTTGGCACCCTGCACTTTCACTGGCTGTTTTCATATCGATCCCGTTAACGGGATCTCAGCCCTAAGAATCTCTAATCTCACCTATAGGCCTACAGTGTATTGCACTGCAGTGAATGGAGTGGGTGGAGTAGAAAGTGTTGCTGGGTATTTACACCTCAGTCCCCATAAAATAACACTATATATAGATTCTGCAGACCATGGAGAGTTATCCCAACCCCACTTTTACTTTGGCACATAGAATAGTTCTCTCTATTAGCCAATATGTAATTTATGGGCCTATAGTGTATTGCATTGCGACCAATGGAGTGAGTGGAGTAGAAAGTGTTGTTGGGCGTATATAAATTACACCATAGTCTACAGACACTAGTGAGTAATCCCAACCTCACTTTTATGTCGGCACCTCGAATAGTTCTCTCTATAAACAATATGTATTTCACATACAATGTATTGTATCGGGGGTATTTATTTGACCTTGGAACATCTTTAAAACCCACATTTAATGCAAATGTCCATAAATATGAAAAATATTAATCATTATTAATGTTTAGACAATTATGTTTCATATATTGTGAATAAAAACAGGTTCATTACACTTTTCTACTATTACGTAGGGGACTTTTATTTTGAAAATTTCTGAATTTCCGTGACCCGGAAATCTTTTTATTGTTGCTGACGAAAGGCTGGTAGCACAGAAGAAGAAACTGGAGCTACAGAGCTAGCAAACTACTGGTTTTATTCCACTATTTACGTTTAAACACTTCGTCGTTGGCCATATTTGAAGTGAACGTGATTCAAAATATCCAATATACATCGCATGAGACTGTATTTATCGACTTTTAGTGCTCGCGAGCCAGTCGTCCAAAAATGTCGAGTCGCCTTGCGTTCCAGACACAGCTAGCTTCCATTATGGAGGTATTGGCCAATGCAGCCGTGGCAGAAATCTGCAAACTGGTAGACGACGACTATGCGGTTGTAAGTTTGCAAATGTCACAATGTCAAAGGGAGAACAAAGGTTTGAAGCGAAAGCTGAATCTTCTCGAGCTGAAGATGGCCCGTGGTTACGCCGAACGAAGGCTACGGGAAAGCGCAATGAACAGCCGTCCCAACAGCAGAGTTCATATCAACACCAATGAGAAATTCAGATCGTCGTCTTCATCAACTGGTAAGAAGACTGTAATATCATACCATGTCTGATACTAGTTTATTTGATTACCCTGCTGATAAAGTAAATAAAAAAACACCACTGGAAAATAGGTCTGGGTGACATGGCCAAAATATCATCAATATAGTATTTATTTTGTATTTTTAACGGTATGACGATATGACGGTTCTGAATAATACAAGTTATAAATATGCTTTCTGGGTAGTGCATAAAAAAACAAGTGTTTTTAATGGACTTTTTCCATTCTGATTGCTTTATACTGTGCTATCAAACTAGATCCAAAAATAATAGGACGAATGACAGTAAAGTAGTCATTTTTGTAGAACATGACATAGGAATCAAAATCCTATTTTGTAGCCTCACTCTGGTACTCGACCAATTGTTACCATTTGCATAGTTATTTGTTAATTTCCAGTATTCATTTCCAGGATTTTAATCAATTTCCTGCACTAATTTATAATGGTATATTTTCCACGACAACGTTGTCTTAGTATGCATCTATTTCGTAAAATCGAGGCATTTTCCGTGGGTCTATTGAAGTCAAAAGTTGATTTTTGTTTTGAGCAATTTAGCTAACCCTAACCGAGGGATCTCCAACAGGTAGATGACAGATTGCAAGCTACCAGTAGTAGTTCTCATCCCACCTATAAGTAGCTCGCTAAGCAATTCTGAAAGTACATGCATTTTTTCCCCCATGTTCCATCGCAAACTGCCAAACATAAAGCTCCTCCCTACTACTATCTAATCAAAGCTACGTTGACATTCTCACGGTTTAGCCACTATTGGCATAAAAATCCAAACCTAACGTTCTCTACCAATTCATTTCCATAAATATTGCCCGTCTGTCTGTTTTGGTGCAAGCTTTTGTCTATCACTCTGTATGTTACAAAGTTAGTGATGCTAGTAATGATAACCATCTTGTGGGTAGACAGACTTTCCCCAAAAAACCTTCTCGTTTAATGTTAACTGCAAATTAGGCTTACCTGACAGAAATATATTACGGTTATTTGTATCAATCACACATTCCTTTTTGTCTAAATGTGCAATTAAAAGGGTGTTGCACTCAAATCAAAACCTGTTCGTTTTTTTCCAGACCTAAAAATTGGTCTTCTGATGGGATTTAAGCATTGACATGGACTGTTGTTTCTCTATGAATAATTGTAATATTGAGAGTATAAACACAACAATAAAAAAATAACAGAATTCCTGGAAAATACTAAACATAATTTGATGGGGCTTCTTGGGCCTTATTGCTTAAATAAACAACTGACAGTCTGTGGCATATGGCCAATATACCACAGATAAGGGCTGTGCTTAAGCACGACACAAAGCAGAGTGCCTGGATACAGCCCTTAGCCGTGGCATATTGGTCAAATACCACAAACCCCAGAGGTGCCTTATTGGTATTATAAACTGGTTACCAATGTAATTAGAGTAAAAATAAATATTTTGTCATACCTGTGGAATACGGTCTGATATACCGCAGCTTTCAGTCAATCAGCATTCAGGGCTCGAACCGCCCAGTTTATAAAAACCATTATTTGACAAGGTATATTGACAGAACACATCTCTTGTACACCAAGGATCTGGGGTTGCAGGGTAAAGAAGTGAAGACTGTGCCAATAAGAAAGCTATCAAAAAAAAGTAGCTCATGTTAAAAAAAGTTGGAGAACCCTGCCCTCTTTTCCTAACCTTATTATTATTACTTACCTAATTCTCCTAACCTGCTATGTTAATTCTCCTAACCTGCTGTTGACAAGCTGTATCCTTTCTAAACAAAACCCTTGACCACCCGTAGTTGTTGACTTGTGCTAGAAAGTTAGTTAGCTAGCAGTTTTCAGCTGTTATGCATTTTTATCGGCAGTTAGTTTTTGTTGTCATTACGGAATAATTTAATGTAACAAATCAAACATTAAAATAGCGTTATAGAGGTTAGTCAACATTTTTACGTTTTACGCCCAGCCCTACTGGAAAACCATAAACTTGTGTAAAATTGACTTTTTTTTCCCCCATTGGGGCCACATATACAGTCATTGGGGCCACCTTCACTGAGTGTACAAAACAGGAACACCTTCCTGCAGTAAGCTGTATTCGCTGTCATGTCCAGGAATGGTTCCACGAACAATCCTAGCCTTGTGGCATGGGGCATTATACTGCTGGGAAAAAAATCTATTCACAGATGGATACACTGCTGCCATGAAGGGATGCACCTGATTGGCGACGATGTTCAGATATCCTGTGGCTTCAAACGTTACTCCACTTTTATCAAGGGGCCCAATGTGTGCCATAAAAACACACCATCATATCACCTCCAGCCTGTATTGTTGACGCTTGGCATGATGGATGCATGTACTTGTGGTTTTCTCCATACCGTAGGCCTATCCTCAGTGTGAAACAGCAGGAACCGTGATTCATCCAACCAGGCAAATGTTTTTCCAATTCTCCAGTGTTTTCGTTCCTTAGCCCACTGCAACCACAGTTTATTTTATTTTGCTGAGAGAAGTGTAACTCTGTAAGGTCGTCAGCTGCCATACCCCATTCGTGTCACGGACCAACGAGTTGTACATTCTTTTACGGGTCTTTGGGCACCAATGTTGTAGTGAACTGTCTGTTTCTCTGCACAATTCGTGTCAACCTCCTTTGTCCTCTTTCATCAATGACCCGTTTTTGACCACTGGCATGTCGTTGGCTGGATATCCTTTTGGTGGTGGACCATTCTTGATACACACAGGAAATTGTTGAGTGTGAAAAACCCAGCAGCGTTGCAGTTCTTGACGCACTCAAACCTTTGCGCCTGGCACCTACAACCATACCCCGTTCAAAGGCACTTCAATATTTTGTCTTGCCCATTCATCCTCTGAATGGCACAATCCATGTCTCCATTGTCTGAAGGCTTACAAAAAAATCCTCCTTTAACCTGTCTCCTCACCTTCATCTACACAGATTGAAGTGGGTTTAACAGGTGACATCAATAAGGGATCATAGCTTTCACCTGGTCAGCCTCATGGAAAGAGCATGTTCCTAATGTTTTGCACACTCACTGTATACAGTCATTGGGACCCACCTTTGTTTTGGTCATTGAAATCTGACAAAGCTCATCTAGGCCAATGAGAGCTCGAGTCAACCTGCAATTTCTTTTACAAGTAAGTTTAAAAAAAATATTTTTTAATCGTAGGTGGTGTCTACGACATACAACTAGATCACATGGGGATGTGGTCAGGAGGCCCTGGAGCCAGTAATGATCACAACAGTCCTCAGATGCATCCCAACCCCATCCGAGACAAGGTAAGTTCAAGAAACCAAAACTGTAATACTGGTTGTCAAGGTCTTACACACTTCAAGAAAACAAATATACTTGTTTGCTCACCGTTATATTCCATTATAGCATAGTAATACAGTACACAATGGCCCATTTGAACCATTTTGAGCAGTTGGCAGCATCAGTCACCAGTAGGTCATTATCAACCATGTTGTGGTGTATATTTATGCGGTTAATTCCCGACTTTTCGATCTTCAAGTCGCCAGATCTGCAGCTTGTGGAGCCTGAGTCTCTGCTGGTCAAAGAGGAGAGGATGGAGGATCCCCTTGGAGACGCGGAGGCAGACGACGTACCACTGATTGGAGAGGACGGTGAGTGTGTTAGTCCGTCTCAACTTTGGTTGCTGTGTTGCAGATATTGCAATTACTCACCCCATGCATTTTCTCAACATCAACACTCCAGTCTCACACTACTCAACCTGGCCATACCTTTGACTTGAGTTAACCATTAACTTGCTCTCATTAACCTTTCTCTCTCCTCCAGGAGTGGTGGAGTGTGGCCCTCGTGGAGGTAGCGATAGAACTGGCCCTGGGGACTCCACATCCCATCCACCCACTTCAGCCCATGGCCCAGAGCAGCTCAGCCAGCCTCAGCAACCCGAGCAGCAGCAGGGCCCCAGGAACAGGCACCGTGTGGAGGTCAGTGGCTCGGCACCTCTCCTTAAGTCTGACAGTGAACCCCAACACGCAGGACTGCTGCACCAACCCCACCCTGCTGCGTTTGATATGTACAGTGGTGATGACGACAGAGGGGACGGTCTGGGGCAGCTGAGCTCGTTCTTTAATGAACGTAACCAGGCAGAGGCGGCTGGGGCTGGGCAGCCATCTTGTTCGTACAGCACAGTCGCCGAGGCTGCTGCGTCTTTTCAGTCCGGGCACCGCCGTGCACTTCCTGCTTCGGTCACCGTCCACCGCCATCTCCCGGGGAGCCGAGAGGAGGTTCTGAACGTCGACTCGGAGGAGGAGGATGGAAAGGCGCCTCTGGAGAAGTGGGGTCGCGACAGTGGAATGTCTGCCATGTTTGGGGGAGGAGGCAGGTTCCAGGGTAACCATGGCAACATGGCCGC
This sequence comes from Oncorhynchus masou masou, assembly GCF_036934945.1. Taxonomy (NCBI): domain Eukaryota; kingdom Metazoa; phylum Chordata; class Actinopteri; order Salmoniformes; family Salmonidae; genus Oncorhynchus; species Oncorhynchus masou. The sequence goes on along the minus strand of NC_088232.1, from coordinate 5,260,467 downwards.
CCCATCACAATCTCACTCCAATGACATTGCGATGCCGTCAACGTCCGACGCGAACGGGTGGACACACGGCGGCGGGGGCAGAAACACTGGCGGCGGCAACACTGGTTTCCCCCTGACGAGGGACGGCAAGGTCCCCCACAGGACCAGTGCCCGGGAGAAACTGTTCATCTGCAACTTCTGCGGCAAGGCGTTCAACCGGCCCAAGAAAGTGGAGATCCACCTGAGGACCCACACAGGGGAGAGGCCGTTCAGATGCAACACCTGTGGGAAGATGTTCTCCGAGGCTGGCAACCTGAAGAAGCACCAGAGGGTCCATACAGGGGAGAAACCCTTCCACTGTGAGCTCTGTGGGAAAGGATTCGCCTGGATACGGAACCTCAAGACCCACCACGAGAGGAACCATCCAGACGTATATCCCCCGGACACGAGCCCTAGTTTTATCCCACCTGCACTACTGCCCACTCATATGGTCACGTGCCACAAAGAAGAACATAGGCAAATTACAGTTGACCTAGAACCGAGCAGTACGGCTGGCCCTTAAATGTACGCTGAGCGCTAATATCAATAACATGCATGTCAATCTCTCCTGGCTCAATGCAGAGGAGAGATTGACTGCATCCCTACTTGTCAATACCGCTCATAAAAGACATGTTGAAAGCACCAAACTGTCCGTTCAGACAGCTGATTACATGGAACTCTCTTCCACATCAAAGTAACTCAAGCGAGCAGTTAAATATTTTATTTTTTCTGTATCAGATAAAACACCTTATGGCACAGTGTGGACTGTGAAGACACAATCACATATGCTAACACGTTAACACACTCTAATATGCTAACACACTCTACTCACATATGCATTGTAATATTGTGGATGTGTAGTGGTGTAATAATGTGTTGTGTGATGTATAGTTTTTTTTATATTTTGTGATTTGAATTGTTTTAATCCTGTTTTGCCCTCCCTGGGCAGCAGCTAGTGGAGATCCTAATGAATACACATCAGCATCACCTAGAGCAGGGCCGGGATCCTAAGTTACTTATTAAGCAGTAAACTCATCACATAGAGCAGGGGTGGCAGGGTAGCCTAGTGGTTAGAGCGTTGGACTAGTAACCGGAAGGTGCAAGTTCAAACCCCCGTGCTGACAAGGTACAAATCTGCCCCTGAACAGGCAGTTATAACCCACTGTTCCTAGGCTGTCATTGAAAATAAGAATTTGTTCTTAACTGACTTGCCAAGTTAAATTAAGTTAAATAAATATATATATATTTTTTAGTTTTCCTTACTCATTAAGCTAATCAAGTTCCCACTGTGTTTTAGAAACCAGACTGTTTCTAGCCAGGAGGTCTCAAACTTATGCTTAAAAATGAATCAGGGGTGACCTACCATTTGGCAGACAAAATTAACAATGATCTAGGGTCAGTCATCATGAATCACAACTCACAGGTGCCCCGATAGATGGGCACGCGTGGAAATGTTTTTGGGTATGATAGGTGGTTTTGATTATGTACATAAGACATTTCATATCAGTGGACTAAGGAAGGGTGAATTTGGTCCAAAATAAGCTACCAATTTAAGGTATTCATGGTAAATGTCAACCTTAAAATGTAAATCTGGAGAGGATGATGCTGGTTCTTTGTGTACATATTTAAAATTGTTCTGTATATCTAATGTTAAGGGGCTATTTGACATTGGACAGATTCACTTTTTAATAAGTTATTTGATGCCAGTTTATGAATGAGTGGCAGTTTATTTACTATAACAATCTTTCCCCTAAATAATAATCATGTATTACAATGCCTCGTCTATGTTTTTTTTGTTTTTCTACATATGGTAACTATTATGAATAAAATACATTCCTTACACTGAGGTTTCTGTCATTATTGAAATGAATAGGCAAGACAAAGGAAAGCTGAAGTGATTCAAACAATTATCCAATAAGAAAAGCTCTTCTGGGGCTGCTTACAAGTATGTCACACACACATATCTCCCACCACCTGCAAGAACACTCATAAATAGCTAATATTTGATTAGTCATTATTGAGCAAGACACACATTTTGTTAATCTTCCAGTAAATTCTAGGTCACTTAATCTTTGTTAAATAATGTTATCACTCAAACCATAAGGTCACTATAACCACTATATTTCATTGGAAATGTCCTGTATTAAGAGGTTCTGAGTAACAGACATCCATTCACCAGTCAAATGATGCAACAAGATGCATATAACATATCAGTAAACCTCTGTAGCTACATAAGATACTTGTTGCATGCATGTAAGATGTACTCAATTTGTAATCCGTTGGTCCATAGATTTATTCCAGTCACACAGTTCTAGTGTGTGATTTAGAAATGAATACGATTCATTGCATAATAGTAATTGTGATGCCTAATTCCTGGTCCGTCCCTGTGTTTCCAGTCTGCAGCGGTGGAGGACAGAGACCCTGACATACTGCTGATCAAGGTGGAGGATCTGGACCCACGGGGTGGAGGACTCAGCATCCAGGAGGGTGAGTGGAGACTACAGGGGTGGAGGGCTGTGTGTGTGGTTAGTGGGTAGTGGCGCTAACAGCAGAGCTTGATAATCAAGGGGTTAGACCTATGACACAAGGCTAGTTAGATCCCATGTGAAGACTACACTGTTGCATCCATCCCTGCCTGTTCCAGAGCATAACGCTTTGAAAACATGTTCTAATGGCATTGACATTCCACAAGTTTAGTTCTCCCATTGATTTCAACAACAGCCAGTGGTGTGATTGTGACGCTGTGTTCTCTTCTCAAGGGCCGGAGGAGTCCAGCAGAGACGACTACAGAGGAGGAGCATTACCCCTGGAGGCCACCCACCACACCTCACCCCCAGACCACACCCACCACCACCCCGGGCCGACCAGGCACCACACCACGGAGGTCAGCTATGGCCGTGTGTCGTATGAGAGCCACCCCCTTCCGCTGTGGACCAATGGGGGCAGTGGTGGTAGTGGTGACGTTAGCGTCCCAGGGCCATCCTCCCTCAACCTGTCCTACCCAGCAGGCCCAGGCATGCTGATCATGGGAGGGAGGATGGGGCCTGCTGGCTCTGAGATGGGTCAGCACAGGGGTTTCACTGTAGAAGGCTCCGGAAGCTTCTCAGGTTCTATGGGTTCTAGAGAGGGGTCAGAGATGGCTGGTTATGATGTCGGAATGGGGGGGTCAGATGAGGCACAGGGGGGTCAGGAGACGTACAAATGCGGGAGGAAGAAAGTGGTAAGGAAGAAAGCATACCTCTGCAAGTTCTGCGGTAAAGGGTTCTCCTCCCCGGCGAATCTAGAACCACACCTTAGAACCCACACGGGCGAGCGTCCGTTTGGGTGCACGGTGTGCGGGAAGCACTTCTCTCAGTACTGGAACCTTAAGATCCACAAGAACGTTCACACGGGGGAGAGGCCGTACGCCTGCCCGCTCTGTGGGGAACGCTTTGCCGACCCGAGCAATCTGAAGAAACACCAGAAACGACATCATCCTCAGCAGTAGTACTACGACATCATCCTCAGCTGTAGTACTACGACATCATCCTCAGCTGTAGTACTACTAGATTGGACCGGGGTATTAAATCAACCATCTATTTCAATATAAGAAGGGCCAGGTTTTCTTTCTCCTGAAAACTCAGATGGTTATAGAATTGAACTAGGGCCAGGAGTTGTCCCTAATCACTTGACCTGACCAGAAACAACTGATAGTTATAGGATAAAAATAGGACCCAGAGTTTTTCCTCTGGTCAGGTCACATGATCAGGAATAACTCTTGGTCATTAATATAGACACTATTGATATTAGTAAAGGGGTTTAGGGAAGGGTTGTTAGTGAAATCTCTCGTGGACAGACGCACAAGCAATATTTTAAATCTGAGTGTCCGAGATTCGACTACAGTGTCGTCTGGGTAATTTTGTCTTTTCTTATCTGGCCAAGACAGTCCTTTTAGTAATTAGATTTTGTTCCGGGAGTCCTAAAGCTGGTGATAGTAATAAGCATATTTATTTGTTTTCTACTCATAAAGCTGTATGAAAATGATAATATGTGGTGAGAATAGTGCATGTTTGATTCCCCTTGTAACACCAAGGTATATAGGTTCAACATACTCCATAAACCAGTAAATGGGTTGAAGTAACAGTATTTGTTAGCAGTAAACGTGTAAATATCTTGTTGGGTGATTTTTTTTCTTTTGGGTCCAAAATGCTCTACGCTTATAAGGGATAAGTCTATTGTGTCACAATTCTGTGAAACTTTGATCGATGTCCTTCTCTTGTAATGTTAAAAGAAGATTAAAATGTTTCTTTGCAAAAACAATGAATGAATTAATGTGGTTATTGACGTTACATTACTCCATCACAGGACATTCAATTTCCTCAACTGTGACACAATATCAATATCTTAAAGAGCATTCGTCACATCCACAATATTTGCCTGAAATGGAAGTCAAAGTAATGATCACTTAAAAAGAGATTCTCTGGTTCTTTTGTATACTTTTTAGCCAGTAGTTCTGAAAGTAGCGCCCACGAGCCAAAAGTGGTCCCGGAAAATTGCGTTCTACATCACAAATGTGTAGATGTGTGCACCACGTCATTGCTCTCTCTCGCTTTACTCTGAGAGTGTCTTGCTAGCTGTCACTCAAATGGCGAGGGGCTGAAGCTTATTGGTTGAAATTCAAATTGCTAGGGGGCTGGCCCGCGTGGGGGTAAATGTAGGGAAAATGGCGCCACACAGCTTCCAGAAAAGTAAGGATTTTGTGGATAATTGAGGTAAAACCGTAATTCTGCTCATAGATTATGCGCGTATGAACTACACATTGACACATCCAGCCCAAAGCGGAAGGGTTAAAAAAGACTTACTATATACTCGCCAGTACCGGAACATGTCTTTAACAAATTTACTCACTTTAATGAATTATTATTTATTGCTACGGAAGTCAAAACGGTGAATTAGACTTTCCTAAATATATGTTTGATTTACAGTACACTGAGTATACAATCGGGCACATCCCGTTCATGGCAACAATGTATCAATCTGCGAATTGCCACAAGACTACGAATGGTTCCACGAACGTGATAGTGAATTCAGCTTATTGCAGTGGCCTGCCCAGTCACCAGTTCTCAATCCAAGTGAGGATCTGTGGGATGAGATGGAACGAGCTATTCAGAGTAGAGATCCACTACCAGCCAACTTGACACAACTGTGGGAAGCATTGGAGTCAACATGGGCCAGCATCCTTGTGGAATGCTTTCCACACCTTGTAGAGTCCATGCCCTGACGAATTGATGCTGTTCTGAGGGCAAAAGGGGGTGCAACAGAATATTACAGTAACACCTCTAAATTAAATCGAATTTCATTTGTCGCGTACAAATATTTAGCAGATGTTATCGCGGATGTAGCGGAATGCTTATGTTTCTAGCTCCAACAGTACAGTAATACCTAACAAAATACAAAGAAAAATGTGAATGTAAAATTCCCCAAAAGAAAAAGAAAGGGATTAAGAAATATAGAAATATTAGAACAAGCAATATCCCAGTCCAGAATATAAATATATATGTATATGATGGTGTGTATAGACATATGAAGTGGGTAAAACAGTATGTAAACATTATTAAAGTGACCAGTGTTCAATGACTATGTACATAGGGCAGCAGTCTCCAAGGTGCAGGGTTCTAGTACCGGGAGGTAGCCAGCTAGTAACAGTCACTAAGGTTCAGGGCAGGGTACTGGGCGAAGGCCGGTTAGTGGTGACAGTTTAACAGTCTGATAGCCTGGAAATAGAAGCTGTTTTTCAGTCTCTCAGTCCCAGATTTGATGCACCTGTACTGTCTCCACCTTCTAGATGGTAGAGGGATGAACAGGGCGTGGCTCGGGTGGCTGAGGTCCTTGATGATCTTCTAGATGGTAGAGGGATGAACAGGGCGTGGCTCGGGTGGCTGAGGTCCTTGATGATCTTCTAGATGGTAGAGGGATGAACAGGGCGTGGCTCGGGTGGCTGAGGTCCTTGATGATCTTCTAGATGGTAGAGGGATGAACAGGGCGTGGCTCGGGTGGCTGAGGTCCTTGATGATCTTCTAGATGGTAGAGGGATGAACAGGGCGTGGCTCGGGTGGGTGAGGTCCTTGATGATCTTCTAGATGGTAGAGGGATGAACAGGGCGTGGCTCGGGTGGCTGAGGTCCTTGATGATCTTCTTGGCTTTTCTGTGACACCGTGTGCTGTAGGTGTCCTGGAGGGCAGGCAGTGATGCGTTTTGCTGATCGCTATCTATCTAGTGTTTAGTTTATCTCATAGGCTCTTTCTCCTCTCCTCTCCCTAGCCTGCAGCTGCTGAATCATCTCCATCAACACTAAGACTGGGACAGAACCTGGGAAGTATCACAGCAACAGGAGGACCTGACCTGACAGCAGAGTGTAAGTGGAGAATGAAAATAAACCAGGAATGCATGACAACCGTGTCGGCGCCCACCAGACAGTGTCACCGAGCTACTCACTTATAACAGTTTACTAAAAGCTATTTTCTTAATGAGGGAAACGAGGCCAGTTCAGCCCCCCTTTAAGTTGAATGCACTAACTGTAAGTCACCTTGGATAAGTGTCTGCTAAATCAGGGTTTTCTAAACTCGGTCCTGGGGTCCCCCCTGGGTGCCCGTGTTGGTTTTTGCCAAAACATGCACCCAGGGGGGACCAGGACCGAGTTTGGGAAACCATTACCAAAGTGTACATGTAAAAGCCCTCTTTAGCTTATCATCATTTACCATGTCTTTTAACTCAGAGAATGAGCGTCTCAACTAGTATTTACAATAAACATGCAACTTTTCTATGATCTTTCTCCAGGTACTGGGGAGTCCTCCTCACAAAAATGTATTGGAACCACCAGTCCCACAGCGAGCCTAGGTAATAAAGCCAATATCCCCAAGGGAGCACCAGACAACACAACTCCAACCCAGACCACACAGCAGCTCAGCAAGCAGAGAGCAGCCAATACGCTAAGCTCTGAGTACTCACTGTTTGAGCTGGAGACCTTCTTCACACGCTGGGCCCCAGACACATCGGCATCAACATCGCCCTCTGGTGGTCCCTCGTGCTCCTACACCGACGACACTACGGAAACTGACCCAGACTGCCTCATAGTCGACCCAGAGCCTAAGCCCCAGCTCCTCTCAGCGACTGTCAGGCCCCCAGGGGAGGGTGTGCCTTTCTCTGGGCATCAGGGAGTACAAACAGCCACTCTGGGTGTGGGTGGGGGCATCCAGGGGCATCCCACATGGAGCAGGGCAGCCATTTTAAGAGCGTCTCAACAAGCACATCAGCGGCAGCTTCAACGACGCCTCAGAGCACAGCAGCTACAACAGACTCACCCAGAAAACCCAAACACCTCCACCACCAACACTACAAGTACTGGTATGTCTTCCCAATCCCTTCACTCCCTGGTAGGTCTACCACCAGGAAGAGGGACCACGGCCAAAGGCTTTGCCCACATCGAGGTGACCCTGGCTGGGCAGCAGGCAGCCCAGCTGGCCCAGCAGCACTGCGATGCGGCCGGGAGAAGAAAGAGCTACGTGTGCCGAGCCTGCGGTAAGGCCTTCACTGGTCAGTCCAACCTGGAGGCTCACCAGAGGGTACACACAGGGGAGAAGCCGTTCAGGTGTGCCACCTGTGGGAAGATGTTCTCCGAGGCTGGCAACCTGAAGAAGCACCAGAGGGTCCATACGGGGGAGAAACCCTTTGCCTGTAGCCACTGTGGGAAGCGCTTCGCCTGGATATGCAACCTCAAGACACACCAGCAGTCAGTCTGTGGAGATGGGGGAGAAGGGGTGTGAGGCATAGAATTAGAATCAGTAGACTGGACGGACATGGTTCTAAAATCTACGATAGAATATTGCTGACACAGACATCAACCAACAGGAATTCATTCTAATCATAATGATGTGAGACCGACAACCCCCCAAACCTCCAAAACAAACACTACAATATAAAGGAAATGTAAAGGGATTAGCAGAAAGATGTCTTTACAGTTGACACTTTTTTCAGCTCCAGATAGTTATTACAGTAGTTAAAGTAAGGGGCTTGTAATTGTATGGCCGACACACTATGTTAGGCAATTATTAGATAAAGTATCTTTATTTGAAACTGAAATGTGGAATTAATATTGAATATCATGTGCATATTATATGAACAAATGTGTTCCAAGACATGTATTTTTTTATATTATTAGGTAAACTCTTTTTAATTTGCAAGATTTGACATGTGTCTGTGTCAGTCATGCAATAGCAAGTAATGTGGCCACAGACAGTGACATCAAAATAAAATATTTTCTTAACACAACAGGTAGTACTAAACAGGTAGTACTAAATATTCGCATCGATTAAGAACTATTCTGTTCTTTTGTGAGATCAGCAGGTTCGTTTGAAAATCAGCTTTTGTTATTGGGGCCAAGTCACTGTGTAATACGAAATGCAACCGCAATGTGGCAAATCTTGCAAATTACTCTCATGGCTCTCCATCATGGGATTGGGTCTTTCTCACAGGCTACAAGTGAAGACAGACACATTGGGGGCGCAACTGCGTGCATCCTTATCCAATTCCAGGGTGCATATTGAAGATATTGGAACCTACTATCACCCATAGTACAGAAGTTGACCTATTCTATTCTGTGTGAGAAATAAATATTTAAAACATGGTCTGGGACAAATTAATACAACCACTAGCATCAAAAACACTTTTTTAAGCAATGAGGCTGACACACCAGATCAGAACGATTAGCTTAACATTTTGATAAACTATTAGACTATTTCTTCACATGATAAACGCAGCAATGCGCACACTGCAGCAGTAAGCGCAAATGTTCCATTAGCGGGAAAACACCATTATCAAAAGTGACCGTAAATGCGACAATGCTTTTATTATAAAGGTGCATTTTTATGGTGAAAATGATCTTCCCCAAACTTGAAACTCACACACTGCTTATGCAGATTAATGAGCTTCATTTTAAGACATTATTTGGCCACTTTAGTTGTGATACAAACCTTATCAAAACATATAGGCCTATGGGCTAGGCTACATGAGGTATATTTAATATATATATTTAATTTAATGCTGTAATTATGTTGGTAACTAATTTATAATACCCCTTAGCCTTGGTATATTGACCATATACCACACCCCCTTGGCAGTGATGCCAATTTAGCAATTTTGTTGCTCGATTTAGCAACTTTTCAGGCTACCCTGGCAACTTTGTTTCCAAACAACACCTAGCAACACATTTAGCTACTTTTAAAAATGTATTTGGAACTTTTAGCAACTTTTGAAAAGTGACTCAAATGCTAAAATGCACGCATTTTCCCTCTAAATGACACAAATACTATTTTCTCTGTCACACACTCAGTCACAACACACGTGCCTGGCTGCAAAAGTGCATTGTGAGTGACGTCAGCAGCAGGCCAGCAGCAATTTCAGCAAATTGCAAATCATTGTTGGCTGACTGCCGGGTTCGACGAGCCAAACCCAATGAATACTGCTGGTCACGAATGTTTGATCTTGAACAGAACTTACAACATCAATCAACAAGTCTCAAATCAAAATTGTACAGCCAGAAATACAGAAAAGAGTGGGATAGGAGTCTGTACCAGAACAACGCAGTTTTACGTTATCACGCAATGACATCACAACGTAATTTCGCAACTTTTTGCAACAAATCATCCTGCCTCGAGCAACATACCCTGAAAATTTGTTGGCAACACTGCCCCTCGGGCCTTGTTGCTTAAGTAAATCAGACGCCTTTTACAATGGCAGGTCACGCGGGTACAGTAAGGGTGCGGCATGAAAAGTCTTTGATATTAAGCTTTCAATCACATCGCCTGAAGGTGAAGTTACGATCGGTCGTTTGTTGACCCATTACTCCACGAAGAGGAGAGTAATCAATAGTCAAACTGTACTTAGGTTTGTAGCCTTCCCTGGTGGTCTAGTGGTTAGGATTCGGCGCTCTCACCGCCGCGGCCCGGGTTCGATTCCCGGTCAGGGAACAACATGTTTTTTCATTCTCAGTAATTTTCGGACCGACCATGTATAAACATTTCTGACCGGCCCGTATAAAACACATTTGCATATTATGCGTATTGTATATCTGAGACAAGAACATACATGTTTACCTTCTGAAAAGGTTTCGTTTTTGAAAGGGAAGTGTAGGAATGTATTAAACTGTAATGATGACAAATGATGGGTACAAAAATAAATATAAACTACTAATATCGCAACAAAGAAAAGAGTACCAAAGAAATACCACTGTTTATAAAGTTACGTGTGCGACTCCTTTGGTTTATTAACACAGTTATTTACTCCAGTGCTGCAGAGCAGAGTGGCGCAGCGGAAGCGTGCTGGGCCCATAACCCAGAGGTCGATGGATCGAAACCATCCTCTGCTAAACTTTTTCACCATCATGGATTGTGGTGTATTTATACATCCTGTATTGAGTATGTTATGTTAATTATATTTTTAAGAGAAGCGATAGAAAAATGACTGTAATTGAACCAAGCTACCTGACTTGCTCTATCCACATCGCTCTGGCCAAACGCCACGCCCACTAGTGTTTCTTTTCCACGATGAATGTATGGAGTATGAAGCGATAGCTAATGTAGCGTAATTAATACAAAAGTATACACCCGTAAGTGCTAAAAATATGATTTTTTTCCGTTTCAAGGGTTTAAAGAAATAACAGCGCCCAACGTGGGGCTCGAACCCACGACCCTGAGATTAAGAGTCTCATGCTCTACCGACTGAGCTAGCCGGGCCTATCAGTCGTCTGTATTTGCAGACGATTTTGAAATCAGGGCGGGAAAGTCTGAAGATAAAATGTTGCCACATTGCGGTTGCATTTCGTATTACACAGTGACATGGCCCCAATAACAAAAGCTGATTTTTAAACGAACCTGCTGATCTCACAAAAGAACAGAATAGTTCTTAATCGATGCGAATATTTAGTACTACCTTATTGTGTTAAGAAAATATTTTATTTTGATGTCACTGTCTGTGGCCACATTACTTGCTATTGCATGACTGACACAGACACACGTCAAATGAGAACAAGTGCTTCACAGCAATCAGGGAGAAGGGAATTCTAATTATTATATTTAGCCCAAGGGCACAACGGCCACTGGCCACAAAAGGCATGGATTTCTTTTAGTGGGCATTACGGCCACACAAAAAATGATGCTGCCGGGAAATCCGAGGCATTATCAAGTGCTTGTCAAATTGTGAATGAGAGACTGAAGTGTGTACTCCTGGCACAAAAAACCAAAGCAGAGTTCATGCCTTTCAAGTTCCTTTTTCAAATCATCATTAGAGTCGTATCATGCAGCCTTACAATGTATTAAAAATCACATCATACTAAATGGAGTATCTCTGTTTTTCATAGAGAATAGTATGAAATGCTCTGAGAACAAGTTGAGAAAGCGCATGTGATTCTACAACACACTTGGGTGAAGCAATAGCCAATAGAAAGGCAGTCTTGACTGAGAGCTCACATAGCTCAATTGAAGACAGGGGCTCAAATGGTGGGCTCATAAATGATCGTAGGACAACATCTAACTCCCATGAGGGTACTGAAGGCGCCCTGGGGGGCAGTAACCTGCTGGCACCTTTCATGAATTGGGGTACTAAAGGGTGTGCCTGCGCTGAAGACATCTATATCGGTCCACAAATACAGGACTAACAAAGGACCAGTGCACTACTTTTGTGATTTTGTGAAAACAAAAGGTATTGCATTGTTTACCAGCATTTTTAACTTCAGTCTGAAAATGATCTGTATAAAATAGTTAATCTGATAATACTTGTGGAATATAAAAAACTTGCTTGATATGCCTATATGTTTTACACTTTCTTGAAATACTTTCCAAATGCAACTTTTTTCTAATGTTTCCAATGTTTTTCTATTGTTCTAATGTTTTAATCGACCTGGCTGGGGTATCCTGGAATGACATTGACCTCATCCCATCAATAGATGATGCCTGGCTATTATTTAAAAGTGCCTTCCTCACCATCTTAAATAAGCATGCCCCTCTCAAAAAATGTAGAACTAGGAATAGATATAGTCCTTGGTTCACTCCAGACCTGTCTGCCCTTGACCAGCACAAAAACATCTTGTGGCGTTCTGCATTAGCATCGAATAGCCCCTATGATATGCAACTTTTTAGGGAAGTTAGGAACAAATATACACAGGCAGTTAGAAAAGCCAAGGCAAGCTTTTTCAAACAGAAATTTGCATCCTGTAGTACTAACTCAAAAAAGTTCTGGGACACTGTAAAGTCCATGGAGAATAAGAGCACCTCCTCCCAGCTGCCCACTGCTCTGAGGCTAGGAAACACTGTTACCACCGACAAATCCACTATAATTAAGAATTTCAATTTCAATAAGCATTTCTCTACGGCTGGCCATGCTTTCCACCTGACTACCGCTACCACGGTCAACTGCCCGGCACCCTGCACAGCAACCTGCCAAAGCCCCCACCATTTCTCCTTCACCCAAATCCAGATAGCTGATGTTCTGAAAGAGCTGCATAATCTGGACCCATACAAAGCAGACAATCTGGACCCTCTCTTTCTAAGATTATCTGCCGAAAATGTTGCAACCCCTATAACTAGCCTGTTCAATCCCTCTTTTATATCGTTTGAGATTCCCATAGATTGGAAAGCTGCCGCGGTCATCCCCCTCTTCAAAGGGGGAGACACTCTAGACCCAAACCACTACAGACCTATATCTATCCTACCCTGTCTTTCTAAGGTCTTCGAAAGCCAAGTTAACAAACAGATTACCGACCATTTTGAATCCCACCGCACCTTTCCGCTATGCAATCTGGTTTCAGAGCTGGTCATGGGTGTACCTCAGCCACGCTCAAGGTCCTAAATGACATCGTTAAGAGACATTACTGTGCAGCCATATTCATCGACCTGGCCAAGGCTTTCGACTCTGTCAATCACAACATTCTTATTGGCAGACTCGACAGCCTTGGTTTATAATTGCCTCGCCGGGTTTACCAACTACTTCTCTGATAGAGTTCAGTGTGTCAAATCGGAGGGCCTGTTGTTCGGACCTCTGGCAGTCTCTATGGGGGTGCCACAGGGTGCAATTCTCGGGCCGACTCTCTTTTCTCTATACATCAATGATGTTGCTCTTGCTGCTGGTGATTCTCTGATCCACCTCTACGCAGACGACACCATTCTGTATACTTCTGGCCCCTCTTTGGACACTGTGTTAACTAACATCTAGATGAGCTTCAATGCCATACAACTCTCCTTCCGTGGCCTTCAACTGCTCTTAAACGCAAGTAAAACTAAATGCATGCTATTCAATCGATCACTGCCCGCACCTGCTCGCCTGTCCAGCATCACTACTCTGGATTGCTCTGACTTAGAATACGTGGATAACTACAAATACCTGGGTGTCTGGTTAGACTGTAAATTCTCCTTCAAGACTCACGTTAAGCATCTCCTATCCAAAATTAAATATAGAATTGGCTTCCTATATCGCAACAAAGCATCCTTCACTCATGCTGCCAAACATACCCTCGTAAAACTGACCATCCTACCGATCCTCGACTTCGGTGATGTCATCTATAAAATAGCCTCCAACACTCTACTCAACAAAATGGATGCAGTCCATCACAGTTCCATCCGTTTTGTCACCAAAGCCCCATATACTACCCACCATTGCGACCTGTTCGCTCTCGTTGGCTGGCCCCCGCTTCATACTCGTCGCCAAACCCACTGGCTACAGGTTATTCTCTGAAGCTGGAGACTCACATCTCCCTCACTAGCTTTAAGCACCAGCTGTCAGAGCAGCTCCCAGATCACTGCACCTGTACATAGCCCATCTGTAAACAGCCCATCTATCTACCTACCTCATCCCCATACTGTATTTATTTATTTATCTTGCTCCTTTGCACCCCAGTATCTCTACTTGCACATTCATCTTCTGCCGATCTACCAGTGTTTAATTGCTATATTGTAATTACTTCGCCCCCATGGCCTATTTATTTCCTTAACTTACCTTATTTGCACTCACTGTATATAGACTTTTTGTTTTCTTTTGTTCTACTGTATTATTGTCTATGTTTTGTTTATTCCATGTGTAACTGTGTTGTTGTATGTGTCGAATTGCTCTGCTTTATCTTGGCCAGGTCGCAGTTGCAAATGAGAACTTGTTCTCAACTAGCCTACCTGGTAAAGGTGAAAAATAAAAAATAATAATAATAAATGTGAAAACTAAAATGGTCTATTCATTATTTTTTAGTAGATGGTCTTATCCAGAGCAAGTCCATACATTTACATACTCGGTGCCCCATGGGAATCAAACCCACAACCCTAGTTTTGCAAGTGCCATGCTCTACCAACTAAACCACATCATCACAAACCACTTGATGTCTCAATGTACTCAATGACTGGATTGTACATTGTTTTTCTTCATGGTGATGTAAAGTCTACAGGTACAAACGTAGATGATCAGCTTATGTACAATACAGTAATGTGCATTTACATTAAGGGGTTTGTAAGAATGGTACGTTAATACTGCACAAATAGTGTTTGTTTCCATGTTATTTGATCAAGAAAAATATTTCATTTGATGTGGATGTTTTGTGTCTTTGGACATAACTTTGCACCTTTCGATGTAGATGTTTGAGGACAGAGTTTTGTTCTTTCTGGATCCCATTAGAATGATGATCGCAGAGAAAGGAACAGGGCAACAACTCTTACAATTACAGCTATTGAGTCCTGCAAGATACTGTTCTTAATTAGGTAACTACCTTTTTGCCAAAGCAGAGATGCTGAAATTATTTTTTTTTGCTTTCACTATAGATGCCTATATCGGTCTGCTAATACTAGTAAAGACCCAGTGCACTACTTTTGTGAACAATTTTTTATTTTTTTTTCTGATTTTTCAGGTGGTGCTGCAGAACCCTCAGCACCCCTACTTCCTGTGGCTATGCCTGGAATAGCTCAAGAAGGAGGCAAGACTGTTCTGTAGTAGCCAGCGAAGAGTCCAGATCTGAGTCACATCCCTAATCTATATGGCGAGAACTGAAAACTGCAGTTGGTGGAGGGCAGCCCTAAAACATTGAAGAATTAGAGCAGTTTGCTGCTGAAAACTGGGCCAAATTGCCTGTAGAAAGGAGCAGCAAACCTATTGATGTCTACAAGACGTATTTGTCAGGAGTTATCTTGGTCAACGGCTGTGCAACCAAGAACTAGCTCCTGGGTGCCAATAATTTTGACAATGCCATTTGTCTTTATTTTCTAAATTGAAATTGTAAACTTAAGTTTACAAAAAAATATATATATTTGGCCGCAACTGTATGATTGAATTGTTGACAACACACTATATTATGCAACATAAATGGGTTAAAACCCCCATTTACTGCCCCATGGGGTTAATAATCAATATTCAGACTAAAGGTTGCCTAGAAAATAATCCCTGTAATAGTGATAAAAACTGCACTTGATGATTTATTATCTCAAAATGTGTTCGGAACATGTGGGAAACATGATGGAAAAACCTAGATCATTTGAAATTCAAGAAAAACATTTTGTGGGATTTTGCACACTACACAACACCTGAATAAGCATTCATTTCAATGTAATTGAAAATGTATGTTTGGACACACAAAATTGCCATCGTTTTCTCAAATTCAACATCAGTCCTCATTTAACAATGCTTACCTACCTATAAAAGCCATTGAAGCAGACCTAAAGTAATTTATGTAATATCATTTTTTACAAGCAAAAATGGAATGCAAATTGCAATTCTAATATGGCATTGCTAATATGAACCTCTTGACTTCTCAACCGCCTGGTAGAGCTCTGTAATTTTCTGATTAAACATAAAGTTGATTTTTTTTTATATTGGAAGTTCTGATTAGAGTTTAAAGTGAAATAATTTGTTCAACATGTTTTTCTAGAAGTGACAGTTAAGGGTTAAGATGTGGTTTTGTTTTTGTGCAAAAGCACAGGTGGATTGCCACTCTAACAGCTGTGTACGGGCTAAAAAACAAGATCAAAACATCTCTGCCCTCCTTTCAACCCTGCCAGCTGTCTTTCTGGTAAACATCTTCAATGTATGGCCATTTCCAAGACACTGGAGAGTGTAACAGCTAGCTAGCTCCAGTCCTGCGTTTTGGGATGGATCTGTTGGAGATCCCCACGCCGATGAATGATCATGCTGCTTCTCCCCCTTCGGAGCCCAAAGCCAAGAGCTGCGATCTGTCCCCCGCTATGAGAGCCAAGATCGAACGGAACAGACAGCGTGCTGTGATGCTGAGGCAAGCCCGCCTGGCCAAAAGCCCATCGGCAGGAGAAGGGGGTGGAACCTCGGCTAAAGTCGTCAAGACAGTCGACTCTGGTGGAGGGTTCTTCATTGAAGAAGAAGAGGAGAAGCAAAAGAAAGTGGTGCATCAACCAGGTATGTGGGTTTATAGTCAATGAAACATTTCCGGGGGCTTCAAGGTATCCATATCTGTTGCATTATGTCATCTCTCTCAACTGTCAAGATGTCAGATGTGTAACAGAGAAAGATGCATTTGGTGGTTCATGTGCGCCCACTTGTGGATTCATGTCATACCACATGCCAGTTGCTGAGTGGAGTCAGTTTCTTTCAATCGTTTCTAACTACCTACTACTGTAAATAATGGCCATAATAAATTATTTACGGCACACGTGACAACCAACCACTATCTGAATGACTAGTGTTTGACGACTATAGCACCTTGGCTAAACTCTCCTCCTAGCACTCTTTCTAAACTGATTCTAAGTTATATATACTCTGTGTGTGTGTGTGTGTGTGTGTGTGTGTGTGTGTGTGTGTGTGTGTGTGTGTGTGTGTGTGTGTGTGTGTGTGTGTGTGTGTGTGTGTGTGTGTGTGTGTGTGTGTGTGTGTGTGTGTGTGTGTGTGTGTGTGTGCATTACCATTCAAAAGTTTGGGGTCACTTAGAAATGTCCTTGTTTTCCATGAAAACATACATGAAATGAGTAGCAAAATGAATAGGAAATATAGTTAAGATGTTGACAAGGTTATAAATAATGATTTTTAATTGGAAAAATAATTGTGTCCTTCAAACTTTTCTTTCATCAAAGAATCCTCCTTTTGCTGCAATTACAGCCATGCAGACCTTTGGCATTCTAGTTGGCAATTTGTTGAGGTAATCTGAAGAGATTTCACCCCATGCTTTCTGAAGCACCTCCCACATGTTGGATTGGCTTGATGGGCACTTCTTACGGTCAAGCTGCTCCCACAACAGCTCAATAGGGTTGAGATCTGGTGACTGTGCTGGCCACTCCCTTATAGACAGAATACCAGCTGACTGCTTCTTCCCTAAATAGTTATTGCATGGTTTGGAGCTGTGCTTTGGGTCATTGTCCTGTTGTAGGAGGAAACTCCAATTAAGCGCCGTCCACAGGATATGGCATGGCGTTGTAAAATTGAGTCATAGCCTTCCTTCTTCAATATCCCTTTTATTCTGTACAAATCCTCCACTTTACCACCACCAAAGAACCCCCAAACCGACATAACCTGAATGGCCACTCAGCAAGGAAGAAGCCACTGCTCCAGAACCGCCATAAAAATGCCAGACTACGGTTTGCAACTGCTCATGGGGACAAAGATTGTACTTTTTGGAGAAATGTCCTTTGGTCTGATGAAACTGTTTGGCCATAATGACCATCGTTATGTTTGGAGGAAAAAGGGGGAGGCTTGCAAGCCGAAGAATACCATCCCAACCGTGAAGCACGGGGGTGGCAGAATCATGTTGTGGGGGTGCTTTGCTGCAGGAGGGACTGGTGCACTTCACAAAATAGATGGCATCACGAGGAAGGGAAATCATATTTATATATTGAAGCAACATCTTAAGACATCAGTCAGGAAGTTAAAGTTTGGTTGCAAATGGTTCTTCCAAATGGACAATGAACCCAAGCATACTTCCAAAGTTGTGGCAAAATGGCTTAAGGACAACAAACTCCAAAGGTATTGAAGTGGCCATCACAAAGCCCTGACCTCAATCCCATAGAACATTTGTGGGCAGAACTGAAAAAGCATGTGTGAGCAAGGAGACCTACAACCTGACTCAGTTACACCAGCTCTGTCAGGAGGAATGGGCCACAATTCACCCAACTTATTGTGGGAAGCTTGTGGAAGGCTACCCGAAACTTTGACCCAAGTTAAACAATTTAAATGCAATGACGCACTGGGAATGTGATGAAATAAATAAAAGCTGAAATAAATAATTCTCTATGCTATTATTTTGGCATGTCACATTCTTTAAATAAAGTGGTGATCCTAACTGACCTAAGACAGGGACATTTTACTTGGATTAAATGTCAGGAATTGTGAAAAACTGAGTTTAAATGTATTTGGCTAAGGTGCATGTAAACTTCCGACTCCAACTGTGTTTATATACACTGCTCAAAAGAATAAAGGGAACACTTAAACAACACAATGTAACTCCAAGTCAATCACACTTCTGTGAAATCAAACTGTCCACTTAGGAAGCAACACTGATTGACAATAAATTTCGCATGCTGTTGTGCAAATGGAATAGACAACAGGTGGAAATTATAGGCAATTAGCAAGACACCCCCAATAAAGGAGTGGTTCTGCAGGTGGGGACCACAGACCACTTCTCAGTTCCTATGCTTCCTGGCTGATGTTTTGGTCACTTTTGAATGCTGGCAGTGCTTTCACTCTAGTGGTAGCATGAGACGGAGTCTACAACCCACACAAGTGGCTCAGGTAGTGCAGCTCATCCAGGATGGTACATCAATGCGAGCTGTGGCAAGAAGGTTTGCTGTGTCCAGAGCATGGAGGCTCTACCAGGAGACAGGCCAGTACATCAGGAGACGTGGAGGAGGCCGTAGGAGGGCAACAACCCAGCAGCAGGACCGCTACCTCCGCCTTTGTGCAAGGATGAGCACTGTCAGAGCCCTGCAAAATGACCTCCAGCATGCCACAAATGTGCATGTGTCTGCTCAAACGGTCAGAAACAGATTCCATGAGGGTGGTATGAGGGCCCGATGTCCACAGGTGGGGGTTGTGCTTACAGCCCAACACCGTGCAGGATATTTGGCATTTGCCAGAAAACACCAAGATTGGCAAATTCGCCACTGGCGCCCTGTGCTCTTCACAGATGAAAGCAGGTTCACACTGAGCACGTGAAAGACGTGACAGAGTCTGGAGACGCCGTGGAGAACGTTCTGCTGCCTGCAACATCCTCCAGCATGACCGGTTTGGCAGTGGGTCAGTCATGGTGTGGGGTGGCATTTCTTTGGGGGGGGCACACAGCCCTCCATGTGCTCGCCAGAGGTAGCCTGAATGCCATTAGGTACAGAGATGAGATCCTCAGACCCCTTGTGAGACCATATGCTGGTGCGGTTGGCCCTGGGTTCCTCCTTATGCAAGACAATGCTAGACCTCATGTGGCTGGAGTGTCAGCAGTTCCTGAAAGAGGAAGGCATTGATGCTATGGACTGGCCTGCCCGTTCCCCAGACCTGAATCCAATTGAGCACATCTGGGACATCATGTCTCGCTCCATCCACCAACAGTCTGCTCCATCCTGGACAGTCTGCACCACAGACTGTCCAGGAGTTGGTGGATGCTTTAGTCTAGGTCTGGGAGGAGATCCCTCAGGAGACCATCCGCCACCTCATCAGGAGCATGCCCAGGCGTTGTAGTGAGGTCATCCATGTACATGGAGGCCACACACACTACTGAGACTCATTTTGACTTGTTTTAAGGACATTTACGTCAAAGTTGGATCAGCCTGTAGTGTGGTTTTCCACACTCCAAATCCAGACCTCCATGGGTTGATAAATTTGATTTCCATTGATCATTTTTGTGTGATTTTGTTGTCAGCACATTCAACTATGTAATGAAAAAAAGTATTTAATAAGAATATTTCATTCATTCAGATCTAGGATGTGTTATTTTAGAGTTCCATTTCTTTTTTTGAGCAGTGTATATATATATAAGAGTGTCTGCTAGCCTGCTGTATGTGATGTAGACAGTGTTGAGCTTTTACTGCTCTCTCTGACTGTCTCTGACTAGCCCCTGTGATAAAGGCAGACTACCTGCTGTGTGATGACTGTGACAAGTCATTTATGGATTCCTACCTCAGCAACGGCTTCGATCTGGCAGTCTGTGACAACTGCAGGTAAAACCAGTGCTCTTCCTTCTTGTGTCAATGACATCAGAACGCGCAACTATACAGATATGGTGTTACTTATATTAGCCTTGTATTTAAGCTTGAAGGATATAAGAATAATAGCCTGGTCCAGATTTGTTTGTGCTGTCTTGCCAACCGGTCATTGTCACGCACACCGCTATTACCATAGGAGTTGGCAAGACAGCACAAACTGATCTGGGACCAGGTTATAAGAATAGAGGCTCCAAATGAGCTAGTATTCTATATTATCTCTTTCCACTATGAATGTCCCCACCAGAGACTACGAGGTTAAACACAAGCTGATATCCCGTACGGAGGCTAAGCAGCTCTACCTACTGAAGGACTGTGACCTGGACCAGAGGGAGCCAGTGCTGAGGTTTGTCCTGAGGAAGAACCCACACAACCCTCACTGGGGAGACATCAAACTCTACCTCAGGCTGCAGGTAGGATGAGCTCACAGACATTATTACTGCTTTTAACTCGCTGTTTTTCCTCCTCTTGGCTGTGTCTGATGCCTCTTCCAACGTGCTTAGAGAGGAAGATGAGGAAGCAAGTCTTTGGTGGCGAGTGATGTTTTCAGACACAGCCCTTGTCTTCACTTGGCACTGTAGTGTTCCCCTACTATTGTTTACAGCCACCCCATAATGTGTTAGTGGGTCATGGTAATTAGGCAACAAACAGAAGAAAGCATACAGAGATAGGGAAGGAATACCTAAACTTGTCTATAAGACATTTTTATTATCGTTTTCCGTTTCTAAACTTTTTCCGTTGCGTGCCCTAATGAACACGACCCAGGTGTATTTAGGTTAGATCAGTAAACATGTTGTGCTCTGTTCCCAGGTGGAGAAGCGCTCCTTAGAGGTGTGGGGCTCTGAGGAGGCCCTGGAGGAGGCCAAGGAAGCAAGAGAGGAAAACAGGGAGGTGCAGAAGCAGAAGCGCTTCAACAAAAAAGTCAAAGGTCAGTAACACAGTAATTGTTTTATTTATTAAACATGAATTAAATAGTGGGATTGAGACAGACAATAGACTTTACAGACAACGGAACGACTGTGTTCGGATCCTCCCTCGGACACGAAGTCACCTTTTTCTCTTTAAAAAAAAATCTGTTTTATTTCTTTATTATTGACTTAAAAGAAAAACCTGCACACTGAGCTTGCCAGTATCACTTGAGATTATTCAGTTTATGTATTTTAAGTCAATAATACTGAAACAAACTACATTAAATAAATACAAATTAACCAAATAATTCCCACAGACCTGCAACAAGTAACCTCAAATGTGCGACTGCTTTCCTTATTTCTGTATTTACATTCATTGTATTACGATTGTCGCTGTGGTGGCCAGAGCTGCGTTGTGCGGTGAGGAGAAGCATGTGGACCAAGGGAACCAGTGCTCACCAGCACGAGTACAGCCCTGAGGAACTAGTGGATGAAGAGGAGGATCTCTACAGGAAGGTCTGTAACGCCTGTGGACACGAACTGACCTATGAGAAGATGTAGCCGTGTGTCCTTTAAACCTTATCCCCGGGGGCCCACAGGGGAGTTATTTTTATGTGGACCACTGTACTTGACACAGGCCTTGAAGCAAGGAGGCCTACCTGAAATCATGTCTCAGCACATGCCATACACAACGCAGACATACATCAATATTTCTCTCTTACAATATGTTGTGCTCCAGAAGCAGGTGATTGCTGTTATACTGTAAAATATGAACTGTTAAGCATATTAACTTCCCTTTTCTATAGACCATTTGTAAAATCATGTAATGCCAAAGGATTTGCATGTCTGAAATTACTTTTGAAATTGTAATGAAAAATGCATATTTTCCCATAATGTGATCACTTTTTTTGCAATAACTTGGACATTTAGTTCGATTACTGTGGATGGATAAAGACCGGATTCATTCCGGACCGTATAAGATCTGCGTTGTAGCGGTAGGATTAACTTGCCTATTATTCTGAGGTTGGTGGTTCAAACCCCATTTAATATTTTTAACAATTCTAAATATTTAAAGAGAACATTTAAATATCAGATACATTTGAGGGTATCAAAAGTTATCTGATTGAATTTCAGCAATCGGATCGGATTAAATGCATAGAAATAGAATGACCCGATTGCTGAAATCCGATCACATAGCTTTTGAAAAACTGGGCCCAGATGAGTCAAAGCTCAACTGCTTAGCCTTCGCTGAGTATTAAGAAACAATGTGATGTTGGGAAAATGTGCAGGTGGCTCAGTGCTTAACTCAACTGTCTTAGTACCCGGAGGTTGTGGGTTCTAATACAGATGTACAGTTAGTGCTTTTGACTGTACTTTACAATGTCAAATACACCAACCTGGTCTTAGCGCATTTCGTATTATTCTGTACGTAAACCCGAGACACTCCATTTACCATATGTTGTATGGTATGCATTCATTTGTTGATGTCCATCTATTTCGTATATGTTAAACCCCGTGGTTCCAGAACAGTAACCAGCAGTGGTTATGGAGGGAAACCTTTGGGAAAAAGTAGTCCCTAAGATTTGAAAAGCACTTTAAAATAATACTTTTTTTAGAGAGGTTTCCATCAATAAAACACTGATTTTTACAGGAGGGGGAACCTCAGGACTTAACCCCCATTAGCGGTCACGGTCCACCAACCATCAGCGAGCGTCAATGCAACCACACTCACAGGCTCTGCCTGGGGTAGAACATACAACCCTGTGCTTATACTCAGAAAGCCTCCTGAGTGGAAAGCCTCCTGCATCGCTGTGCCACTAGAGATCCTGGTTTGGGTCCAGGCTCTGTCGCAGCTGACCGTGACCGGGAGACTCATGGGGCGGCGCACAATTGGCCCAGCGTCATCCAGGTTATGGGAGTGTTTGGCCGGCAGGGATGTTCCTGTCCCATTGTGCACTAGAGACTCCTGTGGCAGGCCAGACACAATGCACGCTGACATGTCGCCAGGTGTACGGTGTTTCCTCTGACACAATGGTGGAGCTTGGCTGGGTTGTGTTTCGGAGTATGCACGGCTCTCCCGAGTCCATACAGGAGTTGCAGCGAAGGGACAAGACTAACTACCAACTGGATATCACAAAATTGGGGAGAAGTATCCTAAGAAGCCAATAAGTGGCAACATGGGAGCTAGAAATAGCAGTCTGTTAGTGACCTGTACTGGTCAAGGCTATTATCCATTAACACCTGGGGTGTATTCATTACAAAATGTTTTTTTTTGCAACAGAAACCATTTACTCAAACGTTTATCAAATTCAGTTCGTTCCCTTTCCGTTTTTGTTACATTTGGTTCTTAAACAGTTTCGCAAAAATTGAACACAACCCAGGTGTGGGAGCTTGAACAGACAACAGGCCCTAAGACAACCGACATGGGTGGAACTAGCTGGAGAAGACTACCCAGAACAGAGTGCTCTGTGGGGAGAGTCGTCGTCGCTAGCCTATGCAAGAGCTAGATTCTACCAGATGCGCTAACTGACACCTGCGTAGCGGTTGTTTTGCAGGTGTCGGAACTGTGTTAGACGTCACATCCACAAGCGGCTCACGGCATTATACATATCACATTGCTATTGGCTGCATGGCAGTTTCGCGGGGTTCCTGACTCTTATTTTTACAGCTCATGTCCCACCTTGTGCGTGTGTATGTGGGGGCGCATGTGTGAACACGAATGTGTGAGGTCATCTACATCTCAGGCTGATAAATTGAGCAAAAATAATGCATAGTTCTATGCGTCATTATTTCTATAGTCTACACTTCCTTTCTCGTTCTGAACTGTTAAAGCGAGTGGGACGGATGTGGCTTCGTGACAATGACGACATGAGCAGCTGCTCACCCATTTGACAGCTCCACCGCAGTTACACCTCCGACATACCGCGTAAATAAGCAATACGATCTGCTATGCAGGTTATCCCCGAATTGATTAACTCGAGCCCAGAGTTGTCAACCAGCTTCAGGTCGAGGTTGGATACACGGCCTTTCTAGCCTAGTCACATGGGCCAGACGGCTCTCCCTCAGACACTGGGCAGAATGCAAACACAGCCAAACTCTGGACAGGTCAACTAGACAAAAAGGCCACACTTCTGATCTTTACCACAACTCACATTTAGCTTTCATCTAAATTGTGCAGAGGGATATTAATGTCCGAAACGTCTAAAATCGCCACGAATAAGAGAACATGATTAAACACAATCCTCAATACATTATCTAAATCATTTTCTACAGTAAACATGTTTTGTTTGTTTTTAATACAAGAAAGAAAAGCCTTATACATACGACCAGCTGAGAAATTCCGCAGAGGTTGTCCTACAATTTAAAACAGTAACACGTGACTGTACTCATATCACACTGCCATTGAAGAACACATTCACAGCAGTCTGATAAACAAACCAGAAAAACATTTATACATTATTCCTTCTGAAGGAATTTTAGAAATTAACTTTTCAACTAAGCATCAAGGAAATATGTGTTAAATTCAAAACAAGTTAAAAACCATTGAAACATTTGCAGTTTCAGGACACTGGTGACCATACAGGTAAGATGGATCAACTGTTAGTCGATTATACATTCCTATCCCGCAGACACGGAACATTTAAGAGTTCTTGAGTCATTCATCTTTTAAATACCAATCATTGTAATATTGACTATTCCACAGCAACCCTACCAAATTAAGTACAGACCACCTATACTTGTCCCAGATCCCTGATGACATCACTTGGCTTTCTTCTGGCATCATGGAAAGCTGCCAATGGCTTCCTGCCCCATCTTCGACATCTATCTTCTCTTGGTCCCTCCAAAGCCTGACACAAAAGGAATCAGAAAGCCACCCTAAGAAAAACTCCCATAGAGGCAGGACGTGGGACAGAGTAACTGTGTGGCACTGAGAATAACTTAATGAAGGAGTCATACAAACATAGGATATACTGTATCCACACAAACGTTTATATTTCAGACGTCTATGTTTTTACAGTAATACACAATTTATCAAGATGACTTGACTGATTTGACTAAATTGGACAGTTTATAAAAACACACAACAGTTAAGTACGTACATAGATGCTCTGGCTACATTAGTTATAGTAGTTGGGCAGCAGTACCTGAAGCAGCACGTGTTCCGGTGCTAGGGGCTGGGGTCGGTGGTGATCTGGGTGCAGAGTAGTTTGAGTGGGTGTTTGTGTACGGCGTCTGGCTTCTACAATAAACAGGGACATGGGAAAAAAAAACACGACCAACAACTTTAGCTGAAAATCTGAGTAAAAATTTTAAAAATAAATAAAATAGTCTAGTGATTGTCATGTTGGGCTCCCGAGTGTCACAGCGGTCTAAGGCAGTGCATCTCAGTGCAAGGGGCGTCACTGCAGTCCCTGGTTTGAATCCAGGCTACATCACATCCGGCTGTAATGGGGAGTCCCATAGGGCGGCGCACAATTGGCCCAGCGTCGTCCGGGTTTGGCAGGGGCGGCTGCGTAGCCTAGTGGTTAGAGCGTTGGACTAGTAACCGGAAGGTTGCAAGTTCAAACCCCCGAGCTGACAAGGTACAAATCTGTCGTTCTGCCCGTGAACAGGCAGTTAACCCACTGTTCCTAGGCCGTCATTGAAAATAAGAATTTGTCCTTAACTGACTTACCTAGTTAAATAAAAAATGTAAATGTCCTACCCTTTCTCTAAGCCGACACTACCTGCCCAACCCTGTATAACCGATCCTTCCCCAAGATGGGTCAAAGACACCGTATCATGCCAAACCAAAAGATATGCACACACCAGCATTTCCCAACTCCAGTCGAGTGCCCCCAACAGCACACATTTTTGTAGCCCCAGACAAGCACACCTGATTCAACTTGTCAACTAATCATCAAGCCCTCAATGAGTTGCGTCTGTCCAGGGGGCTACAACATAAATGTATGCTGTTGGGAGGGCTGGAGTTCAGAAATACTGGATTACACCACTGACCTTTGGCTCCCAAACAGATAACCGAGGACTCCTCCAGTCCCCATCCCAGTCCAGAAACTATTCCCAGTTCCTCTAGCAGCACGGGCCCCTGCAAAGTGCTGCTGCTGCTGTCCGCTGTAGTCACTGCGGAACCCATACCCAGGGTTGGCACCGTAGCCAGCAGAACCAGCATATCCTCCGGCAGAACCGGGGAACCCAGAAGCACCGGGGAACCCGGAAGCACCTGGGTAACCTGAAGAGGAACCTAGGATAGAGAAAGATACCAATTATGATCGGTGACAGCCTGGTCCCAGATCAGTTTGTGCCATCTTGCCAACTCCTATGGTCATGCCAATTGGCAATACAGCACAAACTGATCTAGGACCAGGATACATACCTGAACCATAAATAAAAGCAAGGGTGTGTAAGCAGACGGCGTAGGTGTATGAACTTTAGCCTACTTGTGAAGTCTGGCTTGAATCCAGGAGGTGGTGGCCCATGGGGATTGTGGGTATTGGAGCCGTTATCAGGGAACTGCCCGTCTGGTCCTAGATTCGTCGGTCCACTCAGGAAAAGCTTGTACACGCCATAGGCCAGAAACAAGAGCAGAGCGACTACCACTAACCCACTGGAATTTCCTTCCCCTGTTGAACTCTGTTGTCTGTTGTTGCTATGGTGATGCTGGTTGTTGTTGTCTGAAGAACCCTTGAAGAAGCTGGAAGCGAAGTCACTGAAGCCACCTGAGAAATCATGGTTTTCTTCAATGGTATCAAACAGAAGAAAACGTACAGAAACAGGAAGGGAACTTCTCCAATAAGACAATCGTTGTTTTCCGTCCCATAACGTTGTGAAACATTTCACAACGCTGTGTGCTAACAACCCACCTGTTGAGCCATGTGAGCCCCCCTTGTGCCTCCTCTTGCCTTCCTCAGTCAGCTCCAGTGAGTACTCCAGTCCACACGAGCCCTTCAGTATGTAGGCGTCATCTGGATGGCTGAAACCCTCACAGCTGACCTCGATCCGACCAAATTTGTAGGCGTTGTCCATGTCTGTTTTGCACTCCCACTGAAAGTGAAACAAGGTTCTGTGCCATCTTGCCAACAGTAATTGGGCTAGATCTGGGAGCAGGCCTACACCCTTTTCCTCTATCTGCAAGTGTTCAGTCTTACCTGCGCGTCGACTCCGTCCCAGCCTTTGTTTTTGCACTGAACCACTTCAGGAAGGAAGGATCCACAGCCGGCTGAGCCTCCAACACACTGCAGCTGAGGTACAGCACTACTGCGTCTGGCAGTGGTGTACTTGCCCTTGTACAGGGTGAGTACCTGCACGTCTCGGAGCAAAACACTACCTGGAGCTGTTATAGAGAGGAATCATTATTCTCCATTCCAAGCAGTATAAGGCTAAGCAAATAGGCTGATGAAAAACGTATGGCAAATTGGCAACCTTCAACAACTTAGTTATGTGTAGAATATGTTCATAATATAATGTTGCCTGAGCCTCCCTTGTATGCATTCTGGATCTTTGATCTTTACGGCACAAAATCAAAAGACCCGCAGCTATTTTTTATCATGAAAACTAATATCCACCTGCTTAGCTAGCCATTTCTGAAATTGGTACAACGAGCAAGAACCATAGATATTTTAGATATAATTTTGTAGCCTAAACGTTTTGCAAGAAAGAGAACTAGATTCTAGAAAGTGAATAGCTATTATGCGGAAATAAACACTGGCCTTCATTCCAACTTCTGATGTGAGCTACAGAGAGGAAAAGCAAAACGATTTGAAGCAATCCCTTCATCGTTGGTATTCTTCCACCAAATCCTTCAGGCGTCGTGGTGTGTAGTCAGTTGTAAATGCTAATTTGAACAATATCCTGGGAAGGAAAAATATATAAATGTACTCGACTGATGAAACCACAACTTCCGGGTGTAACGTCATCTGTTTTGAGCAGAAATGAGCCAATCACGAGCAAGCACGACAGTGCTATTACGTTCATCGCTCCGTGGCGCCCTCTCGCGTACATATCTAGGTGGCTAATGATGGAAGAGAGGATTATAGTCATGTGATGTACTTTTAGGCCAGGCTAATGGAGATGGTTTTTATCCAGATTACTTTCCTTTTTTGTCCATATAGTCTTGCTCTATGGGTTCTTCAAAATTGGATGTGATATAAGCCCAGTGTTCATATGATTGGAATTAATACCAAATATGTACTTGATAAATGTGAAATCAAAAATACTCTGACAAGGTTGTTTGTTTCAGTTATCATTATAATACATTGTCATGAATACAAAGTGTTACGTTTGGGGCAAATCCAATTAACACATTACTGATTACCACACTCCATATTTTCGAGCTGCATCATGTTATGGGTATGCTTGTAATCGTTAAGGACTGGTAAGTTTTTCAGGATAAAAAACAAAACAAAAACAGAATTGAGCTAAGCACATGCAAAATAGAAGAAAAACTGGTTGCCTGCTTTCCACCAGACACTGGGAGATGTGTTTTAGATAATACTTTAGTGCCCTGTTAGAAACAGGCTGCATGTTTTGGAATATTTGTATTCTGTACATCAGTGGAGGCTGCTAAGGGGAGGGAGGAAGGTTCACAATATTGGCTGGAATGGCATCAAACACATCAGATATTTGGTTTCCATGTGGTTGATACCGCTCCATTCGAGTCATTATTATTTGGGGCGGCAGGCAGCCTAGTGGTCAGAGCGTTAGACCGAAAGGTTGCAAGATCGAATCCCCGAGCTGCCAAGGTAAAAATCTGTTGTTCTGCCCCTGAACAAGGCAGTTAGCCTAGGAAAAGTGGGTTGTCATTGAAAATAAGAATTTATTCTTAACTGACTTGCCTAGTTAAATAAAGGTAAAAAAAAGCCATCATGAGCCATCCTCCCGGCTTCCTTCTTTTCATGATGTCAATTAGGTTAGTATTGTTGTCCTATCACATCCATTAAACTCTAACTTTTATAAAGTCAGCAATGGCCTCATGGCGGTTTCCTTCCTCTCCGGCAAGCAAGTTAGGCAAGACGCCAATATCTTTGTAGTGACTGGGTGTATTGATACACCATCCAAAGGGTAATTAATAACTGCACCTTGCTCAAAGGGATATTCAATGTCTGCATTTTGTTGTTGTAACCATCTACCAAAAGGTGTCCTTCTTTGCGAGGCATTGGAAAACCTCCCAGATCTCTGTGGTTGAATCGATGTTTGAAAATCACTGCCTGACTGAGGGCCCTTACAGATAATTGTATGTGTGGGGTACAGAGATGAGGTAGTCATGCAACAATCATGTTAAATACTATTATTGCAAACAAAGTGAGTCCATGCAACTTGTGATTTATTAAGCACATACTTCCTGAACTTATTTAGGCTTGCCATAACAAAAGGGGTTGAATACTTATTGACTCAAGACATAAATCAGCTTTTCATCTTTAATTAATTTGTAAAAAATAAATCGAAAAACATAATTCCACTTTGACATTATGGGGTATTGCGTGTAGGCCAGTGAAAAACAATCTATTTAATCAATTTTAAAATCAGGCTGTAACACAATCAAATGTGGAAAAAGTCAAAGGGTGTGAATTCTTTCTGAAGGCACTGTAGGTCAGTTGTACAAAACATATTTGATATCAGTGCGTCTCTAAACTAGCTGATCATCAGCGGGGAAACAGTGAGTTAACATTTGAACCATCCATACGTTGCTAATTAAAAAGGTTCGGAGGGGGGCACGTCTGCACAGGACCAAAACATAAATAATACAAACACAAAAAATAAATACACAGGAAAAATAAAGTCCAAACTTTTCCGCCAACCCACAATACAAATCCATGTTCATCTTCCTGGTTGATATTGTGAGGCAACATTGTATTGGTAAACTAAACGGACGTGAACACATTTGATTGGAAGTGCCATATATATGTCGAGTCCAGGTGTAGCTATGCAAACTAAGTACGATACCAAAGATACTGTTTATGCTCACAGGTCAATCAGATGTTGGCTCCTATTCAAGCGTTTCAGAGTAAGGGTGCTGACCTAGAATCAGGTTCCCCTTCTTATTCATTATGAATTAAAAGTCAAAACTGATCCTAGAGCAGCACTCCTACTCTGAGAAGTGCTTTGAATACGGCTGGTATTGTTGTTCCTTAGCTATTAGCTGTTAAAAAAGGCAAAGTAAAAACAATACTGTTTGTTCTCTGGTTTACAGACACACAAACAAAACATTAGATCCAAAATAAAGAGAAGAAACCACAAAGGTCAATCGTTGTCCTATGATTCAGAAAAATAGAGCAGGAGACTCCTTGGAGAAATAATAAATATAATGAATTACTGGAGTACAACACATTATTATACAAAGAAACTGATGTATACTGAATATTATAGCTTTCATGTCTATGAAAAAATACAAAAAAAAGTATTGATTTGACTTTGTCTGAAATGCCACCCTGTTTTCTATATAGCCCACTGCTTTTGACCAGGGCCCAAAGGGCTCTGTGCTTTTGACCAGGGCCCATAGGGCTCTGTGCTTTTGACCAGGGCCCACAGGCTCTGTGCTTTTGACCAAGGCCCACAGGGCTCTGTGCTTTTGACCAAGGCCCACAGGGCTCTGTGCTTTTGACCAAGGCCCACAGGGCTCTGTGCTTTTGACCAAGGCCCAAAGGGCTCTGTGCTTTTGACCAAGGCCCAAAGGGCTCTGTGCTTTTGACCAAGGCCCAAAGGGCTCTGTGCTTTTGACCAAGGCCCAAAGGGCTCTGTGCTTTTGACCAAGGCCCATAGGGCTCTGTGCTTTTGACCAAGGCCCATAGGGCTCTGGTCAAAAGTAGTGGACTACATAGAGAATAGGGTGCTATTTCAAACACTTAAACACTGGAAATGACATGATTTGGGTCCAGTATGTTTCCTGCATGGTCTTTTCTCTAGTCCAGAGAACCTATCTGTAACAAAAGGCATTAACACAGAGGTTTTATGTTCAACCTTTGAATAAATACTTCAACCGTTGG
Source organism: Oncorhynchus masou masou (assembly GCF_036934945.1). NCBI lineage: Eukaryota > Metazoa > Chordata > Actinopteri > Salmoniformes > Salmonidae > Oncorhynchus > Oncorhynchus masou. Next base: position 5,229,351 of record NC_088232.1, on the reverse strand, counting down.
GAAACAGGGGGGAAAGGAAAACCAATCTTACAAATGAAGTTGCAGAGTGAATTACAAAATAGCCTGGTCCCAGATCAGTTTGTGCAAAAACATATCCTGGACCAGGCTAGTAACTCACAAAACATTGAACTATAATATTGAGACTAGAGCCCAGCGAACGCAGTAATAATTAGCGTTGCGGCGGGTCGGTGTAAAAAGCAAGAAGCCACAGAACACTATCAGTGCAGTATCTCAGAGACAGATAGAAGTGGAAAAGCAGTTACATTACATTCACAAGGTGTATGTTTGTTTTGTTCTGAATGAGAGAGAAAAAAATAGCAGAGCACCAGCTTTGGACAGAAGACATTATATATGATATACTGTAGTAGGTCGCCTTCTCTCTCTCTCTCTCACATACGCACACTTAGCTAACACTGATGCCCAATAACAAATCAACCCATAGCCCCTACCCACTATACACCTCTGGAGATCAGAGGATTGGATACATGGAAGAAATACAGTGAACATGCCATCTAGACTATCAGAAGGCAGTGTCGTTATTACCATATAACTTACACCTATCCAATCCTGTTAGAGCTCCATAAGTGTGCAGGGGATCGGGGTTGATTTAGGACTGAGACTCGCTCAATCAGCCCCGCACCCTGCCCTGTGGTGTAGTTCCACCACAGGACACCAGAGGGCGACAAACACTCTCCTCCCCCGCGCGCACGCACACACACAATACAACTGTACAGAAAAATCACAAGCAGAATACAAGTACCAAAACAACTCTATTTTGGGTTTTCTCCTGATACAAGAAAGCCATTACTTAGTTTCTTTTTTCTACAAGACATTATTCAATTACAACTTATTATACAAATGCATAAACTATAGTGTACAAACTATTCGATTGTTTTCATTCAAAGTAACTACACTATTAAAATACTCTGCTATAAAAAGTTTGAAAAATACTTCATTGTGTTACAATGTAATCATACATCGTCAGCCGGTAGGGATGGTATATTGATCTTAGCGCGTGTGAAGTAGGCCATCTTCTCCCTGCAAAGAGAGAAGAAATGGCTATCAATCAAGCTAATGTATTTGTAAAACCCTTTTTACACCAGCAGTTGTTCACAAAGTGCTTTTACAGTAACCTGACCATCAAGGCCTATCAGGATGGAGCATAACAAGATCAGAGACTATAGCCTGTTTATACCTGGTTCTAACATGATCTTGTTCACATTCTGATTGCACCCGCATTTTTGTTTTTGACAGATGTAGACGATTAAAAGACGTACTGGGATCAGATCTTTAGAAGTGTAAACGAGATCGGGTCACGATCGGGATAAGAACAGGACAAAGGACGCATGTTAACGGAAGGTATAAATGGGGCTTATATCTGACCAGTAGGATCAGTTACCCAAGATGGCGAGACAAGATACAAAACAGTTCAAACCCTATGGTCAAATAGTTGTCCATAAAGGCATAAGGGCTGGACGGAGGGATGTGTCACCTGAAAGACTGGACCTGCAGGGGGACCTTCTGGCTCTGCTCTCTCAGCCGACACACGTCTTTGGAGGCCCTCCTCATCAGCTTCTCAGCCCGCTGCTCCTGACGCTGCTGCTCCTTAGACTGCTCCGCCTGGGACAGAGGGAGACAAGAGAAAGTGTTCATTGAAGGAGAGAGACTGGTAGACAAGAGAGAGAATTCCATAAAAGTGAGCGCAACAAAGTATTTCACTTCAGTTGCTCTGAAATGCAGGATACTGTGTCTTCCGACTGATGTGGACTCTGCAAATTAATGGTTTCATTCTTTATGCAAAATCTTACTCATCAAGTTGCGACCTGGGCAACGCTTTATTTATTTTTAAAAGGGTCACTTCAGGTGGAAGCGAACGGCACCAGATTATACAGCCATTAAGTCTCTTCAGTGCCTAATCAAGCTTGAGAGAACCTGGGCCAGAGGCCTGGCATTAACTGCCGTTAGCTGCTATTAGTGAGAGTGGCTGATGATGGCATGGTAGAGTGGCCGGAGGGGCATAAGGGGGTATAAGGTATCCTTACACAAGCCATCAGATCCCGAGTGCCATTCAGACCATTGCAAAACATTGTGATGTCGAGTGGCCTAATCATCTCACAGCTGGAAATGAGCATGTGCATACTATATCTATCACACGTCTATCCAGCCACATGCCTGTCTCTCGGCCTGCTCCAGCAGCCTGTGAAACCGGTGGTCGTGCAGAACGGACCCAGGCAGCGCCGTCTCTCCCCGGGCCTTCAGGGCCTCCAGGTGGGCCCTCAGGTCCCTCAGGGCCTGGAGCTCGTCGTTCAGACGGCTCTGACGCGTTCGCGAAGCCTGGAGGGCCAGCTCCAAGTCCAGGGAGGTCCGGGTGTTTGTATCCCCAGCTCCACCACGCCTCCGCACCACCACCGGCTGGCACAGGGTCTTGAAGGAGGGAGAGAGAATGAAAGAGCAATGCAGAAATATTTGGTTCCTTATACTGCACATTGTTGATTTTTATTTTTTTATAATACTGGTATTATTTTCCAATAAAAAAAAAATAAGACAAAGATACATTGACATTCATTGTAGCGTTGAATGGAACGGCATATCGAGAGGACATAAAACTTAACTCATAAATACAAAAAATGAAAAATCCTACAAGGTGGTATTATAAGAAGACAGTATATAGTCATTACAAGTAGAGTAGTTAAACCCCGAATAAGTATTGAGTGGAGAACAACACAGAGCAGTAGCAGACCATCAACCCAGTTATGAAGCGGGACGAGACCATTTATCCAGTATCGGCTGACATTCTGTAAGACATTGGACTGGAATATACTGCACATTGTTGAAGAACAATCTCAACATTGCTCTTCAGATTATGATGGGTTTCATGGTATTTATTGCAACGATCTGGTGCTCCTTTGCCTGATGAAAATGTATCCCTTTATTGGCCAAATCACTCCCATGAAGTTAACTGAAAGCGAATGCAAGATAAAGAGATGACACATGTTAAACTCACCCTCTTAACCCTTAGGCTGCGTCTCTCCGAGGTGTTCCGGACAAACGGGCACTTTTTGGATAATGTGGAGCTGTCGCTATCGCTCCGGTTCAACTGTAAGAAGAAGGAGAGATGGAGAGAGAAGGAAGAGGGGGGGAAGAGAGAAGAAAGAGGGGGGGGGGGAGAGAGAAGAAAGAGGGGATGGAAGAGAGAAGAAAGAGGGGATGAAAGAGAGAAGAAAGAGGGGATGAAAGAGAGAAGAAAGAGGGGATGAAAGAGAGAAGAAAGAGGGGATGAAAGAGAGAAAAAAGAGGGGATGAAGAGAGAAGAAAGAGGGGATGAAGAGAGAAGAAAGAGGGGATGAAGAGAGAAGAAAGAGGGGATGAAGAGAGAAGAAAGAGGGGATGAAGAGAGAAGAAAGAGGGGATGAAGAGAGAAGAAAGAGGGGATGAAGAGAGAAGAAAGAGGGGGAAGAATGGAGAATAGGAACATCCACTGGTGTTAAGTCTGGGAAAGCTCTGTGTTAGTTTGGTCTGGGATTGGGGTGTGTGTGTGATTGTGTGTGTGTATACAACCCACTCACCCTGCAGATGTACTGGTTGCGCTCCCCAGGGGAGAAGGTTTGAGACCTCATGATCATACTGTTCCGTACGAAGCCTCTCTGAGCGCTGCGTGGTCCTGGTCCCAGGCTGGGTCTGTCTTTAGGCCTCACCGCCATACCACACATCTCTGTGTTCGTCTCCGCATCCACCTGGAGAAGGTTAGAGTATATTACTGCTACAGAGATGTGGGTTCACCAAATAAAAGTGGACTTTTTGAAGTGTGTGTGTGTCTAGATCTAACGGCTCTGGGTTCCACATTAAACACCTCTCGAGGCCAGATTTCTCCATTCAGCCGGGTGTGTGTGTGTGTGTGTGTGTGTGTGCGTCAGAGCTCACGCAGCTTACCAGCGTTGGTCCTTCATTTGCCTGAGGGATTCTCTCTTTATATCTCCTCTCCTCCTCTTCCTCTCTGGTTGGCTCTTCTCGACACTCCTCCTCCGGCTCTTCCCCTCTGTACGCCTGCCCAGAACCAGCAAACTTCGTCTCCGCCTTGACAGAATCTTTCCTCTCCTCCTCCCCCTCTTCTTCCTCCTCCAGTCCGAGGACCAGTTGAGCGCTGTCCTCTCCCAGCATGCTCAGCCTGTCATGAGAGGTGGTCAGGGTCAGCCATATTGTTGCATGATATGCAACCTGTCCATTCAAAATGTTACGGCGTGTGCTCACAGCGAGAACATTTTTATGTTTGAGTAAAATGTTGATGTAGCCATGTTGTACGTCTTAAAAGCAAGAGTGACACGTCGTTTTGCGAGAGGAAAATGTCCCCCGAAGGTGTTAAAAAAATAATTTTAAATGTTTAATTGAATATTAAAACATACAGTCTACCACCTGCAGTAAAGCCACTCAACATTTACATTCAATTCAGTCATCTTACCGTCTCCCATCCAGAGCGACCCGCAGGAGCAACCAGGGCCAAGCGCCCTGCCCAAGGTCACGTCGACAGACCTCCCGCCAAGTCAAAAGGTGTTTGTAATGGTTATAAAGTGTCATCTGTGAGGGACGGGTCAGTACCATTGGTCTCTGTCCATCCCCAGGTGGCTCTACCTCTCCACCTGTGGTGTGTGTGTGTGTGTATATTGAAAATAATGGTGTTTGTAATGGTAGTAAAGAGTAGGCTGTGAGGGACAGTGGGTCAGTACCATTGGTGTCCGTCCAGGTCCAGCTGGCTCGCTCTCTCCTCCTCCTCCAAGGCCAGCTCCTGTTCCACAGCCTCCAACTCGCTGGAGGTCCTCTGCAGCAGGGCCGACACCGCATCCTGACAACATACACACAACACAATATTGGAACGAGGCGCCACTACAGCCTGGGGTTTGATCCCATGCTTTGTCACAGCCGGCCGTGACCAGGAGCCCATTAGGTCGGCGCACAATTTGCCCAGCGTCGTGTGGGTTAGGGCAGGGTTTGGCCACGGGGGGTCGTCAGTTGAACGGTGTTTCCTCCGACACACTGGTGCGGCTGTGTTAAGCGAGCAGTGTGTTGAGAAGCAGCGTGGTTTGGCGGGTCCTGTTTCTGGGGACGCATGACTCGACCGTCGCCTCTCCCGAGCCCGTTGGGGAGTTGCAGCAATGAGACCAGATCGTAACTACCAATTGGATATCACGAAAAGGGGGGTAAAATTACAAAAACAACTTTCCATTTGACTTTCGTGTGCTGCCATCTGAGGTCGATGCAGCTATAGGTGCCTGCAGAGATTGAGGCCTCCCACTAGTCATTTCCCCCTCAGTAGAATAGAATGCATATTCTGTATAATATAACCTGCATGCAACAGTGAATTTGAACTGATCTCCAATCAGAGTGAAGTGGGCATATCCAGAAACATGTAGACTGAGGCAGGCAGAGCCAAGTGGTCTGAAGTGGTGGAGGAGGACTCACCATGTCCACGGGCCCTGCAGAGTGCTGCTCTGGCCCAGGGCCGGGTCTCTCCTGGCTGGCCTCTTCTATCTCCCTGGTCCTCTCACTGGTCAACAGGTTGTACCACACACGGGTCATATCCCCACTCACTGGAAGCTCTCCCAGACTCACATGGGCTCCAGCCTAGCGAGAGAGAGAGGGTCAGGAGAAAGATAATGACAGAAAGTGACAGAGTCTGTGCGAGAAAGTGTCTTGTCAGTTCGTCCGGCCCATCTTTGGTCACATTCTATACCCTGTCCCAGTCGTAATGGTTGACGTTGTTATAAGCAAGCAATATGTTATCGTGTGGTAAATCTACAGTGGAGGTCCAGTATCAGCTCTGTATTTAGTTAACTGAGTGTTGGTAGGTGCGCAAAGCCTGTTGGTAAGTGTGTTTGTGCGGTGCCTTGTATACGTACCAGGCAGTCCTCGGTGCCCCCGAGACCCACGGTGCAGGCGTCGATGCGGAGCGTCTTGTGCCGGAGGACGGCGTGCGGCGCGGCCGCCCTGAACACCTCGTTGAACGTCACGCTGTCGGGCAGCGCCACGGGCACCACGCGGGTCCTGAACAGACTGCTGATGTCACTGGAAGACGGGAGGAGCGCCACCCGGATGTATCTGTTGGGGGGAGGGGGGGGAGGAGAGTTATACAAAAAATATATATTCAATGACATTTCAATGTTGTTGAGGTCATGTCGTCCAATAACAACCCAATACTCCTAAACTCTAAAGTGAACGTGGCCTGGGGACTGTTGGGATAAGGGCTAGTTACCTCTGGTGTGTTGTGTTATTGAGATGTGTGCTCTTCCCTTTCTGCCTGCTGTTCTGTAGCTTCCGGCCAGAGGCCCCAAGCATCTTTGAGGATTTCTCTCTCTGCTCCAGTTAACATTGACTCAAACACTTCCTGGAAAAAAAACCTCTCTGCAAGACTCCTCTCCTCTCACCCGCAAACGAACCCCCACACAGCAGACTCATCTGCATATGCATATTTCACAAACTACAAAGGAGCCCAAATTTTCACTCAAATGAGTTGAATGATAATAAGATGAAGGAAGTTTGGTTGAAGAAAGAATAAAACAGTTTTTTTTAAACGCGTAGCTACCCCCTGCTAAGTTGCATCATATTTTGGGGGAGATATTCCAGCTGAATATTGAGCAAGGGATTCAAAGGCGTTTCCCCGCTGTTCGATTGGACACAAATGTCTTTTCAAGCCTGGGAACATGAGAGAATGGATTAACTTTTTAATTTTTGTCAGCCATAAAAGAAACAGGAAAAGGGGCTGCTGGTGGGAGAGAAAGCCGCGAGGGGTCTCAATAAATAATAAACATGACAGAGCCCACCCACCCCTGCAGAGAGTAGACAAGACACACCTATGTGATGTAAGGCCAAGTGTGTGTATGTCTGTATGTGTGTATGTCTGTGAGGGTATGGATGTGTAGGTGTGGATGTGTGTATGTGGCTGTGTGTATGTGGGTGTGGATGGACATATGGATGTGTGGATGTGGATGTGTGTACGGATGTGGATGTGTGTATGGATGTGTGTACGGATGTGGATGTGTGTACGGATGTGTGTATGGACGGATGTGGGGGGGTGTATGGATGTGTGGATGGATGTGGGTGCGGATGTGTATGGATGTGGGTGCGGATGTGGATGTGTGTATGGATGTGGGTGCAGATGTGGATGTGTGTATGGATGTGGGTGTGGATGTGTGTATGGATGTGGGTGCAGATGTGGATGTGTGTGGGTGTGGATGTGTGTATGGATGTGTGTGGGTATGGATGTGTGGGTATGGATGTGTGGGTCTGTGTGTATGTGTGTCTGTGTGGATGCCTGTGTGGATGCCTGTGTGGATGTGTGTATGATATGTGTATGATATGTGTATGGATGTGTGGGTGTGTGTATGATATGTGTATGGGTGTGTGGATTTGTGTATGATATGTGTATGGATGTATGGATGCGTGTGTGTGCGTATGGATGTGTGGGTGTGTGTATGGAATGTGTATGGATGTGTGGATGTGTGTATGATATGTGAATGTGTGTATGGATGCCTGTGTGGATGTCTGTGTGGATGCGTGTGTGGATGCGTGTGTGGATGTCTGTGTGGATGTCTGTGTGGATGTCTGTGTGGATGTCTGTGTGGATGTCTGTGTGGATGTCTGTGTGGATGTCTGTGTGGATGTCTGTGTGGATGTCTGTGTGGATGCGTGTGTGGATGCGTGTGTGGATGCGTGTGTGGATGCGTGTGTGGATGTCTGTGTGGATGTCTGTGTGGATGCGTGTGTGGATGTCTGTGTAGATGCGTGTATGGATGTGTCAACGCAACACTGACAGGCTGAGCACAGCGGCACTCTCAAAGTCAACATGGTCTGTAACACGCTGCGATGCTGTCTGTGTCAACGCAACACTGACAGAGTCTAGTTAGTACACCTATACGGATATACGAATTAATGAACAAATTAATGAGTGAGTGGGTGAAAACTCACACTCTGGTAGTGGAGGGGACTGACAGGGCAGCAGGGTTTTGCAGCTGCATGATCACCATGACAAAACTGGAGTTGGCAGCATCATATCTGTAAACAACAACACTATCTTTCAGTTGTTCGACAACAGGGCAGGATGGAGTAATAGACATTGCGTAGCTTAATGTGTGTGTGTGTGTGTGTGTACTCTTACTTCAGGCCTATCTGGACCTGGGCAGACTCAGGAAGGACAGGCTCGTCCTCCAGGTAGACTGCCGGTTCATCAGACTCCATTGACCTACTAACATAGCAGGTTTTTATTATTACCAATCAAAAAGAACATCTGGAATATAAAATACAGAACAGAGGTGGAGCAGAGGAGAGAAAGGAGGGAGCAGAGGAGAGACAGGAGGGGGCAGAGGAGACAGAGAGACAGGAGGGACACAGGCAGGAGGGACACAGAAGAGACAGGAGGGAGGCAGAGGAGAGAGACATTTCAGAGTGAGAGTAAGAAAGGGTGTCCTTGGCTCATCGTCTAATTTAAATCAAATCAAGGGGAGAGCAAGGGAGGACAGGAGAAGTAGAGGGTATGAAAGAGACAGAAAAAAAAAGAGAGCAAGCAGAGAGAAAGCAAGTGACAGAGGAAGAAAGAAAGAGAAAAAGGGAGCGAGAGAAGGAGGGAGAACGCTAGCTGAGAGAGATCGAGTCCACACCACACTGGTTGAAGGGATCAGCATCAAACCCCCCCTTTAGGGGGCAAGAGATGATGAAAGAGTTTAACCATAGGAGTCGTTTTAGTGGGAAAAACAGACATCAATGAGGCCAGTCTAATCACGAAAAGCCAAACTGGGCAACCGAGCCCATGCACTAATTAGGAAGACAACTGGGCAACAGAACTCTGCGTGTCAGCATCTCAAACATCTCTCACGTTTGACAAACAGACAGGGCTTCTTCCATTCAGTCATTAAAGAGCAGATACAGCTCTGTCTCCGACTGTGTGATACACATGAGACGAAGCTAATTGTGTGTGTGTGTGTGTGTGTGTGTGTTGAGGAGCCTTCAGTTTGGTGGTCTGTTTTAATTGAGGTCTTGTGGTTCTCTCATCACAGCTTGCGCCAAACATCGCAGGCGTTGGGTTAAATGGAAGAAGGGGAGAGGAAGAGGAGGTTAAAAGACCCATCGTGACCCTTTGAGTGGACCAACACTATTGGGAACAGCAGTACCGCAAGACAAATGAGAGAGGGATGGAGAGAGGGGAAGAGGTTGAGAACGAAGGGGGCAGAGGTTGAAAATGAAAGGCACGGGGGAAGGGAGGGATGGAGAGTACTGAAGAGAGAGAGAGAGAGAGTGTGCGACCAGGGGGAAGGGAGGGATGGAGAGTACTGAAGAGAGAGAGAGAGAGTGTGCGACCAGGGGGAAGGGAGGGATGGAGAGTACTGAAGAGAGAGAGAGAGAGAGAGAGAGAGTGTGCGACCAGGGGGAAGGGAGGGATGGAGAGTACTGAAGAGAGAGAGAGAGAGAGAGAGTGTGCGACCAGGGGGAAGGGAGGGATGGAGAGTACTGAAGAGAGAGAGAGCGAGTGCGATCGATGGAAATAATGAAAAGAGCGGGAAGTGAGTGTGACCCACCGTTTGACATTAGAGGCCTCGTACACCCCACTGTCCCCGGCCACGGACTCGTCTGACACGGCTGCTGACACACAGGTGGGCCTGTCCTCCCCCGGCCTCTGGAGGTCCACGTCTGACAACAACACAGATGAAGACATGAAGTACAACTGAAATAAGACACCACAGTTGATATGCCGGGGGGTGGGGGCTGCTGCTCTGCTTGCAAAGTACTCGAGAAAAGTTCATTAATCCAGAAAAGTGTTTTGATATATCTACGAGACACATCCAAAGATGCGATGAGAGCCTCCAGTCCCTCCACCAGTACACCTTTTAGCTGGAACTCTGGACAAGCACACCTGACGCAACTTGTCGACTAATCATCAAGCCCTTGAGTTACAAATGTGTGCTGTTCGGGGGAACTGGAGGACTGTTTCAGTGCAGCTCCATTTTGAGCTGCTAGGTGGCAGCGTTGCGCCATGCAGCGCAAGGCATTTCTAATCAGTGGTAAATTCCAATGAAGGGAGGAAGGAAGGAAGGAATCATTTCCCGTATGAATAAAGCCCGTTCTAGCTCTCTGGAAACACGGAAAGTAGCCGCCTCAGAAACCTCTAAACTGTTGGATAAGATGTAGGTGTGTGATGTCAAATGTTTACTTGACGGTGTTGTATCAGCAAATGACTGTGAATATTCTAGTGTAGTACAGGTTGTTTATTCTAATTTGATTTAAATAAATATTATGGGTTGTCCAAGGATCGGGATAGGGTGGGGCCGCCAGGGGTATGCTTGGAATTGTGTAAGTACAAAAAAAATAGGGGGGGGGGGGGTGTAATATGATTATATTGCCCTTGTGACCCAATAAATTAACCATTGTTCACAAAAAAAAGAAGAATTTGAACAGAGTAAACGTCTCACCTGTGATACTCTCTCTGAGGGTGGCCAGTGCCCCTCTCCCTTCCCTCCCCACCTCCCCTCCTCTGTCCCTCTCCCCTGTCTCCGGCTCAAACATCCCCATCCCCTGGCCGTCGTAGAATCCCAGGCTGAGACTGCCAAAGTCCGACACCACCAGACCGACGTCGCCGTCCCCAAAGTCCTGTGGGCCCGCCGACGGGAACGCACCGACCCCCTCCAGCACCAGCGGTGAACCCGGCGGCGAGAGAGAAGACAACGACGACCTCGAGGAAAGCGACGTCACCGACTTGGACTGCTCTGCCGGCTTCGAGGACACCGCAACCAGCGGCGCTAATGGGACCAGGTCGGTGGTACCGGTTCCGACGGCGTGTGTGTGAAGCGACGTGTTGTGTGGGTGTGGGTTCTCCACCTCGTGTTCGTGGATGGTGGTGATAGTTCCTGGGGGTCTCCCCGCCTGTAGGTTATCCCAGAGGGGGTCAAGGGCTCCTGGAGGAGCAGGTCCAGTTTACACTGGTAGTCCAGATCCAGGGGAGAGGGGGGTTCTGCGGGGGTGTAGTAGAGGTCTCCGGAGGAGAGGGAGTTGAGGGAGCCGCGGGAGGAGGATGCGTTGAGGGAGCCACGGCTGGAGGCCAGAGAACCCAGGCTGCTGCCTGATGAGACGGACAGGGTACTGGCCGACAAACTGTAAGGGGGAGAACACACGACACACACAGCCAACACACACCATGAACAAGCACCTCAACCAGCAACATTTTACTTACTGTAGCTGTATGTATGTGTATTGGAGGAACACTTTGGCTGTGTTTAGACAGGCAGCCCAATTCTGATCTTTTTTTCCCCCACTAAATGGTCTTTGGACCAATCACATTAGATCTTTTCAAATCAAATATTTTTTCAGAGCTGATATGATTGGTCAAAAGGCCAATTAGTGAAAAATATCAGAATTGGGCTGCCTGTGTAACCGCAGCCTTAGCGCAAGAGTGTGTTTGTGTATAGGTATACAAGCTTGAAGTGCACGGATACACAGGCACACACACACCTCTTGAGCTGAGAGTGGAGCAGTGTGGTCAGTCTGGTTGATTCCTCCAGCCTCTGCACCAGGACTCGTCTCCTCTCCTGCACCTTCAACCTAGAGAGACAAATCATTACTGGTACAACATGTCTGGGACAGAACACATGTCCATGTCTGGGACAGAACACATGTCCATGTCTGGGACAGAACACATGTCCATGTCTCCTTTGGGAAAGTGTTCTTCTGACCTCAATGAGACTTCTTGGTCTAATAAATACTAAATAGACAACATGCCCCCTTCCCTCTGGTAGGAATCCCCTCTGTTCTGCTAACTAAGCTTCAAGAACACTAACCTTAATTACTGTCTTCATTGATCGAGCAATTACACAGAGCCTAATTAGCTCAAGACACAATTATAGGGCTTCTTCAAATGTATTGTGTGTGTGTGTGTGTGTGTGTGTGTGTCAATATGTAATTACAATTACAACCCATACAATCGCCATGTTTCCAATTACGGCTGTCGCTCTGCCGTCTAATGTGACGCAATGTTGCAGCGACACATTCTGCTTCCAAAACAAGACAATTACCACACAGTGTGTGTGTGTGTGTGTGTGTTCAGTGTGTGGGTGAGTAACAATTGGTATGCTAATGAACACCTTACAGTGTTTACCCTTTGGAACGTTGGCGTCGTTCATTAGGTAAATAAAAGGCCGTAAACCGCGTGGGCGGGCAAATCAATTAGTTTGTTATCCGTTGGACGTCAACGAGGAACTCACACAAACACGACATACACACAACCTCACGTATCGCCTACGTGCGGGGGACTTTTTAAGACTTCCCTCTGTCTAAACGTCTGGAACTGCACGGCTACGACTAGCTGCGAGGCAACCACCGGGTTTTTAAAGGGAAGGTGCCGGGGATTGTGGGTCACACCTCTGGGCCAGGGCGTGGCTGGGGGTGTTCCTGACGGCCTGCAGGTCCTGCTCCAGCTGCAGCCTCTGGGCCTCCAGACGTTGGAGGTCCTGCGGGGTGCGTCGCCGTGGCGATACGAACTGCAGCTCCTTGAGGAGCTCCTCCTTCTCCGAGACCAGGAGGAGACGTTCCCGCTCCACGTCCACCGCCCCCGGCCACGCCTCGCTCTCCAGCTTGGCCAGCTCCACCTGCACGTTGGCCATACTGTAGGAGGAAGGAGAGAAACAGAAACAGAGGGGAGTGATGCACCAAAAGTATGTGGACACCCCTTCAAATTAGTCAAATTATAAAATAGAGTACACAGCCATGCAATCTTCATAGACAACTTGAGTGGCCTGCACAAAGCCCTGACCTCAACCCCATCGAACACCTTTGGGATGAATTGGAACGCCGACTGCGAGCCAGGCCTAGTCGCCCAACATCAGTGCCCGACCTCACTAATGCTCTTGTGGCTGTATGGAAGCAAGTAACCGCAGCAATGTTCCAAAATCTAGTGGAAAGCCTTCCCAGAAGAGTGGAGGCTGTTATAGCAGCAAAGGGGGGACCAACTCCATATTATTGCCCACGATTTTTCGAGAATGTGTCCACATACTTTTGGCCATGTAGTCTATTTGAACCCCTATATAAAAACACACGCGCGTTCATAAGGGAACGCAGTGAAAATGCTTGCCTTGAACTCCTTTCTCCTGGCACACACTCCTAGGGGTCTAAAGCCAGCAGCAGGCACACATCTCCGAAAGGAGGAGGGGTGACAGGGGAGTTGTCACGCTGCCACACTCCACCACCGGCTCTCTGTAGAAACACCTGTTCTATACCGGCGGATTAGAAAACGTTTCAAAGCCCAAATGTCAGGGATTACCGTCCATAAGGGGACGGGTTTACCTGCCTTTTATTCACTGATCCTAAAACTGCCCACGGTGGTCACAGATCACGTCGCTAAAGTGTGAAACTGACAGCCGTCCAGGTCACAGCCTGTGACTGATAATGCATAACTATTTAATGGCTGGACATGGACCCTTAATTGCTCTGATCTGAAGTCAGACCAGATGGGCTCTAAGGCCCATGCTAAAGTGATCTAAAGCCCATGCTAAAGTGATCTAAAGCCCATGCTAAAGTGATCTAAAGCCCATGCTAAAGTGATCTAAAGCCCATGCTAACGTGATCTAAAGCCCATGCTAACGTGATCTAAGGCCCATGCTAACGTGATCTAAGGCCCATGCTAACGTGATCTAAGGCCCATGCTAACGTGATCTAAGGCCCATGCTAACGTGATCTAAGGCCCATGCTAACGTGATCTAAGGCCCATGCTAACGTGATCTAAGGCCCATGCTAACGTGATCTAAGGCCCATGCTAACGTGATCTAAGGCCCATGCTAAAGTGACCGAAGGCCCATGCTAACGTGACCGAAGGCCCATGCTAACGTGACCGAAGGCCCATGCTAACGTGACCGAAGGCCCATGCTAAAACAGGCTTTCTGGTTAGTGCGCCCTCTATCCATCTCTATTGAGTTGAGTTTACTGTTGCAGTTCTGTGGTCAGGTGATATGCATATTCACATAAGGAATGTCTGCAGTAAAAAATAAACAGAGAGATGGAGAGAGAGATTACCTTCTTTTGGCCTCTTCATATTGGAGACTAAGTCTAACCTTCTCAGCCAAGGATGACCTGCTCCTCATACCAGCCTGAGAAACGGAGGGAGAACGAGCGAGATAGAGAGAGAACAAAAACATCACATGTACCTGCTTCAAGTTCAAGTGACTGGGTTTAATATCATTAGAGGGACCTCCACATCTCCATCCCTCGTTCTGCCCTCCCTCGCTCTGCCCTCCCTCCATTTAGCATTCCATTGGTGAAGGTCTCACTGTGTGTGTGTGTGTGTGTGTGTAGGGAGGGAGAAAATCCCCAGTGTAGTAAGCAGCTTTGCCCCTCTACCTCTAACCCTGAGCCCAGTGTGCCTGGCTGGGCCCCTGGCAGCCATCATCTGCTCTGAGGAACCAGAGGAATCCTGTGTGTGTGTGTGTCTGTGCAGAGGAATCCAGTCCCACTAGGGAAGGCCCACAGACAGGGGGCGGGGACATTCCTCTCAGCAACACACAGGTATTTTATTAAGACAAAGGAGTGACATGGGAGAGAGAGAGAGTAGAGAAAGCGTGAAAAGGAGAGGAGAGAAAGATGGAGAGGGGGGGTGACAAATTGTTGAGTGAGAGTAAGATAAGAATTGGAGAGAATAAGGGGAGAGAAAGTGAGAGAGTGAAAGAGAGGAGAGAATGAGAGGTGGTGCTCACCTCTCCAGAGACGTCTGTCTGGGAGCCGGCTTCAAGCGTCTGTCTGGAGCCCACTGGGTTCCGGAGGTCTGGTTCCGAATGGCCTATGTTGTGTTCCGTGTGGAACCTCCCCTTTAGCTTAGCCAGAGACTATGGGAGAGAGGAGAATATGGGGTGGGTCTAGACTCTAGAGGGAAGTTCAGGGTTGAAAGGCACACCATACCAAAAACAGAAAACGAAAAATGAGCATTTCAAAATCCGATAAGTTAAGCCAGTCCCTTCCTGTTTCAGTCGGTTTCCTTCTTTTTGGGTGCCTAATGAACATGACCTTGCCAGGAGCTCTCAAAAAGCAGATATAGGAACCCACACACAGACCAAAAATATTTCCCCCACACACACACACACGTACCTGCATGAGGTCCTGTTTCTCCTTCTCTCCAGAGCTGATGGCCCTGCGGAGAGACTTGAGCTCCGTCACGATGGCTTTGGCCTCCTTCAGACGGTATCCACTCTGCTCGCCACACAGTTTTTGGTCGATCCTGCAAAAAGGGAGAGCACACACACATACAAATTAAATACAAAAATAAAACACCAAAGAGAGAAAAGATTTGTTCACAAATATCAGAATCTCCAATGATCTGGATTCTGCATAGATCAATTTGAATGTGAACACGTCGATATCTATATGGGTGTTAAAAGTCCAGATATACTCTACCGTTCAAAAGTTTGGGGTCACTTGTTTGTTTTCAAAAGAAAAGCACCATTTTTTGGCCATTTAAAATAACATAAAATTGATCAGAAATACAGTGTAGACATTGTTAATGTTGCTGGCCATCTTGGCAGAGTTCCTCTGTACAGTGACGGTGTTCTTTTTCCCATTTGAATCTTTTCTTTTTATTGGCCAGTCTGAGATATGGCTTTTTCTGCCTAGAAGGCCAGCATCCCGGAGTCGCCTCTTCACTGTTGACGTAGAGACTAGTGTTTTGCGGGAACTATTTAATGAAGCTGCCAGTTGAGGACTTATAAGGCGTCTGTTTCTCAAACTAGACACTCTGTCCTCTTGCTCAGTTGTGCACCGGGGCCTCCCACTCCTCTTTCTAGTCTGGTTAGAGCCAGTTTGCGCTGTTCTGTGAAGGGAGTAGTACACAGTGTTGTATGAGATCTTCAGGTTCTTGGTTATTCCATGCGAGAAATTGCCTTCATTTCTCAGAACAAGAATAGACTGATGAGTTTCAGAAGAAAGTACTTTGTTTCTGGACATTTTGAGCCTGTAATCAAACCCATAAATGCTGATGCTCCAGATACTCAACTAGTCTAAAGAAGGCCAGTTTTATTACTTCTTTAAAATCAGGTAAACAGTTTTCAGCTGTGCTAACATGC
Source organism: Oncorhynchus masou masou (assembly GCF_036934945.1). NCBI lineage: Eukaryota > Metazoa > Chordata > Actinopteri > Salmoniformes > Salmonidae > Oncorhynchus > Oncorhynchus masou. The sequence continues at coordinate 5,213,275 of NC_088232.1, read as the reverse complement.
TAAAGGGTTTTCTAATGATCAATGAGCCTTTTAAAATAAACTTGAATTAGCTAACACAACATGCCATTGGAACACAGGAGTGATAGTTGCTGATAATGGGCCTCTATGCGACTATGTAGATATTCCATTTTTTTTTTTTTAATCAGCTGTTTCCATCTGCAATATTAATTTACAATATTAACGATGTCTACACTGTATTTCTGATCAATTTGATGTTCTTTTAAATGGACAAAAAATGTCCTTGTTTTTGAAAGAAAAGCACGTTTCTAAGTGACCCCAAACTTTTGAACGGTAGTGCTAGCTCTGTTGAGTGTTTGTCTAACAGCATAGTACGACAAAATTACATAACAAGCAACCTTTGTTAAGCTGCCATGCGTGATTTCTGACCTTCCTAATGTGCAGTTTGTGTGTGTGTTCCTGCCCCCTTTTCCTTTATTGTTTGTGCCTCCTGAGCGGATGGAGTGTGTGGATGGTGAACGACAATGCTTCATTGTTTCAATTATTGTAATAAAAAGTGTCTGCTTTGGACAGGGCTTATTAATCCAGAGCCTGCCATGTGAGCAACAAAACCCCTCCCTCTCTCTCTCACCTCTTACTTTCTGTCTCTCCTATCATCCCCTCTTCCCCCTTCATTCTTTCTCTCTTTACCTCCTATCCCATGGTCTCTCTCTCTCTCTCTCTACCCCTCTCCCTCTCCCCTATCATGGTCATTCTTTCCCTCCTATCTCCTGGTCATTCTCTCTTTACCTCCTATCCCATGGTCTCTCTCTCTCTCTCTCTCTCTCTCTACCCCTCTCTCTCTCCCCTATCATGGTCATTCTTTCCCTCCTATCTCCTGGTCATTCTCTCTTTACCTCCTATCTCATGGTCGCTCTCTCTTTCCCTCCTATCTCCTGGTCATTCTCTCTTTACCTCCTATCTCATGGTCGCTCTCTCTCCCCTATGGTCATCCTCTCTCTCTTTTCCTCCTCGCTCTCCCCCCTCATGGTAATCCTCCCCCCCTCTCTTTTCCTCCTATCTCATGGTCATCCTCTCTCTCTCTTATCATGGTAATCCCCCCCTATTCCTCCTATCTCATGGTAATCCCCCCCTTTTCCTCCTATCTCATGGTCTCTCTCTCTCTCCCCTATCATGGTCATTCTCTTTTCCTCCTATCTCATGGTAATCCTCTCATCTCATGGTCATCCTCTCTCTCCCCCCCTATCATGGTAATCCTCTCTCCCCCTCTCTTTTCCTCCTATCTCATGGTAATCCTCCCCCCTCTCTTTTCCTCCTATCTCATGGTCATCCTCTCTCTCTCTTATGGTAAACCCCCCTATTCCTCCTATCTCATGGTAATCCCCCCTTTTCCTCATATCTCATGGTCTCTCTCTCTCTCCCCTATCATGGTCATTCTCTCTTTACCTCCTATCTCATGGTCATCCCCCCTCTCTTTTCCTCCTATCTCATGGTCATTCTTTTCCTCCTATCTCATGGTCATCCTCTCTCTCTCCCCCCTCTCTTTTCCTCCCATCTCATCCTCTCTCTCCCCCCTCTCTTTTCCTCCCATCTCATCCTCTCTCTCCCCCCTCTCTTTTCCTCCCATCTCATCCTCTCTTTTCCTCCCATCTCTTCCTCCCATCTCATCCTCTCTTTTCCTCCCATCTCATCCTCTCTTTTCCTCCCATCTCATCCTCTCTCTCCCCCTCTCTTTTCCTCCCATCTCATCCTCTCTCTCCCCCCTCTCTTTTCCTCCCATCTCATCCTCTCTCTCCCCCCTCTCTTTTCCTCCCATCTCATCCTCTCTCCCCCTCTCTTTTCCTCCCATCTCATCCTCTCTCTCCCCCTCTCTTTTCCTCCCATCTCATCCTCTCTCTCCCCCTCTCTTTTCCTCCCATCTCATCCTCTCTCTCCCCCTCTCTTTTCCTCCCATCTCATCCTCTCTCTCCCCCTCTCTTTTCCTCCCATCTCATCCTCTCTCTCCCCCCTCTCTTTTCCTCCCATCTCATCCTCTCTCTCTTTTCCTCCCATCTCATCCTCTCTCTCCCCCCTCTTTTCCTCCCATCTCATCCTCTCTCTCCCCCTCTCTTTTCCTCCCATCTCATCCTCTCTCTCCCCCTCTCTTTTCCTCCCATCTCATCCTCCCTCTCCCCCTCTCTTTTCCTCCCATCTCATCCTCCCTCTCCCCCTCTCTTTTCCTCCCATCTCATCCTCTCTCTCCCCCTCTCTTTTCCTCCCATCTCATCCTCTCTCTCCCCCTCTCTTTTCCTCCCATCTCATCCTCTCTCCCCCTCTCTTTTCCTCCCATCTCATCCTCCTCTCTCCCCCCTCTCTTTTCCTCCCATCTCATCCTCCTCTCTCCCCCCTCTCTTTTCCTCCCATCTCATCCTCCTCTCTCCCCCTCTCTTTTCCTCCCATCTCATCCTCTCTCCCCCCTCTCTTTTCCTCATCATCTCATCCTCCTCTCTCCCCCCTCTCTTTTCCTCCCATCTCATCCTCCTCTCTCCCCCCTCTCTTTTCCTCCTATCTCATGGTCATCCTCCTCTCTCTTTTCCTCCTATCTCATGGTCATCCTCCTCTCTCCCCCTCTCTTTTCCTCCTATCTCATGGTCATCCTCCTCTCTCCCCCCTCTCTTTTCCTCCTATCTCATGGTCATCCTCCCTCTCCCCCTCTCTTTTCCTCCTATCTCATGGTCATCCTCCCTCTCCCCCCTCTCTTTTGCTCCTATCTCATGGTCATCCTCTCTCTCCCCCTCTCTTTTCCTCCTATCTCATGGTCATCCTCTCTCTCCCCCCTCTCTTTTGCTCCTATCTCATGGTCATCCTCTCTCTCCCCCTCTCTTTTCCTCCTATCTCATGGTCATCCTCTCTCTCCCCCTATCTCATGGTCATCCTCTCTCTCCCCCTATCTCATGGTCATCCTCTCTCTCCCCCTATCTCATGGTCATCCTCTCTCTCCCCCTATCTCATGGTCATCCTCTCTCTCCCCCTCTCTTTTCCTCCTATCTCATGGTCATCCTCTCTCTCCCCAAATCTCATGGTCATCCTCTCTCCCCCTCTCTTTTCCTCCTTCCCCCTATCTCATGGTACCCCCCCTTTTCCTCCTATCTCATGGTCATCCTCTCCCTCCCCCCTATCACATGGTCTCTCTCTCTCTCCCCTATCATGGTCATTCTCTCTTTACCTCCTATCTCATGGTCATCCCCCCATCTCATGGTCATCCTCCCCCCTCTCTATTCCTCCCATCTCATGGTCACCCTCCCCCCTCTCTATTCCTCCCATCTCATGGTCATTCTCTCCCCCTCTCATCTCATGGTCATTCTCTCCCCCTCTTTTCCTCCCATCTCATGGTCATTCTCTCCCCCTCTCTTTTCCTCCCATCTCATCCTCCTCTCTCCCCCCTCTCTTTTCCTCCCATCTCATCCTCTCTCTCCCCCCTCTCTTTTCCTCCCATCTCATCCTCTCTCTCCCCCTCTCTTTTCCTCCCATCTCATCCTCCTCTCTCCCCCCTCTCTTTTCCTCCCATCTCATGGTCATCCTCTCTCTCCCCCTCTCTTTTGCTCCTATCTCATGGTCATCCTCTCTCTCCCCCCTCTCTTTTGCTCCTATCTCATGGTCATCCTCTCTCCCCCCCCTCTCTTTTCCTCCTATCTCATGGTCATCCTCTCTCTCCCCCCTCTCTTTTCCTCCTATCTCATGGTCATCCTCTCTCTCCCCCTCTCTTTTCCTCCTATCTCATGGTCATCCTCTCTCTCCCCCTCTCTTTTCCTCCTATCTCATGGTCATCCTCTCTCTCCCCCTCTCTTTTCCTCCTATCTCATGGTCATCCTCTCTCTCCCCCCTCTCTTTTCCTCCTATCTCATGGTCATCCTCTCTCTCCCCCTTCTCTTTTCCTCCTATCTCATGGTCATCCTCTCTCTCCCCCCTCTCTTTTCCTCCTATCTCATGGTCATCCTCTCTCTCCCCCCTATCTCATGGTCATCCTCTCTCTCCCCCCTATCTCATGGTCATCCTCTCTCTCCCCCCTATCTCATGGTCATCCTCTCTCTCCCCCTATCTCATGGTCATCCTCTCTCTCCCCCTATCTCATGGTCATCCTCTCTCTCCCCAAATCTCATGGTCATCCTCTCTCCCCCTCTCTTTTCCTCCTTCCCCCTATCTCATGGTACCCCCCCTTTTCCTCCTATCTCATGGTCATCCTCTCCCTCCCCCTATCACATGGTCTCTCTCTCTCTCCCCTATCATGGTCATTCTCTCTTTACCTCCTATCTCATGGTCATCCCCCCATCTCATGGTCATCCTCCCCCTCTCTATTCCTCCCATCTCATGGTCACCCTCCCCCCCTCTCTATTCCTCCCATCTCATGGTCATTCTCTCCCCCTCTCATCTCATGGTCATTCTCTCCCCCCTCTCTTTTCCTCCCATCTCATCCTCCTCTCTCCCCCTCTCTTTTCCTCCCATCTCATCCTCTCTCTCCCCCTCTCTTTTCCTCCCATCACATCCTCTCTCTCCCCCTCTCTTTTCCTCCCATCTCATCCTCCTCTCTCCCCCCTCTCTTTTCCTCCCATCTCATCCTCCTCTCTCCCCCTCTCTTTTCCTCCTATCTCATGGTCATCCTCCCTCTCCCCCTCTCTTTTCCTCCTATCTCATGGTCATCCTCCCTCTCCCCCTCTCTTTTGCTCCTATCTCATGGTCATCCTCCCTCTCCCCCTCTCTTTTGCTCCTATCTCATGGTCATCCTCTCTCTCCCCCTCTCTTTTCCTCCTATCTCATGGTCATCCCTCTCTCCCCCTCTCTTTTCCTCCTATCTCATGGTCATCCTCTCTCTCCCCCCTCTCTTTTCCTCCTATCTCATGGTCATCCTCTCTCTCCCCCCTATCTCATGGTCATCCTCTCTCTCCCCCCTATATCATGGTCATCCTCTCTCTCCCCCATCTCATGGTCATCCTCTCTCCCCCTCTCTTTTCCTCCTTCCCCCTATCTCATGGTACCCCCCTTTTCCTCCTATCTCATGGTCATCCTCTCCCTCCCCCTATCACATGGTCTCTCTCTCTCTCCCCTATCATGGTCATTCTCTCTTTACCTCCTATCTCATGGTCATCCCCCCATCTCATGGTCATCCTCCCCCTCTCTATTCCTCCCATCTCATGGTCACCCTCCCCCCTCTCTATTCCTCCCATCTCATGGTCATTCTCTCCCCCTCTCATCTCATGGTCATTCTCTCCCCCTCTCTTTTCCTCCCATCTCATGGTCATTCTCTCCCCCTCTCTTTTCCTCCCATCTCATGGCCATTCTCTCCCCCTCTCTTTTCCTCCCATCTCATGGCCATTCTCTCCCCCTCTCTTTTCCTCCCATCTCATGGCCATTCTCTCCCCCTCTCTTTTCCTCCCATCTCATGGTCATTCTCTCCCCCCTCTCTTTTCCTCCCATCTCATGGCCATTCTCTCCCCCTCTCTTTTCCTCCCATCTCATGGCCATTCTCTCCCCCTCTCTTTTCCTCCCATCTCATGGTCATTCTCTCCCCCTCTCTTTTCCTCCCATCTCATGGTCATTCTCTCCCCCCTCTCTTTTCCTCCCATCTCATGGTCATTCTCTCCCCCCTCTCTTTTCCTCCCATCTCATGGTCATTCTCTCCCCCCTCTCTTTTCCTCCCATCTCATGGTCATTCTCTCCCCCCTCTCTTTTCCTCCCATCTCATGGTCATTCTCTCCCCCCTCTCTTTTCCTCCCATCTCATGGTCATTCTCTCCCCCCTCTCTTTTCCTCCCATCTCATGGTCATTCTCTCCCCCCTCATTTCATGGTCATTCTCTCCCCCCTCTCTTTTCTTCCCATCTCATGGTCATTCTCTCCCCCCTCCCTTTTCCTCTCATCTCATGGTCATTCTCTCCACCTCTCTTTTCCTCCAATCTCATTCTCTCTCTATGAATGTGAATTCCTATTAGTAGATTGTAGCGGCTCTCTCAAATAATCCTATACAGTGGTTCCTACACATGTCGGATCTTAATTTGAGCCAGTTTGCTACAGCAGGAAAATAATCCTGCAGTAACCGAATATTGAATTATTATGTGGAATATAATTAATGGCAATTTTTGCTGTTTTAAATGTCCTGCATTGCAGGAAAGTGCCCCTGCACCGAAGTGATGAAATTAAGCTCCTACATCTGTAATCACACTGTTTTATGACCGCCCTCAGGCACTATCAAGTCCAATAGACACGTAACACTAAAGCTGTAAAATCACAACTTTCACAGAGCAGCATAAAATACACAGGTATGTGTGTGTGTGCGTGTAATAGGCAGGTGTGTGACAGACCGGTGTGTGATCAATATGAAAAGGGGACTTACTGCTGCAAGGTTTCAAAGCCTTGTTCTTTGTAGATGAGCTCCTGTTTCATCTGGGAGAGCTCTCTCTTCAGCTTATTCACCTACAGTAGCAGACAGAGACAGAGGCATTAACAGAGACATAGAGGAATGCACTTTCATTGAGAAGAGGGCTGTTTTGTTTCTTGTTTTTTTTCACTTGTTTTGGCAATGTAAACATACGTTTCCCATGCCAATAAAGCCCCTTTGAATTGACTTGAGAGAAAGAGAGCGAGAGAGAAAGAGTGCGAGAGAGCGTGCGAGAGAGAGAACGAGAAAAATAAAGAAAAGTGAGAGCGAGAGACGGTCAAGAAAACACTAGTTGCCCTCCCGAGTGGCGCAGCGGTCTAAGGCACTGCATCACAGTGCTTGAGGCATCATTACAGACCCAGATTCGATCCCAGTCGGTGTCACAACCGGCCGTGTTCGGGAGTCCCATAGTGTGGCGCACAATTGTTCCAGCGTCGTCTGGGTTTGGAGAGGGTTTGGCCGGGTGGGGGGGGGCACTTTACTTGGCTCATTGTGCTCTAGTGACTCCTTGTGGCAGGGCCGGGAGCCTGCAGGCCGACTTCGTTCATCAGTTGAACGAGTTTCCTCCGACACATTGGTGCTGCTGGCTTCTGGGTTAAGCGGGCAGGTGTTAAGAAGCGCGGTTTGGCGGGTCACGTTTCAGAGGACGCATGACTCGACCTCGGCCTCCTGAGCCCGTTGGGGAGTTGCAGCGATGAGACCAGATCAAAATTGTGGAGAAAAAGTGGATGAAATACAACAAAATAAGTTGAGAAGAGGTGAGTGAGTGTGAGAAAGAAAGAGATGCACCTTACCCTGACTTTGGTGGTGGAGATCTCAGCCTTGAGGATATCAGGGTCATACTTAGTGCTGGACGAAGACCCCGAGAACACTGGACGAGAGAGAGCCATCTGGACCGTTAGTGTGTGAAGGACAAAACACACTTGTGTGTGACAATTGGTTGAGAACTAGGTTCGGGTTAGGTTCACTACTCACGGCTGGTGCGTGAGCTGGACTTGTCCTTGTATGCGTCGTTGAGGCGTGTGTACTGATCCAGGGCCAAGGCCAACCGCTGCTCTTTGACCTGGTATCGAAGATTACAACGGAAATAAGTCTTGTTCATTCCTACGGTCCTTTGTTCATCCATTCCCTCATTCTATTTGTTAATTCATTCATTCATTCATCCTTTCACCCACCCATCTATCAATTGTCATTTTATTTACCCATCAATCCATCCATATATCCTTCCATGCATTCACTCATCCATCCATTTCACCTGGTACAGCTCTTTCTGGGTGACCAGGGCATCCTGGGCTACTGTCAGGTACTCCTTCAACATCCTCTCCTGCTCCTTCCTCCACTCCGCCCGGGGGTCCTCTAGCTGGGTACTCTCTAGAGAGGGGAGAATGTCATCAATGAGATCTACTCCCATAAACAAACGATGATGACAATACTTTATTTGTAGCCTCCTTTTGTGTCATACAGCTACATCACGCCAGAACACTGATTCAGATATACAGGTAACTGCCAAAGTAATGGAAACACTTGAGTAAATGCGGGATGCAAAGTATATTGAAAGCATGTAGTTCCACACAGGTGTGGTTCCTGAGTTAATTAAGCAATGAATATCCCATCATGCTTAGGGTCATGTATAAAAATGCTCCACAGGCTATTATTTTGGCCCCATAGGATGACAATGCCTTCATCCACATGGCACGAGTGGTCACTGAATAGTTGGATGAGCATTAAAAAAAAAAGATGTAAACCCTATGCCATGGCCGTCTCAGTCACCAGATCTCAACACAATTGAACACTTCTGGGAGATTCTGGAGCGGCACCTGAGACTGCGTTTTCCAGCACCATCAACAAAACACCAAATTATGGAATTTCTCATGGAAGAATGGTGTCGCATCCCTCTTATAGAGTTCCAGACACTTGTAGAATCTAAGCCAAGGCCCATTAAAACTGTTCTGGCCTGTGGTGGCCCAACGTCCTATTAAGACACTTTATGTTGGTGTTCCTTTGTCAGTTACGTGAACATTTCCTCTTGGTTGACGTTTTCATCAGGTCAATCCTATCCCAAAAAAATCAACACTAACAACATTGGCATTTTACTGTGTGTTTTACTCAATGTTCCTATTCCTTTAATCTTCTTCTAAGCACATCAACACCGGTCAAATACAACTCACTCAATTTGTCTCCCATTTTGATAAAAACATTGTGCCTTCAGAAACTAAGTGACAACATGTTCCTACAAAAGTATTCATACCACTGAGTCAATACATGTTAGAATCCCCGTTGGCAGCGATTACAGCTATGAGTCTTTCTGGGTAAGTCTAAGAGCTTTGCACACCTGAATTGTACAATATTATCATTTGAAAAATTCTTCAAGCTCTGTCAAGTTGGTTCATTGCCATTTCAAGCCTTGACATCGATTTTCAAGCCGATTTGTCAAAACTAACTTGGCCACTCCGGAACATTCAATGTCATCTTGGTAAGCAACCCTATGTTTTAGGTTATTGCTGAAAGGTGAATTTGTCTCCCAGTGTCTGTTGGAAAGCAGACTGAACCATGTTTTCCTCTAAGATTTTGCCTGTGCTTAGCTCTATTCCATTTCTTTTTACCCTGAAAAAAATTCCTAATCCTTTCCGAAGGCAAGCATACCCATAACATCATGCAGCCACCACCATGCTTGAAATTATGTAGTAGTACTCAGTGATGTGTTGGAGTTGTCTGAAACATAACTCTGTATTCAGGACACAAGGTTCATTTCTTTGGCACATTTTTTTTGTTGCCATTTTACTTTAGTGCTTTGTTGCGAATAGGATTCATGTTTTGGAATATTTTTTCTTCTGTACAGGCTTCTTTCTTTTCACTCTGTCATTTAGGTTAGTATTGTGGAGTAACTACAATGTTGTTGATCCATCCTCAGAGTTCTCCTATCACAGCCATTAAACTCTAACTGTTTTAAAGTCATTATTGGCCTCATCCCTGAGCGGTTTCCTTCCTCTTCAGCAACTGAGTTAGGAAGGACGCCTGTATCTTTGTAGTGACTGGGTGCATTGATTCGCCATCCGAAGTGTAATTAATAACAAGCTCAAATTGATATTCAATGTTTGCTTTTTTATTTTCTTTACCCATCTACCAATAGGTGCCCTTCTTTGCGAGGCATTGGAAAACCTCCCTGGTTTTAGTGGTTGAATCTGTGTTTGAAATTCACTGCTCAACCTTACATATAATAGGAGATGGGGTAGTCATTAAAAAAAATCACGTTAAACACTATTATTGCACACAGAGTCTGTTATTATGTGACTTGGTAAGCAAATTTTTACTCCTGAACTGATTTAGGCTTGCCATAACAAAGGGGTTGAATTCTTATTGACCCAAGTCATTTCAGCGTTACATTCTCAAATTAATTTGTAAAAAAAGAAATAATAATTACACTCTGACATTGTGGTATTGTGTGTCGGCCAGCGACACATTTAAATTGAATCCATTTTAAATTCATGCTGTTAACGCAACAGAATGTTGAAAAAGTCAAGGGGTGTGAACACTTTCTGAAGTCACTGTATACTGCAAATGAAGCAGGCCTACACCCACATCTAACAGTGGGTTGTTTTGAGGAAAGAGAAAGGCACAGTGGGAGAGCAGAGGAAGCAATCCATCTGAATCAATCACAACACTACTCTCTTCTTCTCCCACTCTCTCTCACTCCTTTTCTCTCTCTGTCTCTACCTTCTTTTATTTGTCTCCGACCCGCTCTTCTGGGGTAGCCCTGTCCAGTGGCAGGGCAGGAAAGGGTTATTCCTTCATTCCTTACTGTACTTTGTCTGTGTCCCAAATGCCACCCAATTCCCTATGTAGTTTAGGGCCCATAGGGCTTTGGTCAAAAGTAGTGCACTATATAGGGAATAGCATGCCATTTGGGAGACATACAGCCTTTGTGTGGAAAACAACAAGTCTCTCTACACTGAGAGTACGGCCCCCTCCATGCCACACTAAGTATGTCAGCAATGCAGAGACTGGCTGCTATGAGGAATAACCGGATTTCACTACATCAGGATTTGTGTGTGTGTGTGTGTGTGTGCGCGCGCGCGTTTACGTGCTTGTGACTGTGTCCGTCTCCACTCTCTCTATGGAACTCTCAGCCCTGTGTATTCTTCTGCTGAGGGTGTAGGCTACCCAGCAAACCAAAATTGGTTATGTGAAAGTTCCCAGAACATTTGTTAGTTTGCGGCAGATGTTCTAATAACACAAAACAAATATTTTATACAGACATTGTATAACCATCAGCACGACTGGATCTGTGTTATGAAAACGTTTGACGCAACCTAGCGAATGTTCTGGGAACTTCCACAGACCCAATTTCGGTTTGCTGGAAAAACATCACTGGTACATTGTGTTATTACATTGCCTGGAAACCCAATGAGAACATTTGGGGAATGTGGTTGTTACAGATGTTGTGCACAACATTTTAGTAGATGTTAGAACATTCCACAGATATGTTTTAAATTAATTAAGTAAATATTACAATAATTTGCTATCATCCTAATGTTATATAAAACCTTAACTAGAACTTAATGGGAATCTTCGCTAATGTTCTGGGAATGTTCCCAGGTTTGCTGGGTAGGATAATCCTCGGCTAGGCCCTAAGTAATGTTTTGTTTCTGATCTGCTAAATAACTGGTCAGTGTTGGGAGTTGCTCTTGCACTCCGAGGTTGGTAACGGTTCCCTATAAATCGAACGATTAGCTTGTGAGTCAATGTGTTGTTTCATGTTGGCTAGACACTTTATCGATGTCCTACAGAAGTCATTGTATGATATGATAAATGATTTGAGCCTCACACACACTTGCGAACACAAAGCCACATGCTGATGATCAACCCTAAAAGGTATGAGGTAGTGGCGAGAGCACAATAGACAATGTTGACACAGTCGGTCTGTTGTTTCGTCATTGGTATCTGACAGCACACTCTTGCCTGCACGGGTAGAACACACCCACCTCAACTCTCAGGATGTGACTGAATATCTGACCGAATGACCGACGCCCACACGCGTGTCCACCTATAGCCTACAATGTCATTTTATGAGAGCTTATAAGAGTGTGAGGGAGAGCATGTGTCTGTCTACCTCTATGCATAATAAACCCAAAACTTCAAACAGGACCTTCACTAAGACCAGGGGGGAACACAAAGCAACTCGCTGAGTGGTTATGTGAAGTCAGGGAAGTTCCCACTAGGTTAGGCAACCCTTCTTCTCTGGGCCCATCTACGCCACATAAGAGAAGGCAAATCACCACACATAACAGACCCTTATCAACCCCCGTCCCATCCCTCCCTCCACTCCAACAATGCAGGGAGGCCACAGGGTTTACATAATAAGGAAGTGAGGCCTGTCGGGGCGGGGGACAGCCTGGGCAGGGAGGGAGAAGCTAGGACGGGACAGACAGGGCAGGGAGAAGTAGGTACCCACCCAGACTAAACCCCTAGCTACCCCTGCCCACCGTCTTGCCCCAACTAGGGCCAGGAGTTTTTGTTTTCCAGACCACCTGACGAGGATAGACTCTGGGCCCTTATCAATCAGTCCACATTCTCCACTCACCTCGCAGGTATCAGGGATACAGCCTAGACAGGTGAAGGGAGGTTCAGCGTGAAGAGAGTTTGATGGCCTTGAGTTAAGACATGAAATATGCATTGACAAACGGTCATTGGGGTGTTTGCTGAGAAAGGAAAGTGTATCACTTCTATAAAAGGAGGCTTTCAACCTAAATTGTTTTTTCCAGCTCTGGTGCATTTACCTCCTTAGTTCAGTGCTTTTTCTATACTAGAACATGAAAAACGGTTCAGTACTAGATTTAAAAAACTTTAAAAAAAAACAACTTTCGTCCTGCTGTCGAATGAGTCTCCCGGATCAACTATGTCAGCACAGCCAACGTCCCTCTTACAGAGCAAAAGTAGTGTGTGTGCTCCACTTAGCCTGCTCTAAGCGTCTGGGCTGCATCATGTTAGCTCCCCACTCATGCTGCACAGAAGTGAACACACCTGAATAATGCGACACGGCATGTAGAAATGTTGAAACTGTTCATTACTGTTCGCAAAACAATGTCCATACAGGCTAGAACAATGCATGACAACACCAGTAGCTTCCAGCTTTGTTTGTTTTAATATGCAAACCATAACGCAAAATATGAAGATTAACGCTGATTGCCACCAAACTTTATTCATTCACTTAATTGATCTCTCGCTCTCTCACGTCTCAACCCAAAGATGGTCTATTGCCTCAGTGAACTAACTCCGGGCTGACCCCTTCTTGCCTCTGAATGACTTCATTACTGGTTAAAGAGACAGCGCAAACTTTTAGCAAATAAGCTACTCCTATGTGAATGTTGTTTATCAGTACACTAAAATAATAAATGGAAGTGAAACAAGACTGTTCATCTGTATTCCCATGAAAATCAGCCAAAACGAGCTCAATAACTCAATGCACGCACACACTCCTATTGATTATATGCATCCGTGTGAATAGGCCAAGGCTACATCTCGATTCACCCATTTAAAAATCAATAGAGATGTACCATTCAAATAAAGAATTACCATTAGGTTGTTATGTAGTTTGTTTTTACAACCTAAGTCACATCGAATGATTTGTTAATGCATGCACGCCTGTCTCTGAAAAATGTTGACGCAAAAAAAAAAAAAAAAAAAAAAGGCAAATGTCATGATATTGAACTCAAAGGATGAACAGAGCAGAGTAGCTGTGCCATTCGGTGACTCCGGTTCATATGCCTTCTCTTTTTGGCAGTTGTGTCATTTTGGTATTGGTTATTGTGACGGTATCGAGAATCGTGATACTTAACCTGGTATCGAAGCCCAGATTCTGGTATCGTGACAACACACATAGGCTACTGAATATAGCCTATTCACCTTGCGGTTCGAGGGGATATTGCGCTGTTTCCTCCCGCATGTTGTTGGAAGACCAAAGCGAAGGTAAAATTAAGTTTGGGATACACAAGTTATGCTTCTTCATAATCAGATGGATTTAACATACGCATTTATCTCCAATAAACAACTTATTTGTGGTTTTGTTTAGGCATTTTAGCTCATTTGACAATCGCCAATGTGAAACCAACCAGACAAAATGAAAAAATAAAAAATAAAATACAATGCAACAAGCCAAGCTCTGATTCAAACTATAGCTCAGAAATGCAGAAATACACTGTGTCCAACCACCCACAGGAGGGCCAGCCTTAACACACCGAAGCTAAACCCCGAGTCTCCACACAATCATCCACGCCTGACTGACAGCTGACTGCGTTTGTTTACCCACCGGTGTTAGACAAAACAACAACAAACAATCGCAGTAGAAATGTGTTGTGAGTGCAACAGATAAATAGAATCTCTGGCCCACACAACAACAGCAGCAGCTCGCTCACACCTCAACCCTGCGGGCTACCGCCAGGCAGCACAATGGAAAAACATTTGGGAAATGGATTCCATCTGCATTGGGAGAAAACAAAATGTCTGATTGAATTGAATGGAGTTAATAGAAGTAGGTTTATTTAATCCCAGGTAATGCAGGTGTTTTCCTAAGGGATGAGCAGAAGACAGGTGGGTCCCTGTGGAATTTAATCTGCTCATTTAGAAATGAACGTGACTAATCACAAACGCATTTCATTTAGTGGAGATTCTCACTCACTCACTATATCAATATGTACAATTCATTTGACAAATTCGGTGACAATATTAATATCAACATCAATCTGCCGACAATATTGACAAATTCAACATAGCTTATTGTCTTGGCCTGATACTTGTCCTAGAATGACATCTGTGAGTTTGCTAAATGTTTTACTTAATGTCACTGATAAGACTGCTGGCAGTCAACATCCTTGCCATCACACTCATAATATCTCTGGATATCATCAGATTAGGGTTATTTAGCCCATATCAGTTGAAAACAGGTTTGACAAATGAAAAGCATAGAACTCAGATAAAGACTTGCGAGCAAAACACTTTAACTCATTTCTCAAAGTTCAGTCAATACAAATAATACATTCCTCATTCGATGGAGACACTTGGCGAATGATCATACGACTCATCAATATCAAACATGGCGCTCTGACTAGAAATAATACAATAAGTTCCAGTGGTTTTCAGCTTTTAAATAACGATACTGTAATGAACACGAGGGAGACAGAGAGCTGGTTTCAAGCACAAGGCGCAGCAGGTGTTCAATGTAAAGGACCACAGGAGGAGGAGGAGACAGGAGGAGGCAGGTAGCTGGGTCCAGGGGCAGGCAGAAGGTCATACACAGGGGGTCCAAAACGGCAACAGTACAGGCAGGGAAAAGGCTAGTAACGTCACCCAGGAGATCAGGCAATAGGTAGGTAACAGGAAATCCGAGTACAGGCAGGGAATAGGCAAAAGGCGTCGTGAGTGAGGCGGGAGGCGTAAATCACGGGATAAACAGAGCTCTGAATAGAAGTGTCAAAAACAAACAATACCTCAAAATGATGAGGTGCAAAGAACTGAACTAAATAGTGTGTGATAATGACACACAGGTGTGTGAACAGGTGATCCGAATTCAGGTGATTGGGATCCGGAGAGTGAGCTGCGTTCAGGGGATCTACGTGTATGAGAGTGTGAGCTGGAAGCAGACGTTACAGACATCATTCAGAGAAAGAAAACCAAACAAAATCTACATCATTACAGTTTCTGCCGTTCTACTAATTTCTCTGTGTTGTGCTTGGGAAATTCAAATCCAGTGTTGGAATACCCCTGCCAAAACATCTGAGGCGGAATCTTGGATGAAATAGCCTGGGGTCCTTTGTTTAGGATGGACAGATCAATGATTGCCCGGGTGGATCGCCCAGATGGTTTGGGCATAGACATGATGTTAATGAGTGGGGTAACACCGAAGGAAACCTGTCAACTTACTGTTGATGTGGTCGATGTAGTAGATGCCAATCTGAGGGTCGTATGAGGCCTCCCATCCCCACGGTAACTCGTCTCCCACACAGTCCGCAAACGACAGGGGCTTCGTCAACCTGAGAGAGAGAGAGAAAAACATACAGTATCTGTACACAGAAACACATGAAACGTAAAGCTAGTGCAAATCGTAACCAATCTATAAACTACATCAGGTGGTTCATTCATATAAAAAGACGAGTAAAAAGAATTACTACAAGGCTGGTTAGACTGTCATAGTGACCTTAGGAACTAGAGTTCAGAAAGACAAGCCACTAAACGACAACACTGGAGCATCCAGCAGTAACAGTGACACATTCCTGAGGGACCAAAGTCTAAAACTGGCATCGTGGTACCACTCACTCAGCTCAGTGTGGCTGGCTGTGGGCTGGGGGAAGTCTGGCTAGACAGGGAGAGAGAAGGGACACTATAAACCACTGTGCCTTCTATTTGGAATGCGTTGCCCAAGGACTGGCTGGGTGGCTGCCTTTACATTGTTCCCACTCTCCTTTCCACTGGTAGCTTGGATGACTTGGCCCATGTAGACAGTAGATGAGAGACAGCCAAGATCACTGGCGGGGTCATGGCAAGATGGGGGTGGAGAACGGGTGGAGGAGTGAGAGGGAAGGAGCGGTTTTGGAAGAATGTGTTGTATCTTTGAAACTCCAAAATCTGTTTGAAAAACTGGGACATAGTCTATATTGGATAAGTCTAAGAATGTGGGCAATGGGTATTAACTTGCAGTTTAAGCCAAGCCAGCATGCAGCCCGGCGTACTTCACTGTGTTTATTCAGTGCACTCTCACTCGAAGACACACAAACGCTAAATGTTAACAAACAGGTGCACACACACAGGCCATCTCTCCTGGCCTGGGCGGCTGTCAGTCTGGTATGCACGCTCCCTCTTGGCTGTAAAAGTTAAAAATTAGACAGACGGAATTCCTGGTATGTCCCCTCGGCTGGGTCGGCCGACTATCGCACTCCGTACACCACCGACGACCTTTGAACTCAGAAGCCAGTCTCTGGACTGGTCTGCTGTTCTCCTACTACAGGTATTGGCCTACTATGACTATTATCTACAGTTACTACTATGCTACTAGTTTAGCATCAGAGTGGCTGGACAACTGAAGAACAAATGCATACAAAACTCAGTGAGGTCAGCAGCGACACTAAGCAATGTCAAAATAGAGGCCGTACTGAAGTGACAGGATAGGGAGGGACTGCCCTCCTCCCCCACTATTTCATTTGTATTTATTTTATTTAACCTTTATTTAACTTGGCAAGTCAGTTATGAACAAATTCTTATTTACAATGACGGCCTAGGAACAGTGGGTTAACTGCCTTGTTCAGGGGCAGAACGACAGATTTTACCTTGTCAGCGCGGGGATTCGATCTAGCAATCTTTGTTACTGGCCCAACGCTCTAACCACTAAGCCACAGTTGAAGTCAGAAGTTTACATAAACTAGTTTTAATGACTCCAACCTAAGTGTTTCAACCACTCCACAAATTTCTTGTTAACGAACTATAGTTTGGGCAAGTCGGTAAGGACATCTACTTTGTGCATGACACAAGAAGTTTTTCCAACAATTGTTTACAGACAGATTATTTCACTTATAATTCAATGTATCACAAGTCCATTGGGTCAGAAGTTTACATACACAAAGTTGACTGTGCCTTTAAACAACTTGGAAAATTCCAGAAAATGACATCATGGCTTTAGAAGCTTCTGATGGGCTAATTTACATCATTTGAGTCAATTGAAGGTGTACCTGTGGATGTATTTCAAGGCCTATCTTCAAACCTCTTTGCTTGACATCATGGGAAAATCAAAAGAAATCAGCCAAGACCTGAGTCTGGCTCATCCTTGGGGGAACTTTTCAAACGCCTGAAGGTACCACCTTCATCTGTACAAACAATAGTACGCAAGTATAAACACCATGGGACCACGCAGCCGTCATACCTCTCAGGAAGGAGACGCGTTCTGTATCCTAGAGATGAATGTACTTTGATGTAAAAAGTGAAGGTCAATCCCAGAACAACAGCAAAGGACCTTGTGAAGATGCTGGAGGAAACAGGTGCAAAGTATTTATATCCACAGCAAAGAGTCCTATATCGACATAACCTGAAAGGCCGCTCACCAAGGAAGAAGCCACTGCCCCAAACCCGCCATAAAAAAAGCCAGACTACGGTTTGCAACTGCACATGGGGACAAAGATCGTACTTTTTGGAGAAATGTCCTCTGGTCTGATGAAACAAAAATAGAACTATTTGGCCATAATGACCATCATTATGCTTGGAAGAAAAAGGGGGGCGCTGGCAAGCCGAAGAACACCATCCCAACCGTGAAGCATGGGGGTGGCAGAATCATGTTGTGGGGGTGCTTTGCTGCAGGAGGGACTGGTGCACTTCACAAAATAGGTGGCATCATGAGGCAGGAAAATTATGTGGACATATTGAAGCAACATCTCAAGACATCAGTCAGGAAGTTAAAGCTTGGTCGCAAATGGGTCTTCCAAATGGACAATGACCCCAATCATACTTCCAAAGTTGTGGCAAAATGGCTTAAGGACAACAAAGTCAAGGTATTGGAGTGGCCATCACGAAGCCCTGACATCAATCCTATAGAAAATTTGTGGGCAGAACTGAAAAAGCGTGTGCGAGCAAAGAGGCCTACAAACCTGACTCAGTTACACCAGCTCTGTCAGGAGGAATGGGCCACAATTCACCCAACTTATTGTGGGAAGCTTGTGGAAGGCTACCCGAAACGTTTGCTCCAAGTTAAACAATTTAAAGGCAATGCTACCAAATACTAATTGAGTGTATGTAAACTTCTGACACACTGGGAATGTGATGAAATGAATAAAAGCTGAAATCATTCTCTACTATTATTCTGACATTTCACATTCTTAAAATAAAGTGGTGATCCTAACTGACCTAAGACAGAGATTTGTGAAAAACTGAGTTTAAATGCATTTGGCTAAAGTGTATGTAAACTTCCGACTTCAACTGTACCTGCCACCTCAATAGTCACACTATGGTGTGACTATTGAGACATCTTCTGACAGGTAGTCTGCCCCTCAGTGTGTGTGTGTGTGTGTACCACATTCCAGAAATTGATAACTCACTCACACCTTGGCTATCCACCCCGCACCCCACAATGAGATATCCTCACCTCACCCAACTGCCATGTCACACATTCTGTATCACCATACACACATTGTTGTGCTCTGAACCCGCATACACGCACACACAATGGCTAGCCCAACATCTCCATAAGCCCCATACATCACCACTGGGCACCTCCTTGCCTTGCACAATAACCAAGACTGCTACAAATGACATGTCCAAAAGAGAGAAAAGTGTTCAGCTGGCCCTTCACACATCAAAGGACACATCACTGAGGTTGCCAGCCACACAGTCAGCAGTGGGACACAACGACCTGGACTGGAGCTTGTTGCTGTGGCTGAGATAAGATGTCTGACTGACTAGCACCTTTTGATGCGTCCCGACCAACAGAAGAGGAGCCAAACATCACCACTACAGAAAGGAGTGGGTGTGCGCGTGTGTGAAGAGGAGGTATGTGAGGGAGAGATAAGAGGAAGACAACAGGAAAGGTGGGGTGGGACGATTGGACTGTACACTGTCGTCATGGTAACAATGATCCAAGGTCTCTAGGCCTGGGACTATTTCTCACCACAACGGTCAGCTGAGGGGACATAAAGAGACTAAAAGAGACTCCCATTAGTCACAGTCTCTGACAGTATCTCCAGAACAGAACAGGCTGATAGTTGAATGGATGTGAGAAACAACCTGTAACTATCCTGACAACGGAAACCCCCAAATGTGAATTTGTGGCCAAAGCTAATTTTGCACATAAGCAATTAGCCTATCAGACCACAACAAAACAAGCTAGCTGCCAAGTCTCCAGACGGGCCTACTTTGTGGAAATTCACTTTCACACTAGAATGTTGACCGCTGTGTCAAGAGATGCTCTATGGAAGAGGTCAGTAAACAGGCGTGCAGGCTTTTGTTCCAGCCCAGCACTAACACCTAATTCAACGGAACGTTACAACCTTGGTTAGCTGAATACAAGTGAAAACATACAGTGGCAGGCTACTAGATAGACACACATTGAAAGCATTCAGCCTAGTCCCTAGGAATATGTTGGCCGGCCAGTGAAGGAGCAGGAAACCGTGGCCTGTGGACGGCCATGTGTCGCACATTACAGGACGCGGCCATGTTTTCTGGTCTCCAAGGCTACCACACACTCTTGTTTGCGTCTATCTACCCTCTTCCCTCTATTCCCCCCTTCCTCTCTCTTCTCCCTCTCGTTCAGACTCAAGCACAGACACCAGCAGCTGTGAAAAGCCAGGATTTACATCACTTCTTTTATTATCGCCCCCCACCACCACCCTGCCAACAAAGTCATACAGAGCGCCAAAAAAATTAAGAAGAAAAAGGAGAGAGAGGGAAGACTTTTGTGGCAGAGGGCGTGCTTGTACAAATTCGCCCCAATTAAACAGGTCAAGCTCCAAGCAGAGAGGGCCAAGAGAATTTGTGCGCGTGTGTACGCGCGCCTGTGTGTGCATGGGAGGGGAGAAACTTGGGCTGAAGTCTTATCTCTGCCTCCTCTTCTGGAAATAAACATTTTTGGGGCTGGAGCAGTGAGGAAGGAGGCCTGTTCCTCTATTTTCTGGGGGATTTAGACAGGGAGGGAGGCCCGTTCCTCTATTTTCTGGGGGATTTAGACAGGGAGGGAGGGCTCAGGAATGTGGTGCAGCACTCCGCCACTCTCTCATAAATGCGAGATCTGGATGGCGGGGCCTTTCAGACGTCAGGGGGAGGAGAGAGAAAGAATGAGGGAAAAAGATAGAGGAAGGAGGATGTCTGAGGGAGAGTTGAAAGTGAAATAGAAAAGGGGGAGGCAGGGGGGGGGGGGTGAGAAAGAAGAGAAGGATGGAGCGCGAGAGAGATTGAAATAATTTGTCAACCACTGTAGAATTTGTGAAATACTGTAGAACTGACATTGTTTGCACAACGTTAAATCACTCCTGTCAGTTAGGCCTCGGCCAATGAAGCTCGTTTAAATGTGAATTTGAGAGGCGAGGGAAAGCAAGGGAGAAAGGTGGGAAAAAAAGAAGGGGATTCCTTTTTCCTGACAAAAATGTGTATTCCTTCACTGGCCAGCCAGGGTCCCCTCTGCTTGACTGAACAGAACAGATCTAGTCTCTGGCCTGACTGTAACCATGGGGATGAGAGGGTATGACTTGCAGGTGAAGCATGAGACAGTCTTGGCGCGGCTTGGCGGAGTGCTATGCTAAAGGTGGGAGGGTCCACTTGGATTCCAAGTATAACACACACACACCAAAATCTTTTCAAAACGCATCATTTTGGGATTAATCGGGGGGATATTGCGTTGACAGGGTTCGTGCTCTCCAACTTCACTTCATAATATCAGAGTACAGAGGCAGATCATTTGTAAATATGAAACACCTGTTGCTATCTGGCAATGGGACTTTCCCCCAGTTCCCATACACAAATCCATCTTGTGATGAAAAAGTTCCATCCTATGTCAATGGAGAATCAATTCTGGACAAATTATACAGGTGAGTTAATCTTTGTGGCACACTATGCACGTCTCTGTTCCATCTATCCATCACTTCATGGTTATCATGATGCACTGGACCCGTACCTCGCAACCAAACAAAACAATATGATGGCGACATTCACCAAGTCATAGAACATGTCAGCAAAATGCATCAAGACGTCTTCCTTGCGTTTCCAAGCCGTCTGCAAGCTGTCAACAAGCGGCCGCAATTAACACCATAGGCCTACAACGGCATTGGATTACTACAAGCCAGTAGTGGTGTGGGGGGGTTGATACAGTTACACATTACAATATTATTTTTGGATGATATTATATTACTTGACTCCAAGCCGCCTGTACCCGTAGCTTGTTCTCCATCTTCTTTTTAAATAGTGAACCAATGTGTTTTCAGCACTTTTATTTCCCCGACTGACAAAAACCCGTTCTCACGGTCTGTCGTCTCTCTGCAGCAGACATATAGTGAGCAATACGTTTGGAACATCAAATCAAAATTAAAATCACAGAATCAAATCGTAGTACATATAGAATCGCAATACATATCTTTTCGACATCTAGGTATCCTGATAATATCGTATCTTGATGTCACTGGCAATTACAGGCCCTACAAGCCAGACAGCACAATCTCCCCCTGGGCCCATACTCATAAAGAGTCTCCAAGTAGGACTACTGATCTTGGAACAGGTCCACTCTGTCCATGTAATCTTATTGATTTTGATCTAAAAGGCTAAACTGATCCTAGTTCAGCACTGCTACCCTGAGAAGATTTTTGAATACAGGCCCTGAACTATCTTTGTGACAGACAGAATGCCTAGAAAGAAATAGTCTGTAGCATATTTGGCTGAAATAACTGGAGTGAGTAATAATAATAATTTATTTAAACTTGTATAATGCTTTTCTTTAAAGTAAAGAATCTCAAAGTGCATAGTAGGCCGGATGATTAAGCTGATCCTAGATCTGTGCCTACCTGCAACATCTCTCCTGAACAGGACGGTGAGGTGTGGCAGAGGTGGAAAGAAACAGGGCACGCCGCCAAAGCTACGGCCGCCGGTAACACAGAGGATATATTTGTCAGGCGAACCCTCTTTTCACAGTACACACTATCTTTATAACCGTTATGTTCTTCACAACAATGTATCAACAGACAATACAGGGACAGAACCAATAGCAGCCAAATAGTAAACCTACATAACGTGTTTACAGAATATATGATTTCTACCCCTCAACATATCACGGCAATGTCCTTAGGGTCGTGAATACCATTAGGATTTCTGAGCCTGGGCCAAGATTGAGATTGTGAAAAGGCGTTGAGTATGATTCCCTTCCACCCTGACACGGTATCTTAGCATTATTGCCCGATTAACACCGTTCTAGAATTAGAGGAATTAGTCTACCATTCTAGAAGGTTCATATTCTAGAATGTGTAGAATCTAGACACGGTTCAGGTGGAGGGAGGGAACCGTGGATAATGATGATTTGGCTGGTTTCTGAGTGGGAGCAACTTGATGTATATCATTCACAATGCCTGGTGGTGTTGGTGGTGGCCTCATAGGAATGGCTAGCATGCCACCTATTATAGACTAGCAGTTTTCCAACAATATAATGCATTAAGACACACTATAGAAGCATTTGGCTTCAATTACCCTCGCTCGTTAAGTTTAGGGGGGTCTGAGTGAGAGCAGAATGGAACATCCGTTTTCAGCACAGTGTCACATGGCCTTCTCTTCAGACTCTTCAGGTTTCAATCAGCAACACACATCTGACATACATATGAGGCGTCAATATGACAACAATATAGGACTACTGTTGCGATTGATATGAAGCAAATTGAATTAAATAATATAACAGGCTAATGACTAGAATGGTTCAGTCATTGAGCGTTTTAATCAAGTGTTTAATCATGTTCTATCTATGCATGACTTGACACTAACGTACAACTAAATTAGCATTAACGAATCTCACATTTCCATAGGGCAGTCAGGCATCATCCTTCCATTACGGCCGTACTTTCTGACCAATTATCCTCATAATTAGAGCGTAATGGTTTGTTATAAGTGGCTTGTGTCGTGTGGTGAACCCAATGTAATAAAACCCTGGTAAGAAAGACCTCAATTGAATTAAGTGTGCGTGTCAATACCGGCTAATGTACCGAATTAGCCTATTATTGAAAGCAATGGGCGGTTAGGTTTCTTCCTCCCCATGAAATTAGCCTATAATGATATGGCAATCAAATATGCTACAGTTTAAAATGATTGTGTTTTGCATGTTAAATGTTTTTTTTTTATCGAACCAGGGTCTGTAGTGACGCCTCTAGCACTGAGATACAGTGCCTAAGAACGCTGCGCCACTCGGGAGCCCCTACATTTGGGGGATCTCAGATGCCCAGATTACCATATTTTTCATGACAATTTAATCAAACATTTACGAAAGCCAAAACGTTAATTTAGGGAAACTGGAGCTTTAAAAAAAAAAGTGGCATAGATTATTATCAGAGTCCTTTCAGAGAGTGCAGGAGACTCCACTTTCTTCATAGCGTTTGAGCTTGGCATTGTAATTTCCTTTTCATAGATAGTAAGTATAGCTGTCTGTAATGAAATAGCTTATTTTACTGTAATAACTTTAGTATTGCTTTTATTTTGTACCTATCTGGGTCTCTGATCAAATGGAATCATACGCAGTAGAAGTTCTAGAATCTCAGCAACAGAGCTCACGAGTTTGCTGTAGTTGCATAAAATGAGCACGTTGGTTTGATATGCTTGCTAGCTCACAAGAATAATGGTGCTAGCTATGGCTTGTTGAATCCTCATTGAAATTGTGAACTAGCTAACGTTAGCATCGTAAGGAATTTATTCCAAACCATGACATCAGAAAGTTAGCTATCCAGTTAGCAAACTATAGCTAACTGCAAGCTACATCCGGCATAGCCAGCTGAAATTCAATTTATCTAAACTATGCAACTAGCTATCAGTTAGAGTTTTTGCAATAGCTAACGTTAGATATGCTCAAATATCCTGTACGTTCTCGCAATAACATTATGCGATGCTAGCTAACTTAGCAAAGGCGTGTTGATAGTTTCACACTATAAAAATACAACTAGCGACTGTTAACGTTACTGTTCAAGGCATTTGCTTGTTCGAAACCCCTTTGTGTCGTAAAAGTGTGTAATCAACTGTTCATAAACTGTTTACAAACGCTGCCCGTGTCAACTTCGCAAAATTTCGCAAACAGACGCTCTCTTGCTTACCTGTCCCTCGGGTCTATCCAGCTTGTTTGTTTAGTGTTGTGGTCGATATAAAACACTTTGCCGTCAAAGTCCCTCGCTTCTTCCCAGCCGTCGGGTAACGGCAGCTGGCCATTCCCCTTCCTAGGCATGTTCATCTTCTAAAAGTTCCGCCATAAGTACGGTTAAAAAAAAACTCCAGTGGAATACTAAAAAGCGACGAAAAAAAGTCAGTAAAGATCCATGTTTTGCGTTCCCCTGTCCTCCATCTTGGGTTCCTAGCTGAACACATAGACCGGGACAGACAGACTTGACTCCGTTCCCAGCCAACGGGACATTAGCATGTCATTAGCATAAATCTATTTGCATGCGCATTCCTGAGCGTTGCATTCCTGCGGCTTAACCCTTTCCAAGACATCACCAGTAGAAAATGTGTGTTGTCAAGACAACTTGTTCCACTGGTCCCATCCCCACGTTCCCGTTCCCCATACCAGACAAGCGGGACACATTACACCGCCGCGTTAAATAGTTTTGTTATCGGCTGCTGTCGCTCTATGCAAGAACTGGGAGAAAAAGTTTTGGAATGGTGAAATATGCACCATTGCAAAATATAGGCAGATAGGATGATGGGATAGTGACAGGGATAAAATATGATATGTCCCCAGATAATTCAATATCTACATAAACTTGGGGAAATAATTATCGAACATAATAATAGAGAAAGTTTAACAACACTGCATAACTTTAAAGGGACAATCTGTGATTGCTGTAATACAAAAAATAAAGGACTTTATTGGTGTCTATATTGAAGTGGTAAAAGGTCATTGCGATACGAATAAGGGAGGGAAATTACTCCATTAGGGTGTGGCTCTTTAACTTTTTGTAAAGGGCATCCTATAAGCCTATACACTGGCTGTACAAAACATTATGAACACCTGCTCTTTCCATGACATAAACTGACCTGGTCAATATTAGGAAGGTGTTCTTAATGTTTTGTAATGTTTCTCAGTGTATATCAGTGTTATAGCATATGTTATAGAATTATATTGTCTATGTCTGACTGTTATGGGTGAATCAGTGCATATTTCAGCTTTGTAAATAGGTCTGATGGATAGGCAACACGTGATTATCTAAAGACCTGCTGATTCTCACGCATAGATCAATAATACAAGTAACAGACTAACAGCATTGTTTTTGTGGCTAGTGAAATAATCACATTGCTCTTCATTCCTGCGGTTAAACATCAGCTGTAATCCTGCAAGGCATTATGGAGTCACACTACAGGGTACGTAGGCGACAAGACATTGCCTTGAGTGAACTCTGGGCCAGGGGGAAAAAACACCAGTTTTATTCATACAATTTCAATTGCTTGTCTGTTCTCTTTGGGCTAGGATGCAATTTGACACATTTTCTGTACAGATATTTGGAAAAGGTTTATCTCGACTTCAAAAGGAACTATAGTGAGACAATCTATTTCTAGGAATACACAGACTGCGGATGTTTTTTGTTTTTCTCAAACTTTTCCCAACCATTCTCAACCAATTGTTACCTTTTTGTTAACTTCTGTCCATGGCAATATGAATCCTTTTTTACTTTATGAGAGAACCTTTGATCCTCCTGTAGGTCGGCCTTTTCAGAATAAAATGTCACTCTGTTACGGCTTTCTAGGTGTGAAGGAGAGTCGGACCAAAATGCGGCGTGTAGATTACGATCCATGTTTAATAAACAAACGTGAACACGAATCAATTACAAAAACAATGAATGTAACGAAAACCGAAACAGCCTATACTGGTGTAAATAAACACAGAACAGGGACATAAGGACATCAGGACAATCACCCACAAAACACTCAAAAAATATGGTTGCCTAAATATGGTTCCCAATCAGAGACAACGATAAATACCTGCCTCTGATTGAGAACCACTTCAGACAGCCATAGACATATCTAGAACACCCCACTAAGCTACCATCCCTATACAAAACACACCACATACAAAAACCCATGCCACACCCTGGCCTGACCAAATTAATGAAGACAAACACAAAATACTTCGACCAGGGCGTGACAGAACCCCCCTCCCAAGGTGCGGACTCCCGGACGCACACCAAAAACCATAGGGGAGGGTCCGGGTTGGCGTCTGTCCATGGTGGCGGCTCCGGCGCGGGACGTGGACCCCACTCTATCAAAGTCTTAGTCCCTCTTCCTCGCGTCCTTAGATAGTCCACCCTCGCCGCCGACCATGGCCTAGTAGTCCTCACCCAGGGCCCCACTGGACTGAGGGGCAGCTCGGGACTGAGGGGAAGCTTGGCACTGAGAGGAAGCTCGGCACTGAGAGGAAGCTCAGGCAGGTAGTTGGCTCTGGCAGATCCTGGCTGGCTGGCGGTTCTGGCAGAGTCTGGCTGACTGGCGGATCTGGAAGTGTCTGGCTGACTGGCGGATCTGGAAGAGTCTGGCTGACTGGCAGATCTGGAAGAGTCTGGCTGACTGGCAGATCTGGAAGAGTCTGGCTGACTGGCAGATCTGGAAGAGTCTGGCTGACTGGCAGATCTGGAAGAGTCTGGCTGACTGGCAGATCTGGAAGAGTCTGGCTGACTGGCGGATCTGGAAGAGTCTGGCTGACTGGCGGATCCTGGCAGACTGGCGGCTCTGGCTGCTCCATGCTGACTGACGGCTCTGGCTGCTCCATGCTGACTGGCAGCTCTGGCGGCTTCTTGCAGACTGGCAGCTCTGGCGGCTTCTTGCAGACTGGCAGCTCTGGCGGCTTCTTGCAGACTGGCAGCTCTGGCGGCTTCTTGCAGACTGGCAGCTCTGGCGGCTTCTTGCAGACTGGCAGCTCTGGCGGCTTCTTGCAGACTGGCAGCTCTGGCGGCTCCTTGCAGACTGGCAGCTCTGGCGGCTCCTTGCAGACTGGCAGCTCCTTGCAGACTGGCAGCTCCTTGCAGACTGGCAGCTCCTTGCAGACTGGCAGCTCTAGCTGCTCCATGCATACTGACAGCTCTGGCTGCTCCATGCAGACCGGCAGCTCTGGCTGCTCCATGCAGACTGACAGCTCCTTGCAGACTGACAACAGCTCTAGCTGCTCCATGCATACTGGCAGCTCTGGCTGCTCCATGCAGACCGACAGCTCTGGCTGCTCCATGCAGACTGGCATCTCTGGCTGCTCCATGCAGACTGGCAGCTCTGGCTGCTCCATGCAGGCTGGCCGCTCTGGCCGCTCCATGCAGGCTGGCAGCTCTGGCTGCGCTGAACAGGCAGGAGACTCCGGCAGAGCTATAGAGAAGGAAGGCTCTGGTAGCGCTGGAGAGGCGGAAGGCTCTGGCAGCGCTGGAGAGGCGAGGCGCACTGTAGGCCTGATGCGTGGTGCTGGCACTGGTGGTACTGGGCCGAGGACACGCACAGGAAGCCTGGTGCGGGGAGCTGCCACCGGAGGGCTGGTGTGTGGAGGTGGCACAGGATGGGCTAGACCGTGAAGGCGTACTGGAGATCTTGAGAGCAGTGCTGGCACAGGACGTGCAAGGATAGGAAGGTGCACAGGAGGCCTGGTGCGTGAGGCTGGCAAATCTTCACCAGCCGACTAACACGCACCTCAGGACGAGTATGAAGCGCTGACCCAGGTGCCATCAAATCCCCGACACGCTCCGTCGGGCAAATTCCATGCTTAAAGCACCAACACAGCAACTCCCTCTTAACTCTCTCCTCCAATTTCCCCATTAATTCCTTCACAGTCTCTGCTTCGCTCACCTCCAACACCGGCTCTGGTTCTGGTCTCCTCATTGGCTACTCACGATAAACAGGGGGAGTTGGCTCAGGTCTGACTCCTGACTCTGCCACACTCTCCCTGAGGCCCCCCCCCCCCCCCCAAGACATTTTTGGGGCTGACTCTCGGGCTTCCTTCTGCGCCGCCATGCTTGCTTCACCAACTCCATTCTTCTATACCCCTCTTCGCACTGCTCCAGCAAATCCCAGGCGGGCTCCAGGCACTCCTCCTGGGTCGACCGCCCACCTGTCTATTTCCTCCCAAGTAGTATAGTCCAGACATTGCTGCCTCTCCTGCTGTTGCTGCTGCTGCTGCTGCCTCTGTTGCTTCTCCTGCTGCTCCTGCCTGTTGACACGCCGCTTGGTCCTGTTGTGGTGGGTGATTCTGTTACGGCTTTCTAGGTGTGAAGGAGAGTCGGACCAAAATACGGCGTGTAGATTACGATCCATGTTTAATAAACAAACGTGAACACAAATCAATTACAAAAACAACAAACACAATGAACGTAACGAAAACCGAAACAGCCTATACTGGTGTAAATAAACACAGAACAGGGACATCAGGACAATCACCCACGAAACACTCAAAGAATATGGTTGACTAAATATGGTTCCCAATCAGAGACAACGATAAACACCTGCCTCTGATTGAGAACCACTTCAGACAGCCATAGACATATCTAGAACACCCCACTAAGCTACAATCCCTATACAAAACACACCACATACAAAAACCCATACCACACCCTGGCCTGACCAAATAAATGAAGACAAACACAAAATACTTCGACCAGGGCGTGACACACTCTCTGATCAGAGCTGGGATATGTTTTTATCTCAGAGTCTGTGTGATGTCATTTTCGGATGTGAGGCACACAGCACCTTTCTCTTTCCTCTCCTCATCTCATCAGCCTCGCAGGCTGCTCATTCAGACCAGGGAGGAGACGGAGAGGGCAGTCAGGTCAGAAGGGCAAGGCTGGAAATATTGTTTGAAATTCAAGGGAGCAATGGAGTAATACAGAGAGGTAGATAGAGAGACAGGCAGAAGGGAGGAGAATACATGGAAGACAGGTCAGTGTAGGGCAGAGCCGGAGATATTGTTGATATGACATTCAAGAGAGAAGTTGGGAGACAGGTAGAGACAGGGCGGGAGGATATGGATGAGAGGTCCCAGTGGGCACAAACTGTTTGAATCAATGTTGTTTCAATGTCATTTGTCAACGTATTGTGACTTAGAATCGATGTGAATAATACATTGGATTTGCAAAAAGTCATCAATGTAAACTGTTGTTTTGAGGGAGAAATTTCAACCACAGAGTTACATCATCGTGGTCATCTCAATTATAGACAAACCCTTATATAATATGTTGAATTTGTACCTTTGAAATAATGTTAGATCTTCAATGTCATATCCACTATCAGAAAAAAAACAATAGGCTAGGCAGCACCTCCTACTGGAGAGTTAATCTATCTACAGCTATCCATTTGGTCTCTCATCCAGGGTGTTAACCAGTCCGGCTTGGCTTTGATATTTGTCACTGACTACTAGCAATGTGCAATCATGAGAATTATTATTGAGAGATCTCTTTCATAACGAAATAGATTCACTGTTGCTATCGAAGTAATTCCAAAGGGTAGGCTCAATAAAGAAAATGAAATCTAAGTCATTCAGGCCTATGTCACATTTGCGAAGTCATCAACAGCTATTGTTTCAATTCAACCCAGGGTTCAACTAAAAATTGATGTTACATATACGTAGATAGGCCTTGGGCTTCAAGCTTTGGTTGATGTCAAATGTAATCTTAACTTGCCTGTTAACTTAACAAATGATATGTTGGATTCACATCTCCCAACTAAACCAAAAATAAAAAAGTTAAAGAATAGGATTAATCCAGTGGTTCAGATGGAACTATCAAAGCATTAGATACATCTCCTTTAACGTTGATATTTGGTCGCGTTGTCAACCAAACACAATTCGATGTGACTTGTAATACAGTAAATTAAGGCTATCTTACAAACTAACGTAACAGTTTTTTTGTTAAACTTTAAAACGAGTAACTAAACCATGGCCACATTTTGAGGTTACTGTAACTATAAAAGTCTTATTATGGAATCGTAGAAAGTATTTATGTTCAAGCTAGCATGCAAAGGTCACAGGTCTGTGGAGATCTTCACAATATAAATATCTGTCACAGAATTGAGAACAACATTGATCACTTGCAAATGTACTTTCAATGTATTCTCAACTGCAATCCAGGTCATTTGGTTGTGCTATTAGATGAAGCACAGTGATAAGACATTAAGTTGCTGTATAAATGCAAAATATCTGACATCGTTTTCCCATTTGAACTTTTGTCGTGCTTTTAAATTGTCGAGAGCGCGGCGATAACACATTTAGATGACAACGAAGCAAAAAATCTGACTTTTTTTTTTCTATTGGAATTTGGTTGTGCTTTTAGATAGTTGAAAGCATAGTGATAAATCATTGGGAATTCAGCAAACTTATGGCAGTCTTTTCGAGGGGGTGAATAAAGGCTTGTGGATCAACGTCTCAACCAGAAATGTCCACGTTAAAATGACGTGGTGAGCCCAGTGGGGTGGTAAATAAGACAGGACGTTTGATCGATGTTGAAAGCAATACATATATCAAGAAGAGTTGGAGAAGAAAGAGGGAGGAAGAGAGAATAGCTCAGGAAAGGGTGCCATTTCTGCAGTGCTGCTGACTACGCAATATGATGAAATAAATCATTCTCACATCGCTGCGGGTAAACATCTTTTGTCTTTTTGTTTTTTACCCACTATCTCCAAACTCAATTTGGTAGATCGGGGATATTCCCGACCTTTTGATCAGATTTTCTGAACGTGCAGGAATCAAATTAGTAGAAAACCAAAAGCTTCTACTTTCCTTCCATATTGTCTGTCACATTTGATAAATGAATACCAGTGGATGCTGCTGAGAGGAGGATGGCTCATTCCAGCCATTATTATGAGCTGTCCTCCCCTCGCCAGCCTCCAGTGATGGATACTTTAGGGATGGTGACTGGCTGCCATCTTAGTTTTGGTTGGAATAGCAATGCCCTACAAGTAAATCAAGTAAACACTTGAGTAAATGAGTGATACAAAATCAATTAAACGCAGGTGCTTCCTGAGTTAATTAAACAATTAACATTCCGTCGTGCTTAGGACCATGTATAAAAATGCCTAGTTGCTCATTATTTTGGCCACCATGGCTGGAAGAAGAGATATCAGTGACTTTGAAAGAGGGGTCTCAAAGGAGCATAGGGGGTGTGTGTGTGTCTTAGTCACCAGATCTCCCAATTAAACACTGCTCTTTGACCTGGTAATGAGGACCGAAATGGAAATAAGTCTTGTTCATTTATTCATTCATGCGTTCCTTTGTTCATCCATCCACTCATCCTATTTGTTAATTCATCCATCCTTTCACCAACCCATCCATTCAGTCATTATTTTGTTTACCCATCAATCCATCCATATATCCTTCCATGCATTCCCTCATCCATCCATTTCACCGGGTACAGCTCTTTCTGGGTGACCAGGGCATCCCGGGCTACTGTCAGGTACTCCTTCAACATCCTCTCCTGCTGCTTCTTCCACTCCGCCCGGAGGTCCTTTATTTGTAGCCTCCTTTTGTGTCATACAGCTACAGCACGCCAGAACACTGATTCAGATATACAAGTAACTGCCAAAGTAATGGAAACACTTGAGTAAATGAGGGATACAAAGTATATTGAAAGCATGTAGTTCCACACTGGTGTGGTTCCTGAGTTAATTAAGCAATGAATATCCCATCATGCTTATGGTCATGTATAAAAATGCTGTGCAGGCTATTATTTGGGCCATTAGTTTGGCTACCATGGCAATGCCCCCATAGGATTAAATATTCCCCCATCCACAGGGCACGAGTGGTAGGATGAGCTGAATGGTTGGATGAGCAAAATAATATGCAAACCCTATGCCATGGCCATCTCAGTCACCAGATCTCAACACAATTGAACACTTCTGGGAGATTCTGGAGCGGCACCTGAGACAGCGTTTTCCAGCACCATCAACAAAACACCAAATTATCGAAGAATGGTGTCGCAACCCTCCAATAAAGTTCCAGACACTTGTAGAATCTAAGCCAAGGCCCATTAAAGCTGTTCTGGAGGCCCGTGGTGGCCCAACAACCTATTAAGACACTTTATGTTGGTGTTTCCCTTAATTTGGCAATTACCTGTACATTCTAACGAACCAATAGACGCTTCTTTAAAGGCCACACAAAACCCTTTCAAGAATGTCATTTCAAACCACCAAGACAGATAGATACAGTATCTTCCATTCATTTCAATATTTTCAGGAAAATACAGATAAACACTTGTTCATCAGTTTCCTCTGAGTTCTCCATAGACTTCATTGTGTGGTGGTGGTGAAGCTTTAGCTGCTAAGCACATTTCTGGAGAGTTAGGTCAGTGGGCTCTCCGCTCTACTTGTGGTTTAGCACGAGAATTCCGCAGCATTCTTGTCGTCGGTAGTCATGTGCTACATCCCAAACAGAACCCTATTCCGTACATAGCGAGATAATGTATGGGCCCCTGGTCAAAAGTAGGGCACCATATAGGGAATAGGGTGCCATTTGACACTCAGACATGGCTTTCTTCTGATGCTACCTCTGGTTCAATCCTCTACCACTGTTAGCTAAGCTGCTAAAATTGCTCTAATGGTAAGTAGAGCTTTGATGTTGCTGAGAGCAGTTCCACCCGTCTTTCCCCACTTAAATCACGCCCCCCCACCCTCGCCACCCCTTCAAAGCCAAAGTCATCTGAAAGTTACCTGTTTAAATCCCTAAACTCACTGTATCTGTAAAACATTCCATTGGTCAATTCTACTACAGCAGAATTGGCTAGATCGTACTCAGACTGACTAGAATGCAACAGTAAGTTGCATAATGATTACATCTATTTTAGCAGTAATCTGTCACACTATACATTGACATAGGATATCGCTCGAGCACTTTTACAGATATGGACACCTATGGGTACGGCGCTAAGACATGACGCCAGGGGTTAAGGTATGATGTAATTGGACTGAAGTTGATACCTTTGTTACCCTTCTGGAAGTCTCGTTCCCATCCAATGCCTGTGTGTAATCTGGCCAATTGAGACTACCTTTTCGGACCAGTCAGTCAAACACCATTTTGGCTGTGACTCTGGAGAAGGGCACCATTGTGAGTTTGTGACATGGTCAACACGAGGCAGAGGGAAACATCTTTGGTGAAAATAGAGCCTGCATCAAAGAGAGAGAGGAGAGAGGTGAGAGAGAAAAAGTTAGTCGTCAATACTCTCCCTATTCAACTCAAACAAACACCTAAACAAACTGCTGAAATACATATTTACGTAATCAACGACAGCATGACTGATGCATTCCTTAGGAAAAAGCCATTTTAATCTTAATCGGTTTAGCAACAGTGGAATTCAATGCATCTGGCCAATATCTCTTGGAGATTCATTCCTTCTGAAAGTGGCAGAAGGGGGAGGGAGAGGGGCAGAGAGAGAGAGAGAGAGAGAGGGGTGGAGAGAGAGAGAGAGGGGCAGAGAGAGAGAGAGGGAGTGTGCGTACTACAGCAGGAAGATTTGTGACCTTTTGCCACAAGAAAAGAGCAACCAGTGAAGAACAAACACCATTGTAAATACACCATTGTAAATACCCATATTTATGTTTATTTATTTTCCCTTTTGTACTTTAGACATAATATTGACATTTTAAATGTCTTTATTCTTTTGTAACTTCTGTGAGTGTAATGTTTACTGTTCATTTTTATTGTTTATTTCACTTTTGTTTATTATCTACTTCACTTTATTTGGCAATGTTAACACACAAAAGTCCTTGAATTGAATTGAGAGACAGGCCCATACCATATGCCAGACCACCTGAGCATCGGGCCTATTACCCACAATGCAGTAGTTCATTTCCATAAAAGGACCCATGAGCACCAACATGAGAAGTTCATAGGAACGAATTTCAATGGAAATTTTCTTGTTACTTACAACGTCATGCTAATCACATTAGCGCACATTAGCTCAACCGTTCCACAGGGAAGGTCACCGCTCCCGTAGAGGTTAAAGCTATTAGAAATACATCAAAACACAATAATGTTGAAGTAAAGTCCCCCTGCCAACTAATATCAACCCATGTTTAATTTGGGATGAATTATTTGCCGTCTGCAAGTTTAAGAATCAATACCTTGTGCTTTGAAATTCCTTTACCAAAAACCCACATACTGTATCTTTAAGATGTTTTCTAATTTCAAGGCACAAGGCAAAGTTCCCAGAAATAACAAGTAAAGATAGACATACCAATTAGCTAGTGTATTTACTGATATACATTTTTGTTCATGAATTATAAATTGATTAAAACTCGTAATTCTGTTACCAAATCTGTAACGGAATTATTGCAATTGAATTGGCTACAATGGGAAATCTTAGTAGCCACAAACCATAGCTAGGTCACTTGCTACTGTCTTCCCTTCCACTGGCATACTGTTGTGTACAGATCCAGTTCATTTGACCTCTCCTGGAATTTACCGACACCCATCCTCGCTTTCCATTTACTGTAACCAGCTTCTGCACCCACTGAGCACCGACCGACACCGGAAGCCCATGGACATTGAAAAGTCGGTGAAATTTGGTCAGTTCGCCCTGGCTTTAATTTCATCGTCCACAGACATCGTTTTTTTAGTCCGGACCGGCCTTGATTTCAACATCCACAGACCAAATCTGAACCAACCATAGACGTCTATGTTTGGAAAGCACAGTACAGTATAGTGAAGCACAGTAGAGTACAGTAGAGTGCAGTACAGTAAATTAAAGAAAAGTATAGTGTAGTTCAGTACAGTAGCCTTACAGTAAAGTAGTTCAGTACAGTAGCCCTAAAGTAAAGTACAGTACAATAAATGTACTGTACTCTCCTGTACTGAACTATACTCTACTGTACTATACTCTACTCCAGTAGTTCCCAACCAGGGTTACTAGGACCCCTGGGGCTATTTGGCCTATCCACAGGTGGCACATGAGAAGACTCATGAGACCATAGGCCTAGTGGTAAAATGCACATGAGGGGGTAAATTAGGGTTAATCCGGGCAGAGAAAAATAGTTGGTGGTACAGTAACCTAAGAGGTTGGGAACAACTGCTCTACTCTACTGTCCTGTACTGAATTCTACTATACTGTACTCTGGTGTACAAACTTGTGAAACATTAGACGTCTATGATTGGTTCAGATTTGGTCTGGTCCGGACCAACCAAATCTGTAGGCCGTCATTGTAAATAAGAATTTGTTCTAAACTGACTTGCCTAGTTAAATAAAGGTTCATTAAATGAAAATAAAAGAAATGTGGTCTTGTTTGGGGGCAGAAATCATTAGAATAATAGTCAGTTTGTATAATAATAGTCATATATGCAAAGGAAGATATTGTATATTTCTCCCTTCGTGTACCTATTCAGGATACATCCCCATGCAGAATGACATTCATATCTAAAATGATGTATTTCTGTGTAGTACAGATCAGGGACCCACGGTGTAATTGTGTTACCATATTTCAGTTACCAGTGGAAATCCACTTCACTTACTGTAGTTCAATAACCAAAAGATATTCTTTTAAACTCAAGGTGTCATGTCACAGCTGACACCCCATTCTTTCTGCAGACATCTTTGAATCTTAATTCAGAGCAGATATTTAACATTGTTTTTGGAAAATTTAGCAGCATAAAAAAAGAAGGGAGATGGAACCATAATTCAAACACATCTGCATTAATGGAAGAACAGTTTTTAAATATATATATATTTTTTTCATAATACAAAAATCAACTTACATTGCTACATCAAACATGTCTAACAAACCAAACACTGGTATTAACAATGCTCAAACATACAAAAAATATCAATAAAATAATACAAAAAATAAACAATTTAAGTGCAAGTATATTCACTCTGAAAAGATCTTATTATAATGATTCATGAAGATGTTATTCTTGTTGTTATTCACTAGGGTTAATGTTTTAATATGATAATTAAATTCAATCAGAAAATTTGTAATTTTGGTATAGAATTTAGGAATTTTTGTTTGTGTATAAAGTATTTTGGCAACAAGAAGAAAAAAATTAACAATCATTTCAGTGGTTTTGTTATCAATTGCAATGGTAACATATCTATCATGTCAAAAATATAGGCAGTGTTCATAATGGTAAATAAGTACTTTGCAAGGTTTTCCCAAAATTCTGACACAAATTTTTATTCAAAGAGCAAGTGAGACAGATTCTCACCTTCTTTTTCACAGAAAACGCAGATATCATCAATAGCCACACATTTGGAAATCATAGAATTACATGGATGTATCTTATGTAAAATTTTGAAGTGCGATTCCTTAACTTTGTTTGGTATACAGTATTTGTAAGGCCTTAACCGTGCATTTTTTAGAAAAACTTTCCTCTCTGTGTAAGTTGGTTTTGTGAATGAAGAATTTGTCTAATATATTTATTACAACAAGATCTCTCAAGTAAGCCCATGCCTTCCAATCTGAGTTCTGGATAAACTTTGTGATCATTCCCAAAATTAAGATGAGTTTTCATATGTGTAGTTAGACCACTGTGTACAGCTTTGATCACAGAAATAAACTCCCTGAAAGGTATTGGAAACTCTTTCAATGTTATAAATGGTTCATATGTGAGAATATTACCATTGTTATCGAAAATATCAAGAACAAAGTCAATATTCCTCTCATGCCAGCTGGGGTAGATCAATGACATATTCCTTACAGTTATGTCTGAATTATTCCACAAAATAGCTTTATGTGGGGAAAAATTTGTGCAGGAAACTTATTTTCCATGCCATTAAAGCTTAATGGTGAAACCTAGCCAATTTAGCAGGTAATCTTTCAGGAATATCATTACATTTCAGTAAAAATTGAAGACCTCCCAATGTATTACAGTTACAATAACACCTCTGACTCTCTGTGACGACACACAAAGCCACACAGCGAACTCCTTGTTTTGTCTGTGGTTTTAATAAGACACATGACTGCCACGTAGTGGCCTGGGAGGATATATTATGTCCCTCGCTTTACTGTTTTTTTGATCGTATGCAGCAATTTCTTCAGTTTACAGTGGCAGAGAGCACACATTTCGCAGGTTATACATATTGTTCACGGAAGTCCACCTTGGAAGACTAACTGTAGTTTGGTGCGCTCGACAGATGTTTGTTCAACAAGACAACCACGTGTACTTACACATTCACTAATATAGGCTGGGGGTTGGACCTCATTACAATTTCAAGCGTGGGAGATGTTCATGCTTGTGCTGTGTCCTACGTCCGCGTCTTTTTTCCCCCCAACGCAGTTATTAAGCACAAACCAACGCTCCCGGTGTTCTACTACGCTCCCATTGACGAGCTGGCGTTATCTCACTCATAGGCAATCAGCGCAGACAGTGACCTTCCAAGGTATGGATGGAAAGTGTCATTTAACAATAAACTGCCTACCGTTATCATGTTTGGTAACATTTGCCCATGTATTTTTTTCAGAGTTTCAATGAGTTGTAAAAATTTATCCGAGAACTCTGCTGAACTCCCTCAATTGAAGGTCCGCCAACCTAGGCTACTTAACGTACAAGCTCGGTATTTGAAGTTGCTATATTATCAGTAGTAGCCTATTATCAGGTAAAAGAATATGCGTATTATTCTCAATTTCTCAAATATTTATTAGCTAATCATTCAGTTGAATGCACTCTGCTACAGCCATTTCATCTGTCTTTGAGCGTTTAAGGGACGTTAAGGGCTCACTCGGTCCACGACATTATGTTA
The DNA here is from genome assembly GCF_036934945.1 of Oncorhynchus masou masou. NCBI lineage: Eukaryota > Metazoa > Chordata > Actinopteri > Salmoniformes > Salmonidae > Oncorhynchus > Oncorhynchus masou. Next base: position 5,175,528 of record NC_088232.1, on the reverse strand, counting down.
TTATATTGTCGATCTTGAAACACGGGAACATGTTATGAATCAGTGGCTGATATTTCGCGCTCGGTGATATTGACTTCCAGACTTGGAGAGCGCCAACGCCTTGTGGAACGTCCCTCGGAATAACAAGGCGTGGTTTTGGCTTGACTGTGCTGGGGGGAAAAGAAAGGCGCCCTACGCCTCATCTGTACAGTGGCAGCACAGAAGCAAAGATGAGCCAAGAAATGAAGAACGAGGCAACCCAACTGAATGGGTAACTTTTATGTGTTCACGTTGAAGTTCGCAGCGAATTGTCAGTTTGGTCGCATGCGTTTTACAGTTGTACCAGCTAGCTAGGCTAAGTAGTAGTACCTAGCTAGCTAGCTCCTTCAGTTCTCTGATAGCAACGCACAACTTCAAGAAATACTGATAGGTCGCGTTTGTTGTTAGCAGCATATTCAGAAAGTCATTAGCAATGTAGCTAGCTAGTAAGATGGATGGATAAATAGATATATATATATAGCTAAGTTACAGTACAGTATATTGGAATAAGGTCACATACAAGCTAGGCACTTAGCTTTAATGTATACATAACGATAAACTAACTTCATTGGGATCAAGGCATTTAGTGAGAGCTGTGGGAATAACGAAGAGGGAAAAGTGTGTGTGCGAGACTGCGGAGGGTTGGCTGCTTCAAGTGTGTGTGTGTGTGTGTGGACACAAAGTCAGAAAAAGGATTTTCACACCTTAGAAACCGCTGTCGCTGTCCCCATTCTCAGGATAAAATATAATCTATCCTCTTCAGACATGATTTTCACTTAGTTTCCGTGCACTGTGTCTCAGTTTTATATTTAGCATCAGGTAATATTTTCCCTACTCCCCTTAGTTCCCGATCCCATCTTGGTGAAAGACACGGGGGCGGGATGTGTAAGATGTAGAATTATGGATCCTGCATAAGCCATGACACACACACACACACACACACACACACACACACACACACACACACACACACAGTTTCTCTTCAACCGAAAATAGTACAATATGAATCCGTGGCCCTTAAAAAGGGATGATGTGTGTCCCACCTTTCATCCTTATTTGAAGATCTACCCATGGAATGGCAGCAGTGTTGGCACAGGGCAGTGAGGACAAACACACACATCCCACACACACTGCCACTCTGACTCTGTGTCAAATGTCAAACACGAGGAGCACTCTAGCTCAACCAGTAACATGCCCTCAACTGTCTCGCACACATCTGGAGGGGTTCCCGTCACCCAGCAGAGTGCCAGGGGCCCAGAAAGATTAAGGGGACCTGGGCCAACCCCTGTGGCCCCTGGCCCTCTTCACCACCCCTCTTAGCTGGCTGAGGGCCCACTTTGGCTGTTTTGATCCCCCAAAATGAGCCGGTGCCTCCCAGGGCCTTTCCACAAGCTCGATAACAGTCTCTTTGCACCGGGATTTCACGCTGTTATGAAGGCTTGAGTTCCGGATGTGGTATGATTTGAAATTTGGATGGCATTTTGAGACTGGTTGCATCAGGTTTAGCCTTCATCAAATCAAATGTATTTATATAGCCCTTTGTACATCAGCTGATATCTCAAAGTGCTGTACAGAAACCCAGCTTAAAACCCCAAACAGCAAGCAATGCAGGTGTAGAAGCACGGTGGTTAGGAAAAACTCCCTAGAAAGGCCAAAACCTAGGAAGAAACCTAGAGAGGAACCAGGCTATGTGGGGTGGCCAGTCCTCTTCTGGCTGTGCCGGGTAGAGATTATAACAGAACATGGCCAAGATGTTCAAATGTTCATAAATGACCAGCATGGTCGAATAATAATAAGGCAGAACAGTTGAAACTGGAGCAGCAGCACGGCCAGGTGGACTGGGGACAGCAAGGAATCATCATGTCAGGTAGTCCTGGGGCATGGTCCTAGGGCTCAGGTCCTCAGAGAGGGAGAGAATTAGAGAACGCACACTTAGATTCACACAGCACACCGAATTGGACAGGAGAAGTACTCCAGATATAACAAACTGACCCCAGCCCCCCGACACAAACTACTGCAGCATAAATACTGGAGGCTGAGACTGGAGGGGTCAGGAGACACTGTGGCCCCATCCGAGGACACCCCCGGACAGGGCCAAACAGGAAGGATATAACCCCACCCACTTTGCCAAAGCACAGCCCCCACACCACTAGAGGGATATCTTCAACCACCAACTTACCATCCTGAGACAAAGCTGAGTATAGCCCACAAAGATCTCCGCCATGGCACAACCCAAGGGGGGGCGCCAACACAGACAGGATGACCACATCAGTGAATCAACCCACTCAGGTGACGCACCCCTTCCAGGGACGGCATGAGAGAGCCCCAGTAAGCCAGTGACTCAGCCCCTGTAATAGGGTTAGAGGCAGAGAATCCCAGTGGAAAGAGGGGAACCGGCCAGGCAGAGACAGCAAGGGCGGTTCGTTGCTCCAGAGCCTTTCCGTTCACCTTCCCACTCCTGGGCCAGACTACACTCAATCATATGACCCACTGAAGAGATGAGTCTTCAGTAAAGACTTACAGGTTGAGACCGAGTTTGCGTCTCTGACATCATAGATGTTTTTCAGTGTACGGCACACCGCTGTTCTGTCTATATTTTTACTAGTTCAGCCTTCGAATGTATTCAACTCTCCACCCTGCTTACGCTTGTATCACCTTCATTGATGTGAAGAATGCTTTGGCTGAAGGCCTATAACGTATCCATATTAATCCTCAGCCTGAACTCTTTAGGCTGCGATCAGAGTAACTGTTGCTTGCCATCGCATTGACAGTTTGCTCATGTTCTTCTGTCCACCTCTGCTTTTGCATCCTCATCATTGCTGTGAAGAATGCTGAGGCTGACGGCTAGGCATATAAGCCAGCCTATTCCATATCTACTCTGGACTGGTTGCAACCATACATGTCCTATTCAATTCCTAATTCTATGGTTGCAACCATACATGTCCTATTCAATTCCTAATTCTATGGTAGCAACCATAGGGTGCATGCGTGGAGTTGACAGTTTGGTCGCGTACCTCTGACCTTTCCATCCCCACGCAACGTGCACGTTGGCAAACTTGGCATTCCGAGGTGCCTTCCTGCCTTCCCTAATACCACTCACTATGTTGACCGTCCCTTTCGGACAGGCTTTCTGCACTTTCACTAAGCCAGGTAGCCTAATGCCTTCATTTAGATAGAGCCTACGATGTAGGCTCCTAGGTCCTATTTTGACGTGCTGCTTTGAAGCGCGATGATAGCCTAATCCTCCCGCTCATTAAGCCAATAAGGAATGGGCATTTTTGGGAATTATAAATCCCAAAAGGGAGAACGCCCAGGAAGCATTATCCCATGGCATGTTATCTCTTCTCCCAGCAGCTATACGGTTGAAAATCCTGTTTAGGAAGGCCGGCCACCGTTCTGCAGAGAGGAGGACCTCTGATATGACAATCTGGTGCCTGGGAAAGCCAGTAGAGCCCAGGGGAGCGAACACACTCATCTGCATCTCATTTAAAGGACTAATGTCCTGGAGGGAAGGGTGGACTGTGAGACCAGAGCAACAGCTGGCATTGGAGTAGCATAGGAGAACCATAGAATTACAATGAATTGAACTTGAGCGGCATGGGATTGGGCACTGGAATGTCTGACTGTTCTAGTCATTGTAATTCTATGTCAGCATTTGAACATATGGCAGCAGGACCATTCCAGGGTTCGGAAACACCGCGTGAACTCCACCAGGTGTCAGGTCTCAGGTGGGGCGGATTATTAAGGTTCTCGGCCGGTGCGGTGATGCTTTAATGAACGATGAGAAGGAAGACCCATCTGCAACAAATTGATAACAGAAGACGTTTACGCTACCACAGCTTCCCCGGAGACCAATGCTTAATTAGATGTATCAAGGAAGAGTCAGATGCTCTCCTTAAAAAGCTGGACCAGATTGAAAGTCTGCATTGGAAGGTGGAGGCCGACTCAACTGAAAATGTGTTTCGACAAATGTTTTATGATTCATTTCATGTATTATTCCTCTCATCTTGCTTATTAAACATTTTAACAAATCAAATCACTACATCAACTGTAAATGATTTTACAACAGCCTCTCTAACGAGATTATCTCGGCCTAATTAAATACAAATGCCACATCATTTGATCAAGCCGCAATGAAAAGGCACACACAAATAGTTTCTTTTGTCTTTTGTGAGACGACGGACCTTCTGCCTTATGATGTGGGCCCCTTAATGCGCCCGAACGCCTGGAAATGTCACTTTAAAGTTTCCCCCTTTTGACAGTCTTGCTCCGCATGCTGGCAACCATTAGCCAATTTGAAATGTAGGGACGAGATCTCCGTCTGAGCTGTGGAGGAGTTCAAAGTGTCAGACTCCGAACGTATCCCTCTTTCTCCCTCCATCTCTTTCTCTGATCCCTTCTTCATTTCTTTCGAGTCCAGTCGTGTCTGCGCGGGGGGTCGGGGGGGGGGGGTAGGCGAAAGATGTCACAGATCTTGTCTTTGTAGAAAGGCAGACGTGGTGTGTTGCCGGACAGCAATGGGTCCCGATCGGCCCTATTGCCCTCGGTTGGCACTCTTTTCATTTCCTTGTCGTGTGCCAGCCAGGTGGGTAGGGTTTAATTGCCAGGTCGGAAACGCACGGCCGAGAGATCACACCCCAAACTGTGGAGGAGCTCAAAGTATCCCTTCCTCTTCTACTGTGTCTTTGGATCCACTTTAGAGAGTGCTTTGTAGACCGGCAGACATGGTATCTAGGCCTAGATCTATGGCACGATCCACCCTAGGTTGGCGATGGGTAGTAATTTAATTGCTGGGTACTGCTGCTTCAGTTTCCAAGGTGCTCCAGTCTGACCCAGTGGGACTTTCTGTGACTGTACCCATAATAGCTCCCGGTTCCTGTGTCTGGATCCGTAATGGCGGGTGAGTGGCCTGGAGCACAGCAGTGAAGAGAGGATATAATGGTTTTCAAAACGCGAAGAAGGTACGCTGGGATAGTGAGGGCTCTAGACAGGGGTGTTGTAATTATAAGGAGTGGGCGTCTGTTCTCCGTGGGGTTAAGACCCAGGTTTGAAGCCCTTTGAATCGATGCGTGGGAAGTGTCGGTCTGAACTTGCCTGTGTGCGGTTTGCGTTCCGTCCTTTGTAAAGGACGGAGACGGAGACGACATCATGCGGCCCTCAAGTGAAACACGCGACCGATGCCCGACTGCTCCTTTTTGACCAACGAGCATTTTGAAGATTTAATTTGTTTTACTCCATCCCTTCCTACCTTGTCACTTTCCTTATATTGTCTTCTCTTATCCCTGAAGACTCACCTGCTCTCCTTCCCTCATCCTCCCTCCTTTTGTCTTCTCCTTCTCCCCTTCTCTTCCTCACCTTTCTTTCGCCCATTTTTCTGACCTCCATTTTATTTTGTCTCCTTATTTTTGTCTCCCCTTCTCTGTTTTCTTCCTTTCTCTCTATCCATCTCTTTCTCCTTTCTTCCCCTCTCTTAGGACCCCGGCCTCTGGTTCCGCTCAGACGAAAAAGCGTGATGACTACCTGGAGTGGCCTGAATATTTCATGGCTGTAGCTTTCCTGTCAGCTCAGAGAAGCAAGGATCCCAGCTCACAGGTAAACTCACACATAGCTCAGAGAAGCATTCAAGATCCTAGGTAACATCATCACCCCCTACACCACCTCTTCATTGATCCAAACCCCCCCCCCCCCCAGCCCTCCAACCCGCTTTCTCTCCCTTTCTCCCTCTACCATGGCTGTGTAAGGTGTCCACAGCCCACCTGTTATTAAATATTAATCCAGATGCCAGGCCCTTCGCCCTTAATAAAGCCCCCCTGCCTTTCAGATCAGGCCCTGGCACGGACGCCACTCTTTGACACTGCCGGTCAAGACGGCGGCGGGTATTTGATTGAGTTCCCAGAGTTCCCCCGGCTGTGGGGCGAGCACCCGGTTTGGGCGGTGGTGGGTGTTTCAAGTGGTCAGGGGCCTTAGCCCTTGTCTGCCTTAGTCAGGGATTGATTGTAGGCCTGTTAGCTCCAAGTTGGATGTCGGTTTTGATTTGTTTCGACACCTATACCCCCTGTCTGCACTGTGCTGTCTAGTTTGATGATCGACCTAGAGCTTGTTTTGAAATGGATTTCTGACCCACAGAAGAGGATGGAGAGTGAGGGATATTGGAGAAATGGAGGGGGGAAAATGGCTACAGGGCAGAGATGTTCAATACTTTTTTAATGGTTCCTAAAGTATTTGGTCAAAAAGAGATGTCTTGTGGGAAACCTGGACTATGCAAGGTTTATTAGGGAATATTTAATTATTCGATACAGCTGTATGAAAGGGTATGTGCATTGTGCACGTTAGTGTGTGTGTGAGTACAAAAGTCTCTCGCCCTAGCCCCGCCCCCTGTCACTCGAGCGCATTTGTTGTTGCTCGACCACGAAACACTTGCGCTCAGTAATATAAATCCACAAGCATTCTCTGATTACACTATTAGTTTGATTCTTATATCTGCAAACAGCTAGTCTGTCTTTTCTTAGCAAGTTGCCACTAAATCGTGTTAACATCTAATGCTAATTGCTAGTTATAGCTAGCTAATAAATGTATTGAGTCAGTGCAAACATAGCTAGCTATACATCCTGATACCAGTGACGGTTTAGGCCTAAATCAGCATGTTGTTTGTGCAACATGCTTCTAAACCAAAGAGTATTAGGCAAAGCATGAGTATGTTAGCTACATGAAGTAGCGAAGAGAAAACAACATTTCATGTAGCCAAATATATTAGTGTCCCGAAGGGAACATTTATTAGCATTTATTTGTTGTCATGTCAAACACTGTGTGCCCACTATTATATTCTAACTCTAGAATTTTAAAAGCAATAACAATATTTCCATGATTCCAATAGTTCACCCAAGAGTTTTGATCAGCAATTGCAACATTTGGTTAAAAATCGCAATTTCAAATATTTGCCAATGTTGTGCAGCCCTATGTGGCAGTGTGGATATGATCTCAAATTAGTGCAGAAAATGCTGAACATTTCTGAGTTGAAGTTGAATTGGACAGTATAAAACAATAAGAATGTTGAGAGAGACCCATTGAAATCACTTAGAATGTATGTGTTGCCATCCGAGGGTCACGCATTACTCATAAATCAAATTTTGTATTTGTATAATTCAAAAACATAAAACACCGTCCAATAACGTCAAAATATGAAGCACAGTTGAAGTCACTTGAAACCCTCAAAGAGTTGCAGTCTGTTTTGGGATGGGTGGCCAGTAATAAACCAGTCCTAAACATCTCTAAAACTAACAGCATTGTATTTGGTACAAATCATCCACTAAGTTCTAGACCTGAATCTGGTAATGAATGGTGTGGCTGTTGAAAAAGTTGAGGAGACGAAATTACTTGGTGTTACCTTGGATTGTAAACTGTCATGTTCAAAACATATCGATTCAATGGTTGTAAAGATGGGGAGAGGTTTGTCCGTGATAAAGATGCTCTGCTTTTTTGACACCACACACCACAAAGCAAGTCCTGACAAAACTAGAGCCTGCAATCTGAATTATTGTCCAGTCACGTGGTCAAGTGCTGCAAGGAAAGACCTAGTTAAGCTGCAGCTGGCCCAGAACAGAGCGGCACATCTTGCTCTTCATTGTAATCAGAGGGCTGATATAAATACTATGTTTGCCCAGTCTTTTTTGGCTGAGAATTGAGGAGAGACTGACCGAATCACTTCCTCTTTTTATAAGAAACATTGTTGAAAATCCTAACTTGTTTGCATAGTCAACTTACTCACAGCTCTGACACACACACACACACACACACACACACACACACACACACACACACACACACACACACACACACACACACACACATCACGAGACATGCCACCAGGGGTCTTTTCACAGTCTCCAAATTCAAGAAAGTGTACAGTATTATATAGAGTCATTATTGCATGGACCCCCCCCCCCATCTCATATTGCTCAAATTAAGAGCAAACCTGGATTCAAAAACAGATAAAGCAACACCTCCCGGCACAACACCTCTCCCATATTTGACCTAGATAGTTTGTGTCTGTATTGATATGTAGGCTACATGTGCCTTTACATTTTTTTTGCTGTAGGTCTGTCCTTGAGCTGTTCTTGTCTATTAATGTTCTGTGTTATGTCGTGTGTCATGTTCTGTGTGGACCCCAGGAAGAGTAGCTGCTGCTTTTGCAACAGCTAATGGGGATCCTAATGAACTACCGTCAAACATTAGAAAAATACCATGATATGCTGCCTCTGCTCCTCTGTGATAAGCTCAACCCCAGGGGAAGGATTGGGAACAGAGGGGGGAGAGACCAGTGGGGCACAGCAGGGGGTCTATGGATCCAATAATCCTCACTCCATCTCTCTCTATCCAGGTGCGCACTGACTCCCCCCTGCTGCTGGGAGTAAGTGCCTTCAGAAAGTATTCACACCTCTTGACTTGTTCCACATGTTCTTGTGTTAAAGCGTGAATTCAAACTGGATTTAATAAAATTTTCTCTCTCACCTATTTACACACTTCCATAATGACAAAGTGAAAAATTCAATTTCTTTATATCACATTTATGTCCCTAGTCCTTGCCGATGACAAGCATACCCATAACATGATGCAGCCACCACCATGCTTGAAAATATGAAGTGGTACTCAGATATTGAATTTCCCCCAAACATAACGCTTTGTATTCGGGACATAAATTATATTTATTTGCCACAATGTTGTGGATCCATCTTCAGTTTTCTCCGATCACAGCCATTAAACAATGTTTTAAAGTCCCCTTGGCTTTGTTGTGTGCATACGAGTGAGTGAACATGAGGTGCGTGTCTGCGACTGTCTAGAAAACCTCCCTGGTCTTTGTGGTTGAGTCTGTGTTTGAAATTCACTGATTTGACTGAGGAACCACACAGATAATTGTATGTGTGGGGTACAGAGATGAGGTAGTCATAAAAAAAAATCATGTTAAACACTATTACTATACAGAGAGACCATGCAACTTATTGTGACTTGTTAAGCAAATGTGTACTCCTGAACTTATTTAGCCTTGCCATAACAAAGGGGTTGAATACTTATTGACTTTCAGTTTTTCATTTATTAATTTGTAAACATGTCTACAAACAATTCTACGTTGACGTTAATGGAGTATTTTGTGTGTGTGTTTGTAGGCCAGTGACCGAGAATCAATTTAAAATTCTGCCTGTAACACAACTAAATGTGGAAAAAGTCAAGCGACCGAGAAAGGGAGGAAATTTCAACCACCAGCCTTCTCTAATGACCTCTCATTTCTAAACTAGTTCAGGATGTTGTCTTGTCTCCACCTCCAGGAGAGGGAGAGAGAGGTGGAGGCGATGGGGATTAGAGGAACGACAGAAAGAGACGTTTTTAAGCCAGCCAAGCCTTCCCTGATCAAAACAGTGTGAGGATGAAACAGAGGGTTTGGAGCTTTAGTTGTCTATCCTTCCTTTATTTTCTCCTCCTTTTTCTCTCTCGGAAGAAAGGGATATCTGGCGCCGTTTCATGTCTCAGCGACGGGTCCTCGCGAGGCCTCTGTTTACAGACCGCCACGGGGGGGCCCGAAGGACGAAGCTTCCGCCTTTCGCTTTTGCCACAATTCCCCATTGATATCTGACCACCTTAGTTGATGCAGTCCACCCACAAGAAAGGATGGTAGCTTATCCCTCAGTGAGCTCTCTCTCGCTCTCTCTTGCTCTCGCTCTCTCTCTCTCGAAGCCACTTTCTTAGTCCCCTCCCCTTCTGTCGATGTGGTCGTGTGTATGCTACAGCCTCTGTTTTAAGGCTCGGCTCTCTCTCTAGTCTCTACCCTCGTCAAAGGTACCCTTCAAATAGCCCCCCGACATTAATTCAGCAATGCTCTCTAGACAGTCGCATGTGTGCACAAAGCCAAGGGGACGCGAGTCGAGGCTGAACTTAATTTGATCTCTCATCTGAACAGCAACACTACGAATCATCTTCGAGCTCCGTCTGACTTTGTCTTAGTCAGTCCTGTGACACAGAGAAGGACCCTCAATCATTTCGCTCTCTCGTCTTTTTGTTTTTCTCTGTCTCTCTGGCTGACTTTGTCTTTCACACATTTCTCTGACACACTTCTATCATTCTAACATATGAGTGATGGGGCTGGCTGGAGGGTATTGGGGGGGGGGTGGGGGGTGATGTATCGATGGATGGGATGAGGCTAGGAGAGGGGGGCGAGCTGAGGAAGGTGGTGCGTGGGTCTTTTTAAAGTGATAAGGGGCCTGGCGGAGCGTTTCTAGCCCTGATCAAAGCACAGCGTCCTGGGGAGAGCCATGGCGGGGGGTGGGCTCTCTTGGTCGTTTGATGTGTTGGAGCTATGCCAGTTCATCTGGAGAAAACCAACTAACAGTACAGTGAAGGGCAACCCTCATTGGTTGGATGACCGATCGTTATTAGAGAAGAAGTGGTTGGAGAACTTCAATGTTTTTGTGAGTTAGATTAGAATCCCTCCTGATTGCCTGTTCCACTGTGTTAGTTACGGTGGACTAGAGGTTTTGTGCTTGCATGCGATTCCTGATAAAGTTGATGTCTTTCTCATCTCTCTCGCTTGCTCTGTCTCTAATTGGCCTAGCTCTCAGCTGGACATCCCTCTCTTCTCTCCTCTCTTCCCCAACTCTCTAAACCACTGAACATTGACCTCCTCACTTTTCATTCCAAGTTGCTCTGCCTCTACTTGCATAAATGTTAAACTCTTCGGCCTACATGCTTGGCTAGATTGGGTAGGAAAATATTTTCTCACCCAAAACCTCATGTTTTGCCGTTTGTTTTTGAGGGGGACCAATGGTACTCCCAGTCACATCTTCCAGCCTAGATGCACACAGATAAATAATATGTGCACTCTGTCTGAAAGTTAAACTCTCTCTCTCTCTCTCTCTGTCTGTCTGTCTGTCTGTCTGTCTGTCTGTCTGTCTGTCTGTCTGTCTGTCTGTCTGTCTCTCTGTCTCTCTGTCTGTCTCTCTGTCTCTCTGTCTGTCTGTCTGTCTGTCTCTCTCTCTGTCTGTCTGTCTGTCTGTCTGTCTGTCTGTCTGTCTGTCTGTCTGTCTCTCTGTCTCTCTGTCTGTCTGTCTCTCTGTCTGTCTGTCTGTCTCTCTGTCTGTCTGTCTGTCTGTCTGTCTCTGTCTCTGTCTCTGTCTCTGTCTCTGTCTCTGCTAGGTTGGAGCATGTATTGTTAACCAGGAGAATAAGATAGTGGGCATCGGCTACAACGGCATGCCCAACGGCTGTGATGATGACCTGCTGCCCTGGTCCTGCTCTGCCAACGACAGACTGGATACCAAATATCCCTACGGTAGGATCTCCCTAGCAACATCGCCATGGTACCACAGTCCACTACCAAGTATCCTTATGGTAGGATCTCCCGAGCAACATCGCCATGGTACCACAGTCCACTACCAAGTATCCTTATGGTAGGATCTCCCTAGCAACATCGCCATGGTACCACAGTCCACTACCAAGTATCCTTATGGTAGGATCTTCCTAGCAACATCGCTACAGTACCACAGTCCACTACCAAGTATCCTTATGGTGGATCTACCTAGCAACATCCCTATAGTACCACAGTCCACTACCATGTATCCGTATGGTAGGATCTACCTAGAAACATCCCTATAGTACCACAGTCCACTACCAAGTATCCGTATGGTGGATCTACCTAGCAACATCACTATAGTACCACAGTCCACTACCAAGTATCCTTATGGTGGATCTACCTCGGGACATCACTATAGTACCACAGTCCACTACCAAGTATCCTTATGGTGGATCTACCTAGGGACATCACTATAGTACCACAGTCCACTACCAAGTATCCTTATGGTGGATCTACCTAGGGACATCACTATAGTACCACAGTCCACTACCAAGTATCCTTATGGTGGATCTACCTAGGGACATCACTATAGTACCACAGTCCACTACCAAGTATCCTTATGGTGGATCTACCTAGGGACATCACTATAGTACCACAGTCCACTACCAAGTATCCTTATGGTGGATCTACCTAGCAACATCCCTATAGTACCACAGTCCACTACCAAGTATCCGTATGGTGGATCTACCTAGCAACATCACTATAGTACCACAGTCCACTACCAAGTATCCTTATGGTGGATCTACCTCGGGACATCACTATAGTACCACAGTCCACTACCAAGTATCCTTATGGTGGATCTACCTAGGGACATCACTATAGTACCACAGTCCACTACCAAGTATCCTTATGGTGGATCTACCTAGGGACATCACTATAGTACCACAGTCCACTACCAAGTATCCTTATGGTGGATCTACCTAGGGACATCACTATAGTACCACAGTCCACTACCAAGTATCCTTATGGTGGATCTACCTAGGGACATCACTATAGTACCACAGTCCACTACCAAGTATCCTTATGGCAGGATCTACCTAGGGACATCACTATAGTACCACAGTCCACTACCAAGTATCCTTATGGCAGGATCTACCTAGGGACATCACTATAGTACCACAGTCCACTACCAAGTATCCTTACGGTAGGATGTACCTAGGGGCATCACTATAGTACCACAGTCCACTACCAAGTCAATGTTAGGATCTACCTAGGAACATCGCTATGGTACCACTACCTCCTATCCCTGCGGTAAGACTTACTTGAGTAATATCACCACAATGAGGAACCCTAGGTTAATGTGAAAACTCAACTACGTACACAGAGTGTACAAAACATTAGGAACACCTTCTTAATGTTGAGTTGCACCCCCCCTTTGCAGTCAGAACAGCCTCAATTTGTCGAGGCATGGACTCTACAAGGTGTCGAAAGCGTTCCACAGGGATGCTGGCCCATGTTGACTCCAATGCTTCCTGCAATTGTATCAAGTTGTGTGTGGAAAAATCCAACAGCGTTGCAGTTCTTGATGCAAACTGGTGCGCCTGGTACCTACTACCATACCCCATTCAAAGGCACTTCAGTCTTTTGTCTTGCCCATTCACCCTCTGAATGACACAATCCATGTCTCAATTGTCTCGAGGCTTAAAAATCCTTCTTTAACCCGTCTCCTCCCCGTCATCTACACTGATTTGAAGTGGATTTAACAAGTGACATCAATAAGGGATCATTGCTTTCACCTGATCAGTCTGTCATGGAAAGAGCAGGTGTTCTTATTGTTTTGTATACTCAGTGTATGCTGGTTCCATAACTTGACGTAAGCCAGAACTAGGTTGAAACAGCACGAGCTTTCCTTGAAATACTTGGAGCATTTGAAGGGAATACTAAAGCATTTGAAGGGAAATGAAGGGTTGAACCCAGGCCTGGGCAACATGCCGGCCACTTCAGCAGCTCGTGAACTGTGAACCCCAACTGACATGCTGCTAGGCCATAATCACAGTAGCCACTTGAACAGCACTAGCCAGTCCAACATGTGACGTGTGTGCGGTGATCGACTCCTGCCTTCTCACCCCCCCCCCCCGATACCCCTCTCTCTCGCACTCGAGACAGACGCTAGGCTCCATCTGTCTGGGTCTGCAGAGGCCGTCTTTTCCTTTTTCCTCACAGGACCACATGGTGTGCTTTTTCCCCACTCATCTTCACTCTCGTTCTCTCTCTCTCTCTCACCTCACCTCATAGTTGCCTCTCATTACAGTGCACAGCCTCTTTCAAACCAGACAAGCTCTTAACAATAAGCAGTAGCAGGTCATCTGTTGTTACTTAAGGCAGTTTTTTTTTTTTTTACGGGTGAAACAAGCATCGCGCTCAGACAACAGCTGAGGCCAACAAGGAAGAGAGCGACTACTCGGTAGCACAGATGGGGTTTTAATGTAACACCGGAGATGGAGGCCGGTGCTCTTAACCCCAACGAGCAGGAAGGGAAAGGAGAGAGATGGTTTTTTGTGCAGTTGTCATGGAAACCAGGTAGTTTGAGGGTGAAAAGAGGGCGGATGGCACACGCTGGAAAATAAATGTATTTCTTTGAAAACGATAGACTAGCTGGATGGAAGATGGAATGCTCTCCTATCTGTTTCTTCTTCTGAGAGCGAGAGAGAGCGTTTACAGTGAAATGATTCAGTAGCTGTACCTCTGTTCTACAAGGACATCTTGATTCTTGTCTCAGCCCTTGGAAGTCTGAACTAGAAGAAGTGACACAGGTTCACCTGAAGAGGGCGCTGGAGACTACAACTTCCAGTTAGTCTCCTTGCCCTCTCAAAGCTCACAGAGCGAATATACACACACACACACACACACACACACAAGCTAGAGGGAACTTGCTACTAGCGTTTTCTCTCCCAACTTCTGATTTTAATGACGATATTAGCTCCGACTCTGGCAACCATGACTGGCATATTTTCAACGTTTCTAGTTGTTGCTGTGAACCAAATGATCAGTGAATATTTTTTGTTGTTGTGTGTGTGTGTGTAAACCACATTAGTAGTGCAGCTGTGCCTCTCGTACCAGACGCTATTCTAATCAGGTCCTGATCTATTAAGTGCTCTGGTTGGTTTGAAATGTAGAAAAGTTTGAGTTGTAAGCCTTGAGAGCTCATGATAGGCAACAGGACCAGTGGGGGCAGTTAGTTTGTGAAGTGAAACGATTACATCCCTAGTACATAAGGACTTACTAATCATATGCAATTATAACCTGTTAGAGATTCCTAGGGTGGCCGGACGTCCCCGGTTTCCGCTGACAGTCCCCGGTTTTGGTGGCCTGTCCCCTTAAAGTGTCCTCGTCGGACCTTTATTCTAAGAACGTTTGATCGGCGATGCGTTGTAACCATCTCATGAATAACCATTGCCAGAACGTGTCTCCAACAGCATAGGCTACCAGACTTGGGTAGTTTTTGAATTACTAGATGGGCTAAGATGAAGAACTGGAGGGGTAATCCATTTTGTGTTTTACAATTCAATTATTTGAAAGAACTATAGCGAAAATTGATAGTTAATTATAGTTCCAAGGCCACTTTTCATTTTTTATTATTTTTTTGCGCGGTTAAACATAAATAAAATTCCCACTTTTTAATTTCCTAAATCCGGTCACCTTACCTAGGGCTTTTCTTTCAGAGCCATACTTTTCACTGCAATCGCATACAGTATTGAATTGAATTGTTTATATACAGTGTAGGCCACTTTGGGGAACTCTGGGGGGGGGCTAGACTATTCTGAATGCTATGGGGACAAGGCCCACTGGGAGAGTTATGGAGGGGGAGCCAGGGCTGAGGGCACAGTTGGCAGACTGTGGGTAGCAGATGCCAGCGTGGGAGACTATCAACGGTTGCCATGGCGAGGGTGTGAAGAGGCAAAGCACTAGGATCGTTTTGTCAATTTTTTGGGGGGAGGGGGCTGATCTTTTAAACTCTTCCTGACCCTACAAAGTGTGTGTCTCAGATAAATGACTTACTACCTCTATAATATCACAATATGTTTCATTGTCCCACTTTGTTCAACTAGAGGGAATATATGATCATATTATAATATACAGAGAAGGACAGTATATTCAACGCGATTAATACTGCGTCCACCCTTTTCTATCAGCTCATTCAGAAAACCCTCATCCCTTTCTTCCTTAGTAAGCCCAGTAACTATTGTCTCTCTCTGTTCTGTAGATGAAGCATTCTTTAAGTTCTGTTATTAAAGAGAATGAGAGGAAACCCAACCGCTCCCTTGGCAGTGACTCTCTCTCACAGACACACACACAGCAAAACTATCCAGGAATGATAGAAACTCGGTCGTCTGCCCGTAACTCTGTTCTGCTCCCGACCCGGTTCGTTCCTAATTCGTACCCATTATTTTCCCTACCAACACACAGGAATAGCCATGTAATTGCTTGAGCCGATGTAGCAAAGTTAACGGCCCCCTATTTGTCTGCTGTGTCGGTCGGCTCTACAGCCTCTCTCCCACTGGCACACTCTAGCTTTCGTTTTTGCTCTCCCTCTTTCTCTCTCCCTCAATCTCTTTTCTCTGCCTTCCCTCCCTACGCCCTCTCTCCATCTCCCCCCCCCCCTCTAGTCTCCTCAGGGTTGTGGCACCTCTGGCTAGGGGCCAGGCACTCTCTCTGGTGTCCCCTGGCAGCGGAGACAGAATCTATGTTCCAAGTGACACCCTATTCCCTGCATATTGCACTACTTTTGACCAGGGCCTATAGGGAATTGGGTGCAATTTGAGAGGCAGACAGAATATAGTGGAGCTTTAGAAGTCACATGACTCGACAAGCCTGTGGGAATCAGGAAAGACGTGCGTCTTAAATCAGGTTGACTTGCTCATAGGCTGCAGTGCCGCAATACTTTGTGCTGCAGTGGTTATATTAGCGCATTTTGTTGTTGTGTGAGTGTGTTGACTCTGGGAGAGAGTCCGAATACCCATATTTGCTTCCTAAATAGTATGCAGAAAAAAATTGACTTTTTTGAAAATCAAGTATAATTTTATTATCCGGATGTCATACTCATGTTGGCTTTGACAAAAGCTGATCAATTAGGTAAGGGGATGAGCTACCGAAAATCAGCGAATAGCGCGAAACAACACAATGGCGCGTTTTCAGTAGGCGAAAATGTGTTTTATATTAATGTGAATTTTTGAAAATCTTGATGGTTTAAATGCCAGGATGTTATACTCATCTCCGCTCTTTATCTAGTGGGATTAGATGTACACTTTCCCACAATGCATTGGAAGAGGTGGGCTGCGAGTGACAGGCCCGAGTTCTCTCCAAGTAGCCAAACAACACAACTAGGCTACTTAATTGGGAAGATGCTGAAAAGCAAAGTTTCTGCGGCGGTGTTCAAATGTAGTCGAAGGAGATGTTGTTATCCTTAAAATGATTGAGTATTGCATCGTAGGCTACATCTTTGAAAACCTTTTTTATTTTTTATTTTTATATTCAATTTCGGTCGGTTTTCTTATTTGAAAAGGTTTTTTTTTGTCTCTTGGCCTTCTAAACCATCTTTGGATTTCTGACAATGTCGGCACCAGGGACAAGCCTTAGCAGTCATTCTGATCTCATTCCCAATGACCAGTGCTTTAGTTTACTATGTTGCTGTCAATCGGTTCTGAATGTGCCATACACTCGATTTGAACAGTTAAAGTTGTGGTGTGTCCTAGGCTATTTGATTTATGTTACAGCACTTTGGTTTCACTAATAAATATGTTCAAGTGGAAAATATTTACCTACGGTATGTGATGCTCTGCTTATAACCAGCCTGAGTAGGCCTATAACTCCATACCTAATTCCATTCAGAGTTTAGAGAAATGAATCAAATTGGAAGTGAGCTATTATCAGGCTGCTTAATGTGATGCAGGTCTGTTGAATTTTGAAAAATCCACCCGCACTCGGCCCCGCCCCACCTACTCAACCAGTCAGGAGCCGCGACGGCCGCGGCATACTGCATACTTCTTTACTAAACAGTCCGTGCTAAATAGTATGCGATGATGAGTACATGCATTTTGCAGTTTAAGCATGAAGTACGCTAGTGTGGGTATTCAGACACTGTGTGTGTTTTTTTTAACATTTCTTACATTTTTTTAAGGTGCATGCAAATACAAGGCTCCATGTTGGTTGGCAGGTGGCCAATCTTGACCTCTGACCTCTCAATATTTTCTCTAATTGGCTACAGTGGTCAGAGAGCACCTAACTGACCATCTGCCAGAACACACACACACACACACACACACACACTGACTTTGCATGTGTACAGTTTCTCTTACCTAATAGCCCAAGGCCTACTACTACTTATATTACAATTGTAGCCTTATAGAAACTTCTACCGGGCTTTATAGGTTGACAGTCCTAACCCTTCAGTGCACTCCAGTCTATCCTCTCAATTCCAGACCCCTCCCTCTGGCTTCCTACAGAAACTCTATACACTATGCCATTGGGTCACTGGCAGCCCAACATCCACATGTAATTGGCTACAGTTGTTCCAGAATATTCCATTCCAACATTCCCAGACAGACTGTAGGTTGGACACATCACTGTTTCATCACAGCATTTTTCTAATCGCCACGGGAACCAGAGAATGAATCTCCTGAGTTCAGGAGAGAGGGTTCTACCAAAAAAAATATGGAATGTCAAACTAACTGCCCAGTTATTAATTTTTGAAGTAGTTATTTTTGAAAACTTTGAATTTCACCGGTAATTGAAAGCAGTTTGAGTTGAGACCTGAAGCTTTGTGTGTGTGTGTGTGTGTGTGTGCGTGCGTGTGTGTGTGTGTGGAGATACCTGACGCTTTAAGGATGTCTCCAGTTAATATGCAGAGGTTAGGGGGGGGGGGTTGCTTAGTTTGGAGGACAGAGAGAGCGAACCGCTGAAAGTAAATGAGTTGGCGAACCTCCAGACAGCCCTTTTTTACATTCAAAGGATGTAGGCCTATTTCTTCCTCCAGTCCACTTCAGAATAATTGAAAAGGTTTTTAGAGAAACACCCTAGTCTCTCCTGTCTAGTTTCTCCAAGCTCTTTCATAAAGATATGTTTGTTTTTTGCAGATGGGAGTATACTGGGCAACGCATTGGGCATAGCTGTGACGCAGATATGCCCAAGTCTTCTCGTGCTGTTAGCAAAGCTAGGTGACGAATCACTTATTTCCCCTAATCTCTTTCTCTCCCACTCTTTCTGGCCAATGGGTCTCTCGCTCTCTCCCCTCTTCCTCGCTCTTACGCTCTCTGCTCTGCATCCTCTTCTCGTTAGAAAGAACCTCATTATATTTTTGTATCTTCAAACACAAGATTTCTTCTTCTCCTCATCCCATCCAGGGGTATCTTAAAAGCCCTCTTAGGGTTGCCACTATCCAGGTCCTTGTCTACATTTGCTGCCCAGGTCGTAGCATGATGCTAGACACAATGTGAAGGGTTTTTCACACAGCAATTTCCTTGTGAAACTGGGTAAAGGAAGAGAAAAAAAACCTCTTAAAAAAAAATGTCTAATCATCTTCAAAGGGAAATAATTGGCCATAATAAAGGCTGTAATATGCAATTACAAGGAAAAGCAGTCATCTTAGCCAAGACCTCTCCTCACACACACACACACACACACACACACACATACACAACATCGCTCTTGTTCAGAAAGTCTCGCTCATGGTTACTGGGGATAATTGCCCTCTACCTGGGAAGGCCATTCTGGTTTCAAGTAACTCTGCAGCTAATTCAGACCACAAAAGGCTTTTGTGAGGTCCACATCAATTTTAGGAGCAGTTTTAAAGGGGGGGGGGGGGGGGCTGTTGGATCACACATCGGATCAGTGTTCATTTACGCTATTCACCAGTGACTGTAATGGTAACTACCACTGTTCTAATAGTAACTGAGACCAGTGACTGTAGTGGTAACTACCGCTGTTCTAATAGTAACTGAGACCAGTGACTGTAATGGTAACTACCGCTGTTCTAATAGTAACTGAGACCAGTGACTGTAATGGTAACTACCGCTGTTCTAATAGTAACTGAGACCAGTGACTGTAATGGTAACTACCGCTGTTCTAATAGTAACTGAGACCAGTGACTGTAATGGTAACTACCGCTGTTCTAATAGTAACTGAGACCAGTGACTAATGGTAACTACCGCTGTTCTAATAGTAACTGAGACCAGTGACTAATGGTAACTTCCACTGTTCTAATAGTAACTGAGACCAGTGACTAATGGTAACTACCACTGTTCTAATAGTAACTGAGACCAGTGACTGTAATGGTAACTACCGCTGTTCTAATAGTAACTGAGACCAGGACTAATGGTAACTTCCACTGTTCTAATAGTAACTGAGACCAGTGACTAATGGTAACTACCACTGTTCTAATAGTAACTGAGACCAGTGACTGTAATGGTAACTACCGCTGTTCTAATAGTAACTGAGACCAGTGACTGTAATGGTAACTACCGCTGTTCTAATAGTAACTGAGACCAGTGACTAATGGTAACTTCCACTGTTCTAATAGTAACTGAGACCAGTGACTAATGGTAACTTCCACTGTTCTAATAGTAACTGAGACCAGTGACTGTAATGGTAACTACCGCTGTTCTAATAGTAACTGAGACCAGTGACTGTAATGGTAACTACCGCTGTTCTAATAGTAACTGAGACCAGTGACTGTAGTGGTAACTACCACTGTTCTAATAGTAACTGAGACCAGTGACTGTAATGGTAACTACCGCTGTTCTAATAGTAACTGAGACCAGTGACTGTAATGGTAACTACCGCTGTTCTATTAGTAACTGAGACCAGTGACTGTAGTGGTAACTACCACTGTTCTAATAGTAACTGAGACCAGTGACTGTAATGGTAACTTCCACTGTTCTAATAGTAACTGAGACCAGTGACTGTAATGGTAACTACCGCTGTTCTAATAGTAACTGAGACCAGTGACTGTAATGGTAACTACCGCTGTTCTAATAGTAACTGAGACCAGTGACTGTAATGGTAACTACCGCTGTTCTAATAGTAACTGAGACCAGTGACTGTAATTGTAACTACCGCTGTTCTAATAGTAACTGAGACCAGTGACTGTAATGGTAACTACCGCTGTTCTAATAGTAACTGAGACCAGTGACTGTAGTGGTAACTACCGCTGTTCTAATAGTAACTGAGACCAGTGACTGTAGTGGTAACTACCGCTGTTCTAATAGTAACTGAGACCAGTGACTAATGGTAACTTCCACTGTTCTAATAGTAACTGAGACCAGTGACTGTAGTGGTAACTACCGCTGTTCTAATAGTAACTGAGACCAGTGACTGTAGTGGTAACTACCGCTGTTCTAATAGTAACTGAGACCAGTGACTGTAATGGTAACTACCGCTGTTCTAATAGTAACTGAGACCAGTGACTGTAGTGGTAACTACCGCTGTTCTAATAGTAACTGAGACCAGTGACTGTAGTGGTAACTACCGCTGTTCTAATAGTAACTGAGACCAGTGACTGTAATGCTAACTACCGCTGTTCTAATAGTAACTGAGACCAGTGACTGTAATGGTAACTACCGCTGTTCTAATAGTAACTGAGACCAGTGACTGTAGTGGTAACTACCGCTGTTCTAATAGTGACTGAGACCAGTGACTGTAGTGGTAACTACCGCTGTTCTAATAGTAACTGAGACCAGTGACTGTAATGGTAACTACCGCTGTTCTAATAGTAACTGAGACCAGTGACTGTAATGGTAACTACCGCTGTTCTAATAGTAACTGAGACCAGTGACTGTAATGGTAACTACCGCTGTTCTAATAGTAACTGAGACCAGTGACTGTAATGGTAACTACCGCTGTTCTAATAGTAACTGAGACCAGTGACTGTAATGGTAACTACCACTGTTCTAATAGTAACTGAGACCAGTGACTAATGGTAACTACCACTGTTCTAATAGTAACTGAGACCAGTGACTGTAATGGTAACTACCGCTGTTCTAATAGTAACTGAGACCAGTGACTAACATTAAACAGTGCTCAGGATAATATCTTATCGTGTTCCCCACCGAAGACATGCTGCCATGACAACTGTTTGTCACAAGTTCTCCAAGTTAACCATCCCTCGGCTCTCTCTCTCTCTCATGAGTTCTGCCTGCTTGCTGTGAGCGCAGTGGACCAACGTGCATGTCGTGCCGTGCCGTGCTCTGATGTTGTGCCAAAGCAAATCTGCCGCAGTAGCGGGTGGCGGCATGGTTGGCTGGCTGGCATGGGGCTAGTGGGGGGGGTATGGTAATCACACTACAGTTTGGGGGTTGGCGGGTGTGCTCTGTAATCGGCCACCGT
This sequence comes from Oncorhynchus masou masou, assembly GCF_036934945.1. NCBI lineage: Eukaryota > Metazoa > Chordata > Actinopteri > Salmoniformes > Salmonidae > Oncorhynchus > Oncorhynchus masou. Next base: position 5,153,792 of record NC_088232.1, on the reverse strand, counting down.
CGCTGATAGGGGGCAATTCATTTCCCGTAATTAACGTTAGGAAGGAGTCATTTTATGGCTGGCAGGGTGGAGGGGAGAGGAGGCATCTGTTCACTCTCAGTGCATCACTTTCCACTGGACAATGGGAATTAAGGTCTGTATTGAGTCTCAGTGGAATTGCTGAACTAGAATCAGTTTAGCCTTTTTAGAATTATGAATGAGCTTATATGGACCGGGGGGACCTGATCCTAGACCAGTGAATTTTTTTATGTGGCTGTTGGAACTAGGAAACCTGTATCGTCTGCATATAAATGTCTCTTTTGATTCACTGCCACCCGTGGTGTGTTGACCAGATTTTCACTCTCTTCCTCCCCTTCTCTCCCTCTCTCTTCCTCCCCCTCTTTCTGCCTCACCCTCTCTCTGCCTCCCCCTCTCTCTTCTTCCCCTTCTCTCTTCCTCCCCTTCTCTCTGCCTCCCCCTCTCTCTGCCTCCTCCTCTCTCTTCCTCCACCTCTCTCTACCTCTCCCTCTCTCTACCTCTCCCTCTCTCTACCTCCCCCTCTCTCTACCTCCCCCTCTCTCTACCTCCCCCTCTCTCTACCTCCCCTCTCTCTGCCTCCCCCTCTCTCTGCCTCCCCCTCTCTCTGCCTCCCCTCTCTCTTCCTCCCCTTCTCTCTGCCTCCCCCTCTCTCTGCCTCCCCCTCTCTCTTCCTCCACCTCTCTCTTCCTCCCCCTCTCTCTTCCTCCCCCTCTCTCTACCTCCCCCTCTCTCTACCTCCCCCTCTCTCTACCTCCCCCTCTCTCTGCCTCCCCCCCTCTCTGCCTCCCCCTCTCTCTGCCTCCCCCTCTCTCTGCCTCCCCCTCTCTCCTCCAGTGTGCCATGCGGAGCTGAATGCGATCATGAATAAGAACTCAGCGGACGTGAAGGGCTGTTCCATGTACGTGGCTCTGTTCCCCTGCAACGAGTGTGCCAAGCTCATCATCCAAGCAGGTGGGACCCCCCCCCTCCCACACACACGCAGATGAGACCCCTCCCTCTCTCCTTCACCCATCCCTCTGTTCTGTCATTTTTGTTCTCCATTTCCAAACAGGTGAGCCTCCTCCCAACTGTTGCCCTCCCCTCACAACCGCCTTTGCTTTTCTCCACCCTTCACTTCCTTTTTCATCTCTCTCTTTGTGGTACCTTTTCTCTGCTCCTTTTCATCCTTTCAGGGTCACACACTTCTTCTCCCGCTCCGCACCTTTGGTGTTGTCGTGTTTCTTCTCTCCGCATTCCTTTTTTATTTTCTTCCTTCGTTCATGCTCTTCCCGTGTTGCACTCCTCCTCCTCTCTTTCTACACCTCTTCTCTCAGACACACACACACACACACACACACACACACACTCCCCCCTCTCTCGTCCTTGACTCAGCTAGTCACAGCGAGACGCCTCTCCTCCTCTTCCACTAAACACATCACTTCTTTCCTATCTTTTCTCCCTTTATATATCCCGGTTGACAACCACAAAGTATGTAAGTTTAGCTCGCATTGTGTTTAGCCTAAGTGCCATACAGTGTTCCCTCTGTGCAGTATGAGTTCTGCAGGTATTAGACTGGCGCTGATGGATGGGCAGACCACACAGCGACCACACGGCGATTGCGCAACAGATTCTCAGCAGTGTTTTTTTTTGGGTGCGTTTTGATCACCGTCGACGTCGCACGTGCGTGTGCCGTGGTACGGTCTGTGTGCCGTGGTACGGTCTGTGTGCCGTGGTACGGTCTGTGTGTCAAGGTGATTCTGTTAGACAGAATGCTCGGCGAGGGGGCGAAGTCACACTGGGGATTGGGGACGACCCCCCCTCCCCCCAACATGGAACAAGGTTTCCTTACCCCTCTTGTTGCCCCCCCCCCACCCCCACCCCACTGACGATAGGCAACAGGATTGTTTTACTCCGCAACCTCCGCCGTTTTCAAACATAGCAACACGAACGGCAAGCACAGCTTTTTTTCCCTCTTTCGATCCTTCTCCTTCGCTCCCTCTACTGCTTTCTGCCCTCCCTCAAAAAACTTCCCCCGTTATCTTCCCACAACCCCCTGCTGTTGCTCCTTAGGCAAGAGGCCCTCCTGGAGCTGCATACCGAAGTGAGACACACACACACACACACACACACACACACACACACACACACACACACACACACACACACACACACACACACACACACACACACACACACACACACACACACACACACACACACTCTCTCAACTCCTACACACACACACACACACTGAGCTATATATACTGACATGTATGCAGGCATGCATACACACACTCATAGTTCCGACACACTCCTACACACACTATTTCACTCTGATCACAAATGGGTCTTGCCAGGCCCTCTTCTCTCCCCGGCACAGTGGGGTGTAAGCTCCATCTCCAGGCTCCTACTTCATTAAGGAGGGAGTTTATACACACACAGACACACACACACACTTTTTGTTCACCTGCACCTTCAAGAGGAGAGAAGGAAACTGAACAGCAATAAGCCAACCTAATTTGTGATGCAGTTTCAACCTGGCTTGTCAAACGCTTAGCAACAAGTGCCATGTTTCACAAAGGTGGCGTGTGATGACTGTTCACTCCGCCCCGCCACTAGAAAAATCTATTTTTTTCCCTCTGCTTCTGTCTTACTAATTCTCTTTCTCTCGCTCTCTCACTCTCTCATATCTATCATTCTCACTGTCATAACAGCATGATGAGAATCAGAAGGTTTAACAATAGATGCGTTTGCTATTTACTGTGAAACGTGTCAGTGAATCCGATAGGCCTACGGAAGGCCGTTGGGCTCAATTCCACAGCGCTCCTTAGCGCTGCACCTGTTCGTCTGGTTTTAATCTCTCACTCTAGAAATGGGCTTATTTCCATTCAGCCTTGATTACAACTTCTCCATTTGTGGGGTCAAAGAGTGCGTTTGAACCTCAACCTAGGGAATAGGTTAAAGTATGGTCTGACCGAGTGGGCCGCGCTCTCGCTCTCTGTGTGTGTGTGTGTGTGTGTGTGTGTGTGTGTGTGCGCCGCTCTGTCCGGTCGTTTGTGTGTTTAATAAATGCGCCTCATGTACCGACGAACAGAACGGCTCAGCTCTCTAAGAACGGGAAGGGATCCTCCGAGTCCTTTAAAAAAAAAAGTTTCATTAAGTAACGCTTGCAAGGCCTTGAACGGTAGCCTCTCGGCCCCTCAACGTGTGTGTGCGCGCGCCTTGAACGAAACCCTCTTGGCCACTCAATACACAGGCTCTTCAGATGAGAGATGGAGGGGAAAAAGAGGTCTACTCTTCTGGCTTTAGGGGGCACTGTGGTCTTCTCATTCTCACCGCTCCCCCTTCGTTTCCTCTCGGTCTCCAGCAGGCCACTCGTTCAATCAACGTTTGAACAAATCTCTCAGTTGGCTTTTATTTTTGGACTGGAGTTCAAATGAGTTGCGCTGCTTCTCAGTAACCGTGTGGAGCCACCCAGAACTCTCTCTCCCTCCAATCTCTTTCCACCTTTTTATCGTTCGCTTTTCTATTTCAATCATTCTGTTTTTCTCCCATGTTCACTGGCACACTTTTATTCACCCAATTACTTACTTTGATTGACTCCTCTCTCCTCCTTTCCTCCCCTTCCCCTTCTCTCTCCTCCTTTCCTCCCCTTCCCCCTCTCTCTCCTCCTTTCCTCCCCTTCCCCCTCTCTCTCCTCCTTTCCTCCCCTTCCCCCTCTCTCTCCTCCTTTCCTCCCCTTCCCCTTCTCTCTTCTCCTTTCCTCCCCTTCCCCCTCTCTCTCCTCCTTTCCTCCCCTTCCCCCTCTCTCTCCTCCTTTCCTCCCCTTCCCCCTCTCTCTCCTCCTTTCCTCCCCTTCCCCCTCTCTCTCCTCCTTTCCTCCCCTTCCCCTTCTCTCTCCTCCTTTCCTCCCCTTCCCCCTCTCTCTTCTCCTTTCCTCCCCTTCCCCCTCTCTCTCCTCCTTTCCTCCCCTTCCCCCTCTCTCTCCTAACTTTCCTCCCCTTCCCCCTCTCTCTCCTCCTTTCCTCCCCTTCCCCCTCTCTCTCCTCCTTTCCTCCCCTTCCCCCTCTCTCTCCAGCCCTCGTTACCAGACGGTTAATAGTACGTAACTGTCTTGTTATTTACACTATAAATCCTCAAATCAGCCTCCTATTATATTCTCAGCCGGTCTCAGTTCTAATGTGAAAAAGCTGCTGCTGTGGTCCGGCCTGACTCCCCCGCTGGCAGCGCTGTGGTCCGGCCTGACTCCCCCGCTGGCAGCGCTGTGGTCCGGCCTGACTCCCCCGCTGGCAGCGCTGTGGTCCGGCCTGACTCCCCCGCTGGCAGCGCTGTGGTCCGGCCTGACTCCCCCGCTGGCAGCGCTGTGGTCCGGCCTGACTCCCCCGCTGGCAGCGCTGTGGTCCAGTCTGACTCCCCGCTGGCAGCGCTGTGGTCCGGCCTGACTCCCCGCTGGCAGCGCTGTGGTCCGGCCTGACTCCCCGCTGGCAGCGCTGTGGTCCGGCCTGACTCCCCCGCTGGCAGCGCTGTGGTCCGGCCTGACTCCCCCGCTGGCAGCGCTGTGGTCCGGCCTCACTCCCCCGCTGGCAGCGCTGTGGTCCGGCCTGACTCCCCCGCTGGCAGCGCTGTGGTCCGGCCTGACTCCCCCGCTGGCAGCGTTGTTACATCCTTTTAATACTGAGAGCTGTGTTGGTGTCGCGCGCCAAACTATTTCTCCTCAGCTCAGTCATGCATTGGTGCATTTAGCTTTAACGCCTCAGTATGTATTTTGAATTGAGGAGTCATTATCCATCTTAAGATCGTTGTACAGAAAATGAAGAATGTGTGTGTTGACGAGCGGGCGGCACTGTCCTAACACCTAGCAGGTTATCCGTCCTCTGAGTCTACACAGCTAATTCACTGGTTGCCCCTCTTCACCCCTCTCTTCCCAGCGGCCTCGCTCCCATTGTATTCCCATGAGCTAATCTGTAGGCCCTTTGTTGCTTTCCTAATCCCATTGGAATGCTCCTCCATAGTGTGTCCTTCTCCTGTTTATCACTGGCTCATTACAAGACCTGCTTTTGTAAGTCACATGAAATAAAAAATCAAATAACATTTTATTTGCCAAATACAACTGTTCTGGACTTAACTGTGAAATGCTTGCTTACAACTCCTCACAACAATGCAGAGTTTAATTAAACCTCTTGATACTCCCCATCCCGGATCCGGGATCGTGACTAAAGCCTCAGGCTCATTAGCATAACGCAACGTTAACGATTTCTGAAAATCGCAAATAAAATGAAAATAATGCGCCTGCTCTCAAGCTTAGCCTTTTCTTAACAACACTGTCATCTCAGATTTTCAAAATATGCTTTTGAACCATAGCAAATCACTAATTTGTGTAAGAGTATGCTAAGCTAGCTTAGCATTTTGAGTAGCATTTAGCACGCAACATTTTCACAAAAACCAGATAACCAAATAAATAAAATAATTTACCTTTGAAGAGCTTCGGTTGTTTTCAATGAGGAGACTCTCAGTTACATAGCAAATGTTCAGTTTTTCCTGAAAGAATCTTTGTGTAGGAGAAATCGCTCCGTTTTGTACATCACATTTGGCTACCGAAACAAACCGAAAATTCAGTCACCAAAACGTCAAACTTTTTCCGAATTAACTCCATAATATCGACCGAAACATGGCAAACGTTGTTTAGAATCAATCCTCAAGGTGTTTTTTCACATATCTCTTCATTGATATGCAGTTTGTGGAAGCCTGCTTTCCCCTCAGAATCGCATGGAAAAATACCAGCAGCTGAAAAAGACGCACCAATTTCGACGGAGGACACCGGGCGGACACCTGGAAAATGTAGTCTCTTATGGTCAATCTTCCAATGATATGCCTACAAATACGTCACAATGCTGCAGACACCTTGGGAACCGACAGAAAGGGCAGGCTCATTCCTCTCGCATTCACAGCCATATAAGGAGACAATGGAAAACGGAGCCTCAAAAATCCTGCTGGTTTCCTGGTTGCTGTTTCATCTTGGTTTTGCCTGTAGCTCCCGTTCTAGGGCACGCACAGACAATATCTTTGCAGTTCTGGAAAATTCAGAGTGTTTTCTTTCCAAAGCTATCAATTATATGCATAGTCGAGCATCTTTTTGTGACAAAATATCTTGTTTAAAATGGGAACGTTTTTCATCCAAAAATGAAATTGCTAGAGTTTCAAGAGGTTAAAAAATAAAATGGTAACGGGGAATAAAATACACAAGAATGGAGCTACATACAGTTGGAGTCGGGAAGTTGACATGCACCTTAGCCAAATGCATTTAAACTCAGTTTTTCACAATTCCTGACATTTAATCCTAGTAAAAATTCCCTGTTTTAGGTCAGTTAGGATCACCACTTAATTTTAAGAATATGAAATGTCAGAATAATAGTAGAGAGAATGATTTCTTTCTTTCATCACATTCCCAGTGGGTCAGAAGTTTACATACACTCAATTAGTATTTGGTAGTATATTATCTTTAAATTGTTTAACTTCGGTCAAACTGTTCAGGTAGCCTTCCACAAGCTTCCCACAATAAGTTGGGTGAATTTTGGCCCATTCCTCCTGACAGAGCTGGTGTAACTGGGTCAGGTTTGTAGGCCTCCTTGCTCACACACGCTTTTTCAGTTTTGCCCAAAAGTGTTCTATAGGATTGAGGTCAGGGCTTTGTGATGGCCACTCCAATACCTTGACTTTGTTGTCCTTAAACCATTTTGCCACAACTTTGGAAGTATGCTTGGGGTCATTGTCCATTTGGAGACTCATTTGCAACCAAGCTTTAACTTCCTGACTGATGTCTTGAGATGTTGCTTCAATATACCTACATAATTTTCCTGACTCATGATGTCATCTATTTTTTTAAATGCACCTGTCCCTTATGCCGCAAAGCATCCCCACAACATGATGCTGCCACCCCCGTGCTTCACAGTTGGGATGGTGTTCTTCAGCTTGCAAGCCTCACCCTTTTTTCCTCCAAACATAATGATGGTCATTATGCCTAAACAGCTCTATTTTTGTTTCATCAGACCAGAGGATATTTCTCCAAAAAGTACGATCTTTGTCCCCATGGGCTTTTTTATGGCGGTTATGGAGCAGTGGCTTCTTCCTTGCTGACTCGTTTTACTGTGGATATTGATACTTTTCTACCTGTTTCCTCCAGCAGGTCCTTTGCTGTTGTTCTGGGATTGATTTGCACTTTTCGCACCAAAGTAAGTCAATGTCTAGAAGACAGAAAAAAAATCAAGAACACAGCCATGCAATCTCCACAGCCCATTGGCAGTAGAATGGCCTTACTGAAGAGCTCAGTGACTTTCAACGTGACAAGTCAGTTTGTCAAATTTCTGCCCTGGTAGAGCTGCCCCGGTCAACTGTAAGTGCTGTTATTGTGAAGTGGAAATGTCTAGGAGCAACAACAGCTCAGCCACAAAGTGGTAGGCCGCACAAGCTCACAGAACGGGACTGCTGAAGCTCGTAGCGCGTAAATATCGTCTATCCTCAGTTGCAACACTCACTACAGAGTTCCAAACTGCCTCTGGAAGCAACCTCAGCACAATAACTGTTTTGTCGAGAGCTTAATGAAATGGGTTTCGATGGCCGAGCAGCCACACACAAGCCTAAGATCACCATGCTTTGGCTGGAGTGGTGTAAAGCTCGACGCTGTTGGAGCAATGGAAACGCGTTCTCTGGAGTGATGAATCTCACTTCACCATCTGTCAGTCTGACGGATAAATCTGGGTTTGGGGGATGAAAGGAGAATGCTACCCGCCCAAATGCAGTGCCAACTGTAAAGTTTGGTGGAGGAGGAATAATGTTCTGGGGCTGTTTCATGGTTCAGGCTAGGCCCCTTAGTTCTAGTGAAGGCATATCTTATTGTTACAGCATACATTCTGTGCTTCCAACTTTGGGGCAACATTTTGAGGAAGGCCCTTTCCTGTTTCAGCATGACAATGTACCCGTGAACAACGTGAGATCCATACAGAAATGGTTTGTCGAGATCGGTGTGGAAGATTTTGACTGGCCTGCACAGAACCCTGACCTAAACCTCATCAACCACCTTTTGGGATGAATTGGAACGCCGACTGTGAGCCACACTTAATCGCCCAACATCGGTAGCCGATCTCACTAATGCTCGTTTCTGAATGGAAACAAGTCCCTGCTTCAATGATCCAACATCTAGTGGAAAGCCTTCCCAGAAGAGTGGAGGCTGTTATAGCAGCAAACTGGGATCAACACCATATTTATGGACACAATTTTGGAATTAAATGTTTGACGAGCAGGTGTCCACACATTTTTGGTCATGTAGTGTATATACATTAAGGCAGGGTGAAGTGGCTAGGCATCAGGATAAATAATACAATAAAGAACAGCGTAGCAGTAGCTTTCCGCTAGATGTTTATTTATTTTGACATCATTTGTGTGTGCGCGTATGTAGTTAATGTGTGTGGGAGTGTCAATGTAGTGTGTGTGTGTGTGTGTGTATTACACTGTTCTCTCCATGACAAAGACTGACCAGGTGAAAGCTACAATCACTTATTGATGTTTAAAGTTTAAAGTCTCCGCCCACCAGAGATGCTTCTTCTGGGTGAGCAGTTTCTGTTTATGGCCCCATACAGTTTGACAGCTGTGATAATTACAAATTAGAACTCTCTTGGTAGGTCAAAGGGTCTGCAGCTTATAATGACCATATACCAGGTGAGCAAAAGCTTGAGATTTCCTTCTCACTTGAAGCAGCAGAACCAGTTACTTTTGAAAAGTTACGTTTCAGTAAGACACATAATGTTGCAGCTTTTCTAGTCTCTCTGATAGGAGACTCTCGAACGGAGCTCAGCCATGTTATTCTCAAGTGATTTGCCAGTCGAACGGAAGGGAGCGCCGTTCGGTTTTCACCTCGTCTCCCACGTCTGTGCCTGCAGTGTGTTGGTAGCCCACGGAAACAAAGGAACAGGGTTCAGTATGAACAGTGGAACAGCTGAGTCGGAGTTGAAGTCAAAATCTAGGTTCGTAGCTGTCGATCTGATGTCCAGAAGTGCTTCGGCGGTCATGTGTGACAATAATATGAACTTTCTGTACAACAAAAAAGTAAAGATAATCACGGTAGAAGTCACTATATGGTAAAGTTGGGTTGGAACTCGTAAGATGATGCCCGTCCTTCCACTTAGCCCTGACGAGAGGCCGCTTTCTTCCTCACTTCGGATTTCCCTTGCCTTTTCTCTTTCTCATTTGGTCTCTCGACTGCCACGTATTAGCCCCCCCACCCCTTTCCTCCTTTTTTCTGTTACTGTCCTTGCCTAATATTCTTCTCTTTTCCTCGCTCTCTCCTTCACTCTCTTTTCTTTCCGTTGCTGGTCAAAAGGATGCGTAAAACATGGATTTATGGAAGCCTCCTCAGTCTATTGGGCTTGGACTGACTCCCCAGCGCCTGCCTGCCATCCTTCTCTGCCATCTTGTCACTTTGGGCTCACGCTGGCGAGGGGCCGTGCATGTCTGTCACAGGCACACGCTCTCAGGCATTCACCCGCACACACACACAAACTCTCTGTGTCTGTCACCAACTTCCACTGGAGTGGGCTAATTTGAAATGTTCCAAAGTTTTAGTCTGGTCCCAAATGGCTCGCTACCCTACCCTCCTCCCTCTCTTCTGAGTTACTTAAGCTGCCCTCCCGTCCACTTAAGTCACTGTTGTGGAACGTTCCAGAATGTTGCGTTTTTTTTACAACTCAAACTGCCTCTGAGTTTTCCATCCCATTCATGACTGGTCACTAGTATTCCGATGTTACTGGTTAGTTACATAACAACAATATCAAATAACATTGGATTTGTCTCATGTGCCGAATGAGACGGGTCTAGACTTTTACAAGCCCTTCCCAACAATGCAGAGTTAAAAATAAGAGTGTTTAAAGCTGTCATCAAGGCAAAGGGTGGCTACTTTGAAGAATCTATAATATAAAATATATAGTTTGATTTGTTTAACACAATTTTTGGTTACTACATGATTCCATATGTGTTATTTCATAGTTTTGATGTCTTCACTATTCTACATTATAGAAAATAGTAAAAAAGAAAAACCCTAGAATTAATAGGTGTCCAAACCTTTGACTGGCACTGTGTGTGTATATATACTACCATTCAAAAGTTTGGGGAACTTAGATATGTTCTTGTCCATTAAAATAACATCAAATTAATCAGGAATACGGTGTAGACATTGTTAATGTTGCTGGGCTTCTAGGCAGAGCTCCTCCAGTGACTGTGTTCTTTTGCCCATCTTAATCTTTTATTTTTATTGGCAAGTCTGAGATATGGCTTTTTCTTTGCAACTCTGCCTAGAAGGCCAGCATCCCGGAGTTGCCTCTTCACTGTTGATGTTGAGACTGGTGTTTTGCAGGTACTATTTAATGAAGCTGCCAGTTGAGGACTTGTGAAAGGCGTTTGTTTCTCAAACTAGACACTCTGTCCTCTTGCTCAGTTGTGCACCGGGGCCTCCCACTCCTGTCTCTAGTCTGGTTAGAGCCCATTTGCGCTGTTCTGTGAAGGGAGTAGTACACAGCGTTGTATGAGATCTTCAGTTTCTTGGTTATTCCATGCGAGAAATGGCCTTCATTTCTCAGAACAAGAATAGACTGATGAGTTTCAGAAGAAAGTACTTTGTTTCCAGCCATTTTGAGCCTGTAATCAATCCCACAAATGCTGATGCTCCAGATACTCAGCTAGTCTAAAGAAGGCCAGTTGTATTGCTTCTTTAATCAGGACAACAATTTTCAGCTGTGCTAACATGCTAAAGGGTTTTCTAATGATCAATTAGCCCTTTAAAATGATACACTTGGATTAGCTAACACAACGTGCCATTGGAACACAGGAGTGATGGTTGCTGATAATGGGCCTCTGTACGCCTATGTAGATATTCCATAAAAATCTGCCATTTCCAGCTGCAATAGTCATTAACAATGTCTGCACTGTATTTCTGATCAATTTGATGTTATTTTAATGGACAAAAAATGTGATTTTCTTTCAAAAACGTGTTTGTGTGTGAGAGAGATATATGTATATACACATACATGCATATATACACATACATGCATGCATACATACATACATAGATAAACTCAAAAATAGAAACGTCCTCTCGCTGTGAACTGCATTTATTGGAATAATAAATTGAATAATGTGTCCCTGAACAAAGGGGGGGGTCAAAAGTAAGTCAGTATCTGCTGTGGCCACCAGCTGCATTAAGTACTGCAGTGCATCATCTCCTCATGGACTGCACCAGATATCCCAGTTCTTGCTGTGAGATGTTGCCCCACTCTTCCACCAAGGCACCTGCAAGTTCCCAGAATGGCCCTAGCCCTCACCTTCCGATCCAACAGGTCCCAGACGTGTTCAGTGGGATTGAGATCCTGGCTCTTTGCTGGCCATGGCAGAACACTGACATTTCTGTCTTGCAGGAAATCATGCACAGAACGAGCAGTATGGCCAGTGGCATCATCATGCTGGAGGGTCATGTCAGGATGAGTCTGCAGGAAGGGTATCACGTGAGGGAGGAGGATGTCTTCCATGTAATGCACAGTGTTGAGATTGCCTGCGATGACAAACTCAGTCCAATGATGCTGTGACACACCGCCCCAGACCATGACAGACCCTCCACCTCCAAATCGATCCCCCTCCAGAGCACAGGCCTCTTTGTAATGCTCATTCCTTCGAAGATAAACGCGAATCCGACCATCACCCCTGGTGAGACAAAACCGTGACTCGTCAGTGAAGAGCACTTTTTGCCAGTCATGTCTGGTCCATTGACAGTGAGTCCAGGCGACGTTGTTTCTGGTGATGTCTGGTGAGGACCTGCCTTACAACAGGCCTACAAGCCCTCAGTCCAGCCTCTCAGCCTATTGAGGACAGTCTGAGCACTGATGGAGGGATTGTGCATTCCTGGTGTAACTCGGACAGTTGTTGTTGCCATCCTGTATCTGTCCCGCAGGTGTGATGTTCGGATGTACCTATCCTGTGCAGGTGTTGTTACACGAGGTCTGCCACTGCGAGGACGATCAGTTGTTCGTCCTGTCTCCCTGTAGCGCTGTCTTAGGCGTCTCACAGTACGGACATTGCAATTTATTGCCCTGGCCACATCTGCAGTCCTCATGCGTCTTTGCAGCATGCCTAAGGCACGTTCACGCAGATGAGCGGGGACCCTGGGCATCTTTCTTTTGGTGTTTTTCAGAGTCAGTAGAAAGGCCTCTTTAGTGTCCTAAGTTTTCGGAACTTTGACCTTTAATTGCCTACCGTCTGTTAGCTGTCAGTGTCTTAACGACCGTTCTACAGGTGCATATTCATTACATGTTTATGGTTCATTGAGCAAGCATGGGAAACAGTGTTTAAACCCTTTGCAATGAAGATCTGTGAAGTTCAGATTTTTACGAATTATCTTTGAAAGCCAGGGTCCTGAAAAAGCGACGTTTCTTTTTTTGCAGAATTTACATACATCCGTTTTTGAGCTGCAATTTATTTGTCTTTGTTAGTCTGCATAGAGTCGGGTGCATAATGGGGTTCGATGCAGATACTCAGGGTAACCATTCAATGAACTATTTAGCATTCTTATGGCTTGGGGGTAGAAGCTGCCTCGGAGCCTGTTGGTCCGAGATTTGATGATCCGGTGACATTTGCCCGGATGGTAGCAGAGTGAACAGTTTATTGTTTTAGTTTTTGGCAATTTCGGGCCTTCCTTTGACACCGCCTGGTCTAGAGATCCTGGATGGCAGGGAGCCTCAGTGATGTACTGGGTAGACCGCACCATGCTTTGCGGCCGATTATCAGTTCACGTGTATTGTTTCTCAGTCTTCAATCTATAAAATGTATTTTCTTTATTGCTAGTCTGTCGTCTTGTCAATGGGTAGAGATGGATAAAGGGCTATTTCTGTTTTTACAGACATGATAAATGATACATTGTGCCCTGCAGGCCTTCTACAGTAGCATCGGTTTTCTAAAGGTTGTGGATGTGCATATCAGCTTCAGTATAGTTCACAAAAATGTCTTCCAGACATAGAGAAAACAAATGTGCTTTATTTGAAAGATATTTTCCTTTTACGTTTTATATTTAAACTATGGATCTGTTTTCCTCTGTTGCTTCACTATAGATCAGTGGAAAGAAGTTGTGGTGGGTGATTTTTCAATAGTACATTTGTTAAATTCCGCACCTCCTTTTCTAACATGACTACTACTGGCGTCTCAAGCTGTCAGACTCAGAACCCCGTCTAGGAACATCTGATCTCTGTTGTATTTCTTTTGTCCGTATTTGGACAGCACACGGGGACAGGGAGACCGATAGTAGAAGCATAGGCAGAAGGTGGCTGAGACTGGGCTGGCCACTGCTGCTTGACCAGATTCTGACACTCACAACCTCATCTCTATGGTCGTAAAGCAAACCTCACATTACACCCCCCCCCCCCCCCCATCTTGGCTCTGAAGGATGTGTTTTAGAAGGACTTGATTAATTTCATCCCATTTGCTTTTTAAATGATGTGTATCGGCTACCGTACGCTAGACTAAAGCTCCTGTCCTTGGTGACTTGTAAAGCTCCCCTTTTGGTGCAGAAGGTTATGTGAAACGGTGTCTGTCTCAAGCAGTGCGGATGTTGAGTCTTTTCTCTCTTGGGAGCAGTGCTTTCAAACAGAAACACACACCACTTCTCCATGCTGCAGCCTGTTAACTCCAGGCTGTTGGTTGGGCTGATCTTGGATCCTCTAGAGGCTTTTCCTTCTTATTAGAGCTGTGAGGCAGTGAAGCCCCACTTCATAAGCACTGCACCCCCAAACGACCATATCTCGGCCCACAGAACACACACACAGCCCGCGCCTTCCTTACACACATCAAAACAAAATTCCCAGTTGCCCAATTACATAGTAAGGACATCACACACACACACATTTCTCTGCCAAAATAAACCAGTGTAATTTCAAGCCATCTCCCTGATTTGCCCCTCTGTGCTACTTAAGAGTCATGGTGGTCTGACAGCATGAGCAACACCTACTGCTGGAGCACACAGACACCCTGTGGCCCTCACCATCACCACCACCAATCATTATTCCCCTTCCATCACACCCCAGCGGAGTCAGCCAAGCGCGAATGCCAAATCCTGCAGAGCCCTCACTAGGCAATATTGACAGTCCATTGTGTGTACATTTTTATTCATGGTTTGTTTATTGGCTATACATTTGGAACACTGGCATTATCCCCGTTCAGATTGCTACCATATGCAAACTCACACCCAGACATTACTTCAATAAGCAAGTTTGATTCAATGTTTTATGTATTTGTTGCGGTTATTTATTTTTTGCGGGGAAAAGTTTTTTTCTTACAAATTGTATATATTTTTTTTACCCCTTTTTCTCCCCAATTTCATGGTATCCAATTGTTTTAGTAGCTACTATCTTGTCTCATCGCTACAACTCCCGTACGGGCTCGGGAGAGACGAAGGTTGAAAGTCATGCGTCCTCCGATACACAACCCAACCTAGCTGCACTGCTTCTTAACACAGCGCGCATCCAACCCGGAAGCCAGCCCCACCAATGTGTCGGAGGAAACACCGTGCATCTGGCAACCTTGGTTAAGCGCGCACTGCGCCCGGCACAGGAGTCGCTGGTGCGCGATGAGACAAGGATATCCCTACCGGCCAAGCCCTCCCTAACCCGGACGATCCTAGGCCAATTGTGCGTCGCCCCACGGACCTCCCGGTCGCGGAGTTGCGAACCCAGGTGACCAGTCTCTGGTGACACAGCTATAGGTGTATTTTTGTTTTTAAGGAAGTAGATTCACACTCAATGCATCTGTGCTTTTCAAAGCCAATACACCTAGGAATAATGATAATACCTTATATGCAAATCCAAATATCAGAGATATTCTTTTCAGCGGGTGATTTATGAATAAAGGAACGCGCCCACGTACTGCCTCTGCACTCTGTGGCCTTCTACGGCTGCAAACAATCCGACCACAAAGCTCTTTGTTACTTCCACTTGGGAGAAGCGACGCTTTGTGCGTTTGATCTATTTATCTGATCCATTGTTAGGCCAGGCAGCACCGCTGCACACATTCAGATATGCTTTGTTGTTTTTTCGCGCATATTTATCCGCCGCTAATGTTTCTTTTGAATAGTCGTCTGTATCGTCATGGTGAAGTAAGCTTTGCTCTTGTAGTCGTTCAGACCAGTGTTTCTTAATCTGCACTACACACCTGATTCCACTAGTAAAAGGTTTGACGACGAGTGGCATCAGGTGTGTAGTGTTAGGGCAAACACGCATGCTCTCTGGATTACCAGGACCAGACATAACGACCTTTCTCTCCTGTTAATATCAGCGATCAGAGTAGTAACTGTACAGCTACTGGTGTGATACGAAGTGAAGAGAATATGATGAGCATAACAGTCCAGTCCATACCAGGTGAGTGGATATTATCACCACTGTCTGTCTAGCCTGTCTTTCACTCCCTGTATAGATAGTGCCGCTAACAGTAACACCACCAGCCAGCCCTATAGTCCATTGCTCTTTATCTACTGTGGTGAATAGAATTCACTCTGCGTGGTCTCCCCTCAGCGGATCACAGGATAAATACCGGTTCTCTCACAGTTTCCTGCAGATGAAACTGTCCGATAATACAGGGCAGGTGAGACTGGGAAGCCATGCTGGGTAACGCTGAGCCGGATTGAGCCAGCGGCTCCTAAAGCTCTGATGATGCGGGGAAGATATCAGGCGGGCCCAGCACAGAGCCATGGGGGACAACCAATCCTATCTCTGCAGTTTAGGGGGGTTTCAGTGGGGTGTTGGCAGATAAGGCGGGCACCCGCTGTATGTGACCTTTTTGACAGAGTGATATTGTGTTTGTGTAGGGAGCCGAGGACCTCCCAAGCATGATGGTATGGTAGATATACTAATCGAGCCAGGCCCTGTTGTATACTGCTTAGGCTCACACACACACACACACACACACACACACACACACACACACACACACACACACACACACACACACACACCTCCATTAAGCGGGAAGGGGGTGCTTTTAAAGATGACAGCTGGGGTTGGTAGATTTCCTGCTTCGTCTTTAGTTCTCGGTATTGGACTCTGCCTGCTGTTGAGGGTTTATCGACCTCCCCCATACAGTACACACACTCAATTGCACCCCTCCTCCCTCTCCACTCCGCAGGGTTTACTGACACCTCCCTCCCTCCCTTAGTCACCACTCACCATCATCCCGAGCCTGTCCGATAGATAATTGACTCTCTCTCTCTCCCTCTATTTTCCCCTCCATCCATCCATCCCTCCCTCTTTCCCCTCGCTGTCTCTTACCTACAGGTATAAAGGACGTGATTTATTTGTCAGACAAGTACCACGACATCCCTGAAATGACTGCCTCCAGACGGCTGCTTAACTTGGCAGGGATCCAATACAAGTGAGTCTCCTGAGCCGCCGTGTGTGTGTGTGTGTGTGTGTGTGTGTGTGTGTGTGTGTGTGTGTGTGTGTGTGTGTGTGTGTATTGCTCCTGGATGGAGGGAAGAGGAGTGTGGATGACTTAATTGACATCTGCCAGCCAGAGAGGGCTGGAAGTTCTGTGAGAAGAGGTTCCAAACAAACAGGGTTGGAGCTTAGATGGCGCTCCCCTCGGGGTTACACACGTGTGTTTTTGAACCTGTATACATGCGTGTCAGAGGGATAGTGCCTGGATATGAGGGCTGTTTCAGGGGTGTAAACCCTACCCACTAACAACCTGTCCTGGGACTACTGGGGGGGTCAGCAGTGCCAGACTGCACCAGACCCCATACAGCCTACAACTAACTACCTGCTGCCAATCTGCTCTCACAAACTACACCGGATTGAGTGGTGGGGGGGGGGTGAGTGTGTGGAAAGAGGTGTGATGAAAGGAGCAGATAGATATTTTAATAAATGTCATGTCTCTACATATTCTATACTGAACAAAAATATAAACGCAACATGTATAGTGTTGGTCTCATGTTTCATGAGCTGAAATAAAAGATCCCAGAAGTGTTCCACACTCACAAAAGCTTATTTCTCTCAAATGTTATGCACAGATGTGTTTACATCCCTGTTAGTGAGCATTTCTCTTTTGCCAAGATTATCCATCCACCTGACAGGTGTGGCATATCGAGACGCTTATTAACCAGCGTGATCATTACACAGATGCACCTTGTGCTGGGGACAATAAAAGGCCACTCAAAAATGTGCTGCTTTGTCACAGAACACAATGCCACAGATGTCTCAAGTTTTGAGGGAGTGTTCAATTGGCATGCTGACTGCAAGAAAGTCTTCCAGAGCTGTTGCCAGAGAATAACATTTCTCCACTATAAGCCGTCTCTGTTTTTAGATAATTTGGCAGTAAGTCCAACTGGCCTCACAACCGCAGACCACTTGTAACCACGCCAGCCCAGGACCTCCACATCCGACCAACCACCCA
The DNA here is from genome assembly GCF_036934945.1 of Oncorhynchus masou masou. Classification (NCBI taxonomy): domain Eukaryota; kingdom Metazoa; phylum Chordata; class Actinopteri; order Salmoniformes; family Salmonidae; genus Oncorhynchus; species Oncorhynchus masou. The sequence goes on along the minus strand of NC_088232.1, from coordinate 5,136,326 downwards.
GACTGAGGGTTTGAAAAGCTGAAGAATTTCTGCTCAAACTGTCAGAAACTGTCTCAGGGAAGCTAATCTGCGTGCTCATCATCCTCACCAGGGTCTTGACCTCTCCGCAGTGCTCACCTACGATGGCCACTGGCATGCTGGAGAAGTGTCTGATGTCAACGTTGTGAACAGAGTGGCCCATGGTGGGGTTATGGTATGGGCAGGCATAAACTACAGAGAACAAACACAATTGCATTTTATCAATGCCAATTTGAATGCACAGAGATACCGTGACAAGATCCTGAGGCCCATTGTCATGCCAGTCATCCATCACCGTCACCTCATGTTTCAGCATGATAATGCACGGCCCCATGTCGCAAGGATCTTTACACAATTCCTGGAAGCTGAAAATATCCCAGTTCTTCCATGGCCTGCCTACTCACACATCACCCATTGAGCCTGTTTGAGATGCTCTGGATCGATGTGTTGCAGTTACCGCCAATATCCTGGAACTTGGCACAGCATTGAAGAAGAGTGGGACAACATTCAACAGGCCAGTCAACAGCCTGATCAACTCTATGTGAAGGAGATGTGTCGCGCTGCATGAGGCAAATGGTGGTTACCAGTTACTGACTGGTTCTCTGATCCACGCCCCTACCCTTTTTTTAAGGTATCTGTGGCCAACAGATGCATATCTTTGAAATCTGTGAAATCCATAGATGGGGCCTAATGAACTAATTTATTGACGGTCCCCACAAGACAACTCTCGTTTGGCTTCAGTCATGGCTGCAGCATTTCTTAATGACCAAGCCGAAAAACTAGACCAAATCATGAAGTTCTGCTCCTCTTTAAGAATTTTAGTTTCACAATGCGATGCGGCACATTGACAACTCACATTTGAAAAAGAGCCTTCTATAGGCTTTCTTACTACCAAATGTAAGCCTGTAGCCGACAAAACAATACCTTTACATTCAATATTATTTGGATAATTAAATAGTTTAATTGAAATGTAAACAATTCACAGAATCAAATAGGTTATAGGCTGGAAAAATAGCATTCATTTATTTTGTAGGCTATTGGCTACTCAAACCTTTACCAGCTGCACAGGTTTAAACTTGATATGGCTGTGTGTGTGTGTGTGTGTGTGTGTGTGTGTGTGTGTGTGTGTGTGTGTGTGTGTGTGTGTGTGTGTGTGTGTGTGTGTGTGTGTGTGTGTGTGTGTGATCAAAAGCCGGAATTAATATAATCTACTGAATTATCATTAACAAATACTTGCTTGCACTTTTACAGGCTGTGTATCCATCTACTGGGTTGCTGTCGTCCTTGTCCACAACTACTCCAAAACCCTTCCAAATCGGCGATTTCAATCGAGCAGCACCAGTTTCCACAATGGTGTATTTCACCATTTTGGTTTTATTTCTCCTGTTACGTTACCCATCTTCACGTGAGCTAGTAGTCAGGGGAAATACACTTTGCAACATATTGTCACGTGGCAGAAGGAAACATAAGACCTGCACGTCGACGAATTTAGGAATGTTTCAGCACCACACATTCTACTATTGGACAGTTTCCTGCTCCACTCTCTGGTTATGTGGCTGGGAGCCTCGGCCCAGGCCATGTCTGCCTCACCGCTCACATAGCCTAATTGATTTTGCAACACAGTTCAACACAACAGGTTCCTGGGCTTGTATTATTTTTTTATTAATCTTGATTGAAAAAAATTCCAACCCGCAATATAATTGTTCTGATCCGCGTATTGAATGTTTTCATTCCCACCCGCAAGCCGATTCTTTTACTATTTATTTATTTTTGCGGCTCAACCTCAGGGAATCGTGGGTATCCGACCCGTTGCAGGACTTTTAACAAACTGTATAGACCCCGAACAGCACATGCATACTCTATAGATACACATATACACACTGGGAAAGATAAAGCATATTTTTCACCAACATGTCCTTATTTGCAGGTACATGAACAAGCAGAACGTTCTTTAATTGATTCCCATTGAAATGTCTCGCTGCCACACATGCTTGGAAATCTCCCCCTGAGCCACATTAAATACACAGGGTTACAGCTCAGGTATTTAAATACAGTCTTAATACTTCATCCTCGTCAGATCAAATAAGACTTTCACTGTTGGAGGCAGGAAGCCAGAAAATACTATATATATCGCGAGATATATATATATAATGTGTGTTTGCGTTCCAAATAGCACCCTGTTCCTTATATAGTGCCCTACTTTATGGCACTACCCATAGGGCTCTGGTCAAACGTAGTGCACTCTACAGGTACCCATACACTTCCACTGATTAAAAAAAAAAAAAAAATATGTGTATATATATATATATATATATATATATATATAGAAAGCTTTGAAGATGTGTTCATATGGGGGTAGAGTTTATTTCCACTAGCTGGTTTTATTGAGGATGCGCACACACACACCTATTCAGGTTGTCCTCTAGCTCATAGTTTCCAAAACTCGATCCTGGTGCCCCCATCAAGCTTAGATTATTTTAAATCAGCTGTGTAGTGCTAGGGCAAAAACCAAAATGTGCACCCAGGGGGATCCCCAGAACAGAGTTTGGGAAACGAGGCCAAATCCCTGAGCTCGCTGATCATGTACTTCCTCCTACACATTTGCGATGAATATTTTATTCCTCTCCTTTCCTCCATCCCTCTTTCTTTATTTTCTGTCTGTATCCGTTAGCATTTTGGACCGAAAGCGTGTATTAAATTTGACTCTTAACTGGATCGCATACTCAATAGAAGTTTCAAGGAACATTTTTGACCTTGAGGAAAATACACGAATGACTGAATCAGTGTTGACGCAGTATAAACCAGTTGAATTGACTTTTATTTGTAGATAAGAATTATTGCCTTTATTGAAGGCTAAAGCATTAATCTTTTAACCCTGCTTAAAAAAACACATTTCTAATGGTGAGCAAGTGCCTTTTCCTTTTCAATTAGGAGTACTTTTTTTTTCTTTGGTAGAACCTTGACTCACGTTGGTTGAGCACTCTCCCCTTTCCAAAAATAAGCATTACAGAAAAATACAATTTGTGTTTTGTAAAATATACTGTAGTTTGACAAATGTTATGTGGACTGAAATGTAGCCTTTGAAAATGCCTTTACCATCTCTCCTACGGGCTAACGCGCAATCTCTGGAAAATAAACTGGATGAGCTCCGTTCGAGACTATCCTACCAATGGGACATTAAATTAACTGTAATATCTTATGTTTCACTGAGTCATGGCTGAACAAGGACATGCATAATATATAGTTGGCTGGGTTTTCCATGCATCAGCAAGACAGCAACCTCCGGTAACACGGGTGGTGGTCTATTTGTCAACAGCTGGTGCGCAATCTCTAATATTAAGGAAGTCTCAAGGTTTTGTTCGCCTGAGGTAGAGTACCTCATGATAAACTGTAGACAACTCTTGGTAAATAGTGTCATCACAAACCGATGCAGGGACTAAGACCGCACTCAACGAGATGTATAAGGCCATAAGCAAACAAGAATGCTCACCCAGAAACGGTGTCCCCGGCCACTAGGAGCTTTAATGCAGGAAATCTTAAATCCGTTTGACCTCATTTCTACCAGGATGTGCAACCAGAGAGCAAAAAAAACAACAACTCTAGAACTTTACTCCACACAGATGCATACAAAGCTCTCCCTCCACTTGAAAAGTCTCACCATAATTCTATCCTACTGGTTTTTGCTTACAAGCAAGCACTCAAGCGTGAAGTACCAGTGACTCGCTTATTACGGAAGTGGTCTGATGATGCGGATGCAAGACTTTCCCACTATGCCTTCCGACAAACCATCAAACGGGCATAGCATCTTTACAGGACTAAGATTGGATCCTACGACACCGGCTCTGATGCTCGTCGGATGTGGCGGAGCTTGCAAACTATTACGGATTACAAATCGCGAGATTGGAAACCCAATCGCGAGCTACCCCGTAACGCGATCCTACCAGACGTGCTAAATGCCTTCTATGCTTGCTTCAAGGCAAGCAACACTACACCAGCTGTTCCGGACGACTGTGTGATCACGCTCTCCGTAGCCGATGTGAGTAAGACCTTTAAACAGGTGAACATTCACAAGGCCAGACAGATTACCAGGACTCGTACTCAGAGCATGCGCTGACCAACTGGCAGGTGTCTTCACTTACATTTCAAACCTCTCCCTGAACGAGTCTGTAATACCTACATGTTTCAAGCAGACCACCATAGCCCCTGTGCCCAAGAACGCCAAGGTAGCCTGCCTAAATGACTACCGCCCTGTAGCACTCACGTCTGTAGCCATGAAGTGCTTTGAAAGGCTAGTCATGGCTCACATTAACACCATCATCCCAGAAACCCTAGACCCACTCCAATTTGCATACCGCCCCAACAGATCCACAGATGATGCAATCTCCATTGCACTCCAAACTGCCCTTTCCCACCTGGACAAAAGGAACACCTACGTGAGAATGCTGTTCGTTGACTACAGCTCAGCCTTCAAAGCTCATCACTAAACACCTCCCTCTGCAACTGGATATTGGACTTCCTGATGGGCCGCCCCCAGGTGGTAAGGGTAGGCAACAACACATCTGCCATGCTGACCCTCAACACGGGGGCCTCTCAGGGGTGCATGCTTAGTCTCCTCCTGTACTCCCTGTTCTTGAAATTTTCCTCATTGACTGACCTTCATGTCTTAAAGTAATGATGCTGTTGTTTCTCTTTGCTTAATTGAGCTGTTCTTGTCATAATATGGACTTGGTTTTCTAACAAAAAGGTTTATCTTCTGTATACCACCCTACCTTGTCACAACACAACTGATTGGCTCAAACGCATTAAGGAAAGAAATTCCACAAATACACTTATCAAGGTGCACCTGTTCATTGAAATGTATTCCAGGTGACTACCTCATGAAGCTGGTTGAGAGAATGCCAAGAGTGTGAAAAGCTATCAAGGCCAAGGGTGGCTACTTTGAAAATTCTCAAATGAAATATATTTTGATTTAACACTTTTTTGGGTGACATGATTCCATATGCGTTTCATAGTTTATGGTTTTATAGTTCACTACAATGTAGAAGATAGTCCAAATAAAGAAACCCTTGAATGAGTAGGTGTGTCTGAACTTTTGACTGGTACTTTACATTTCCGTTACCTTGACTAACCTGTACCCCAACACATTGACACGGTACCGGTACCCCCTGTATATAGCCTCGTTATTTTGTAACTTTTCCCCCTCGCAAGTATTTTCTTACTTTAAAAAAAAGTGTGTTGGTTTAGGGCTTGTAAGTATGCATTTCACGGTAAGGTCTACACCTGTTGTATTTGGCACATGCCACATAACATTTTGATTTGATTGAGTGAGTGAGAACATCTTTGGTCTTGGGATTTAAAAGCAGGTGGCAAAGCAGCATTCATTCCATTTACATTACATTTAAGTCATTTGGCAGATTCCGTGTGTGTGTGTGTGTGCGTGTGTGTGTGTGTGCGCGCCTGTGAACAGGCTACGGGCGTGTCTGTGCGGTGGGTCTGTCTTCAGAATGAAAGGTGTCCTGGAACGTTATTAGTGGTGGCATTTTACAAGGCAGCAAGGCTTTTAGTGTGTCGTGCAGTGGTGAACTGTGACACGCTAGAGTGCCTCTTCTCTTCTGCTTGGGCACGTACACCACGACAAGGTGTTAACAATCTACTTCATAAAAAGCCTCCAGAAAGGCTAGTGGCCTGCCATTTCACTGCGGTAATGGTAGCTGTTGTGCCACAAAACTTTTTACGTCCCAAGTGGTGCCCTAGGCACTGGTCAAAAGTAATGCACTATATAGGGTGCCATTTGGGATGTAGCCTGTGATGCGCTTGCTACAGGCCTCTCTTTCCAGGGCCCAGGGACAGATCCAGGGGTCCTGCTAATAGACTTGATCTAACTATACAGCCTCAGGTCTGTACGGGGAGTCCAGGCATGGGGACTGAGAAAGAGGGAGAGCGAGAGATAAGTAAAGAGACATAAGAGAGTGATGAGGACAGGAGGAGTCTACTCTCTGCTGGGTTTGGGGACCTCGGCAGGGGGTTGTGGCGATAAGGGAGCAAAATGCGTCCCTGGTCCCTGTCATTACCTCCTCGAGGGGGCGGCCGCTCCACCCTACACCCCCCCTCCCCAGGCGAGCTTATGGGTAATTGGATCCCCCAGAGCTCCTTCCTGGCCGCAGGAGAAAAGGAAGAGTTTTTTTCTTTCTTTCTCTCTTTTTGTTTTACCCGTCTCCCATCCCTTCATCTTTGTCTCTGCCGCCTCCCCCTGTCTCTGACTCAAAACAGTCCCTGTGCTGAACAAGTTCCCGGAAAAGTTCATGGCTTCACAAAGAGTGACTTGCTTTTTCTCCTCTTCTCAACGCTCTCTCCCTCTGTGTGTGTCCGTTTGTTCGCAGGCAGTTCAAGCCCAAGCGAAACAAGATTGTCATCGATTTTAATTCTATTAACTCTGGGATGTTCAGCGGAACAGGCTCAACAGACTCACCTTGAGAAAGAAAGAAGAGGGAAAGTAAGAGTGGGTGCTTTGAACTACTCCTCCCCTAACCTGCCACGACACCTCTACTGTAAATGTTAAATCTTATTGAAACATTTCATTGTAAAGATTTTGTTTTTTGTCTTTTACAGTGCGGAACTTTATTTTTATTGACTTGTGAATTTACATGGGGTTACTTTCACTGCGGTGTCTTTTAAATACATTTTTTTTCCACAGTCAGGATACTCTTCCAATCGTTACTGTTTTAGTCATAATAAAATGTTAGACAATGTCACAAATGGTGGGAGTACTGAAACACTAAACACATTGTGTGCCTGCCCATGCAATGTCAACCTAATAAACTATGAGCAATGTTTTAAAATCATTCAAGTGTACAGCGTTTATGCAGAAAATATGGAAACTGCTATAGCTTTGTCTCTCATTGTTTTTAGTTGTTACTTTGAATAGAGGTGCAATCAGGTGGTAGAAGTACTCTACATTGACAAAAGCTCTAATTCCTCAAAAGACACACAATATTTTGGGTAATATCCAAGCATAGATCTGCTGGACATGAAGTGGTGCGTGTGTAATACTGTGAATATGCAGGTCAATTCAATATCTCACACTAAACTGTTGCGTTGCCAAGAAACAGGTTTGCCAATCGAGCTGGTGGTTGGACCCGGACAGAAAAAAAAGTGAGAGAAATAGAATAGATATTTGGAGAAGGATAAATACATATCAGATGCCTTTTAGGTGTGTTACTCAAACAACCTTCATGTAGACATGTTTACAGAATATGAAATCATCCCCACTCACTCCTGACAAAAAGGCAGTGCGAGAGCGTTGTGAAGTGGCAATAAAAAAAGAACCGGACTTTTCCGTCTTTCCCCGGCCTTGGAACGAGTGTCTGTGATGGAGGGGAAGGTAGGATGAAAAGGTCATTGATTAGCCTGTGTCTGATCTAGAGGGTGTTGATATGGTGAGTCTCAGGAGAGGCCTGTGGGACACCACACTCAAACACTTTTGTTTCCTTCCCCGTTCTCTTCTGCCCCAACTTCTTTTCCTCTCCGCCCTTTCAGGCGACCCCCTCCATGCTCTTTAATCGGTGCCTCTGACGGAGGTACACCGAGAGAGACTGCTGTGTGTTCAAGAGCTTTGGAAAGGAGCGAGGCAGTGCATGCACATCTTACCCAGGTTCCCCTCTCTGCATCTCTACCTCCAGCTTGCCAGGGCCTCTGTTGGCCAATAAACCCTGAAGGCAGCCACAACCTGTTTTGCTGGATGCCTCCACTTACAATCGCCTGTCTCAAGTCGACACCTCAGGCTTCCCTGAATCCTCTGTCTCCAGTCTACACCTCGGCTTCCCTGAATCCTCTGTTTCCAGTCTACACCTCGGCTTCCCTGAATCCTCTGTCTCCAGTCTACACCTCAGGCTTCCCTGAATCCTCTGTCTCCAGTCTACACCTCGGCTTCCCTGAATCCTCTGTCTCCAGTCTACACCTCAGGCTTCCCTGAATCCTCTGTCTCCAGTCTACACCTCGGCTTCCCTGAATCCTCTGTCTCCAGTCTACACCTCAGGCTTCCCTGAATCCTCTGTCTCCAGTCTACACCTCAGGCTTCCCTGAATCCTCTGTCTCCAGTCTACACCTCAGGCTTCCCTGAATCCTCTGTCTCCAGTCTACACCTCAGGCTTCCCTGAATCCTCTGTCTCCAGTCTACACCTCGGCTTCCCTGAATCGCCTTGCTAGCATTACCTGAACTGCTTTTGTCCTGCATGCTCACATTTGATGTTGGCATGAGCATCTCAGATTTGCCAACCAGTGATTGCTGCAGTTATTGTATAAAAATGACACGCCGGCCAGCCAGGGCTGAGGAGCAGTCGTGGACTCACATTTATAGCTAGCTACATGTGGAGGTACAGGTGGACATGCCAACGAGCGATCACTGCCTGGTTCTATTTTTGTCTCATACAGATTTTTTTAGATATATTTTGGGGGATGCATTTTAGGATACAAAAATGTGCATTTTGAAATGTATTTTAATGTGTGACATACAAATGTATTACAACTAGATTTTAAATGTATGGAAATATATTCTTTATATTTCACATATAAAACTGGATATACAGTTGAAGTCGGAAGTTTACATGCACCTTAGCCAAATACATTTAAACTCAGTTTTTCACAATTCCTGACATTTAATCCCAGTAAAAATTCCCTGTTTTAGGTCAGTTAGGATCACCACTTTATTTTAAGAATGTGAAATGTCAGAATAGTAGTAGAGAGAATTATTTAAGATTTTATTTCTTTCACCACATTCCCAGTGGGTCAGAAGTTTGCATACACTCAATTAGTATTTGGTAGCATTGCCTTAAACAATTTAAACTTGGGTCAAACGTTTTGGGTAACCTTCCACAAGCTTGGGTGAATTTTGGCCCATTCCTCCTGACAGAGCTGGTGTAACTGAGTCAGGTTTGTAGGCCTCCTTGCTCACACACACTTTTTCTGTTCTGCCCATACATTTTCTGTGGGATTGAGGTCAAGGCTTTGTGATGGCCTCTCCAATACCTTGACTTTGTTGTCCTTAAGCCATTTTGCCACAACTTTGGAAGTATGCTTGGGGTCATTGTCCATTTGGAAGACCCATTTGCAACCAAGCTTTAACTTCCTGACTGATGTCTTGAGATGTTACTTCAATAATCCACATAATGTTCTTGCCTCATGATGCCATCTATTTTGTGAAGTGCACCAGTTCCTTCTACAGCAAAGCACCCCTGCAACATGATGCTGCCACCCCCGTGCTTCACAGTTGGGATGGTGTTCTTTGACTTGCAAGCGTCCCCCTTTTTCCTCCAGACATAATGATGGTCATTATGGCCAAACAGTTCTATTTGTTTCATCCGACCAGAGGACATTTCTCCAAAAAGTACAATCTTCGTCCCCATGTGTAGTTGCAAACTGTAGTCTGGCTTTTTTATGGCAGTTTTGGAGCAGTGGCTTCTTCCTTGCGGCCTTTCAGGTTATGTCGATATAGAACTTGTTTTACTGTGGATATAGATAATTTTGTACCTGTTTCCTTCAGCATCTTCACACGGTCCTTTGCTGTTGTTCTGGGATTGATTTGTACTTTTCGCACTAAAGTACGTTCATCTCTAGGAGACAGAAAGTGTCTCCTTCCTGAGCGGTATGACGGCTGCGTGGTCCCATGATGTTTATTCTTGCGTACTGTAATGAAACAGCAGGGAGCAAGTCTTGAACCCTCAACCTTCTAGCCCGAAGTCCAGCGACTGTGCCGCAAAGTCGATATCCGTGCGTATAAACCCAGGGTCGTTACAGTACTGTTTGTACACTGAGTGTACAAAATATTAGGTACATTTGCTCTTTCCATGACCGACTGACCAGTTGAATCCAGGTGAAAGCACTGATGCGTTATTGATGTCACCTGTCAACCCCACTTCAAAATAAGTGTAGATACAGGAGAGGAGACATGTTAAAGAAGGATTTTTAAGCTTTGAGACTGGATTATGTACAGTGCGGCAAAAAGGTATTTAGTCAGCCACCAATTGTGCAAGTTCTCCCACTTAAAAAGATGAGAGAGGCCTGTAATTTTCATCATAGGTACACTTCAACTATGACAGACAAAATGAGAGAGAGAAAATCCAGAATATCACATTGTAGGATTTTTAATGAATTTATTTGCAAATTATGGTGGAAAATAAGTATTTGGTCACCTACAAACAAGCAAGATTTCTGGCTCTGTTACGGATACAGTTATCCTGTGTGTGTGTATCCTGTGTGTGTGTGTTTCTTTTCTCTCCTTCTCCCCTCACAGGTGAAAATCATCACTCCCCAATCAGTCAACAATCAATCATCAATCAGAAGACACACCTCCTCCTATTTCCTGACCTATCACAGTTCCTTCCCCATGGTTTAAAAACCCCATCATTTGTTTGTTCTAGAGCTCAGCTCAGCTCAATCTCTCTGTAAATGCCATGTCTGTAGGTCTCTGTGTTTCACTCTCGCGTTGTGTCTTAACCTCTCTTTTGTTTAAGCACCTCATAGCACTTTGTCATCACCTGTGAGTATTGTTTTTGGTTATGGTGTTTGTGTTGCTGGTGGGAAAAGGGGGAAACCAAGACAAGTCGCCCATGGGCATACACTACCCGTAGGTGAACTTTGTTAAATACACTAGTTAGAACTGGGCGGACCACCCACTGTATTTTTGGTTAGTTAGTTAGCTGTTGTTAAAGTAGGCTAGTCTAGCTTAGGGGTGTTTTTGAATACTTGTTTCTTTCCTTGGGTCCAGCTCAGCCCCTTTTCCTGCTCCCCCCATTACCGTGTGTTTATAAATAAACCTAGAGTTTGACGGTAGATTTCTGTTGTCGTGGTTATTTCGTTCACACTTTTACTTTGTCACAATAATAATTTGCATGAGTTATGTTACGAGTCTCATTACCATCCCCCCTAGACTGTCGGGCCAAAAGGGATTCGTAACAGGCTCTCACAGACCTGTAACTTCTTCTTTAAGAGGCTACTCTGTCCTGCACTCATTACCTGTATTAATGGCACCTGTTTGAACTTGTTATCAGTATAAAAGACACCTGTTCACAACCTCAAACAGTCACACTCCAAACTCCACTATGGCTAAGACCAAAGAGCTGTCAAAGGACACCAGAAACAAAATTGTAGACCTGCACCAGGCTGGGAAGACTGAATCTGCAATAGGTAAGCAGCTTGGTTTGAAGAAATCAACTGTGGGAGCAATTATTAGGACATACAAGACCACTGATAATCTCCCTCGATCTGGGGCTCCACACAAGATCTCACCCCGTGGGGTCAAAATGGTCACAAGAACGGTGAGCAAAAATCCCAGAACCACACGGGGGGACCTAGTGAATGACCTGCAGAGAGCTGGGGCCAAAGTAACAAAGCCTACCATCAGTAACACACTACGCCGCCAGGGACTCAAATCCTGCAGTGCCAGACGTGTCCCCCTGCTTAAGCCAGTACATGTCCAGGCCCGTCTGAAATTTGCTAGAGAGCATTTGGATGATCCAGAAGAAGATTGGGAGAATGTCATATGGTCAGATGAAACCAAAATATAACTTTTTGGTAAAACTCAACTCGTCGTGTTTGGAGGACAAAGAATGCTGAGTTGCATCCAAAGAACACCATACCTACTGTGAAGCATGGGGGTGGAAACATCAGGCTTTGGGGCTGTTTTTCTGCAAAGGGACCAGGACGACTGATCCGTGTAAAGGAAAGAATGAATGGGGCCATGTATCGTGAGATTTTGAGTGAAAACCTCCTTCCATCACCAAGGGCATTGAAGATGAAACGTGGCTGGGTCTTTCAGCATGACAATGATCCCAAACACACCGCCCGGGCAATGAAGGAGTGGCTTCGTAAGAAGCATTTCAAGGTCCTGGAGTGGCCTAGCCAGTCTCCAGATCTCAACCCCATAGAAAATCTTTGGAGGGAGTTGAAAGTCCGTGTTGCCCAGCAACAGCCCCAAAAAATCACTGCTCTAGAAGAGATCTGCATGGAGGAATGGGCCAAAATACCAGCAACAGTGTATGAAAACCTTGTGAAGACTTACAGAAAACGTTTGACCTCTGTCATCGCCAGCAAAGGGTATATAACAAAGTATTGAGAAACTTTTGTTATTGACCAAATACTTATTTTCCACCATAATTTACAAATAAATTCATTAAAAATCCTACAATGTGATTTTCTGGATTTTGTTTCTTCTAATTTTGTCGGTCATAGTTGAAGTGTACCTATGATGAAAATTACAGGCCTCTCATCTTTTTAAGCGGGAGGACTTTCACAATTGGTGGCTGACTAAATACTTTTTTGCCCCACTGTATGTGTCATTCAGAGGGTGAATGGCCAGGACAAAAGATTTATGTGCCTTTTGAAGGGGGTATGGTAGTAGGTACCATGCGCACTGGTTTGTGTGTCAACAACTGCAACGCTGCTGGGTTTTTCCACGCTCAACCGTTTCCCGTGTGTATCAAGAATGGTCCACCAGCCAAAGAACATCCAGCCAACTTGACACAACTGTGGGAAGCATTAGAGTCAACATGGGCCAGCATCTCCTGTGGAACACTTTCGACACCTTGTAGAGTCCATGCCCCGACTAATTGAGGCTGTTCTGAGGGCAAAATGGGGTGCAACTCAATATTAGGAAGGTGTTCCTAATGTTTTCTACACTGTGTATATTTCATGTTATGTTCATGTTATGTTTTTGAGCGTAAGTTTTTTTGGTGTGGGTCCGTCTGCCGCTTTGCCTCACCTGTCAGCATCTCTTCCTTTCTGTCTTTTCTCTATCCACCCCTCTCTTTCCCCCTTCTTTCTTTCTCCTCTTCAGTAGCGAACACAACAGCTGCACCTGTGTTGAATAATGATCATGTCTCTTTCCCCCGTCTTTAGTGTCCAAGTGACGACGTCTCATTAACGTCTTTGTCGCGCTGTGGCCAAGGTCTTAGACGACAGACCTGCTGTTATGGAGGTGAAGTGGCGGGGTGTGTGTGTGGGGGTGTGTGTGTAGCGAGCCACTGCAAAGTCGCTCTTCTCTACCGATATGCACCTGAGGATTTCTCTCACTTTGCGGAAGTTCATCTTCTTAGAAGTCACTTATACAGGAGAGGAGAAGCTGAGTGGAAATAAAATGACTCAAGATGAATAAAGGCCGACACGTCAACTCATTTTAATATGGTTGTACCACTGTCTTTTCCCCAATCTAATCCATAGACTTGTAAATGATCAGTCAATATAATGGCTAAATCAGATGAAGCTGTCACCCATGTTGGATCTTCCATGAGCCAGTAGAATGGAACAATGTGTCTTTACATGGCAGCCATTTTGGGGTTCACTAGGGTGATTGTGTCAGATTGGGCCTAGATAGCGACTGATATAGACGATTTACAGGGGCGCATTGGCCACCCTATCTATAGACATGTAATCCCATTCATCTCGTACGCCATGTAACTCTGGATCCACAACCCCATCTCCATTTAAATAAGGTGAAACCAACCCGTCGATCTTGGAAGCATCAAACTAACGAAACGATGGCGGATGCCCAACCGTAGTTAAGGACAACAGGATTTGCTACCAGGCTGTAGTTCTCGCTAAAAGGGGTAACGACATGGAGGGCACCACCACCATCCATCCCAAAGAAACCTACCTGCTAAAGTGTTCGCTTCCTTCAAAGAAAGTTGATGAGCTCAAGTCTATATTGAAAGCACAGCTGTCGCTTTTTACCAAACCAGCAGCTAAAAGTATGGAGGGTGCAACAGAGGCCTCCTTCCGTGTCAGCCATCTCTTGGCTAAACATAAGAACCTGTTCGCTGATGGAGAGCTATACCTGGAGGCAATGGCCGTTGCCCCCGAGACGTTATTCAAAGAATTTGAAAAACAAAGAGGACATTAAAAATGCTATCGGAAGTGTTCCAATTGGCCCAGCCACTGTGACAAGAAAAGGGTAGAGTTGTTATAGGAGTACGTGAACCAACAAGTGCTCAAGGAAATCACTTTGAGTGCTTTTCACTGCAATTTGACGAATCCCAGGATATGACAGACACTGCACAGCTGATGGTGTTTGTTCGCATGGCTTTTAAGGTTTCAACTACTAAGGAGTCTTACCATTAAAAGGGAGGATGAGCGGTGAGGACATTTACAACGAGTTTAAACGTTATGTGCTTGATAACAGCATTCCCATTCACATGATCAACGCTGTCAATTAAGGCCAAGGTGGGGGTGTGGGCCTCTCAGCTGAGGAATGGAAGGCCGGGACACTTCGCAAACCTGGAGATAATGTCGCAAAACATCAGAAACAAAGGTGTTTTTCTCCCGCAAGAATTCTGTGCCCACCTGGAGAAACTGGCATCTGAATTGAAGCAGGCGTTTTCAGGAGTTAAATGACAGGGGAGGTTGTAGCATTTAACTCAAACCCTTTCATCCCCATTCCAGCAAGTATTTGCTTTACCAATCGGAGTTGACATGGAGATAATTGAATTGCAAAATGACATCGAGTTGAAAGCAAGATCAAGACAGTGACTTTTGGGGTCTTGTAAACACTGAAAAGTTTCCCCTCTTTTCATCCAGCGCACTTATGGCGAAGTCCTACCTCGGATCGACATATCTCTGTGAGATGGCCCGTTCACAGATGAAAATAATCAAGACAAAGAACAGGTCTTGTCTAACTAATAGACATCTCACGAGACAGTTTGACGCAGAAAGGCTGATACTTTGAGCCAGACGACAGAGCACTTGCTGATAGTGTGAAATCACAGCCATCACATTGAATGTGTGAGTGTGGGAGGGGATCTCATCCACAGCCAGAGTGAGTGAGTATTGCCAGTTTGAAATGTGTTGTAGGCTAAATTGTTTACAATAGGATATGATCTGTGTTGTATGTTGTTCAAGAAGGGAAAGTGAAACAGTACTGTACATGATTGGCTTAGGACTGTAATGGACTGATTATTGAGGTTAAATATGAAAGGTGAATGAGTAATAGGCCTGTGGAAATATTGAAAAATGTAATATGACTTATAAAATGTTGAATGATAGTTGCACTGATTATACTATTTGTATAATTAAATTAATACTTTGCTTGTGACTGACAGGTAACAAAAATAAAGAATGTCAAAGTGGAACTACATCGTGGCCCCGTTTTTTCATCATTTTTTGCAAGTGGTAGATCTTGGTTTACATTTGAACTTGGGATCAAATGATCTTAGGCTTGAAAAGGTTGGCGACCACTGATCTAAATGGTGTTTATCTAGCTGGGCTTCAGTGGAGCCCAGTGTGCACACTGCTGGCTTTATCCATTCTACCAGGCGTGACGTGGAGGATTTTAAGGTTACAGAACGTTCAGATACAGATGCGATTGTCTGTCAGTCCTGTCAGCTCTATTCACTCTACTTCTATCTGCCACGTTAAGGATGTTTCACATCACTCACTACACCCATGATGCCACCTCCATTCAACTACAGTATTGACCAATTTAGCTTGGTTGCCCAGAGTGTCACTGAGGTCCACAGGGAAGTAGTGTAGGTAAATGGCTGGATTATGCCCCTTGAGACATTCCTGATATATCGTATGATCCGATACGATGAGAGCTATGACTGGTCAAAGGTCATATATTGAGTTGTAATAAAGAATAGTGACCCCCCCCTCCAAAAACAAATTCCTTGTTTTAATTATTTTAAAACTACTATAACATGGCCATTGATGGTTCACTGACAACAATATTGTTGTTGGCGGCAATGGTTTGTTGTTCATGTAGAAGCCTATAACAGAAAGGCATATCAGCATTACAGAGACATTATTTTCCAATCTGTGCATGCCAGTCTGGGAGTTGGAATCCGATGTGAAAGGAAAGATATGACATCATGCAGGGGCTTGTCAACAATGTGTGAAGTTGTCACCGTGGCGATAGGGACAGAAACAGGAAATGCAGTGTAGAATGAGCGGCATGCTTGTCATAGATGCTCTGGTATAAATGAGCTATACACACATGCTTAGAGACTGATAGAGGTGTAACAGAAGCCGTTGATGGAAAAACATGCAAGCACGCACACGCAATCAACACAAGGTACCTTAACAGGCCTTTGATTGCATTCGCTAACTACAGATCACCACCGACGCCTCTGATTGGAAAGAACAGATCATCCACAAATGGCTACAAGACGTGATACATCACGAAAAAAATGACAGCTGGGCCCGTTACGGGATGTGAAGTGGATTTCAGGGAAAAAGCATATTACTGATCCCGATGCCCCATACCCCATCTGCTTTTCCCTAGTGGGAAACGAGCAAAATAGTTCACAGCTGGAAATACTATCTTTGATTACGAACAGCGGAAATAAGGGATTTGGGTGGAGATCGACAGAAGACGAAGATTCATATTCTTTTTAAATTAACAACCGTCTTTTTTAATATTCACTCCACTGTATGTCAACACACGAGAACACAAACGCGGATAGTTTGTGAGATGATTTGCGCACCTTGAAATTGATTTACAGTGTACACTACGGCAGATGAAGTGTACTGAACATGGCGAGAGACAAAATACATCTTCAGCTGAATGTGTCAAATAGGTTTTAGTAGTTTTACGTTTAATTTCAACGATAGTTTTAGTACAGCTTAATAATGAAAACGGACTATATTTAAACATCACATGTATTCTATTTAGCCGATTTGAATATAGAACAAAAGAGATGCATTTCAACTTATGTTTAGTCATTGACTTATTCCCACGTTTTTATCTTAATTCCATTTCAAACAGGTAAAACCTCATCTAATCTCAAACTGCAATATAAACCTTTTTCATCTGCCAAACATTCACACTCTCCTTAACTATTTACCCATCTATTTATGTATCTATTCATCTATTTACCCAACTATTATCTATTTACCCAGCTATTATCTATTTACCCAGCTATTATCTATTTACCCAGCTATTATCTATTTACCCATCTATTATCTATTTACCCATCCACTTACCCCCATCTATTCATCTATTTACCCATCTATTATCTATTTACCCATCCACTTACCCCCATCTATTCATCTATTTACCCAACTATTATCTATTTACCCAGCTATTATCTATTTACCCATCTATTATCTATATACCCATCTTATCTATTTACCCAGCTATTATCTATTTACCCATCTATTATCTATATACCCATCTATTATCTATTTACCCATCTTATCTATTTACCCAGCTATTATCTATTTACCCAGCTATTATCTATTTACCCAACTATTATCTATTTACCCAGCTGTTATCTATTTACCCATCTATTATCTATTTACCCATCCACTTACCCCCATCTATTCATCTATTTACCCAGCTATTCATCTATTTACCCATCCACTTACCCCCATCTATTCATCTATTTACCCAGCTATTATCTATTTACCCATCCACTTACCCCCATCTATTCATCTACATACCCATATATTATCTATTTACCCGGCTATTATCTATTTACCCATCTATTATCTATATACCCAGCTATTATCGATTTACCCAGCTATTATCTATTTACCCAGCTATTATCTATTTACCCAGCTATTATCTATTTACCCAGCTATTATCTATTCACCCATCTATTATCTATTTACCCAGCTATTATATATTCACCCATCTATTATCTATTCAACCATCTATTATCTATTTACCCATCTATTATCTATTTACCCATCTATTATCTATTCACCCATCTATTATCTATTTACCCAGCTATTATCTATTTACCCATCCATTATCTCTTTACCCGTCTATTAATCTATTCGCTCATCTATTTACCCATATATTATCTATTTACCCAGCCATTATCTATTTACCCAGCTATTATCTATTTACCCAGCTATTATCTATTTACCCAGCTATTATCTATTTACCCATCCACTTACCCCCATCTATTCATCTATTTACCCATCTATTATCTATTTACCCATCCACTTACCCCCATCTATTCATCTATTTACCCATCTATTATCTATTTACCCATCCACTTACCCCCATCTATTATCTATTTACCCAGCTATTATCTATTTACCCATCTATTATCTATATACCCATCTATTATCTATTTACCCAGCTATTATCTATTTACCCATCTATTATCTATATACCCATCTATTATCTATTTACCCATCTTATCTATTTACCCAGCTATTATCTATTTACCCAGCTATTATCTATTTACCCAACTATTATCTATTTACCCAGCTATTATCTATTTACCCATCTATTATCTATTTACCCATCCACTTACCCCCATCTATTCATCTATTTACCCATCTATTATCTATTTACCCATCCACTTACCCCCATCTATTCATCAATTTACCCAACTATTATCTATTTACCCATCTATTATCTATTTACCCAGCTATTATCTATTTACCCAGCTATTATCTATTTACCCAGCTATTATCTATTTACCCATCCACTTACCCCCATCTATTCATCTATTTACCCATCTATTATCTATTTACCCATCTATTATCTATTTACCCAGCTATTATCTATTTACCCAGCTATTATCTATTTACCCAGCTATTATCTATTTACCCATCCACTTACCCCCCATCTATTCATCTATTTACCCAGATATTATCTATTTACCCATCCACTTACCCCCATCTATTCATCTATTTACCCATCTATTATCTATTTACCCAGCCACTTACCCCCATCTATTCATCTATTTACCCAACTATTATCTATTTACCCAGCTATTATCTATTTACCCATCTATTATCTATTATCTATATACCCATCTATTATCTATTTACCCAGCTATTATATATTTACCCATCTATTATCTATATACCCATCTATTATCTATTTACCCATCTTATCTATTTACCCAGCTATTATCTATTTACCCAGCTATTATATATTTTACCCAACTATTATCTATTTACCCAGCTATTATCTATTTACCCATCTATTATCTATTTACCCATCCACTTACCCCTGTCTATTCATCTATTTACCCATCTATTATCTATTTACCCATCCACTTGCCCCCATCTATTCATCTATTTACCCAACTATTATCTATTTACCCAGCTATTATCTATTTACCCATCTATTATCTATTTACCCAGCTATTATCTATTTACCCAGCTATTATCTATTTATCCAACTATTATCTATTTACCCAGCTATTATCTATTTACCCATCTATTATCTATTTACCCATCCACTTACCCCCATCTATTCATCTATTTACCCATCTATTATCTATTTACCCATCCACTTACCCCCCATCTATTCATCTATATACCCATATATTATCTATTTACCCGGCTATTATCTATTTACCCATCTATTATCTATATACCCAGCTATTATCTATTTACCCGGCTATTATCTATTTACCCATCTATTATCTATATACCCATCTATTATCTATATACACAGCTATTATCTATTTACCCAGCTATTATCTATTTACCCAGCTATTATCGATTTACCCATCTATGATCTATTTACCCAGCTATTATCTATTCACCCATCTATTATCTATTTACCCAGCTATTATATATTCACCCATCTATTATCTATTCAACCATATATTATCTATTTACCCATCTATTATCTATTTACCTATCTATTATCTATTCACCCATCTATTATCTATTTACCCATCTATTTACCATTCTATTATCTATTTACCCAGCTATTATCTATTTACCCATCCATTATCTCTTTACCCATCTATTAATCTATTCACTCATCTATTTACCCATATATTATCTATTTACCCAGCTATTATCTATTTACCCAGCTATTATCTATTTACCCATATATTATCTATTTACCCAGCTATTATCTATTTACACAGCTATTATCTATTTACCCAGCTATTATCTATTTACCCAGCTATTATCTATTTACCCAACTATTATCTATTTACCCATCTATTATCTATTTACCCATCCACTTACCCCCATCTATTCATCTATTTACCCAACTATTATCTATTTACCCAGCTATTATCTATTTACCCATCTATTATCTATTTACCCATCCACTTACCCCCATCTATTCATCTATATACCCATATATTATCTATTTACCCGGCTATTATCTATTTACCCATCTATTATCTATATACCCATCTATTATCTATATACACAGCTATTATCTATTTACCCAGCTATTATCTATTTACCCATCTATTATCTATTTACCCAGCTATTATCTATTTACCCATCTATTATCTATTTACCCAGCTATTATCTATTTACCCAGCTATTATCTATTTACCCAGCTATTATCTATTTACCCATCCACTTACCCCCATCTATTCATCTATTTACCCATCTATTATCTATTTACCCATCCACTTACCCCCATCTAGTCATCTATTTACCCATCTATTATCTATTTACCCATCCACTTACCCCCATCTATTCATCTATTTACCCAGCTATTCATCTATTTACCCATCCACTTACCCCCATCTATTCATCTATTTACCCAGCTATTATCTATTTACCCATCCACTTACCCCCATCTATTCATCTATTTACCCAACTATTATCTATTTACCCAGCTATTATCTATTTACCCATCTATTATCTATTTACCCATCCACTTACCCCCATCTATTCATCTATATACCCATATATTATCTATTTACCCGGCTATTATCTATTTACCCATCTATTATCTATATACCCATCTATTATCTATATACACAGCTATTATCTATTTACCCAGCTATTATCTATTTACCCATCCATTATCTCTTTACCCATCTATTAATCTATTCACTCATCTATTTACCCATATATTATCTATTTACCCAGCCATTATCTATTTACCCATCTATTATCTATTTACCCAGCTATTATCTATTTACCCATCTATTATCTATTTACCCAGCTATTATCTATTTACCCAGCTATTATCTATTTACCCATCCACTTACCCCCATCTATTCATTTATTTACCCATCTATTATCTATTTACCCATCCACTTACCCCCATCTATTCATCTATTTACCCAGCTATTCATCTATTTACCCATCCACTTACCCCATCTATTCATCTATTTACCCAGCTATTATCTATTTACCCATCCACTTACCCCCATCTATTCATCTATTTACCCAGCTATTCATCTATTTACCCATCCACTTACCCCATCTATTCATCTATTTACCCAGCTATTCATCTATTTACCCATCCACTTACCCCCATCTATTCATCTATTTACCCAGCTATTCATCTATTTACCCATCCACTTACCCCCATCTATTCATCTATTTACCCAGCTATTATCTATTTACCCATCCACTTACCCCCATCTAGTCATCTATTTACCCAGCTATTCATCTATTTACCCATCCACTTACCCCCATCTATTCATCTATTTACCCAACTATTATCTATTTACCCAGCTATTATCTATTTACCCATCTATTATCTATTTACCCATCCACTTACCCCCATCTATTCATCTATTTACCCAGCTATTATCTATTTACCCATCCACTTACCCCCATCTATTCATCTATTTACCCAACTATTATCTATTTACCCAGCTATTATCTATTTACCCATCTATTATCTATTTACCCATCCACTTACCCCCATCTATTCATCTATATACCCATATATTATCTATTTACCCGGCTATTATCTATTTACCCATCTATTATCTATATACCCATCTATTATCTATATACACAGCTATTATCTATTTACCCAGCTATTATCTATTTACCCATCCATTATCTCTTTACCCATCTATTAATCTATTCACTCATCTATTTACCCATATATTATCTATTTACCCAGCCATTATCTATTTACCCATCTATTATCTATTTACCCAGCTATTATCTATTTACCCATCTATTATCTATTTACCCAGCTATTATCTATTTACCCAGCTATTATCTATTTACCCATCCACTTACCCCCATCTATTCATTTATTTACCCATCTATTATCTATTTACCCATCCACTTACCCCCATCTATTCATCTATTTACCCAGCTATTCATCTATTTACCCATCCACTTACCCCATCTATTCATCTATTTACCCAGCTATTATCTATTTACCCATCCACTTACCCCCATCTATTCATCTATTTACCCAGCTATTCATCTATTTACCCATCCACTTACCCCATCTATTCATCTATTTACCCAGCTATTCATCTATTTACCCATCCACTTACCCCCATCTATTCATCTATTTACCCAGCTATTCATCTATTTACCCATCCACTTACCCCCATCTATTCATCTATTTACCCAGCTATTATCTATTTACCCATCCACTTACCCCCATCTAGTCATCTATTTACCCAGCTATTCATCTATTTACCCATCCACTTACCCCCATCTATTCATCTATTTACCCAGCTATTCATCTATTTACCCATATATCTAGAAATTCAGAAGTGGCCAGGCAAAGCACTGATGGTGCTCAAAAAGTCAACCTTACACTCTTAGAAAAAAGGGTTCCAAAAGGGTTTGTGGACTGTCCCTATAGGAGAACCCCTTTGGTTCCAGGTAGAACTCTTGTGTTCCATTTAGAACCCTCTGGGGAAAGGGTTTTACATGGAACCCAATAGGGCCCGACCTGGAACCAAAAAGGGTTATCATACGGGGACAGCCGCTGAACCCTTAGGTTCTAGACAGCAATTTGTTTTTCAAAGAGTGTAGGTTAAGGAGAGGAAAAGATGATCCAGGGAATCTGTAGCAGACACATACGCACAAATGCAAAGACCCATCCACCTCCCTCCAAAACAACAACTCGCTCCAGCAGCGTCTCTCTACATTCCGACTAGGACGGACGGGCAATTTGTGACACATTCCACAGCGGTCTCCTCTGCTGAAAGACAGGACAGGAGAGTGTGGCCAAATAATAATCATTACACACTTGTCTCTTCCCATTAAGTCAGTGTGTTAGATTAATAACCGCTGCGGAAATAACTCTACTGCTTCACAGGTTGACATTTTTTGGGATGAATCATGTTCTGGAAGCAGCTCTGCCCTGAAGTAAAACGCATGTGATTGGTTGAAGTCAACCTGCTACTGCTTCTTTCTGACAGGGAGGGTCACGCCAGTCGCCTAGCTAGCTGACAAATCCTGGGTGATTGTGGAAGTGGTATTTGAATGCACGGCAATCAGACAGAGAGACATGAAGGTCGTTCACGGTCCTGTAGATGTCTATCAGGCGTCTTGGGGAGCAACACAGTGCTGAAGCACGCTGGAAGACATCTTAGTTTGTGTTCATGGTCAGAGAACAGATGTATGCATGGTTGGTGTCAGTGGGACGTCAACGTCGCTGTTGTAGAATATCCCCCCTGCATTACAAACCTATTCCCACCGTTAGTAGACAGCCGACTCCATCTAATACTCAGGAAATGAATAGAGATGAATGAGAGACATGATGAGATCCGTCCTTCTGGGGGGGTCCTAATGATATCTCACAGGCTAAATCTATCAAAGTAACACTTTGCTCTCTCTACCTGAGCAGATGTGTAATTGACTATTCACAAAGCTGTCCTGTCACGGTGCCTGTGTAAAAATTGGGTCTCGACGCTCCCAAATGGGAATAATATTGTTTCCCCATCAATATTCCCGGGATTACATCTTATCTCAAGAAAACAATGTTGTGGAGAGGTTCAAGGACCTCTTCCACGCACAATGCACGCACACACACACAGGAAGAAAGAGTTGCCTTCCTTTAATAGTCTGTGTTCAATTTAACAAGTGTTCATTTCCTTCTCGCTGCATCAACATGTCATTCATTATTGGTAATCGAGTAGAGAGGAAGAGAGTGTTGTTTCAGCTAATAGGAAAGGAAATTAGATAGAGTTGCGGAAAAAGAGAGAGCGAAAGAAAGCGAGAGGAAGGGAAATCAGTAAAAAGAAACAGCTCTTCTCTCTCTCTCCGTCTCTCTATCTATGTATCCCTTCTGTGTTAACAGGTTGTAGGAATCAGGATGTGTCACAGTGGGCCAGCAGAGCCCCAAGGTCTGGGCTTTTGGATTTCCTGCTCTGCTAAATGCACGCACACACACACCGTTCTGGGTTGTCCGGGGAGCTTCTCTAATTGCTGTGGGAGCTGGTCAGAAACAGTGATGTGTGTGTGCGTGTGTGTCGTTTGGCTAATGAAAGACTGAGCTGGCCATGGGCTAAATTAGTAACTCCTAAATACACTCTCATACATACACACACACATCTGCTAAAGAGTGCACACAAACACTCACACACTCCTGACTCTTTCTGAGGACTTTCTCTCTGTGTGAGTGTGTGTGATTTATTATGTCCTCCCTTAACCTCTCCTGCACTACAGAAGCTCAAACTCCTTCAAAAGGTCAAAAGTAGTGCACTATATAGGGAATAGGTTACCATTTGGGATGCAGCCAGGGCACAGTTAATAGTTACACCATGCAACAGTAAAGGGGGAAATAAAGCCCAATTCTTCACATTATGTTTGGTCCATCTCCCAAATGAGTAATAGCCTATGCATACACAGTGGGTTCCAGTACAACGTCAAGCTAAATAGCATTTCTATTTTCTTTGGGAGGGAGCAATGCTCGCTGACTTCTTTTCCAATGTTATTCAATGGGGATGGAATCTTGAGTGTTCTCGTGATACAGTTTATGCACAACGTAGTTCATAGTGGTGAAATAAGTTTTCCCCGGTGCCATTCACACCGAGAATGCACGCACCCATGCACGCCGCGCGCATCTACGCACGCACGCATGCACAAAGGTCATTTACGGCGGCAGAATCTCCCACTTATTGCATCGCGCTCGTCGCCAATTATTGGGCTCGCCGCCGAGCGACACTTCATTAACGTCCTCCTGGCCCGCCTGGCTGTCTTGCTGTTAGGCAGGGTGTGCGTTTTGTTGTATTTGTTCCTTCAATTCATATGGAGGATCTGTCCCGACAAGGGGAAAGCTATAGCTCTGAAGTGGAATGGCTTGTGTCCAAGTCTTTGTTATCTCACACATTTCTGTTTTCATTTAGAAGATGAAAAGAGAGTCAACTGCATTTTATCTGGCATTTTCCAAACACCCCTCAGGGGGAAGCAGCACAGGAATTCCCACTGTGGCTATACAGTCTGGAGGTGTTGGGTGAAATCCTGTTAAAATACATTTTGTTCCCCTATGTAGAATCCTGACATGTGGCTGACTAAAGGCCTACCAGTGGAGGCTGCTGAGAGGAGGACAGCTCCTAATAATGCCCTGAATGGAGTGAATGGAATGGTATCAAACACATGCTTTTCATTTATTTGATACCATTCCATTACACGCCATTCCAGCCATTATTATGAGCCGTCCTCCCCTCAGCAGCCTCCACTGGGGCCGACTGTATAATACTTAGAAAAACCTGTCAGTCTCACGCATCTTGTCTGTCAGTCTGTCCACAGTGTATAAGACAGAGAGGGGTGATGACACCAGACAACCAAGGAATCAAGCATCGATGTACAGACAGACCCTGCGTCCCAAATACCGCCTCAATCACTTTATAGTGCACTACTTTTGACCAGTGTCCATAAGGCTCTGGTCAAAAGTAGTGCACTATATAGGGAATAGGGTACCATTTGGGACGCACACAGGGCACAGTTAATAGTTACACCATGCAACAGTAAAGGGGGAAATAAAGCCCAATTCTTCACATTATGTTTGGTCCATCTCCCAAATGAGTAATAGCCTATGCATACACAGTGGGTTCCAGTACAACGTCAAGCTAAATAGCATTTCTATTTTCTTTGGGAGGGAGCAATGCTCGCTGACTTCTTTTCCAATGTTATTCAATGGGAATGGAATCTTGAGTGTTCTCGTGATACAGTTTATACACAGCGAAGTTTGTGATGAGAGAAGCTTTTCACAATGCCATTTACAGCGAGAATGAACACACACGCGCCACAATCTCCCACTTATCGCATCGTGACAGTCGCCAATTATTGGCCGAGCCGCCCTTCGTTAACTTCCTCCTCGCCTGGCTGCCGTCTTGTTGTTAGGCAGGGTGGGCGTTTGTTGTTATATTTGTTCCTTCCTGGTCAATTCCTACAGAGGAGCTGTTAAAAGAGGAAGAGAGCTTGTCTTTGAGTTTTGGAGCTCTGAATTGGAATGGCTTGTTTCCCAAATGGCTTGTTTCCCAAATGGCTTGTTTCCCAAACCTTTGTTGTTTCACTCATTTCTGCTTACATTTAGAAGATGAAAAGAGCGTCAGCTGCAATTTTATCGAACTTTCTCAAAACACGCCTCAGGGGAGGAGACCTGGGGACGCCACACACATTCCCACTGTGGCAAAACTGTAGTACACTACACCGTCACCGTTTATCTGGTGGTCAGTCTGGAGGTGTTGGGTGAAATCCTGTTCAATTCAAAGTGTTCCCCCCATGTAGAATCCTGACATATGCCTGACTGAAGGCCAACTGTAGAAGACTTTTCAAAACCTGTCAGTCTGTCAGTCAGTCCACAGAGTCCCCAGTGTATAAGACGCCTTGGTGTCACCACGTCCTAACCCCGGAGTGACCTTCAGAGGGTTACAGTTAAGGGTCACCTTGAAATGTCCTTAAAGAGATCGTCCCTCAGGATAGCTTGACAACTGACCCGGCCAGAAAACTTCATGCAGATTGAATATTGCCATGGGCTTAGAAGCAAGTACATGAGTTGCTTTATTACTGCAGGATGGAGACACACGAGAAGGAAGCTGGTAAATTAGGTGCTAAGTAAGATGGAAAACACACGTGCTCGCTCTAAGCCGACATCAGGAAATGAGAGGGTTCAAAAGCTTGGCCCAGGAGGACTGCTGGTAATCTTTTGGCAGACTCAGGATGCTCTCCTGCTAATGTGCAGTGTGTGTGTCCATGTGTGTGTGTGTGTGTGTGTGTGTGTGTGTGTGTGTGTCTTGCTTGGAATACTCAGGATGCTATCCTGCTAATGTGCCTACCCTGGCTCATTGGGACTCTGCTTATCTTTCTGCTGTGACATTTGGATTAAAGAACCAAGCAGCGCTTGGCCTTCTCAAAGATGAATTTAAGTCAATAGTACCGCACATGATAGTTGATCATTTTTGTAGACAACTCCTTGATATACATATTTCATTTTATGTAGTGTCTTTTGAAGATGTCATCAACTTTTGGGAGGGGTGACAGTTCACGTACGTTTAAGCTAATAGAAGGGGGAAAAACATTCTTTTTTCAGCTGCTTCTCTCATTAGTGTGAATTCAGAAACTAAAATGAAAATAAAGTCTTAATCACTACTGTCAGGTCCAGATGGTGAAATTGCTTGAATTTATCAACTTTAAAATCGCTTTTGGATAAAGTGCTTCTAGATGACCATATCATTATCATCATTAGGCTAGTACACCTCTCCAAACCATTATCATTACTAAACCTCTGAAAAACACAAGGTATATTGGTCTGGTAAACCAAGTAGTTCTGTATGTGCCAGTTTCCTTGACACAGAATAAGCCTAAATGTCGGACTAAATAGCTATTTCAATTAAGATTTCCCATTGAGCATATTTCTTTTTAGTCCAGGACTAGCCAAAATCTGTGTCTGGGAAACTGGCCCCGATCCACTGGTTGAATCAATGTTTTAACATCATTTTGCAACATATTGTGATGTGGAATCTGCGTGGAAAATACATTGGATTGTGAAAGAATTCATCAACATGATTATTTTATTTTTTTAAGGGGGAAATTTCAAACACAGGATCATGGTAACCAGATTTCAATAAAGATAAACCTTTAAAACAACGTCAGGTCGTCAAGACTATCGGCGTTGCAAGACCTCCGACTGGAGAATTGATCCATGTACAACTAGCTACCATTTGATCTCCATTCAGGATTTTAACCAATCCCAGCCCTGCTTAGCTATGATATTTGTCACTGACTATAACCAATGTGCTATCGTCAGAATGATTGTTGAGCGATCTCCACTTAAAAATGAAATATATCCACTGTTGCTATCAAAGTCATTCTCAAGGGTAGGTTAAACAGAGCAAATTAAATGTGACCATACTTTATCACTTATACATATCATTAAAGATACTATTAAGCACCAATACAGTATAGCATGCACTGCTATTGTTTCAATTCTACAAGGAATTCAGCTAAAAATAGATAATGGGCCTAAGGTTACAAGCTCTGGTGGATTTCAAATGTCATGATATTTAGGGATGTTGAATTGTGTTTGGCTGTCAACACAACCAAATAGCAACATTTAAAGGAGATGAATATTCAGCTTGGATAGTTCCATCTGTGCCACTGACTTAGTCTGGCTTTAATTACAGTTTGTCTACAAATTAATAATTGATAGGTTGGATTCACGTCTCCATTTTAACCAAGTTAATGAATATAATTATCTATTATCTAAAGTGCATTTGATTTAATTTATTCCTATTCTTAAACTTAGATTTTTGGTTGAGATGGAGACTTGAATCCAACCTATCAATTATCAGCTGTCCGGGTGGCTGGTCCCAGACGATCCCGCAGGTAAAGGAGTCGGATGTGGAGGTCCTGGGCTGGTGTGGTTACATGTGGTCTGCGGTTGTGAGGCCGGTTGAACGTACTGCCAAATTCTCTAAAAAACGTTGGAGGCAGCTTATGGTTGGAGGTAGCTTACCAAATCAAATGTATTTATGAAGCCCTTCTTACATCAGCTGATATCTCAAAGTGATGTACAGAAACCTAGCCTAAAACCCCAAACAGCAAGCAATGCAGGTGTAGAAGCACGGTGGCTAGGAAAAACTCCCTAGAAAGGCCAAAACCTAGGAAGAAACCTAGAGAGGAACCAGGCTATGGGGGGTGGCCAGTCCTCTTCTGGCTGTGCCGGGTGGAGATTATAACAGAACATCACCAAGATGTTCAAATGTTCATAAATGACCAGCATGGTCAAATAATAATAATCACAGTAGTTGTTGAGGGTGCAGCAAGTCAGCACCTCATGAGTAAATGTCAGTTGGCATTTCATAGCCGATCATTAAGAGTATCTCTACCACTCCTGCTGTCTCTATAGAGTTGAAAACAGTAGGTCTGGGACAGGTAGCACGTCCGGTGAACAGGTCAGGATTCCATAGCCACAATTGCTGTAATAAGCTGTGCCATGTACTTTAACTGCAATCTCGACTACAATCCAGGTCATTTTTTTCTGTTATCACAGTGATAAATAGACAAAATACCTGACGTTGTATTCGCATTTTTAACTTTGCTGTGTTTTTAAATGGTTGGTTTCAACACAATGTAGACATAAGGCATTGTCCCCGTCACGAGAACTAGCAGGGACGACAAAACAAAACACTAAAATAACATTCCTAACCGTCTCCCGAGCTTTCAAACTGTGTTGCTTGGCATCCTTTTATAGTGTCTGTGACTGACTGATTAAAAAAACAGGCACTCATAAAACGTCTCTAGAAGAGTACCGATCTAGGATCAGGCCCTCTCCTGTCCATATAATCTTATTCATTATGATCTAAAAAGGCAAAAACTGATCCTAGATCAGCACTCCCACTGAGACGGTTTATGAATACGGGCCCAGATAGACACAGAGTAAAGAATGGAAGAGGAAAGTTAAGAATGTGTATCTTGGCATCCTCTTCCTCTTAGTGTAGTGACTTTGATTGACAGTTTAAAACCAGATAGTCATTGAGAAAAAATGGAAGAAAAAATGAATAGCCGTCTCCTTTCTTGCTCTCGGTGTGTAGATTTTTAGACTGTATTCAGTCAGTATATAATTATTATTATAGAAACGGTCACACAATACTCTTCACTTGAAGCCAAAACTCCTCTGCACCTCATTGAAAGCTGAAAGCCTAAACCCCGTTTCGGAGATATCAGACATTTTGGCACTGAACCTGCCCTGAGTGGCGGTTCTTTTTCTAATCCGGCATTTAAGACACGGCTTTGACAAAAAGCTCTGACAAAAACGCTCGGAGGAACAACTTCCTCTTCCACTGAGAACACGCAGTACACACTGTACCAACACTAAACCTAAACATTAGTCATTTGCATTAGACCTTGAAAACTGGGCACAATTCTTTTGTGAAGGCTCCATTAAAATTTGCCATTTAGTATTCCTATAACAGAGTAATACTGTTTAACACTACTAAGCCAACCCAAGCTGAACTGTGCCGAGCTGTACTGTGTTGGCCTGGTTACACATCAAATCAAATCAAATCAAATCAAATCAAAAATCAAATCAAATATATTTGTCACATACACATGGTTAGCAGATGTTAATGCGAGTGTAGCGAAATGCTTGTGCTTCTAGTTCCGACAATGCAGTAATAACCAACAAGTAATCTAACTAACAATTCCTAAACTACTGTCTTATACACAGTGTAAGGGGATAAAGAATATGTACATAAGGATATATGAATGAGTGATGGTACAGAGCAGCATAGGCAAGATACAGTAGATGGTATCGAGTACAGTATATACATATGAGATGAGTATGTAAACAAAGTGGCATAGTTAAAGTGGCTAGTGATACATGTATTACATAAGGATGCAGTCGATGATATAGAGTACAGTATATACGTATGCATATGAGATGAATAATGTAGGGTAAGTAACATTATATAAGGTAGCATTGTTTAATAGTGGCTAGTGATATATTCACATCATTTCCCATCAATTCCCATTATTAAAGTGGCTGGAGTTGAGTCAGTGTCAGTGTGTTGGCAGCAGCCACTCAATGTTAGTGGTGGCTGTTTAACAGTCTGATGGCCTTGAGATAGAAGCTGTTTTTCAGTCTCTCGGTCCCAGCTTTGATGCACCTGTACTGACCTCGCCTTCTGGATGATAGCGGGGTGAACAGGCAGTGGCTCGGGTGGTTGATGTCCTTGTCCTTTATGGCCTTCCTGTAACATCGGGTGGTGTAGGTGTCCTGGAGGGCAGGTAGTTTGCCCCCGGTGATGCGTTGTGCAGACCTCACTACCCTCAGGAGAGCCTTACGGTTGAGGGCGGAGCAGTTGCCGTATCAGGCGGTGATACAGCCCGCCAGGATGCTCTCGATTGTGCATCTGTAGAAGTTTGTGAGTGCTTTTGGTGACAAGCCGAATTTCTTCAGCCTCCTGAGGTTGAAGAGGCGCTGCTGCGCCTTCTTCACAATGCTGTTTGTGTGAGTGGACCAATTCAGTTTGTCTGTGATGTGTATGCTGAGGAACTTAAAACTTGCTACTCTCTCCACTACTGTTCCATCGATGTGGATAGGGGGGTGTTCCCTCTGCTGTTTCCTGAAGTCCACAATCATCTCCTTAGTTTTGTTGACGTTGAGTGTGAGGTTATTTTCCTGACACCACACTCCGAGGGCCCTCACCTCCTCCCTGTAGGCCCTCACCTCCTCCCTGTAGGCCGTTGTTGGTAATCAAGCCTACCACTGTTGTGTCGTCCGCAAACTTGATGATTGAGTTGGAGGCGTGCGTGGCCACGCAGTCGTGGGTGAACAGGGAGTACAGGAGAGGGCTCAGAACGCACCCTTGTGGGGCCCCAGTGTTGAGGATCAGCGGGGAGGAGATGTTGTTACCTACCCTCACCACCTGGGGGCGGCCCGTCAGGAAGTCCAGTACCCAGTTGCACAGGGCGGGGTCGAGACCCAGGGTCTCGAGCTTGATGACAAGCTTGGAGGGTACTATGGTGTTGAATGCCGAGCTGTAGTCGATGAACAGCATTCTCACATAGGTATTCCTCTTGTCCAGATGGGTTAGGGCAGTGTGCAGTGTGGTTGAGATTGCATCGTCTGTGGACCTATTTGAGCGGTAAGCAAATTGGAGTGGGTCTAGGGTGTCAGGTAGGGTGGAGGTGATATGGTCCTTGACTAGTCTCTCAAAGCACTTCATGATGACGGAAGTGAGTGCTACGGGGCGGTAGTCGTTTAGCTCAGTTACCTTAGCTTTCTTGGGAACAGGAACAATGGTGGCCCTCTTGAAGCATGTGGGAACAGCAGACTGATATAGGGATTGATTGAATATGTCCGTAAACACACCAGCCAGCTGGTCTGCGCATGCTCTGAGGGCGCGGCTGGGGATGCCGTCTGGGCCTGCAGCCTTGAGGGTTAACACGTTTAAATGTTTTACTCACCTCGGCTGCAGTGAAGGAGAGACCGCATTTTTCCGTTGCAGGCAGTGTCAGTGGCACTGTATTGACCTCAAAGCGGGCAAAAAAGTTATTTAGTCTGCCTGGGAGCAAGACATCCTGGTCCGTGACTGGGCTGGATTTCTTCCTGTAGTCCGTGATTGACTGTAGACCCTGCCACATGCCTCTTGTGTCTGAGCCGTTGAATTGGGATTCTACTTTGTCTCTGTACTGATGCTTAGCTTGTTTGATAGCCTTACGGAGGGAATAGCTGCATTGTTTGTATTCAGTCATGTTACCAGACACCTTGCCCTGATTGAAAGCAGTGGTTCACGCTTTCAGTTTCACGCGAATGCTGCCATCAATCCAAGGTTTCTGGTTAGGGAATGTTTTAATCGTTGCTATGGGAACGACATCTTCAACGCACGTTCTAATGAACTCGCACACCGAATCAGCGTATTCGTCAATGTTGTTATTTGACGCAATACGAAACATGTCCCAGTCCACGTGATGGAAGCAGTCTTGGAGTGTGGAGTCAGCTTGGTCGGACCAGCGTTGGACAGACCTCAGCATGGGAGCTTCTTTTTTAGCTTTTGTCTGTAGGCAGGTATCAGCAAAATGGAGTCGTGGTCAGCTTTTCCGAAAGGGGGCGGGGCAGGGCCTTATATGCGTCGCGGAAGTTAGAGTAACAGTGATCCAAGGTTTTCCGCCCCTGGTTGCGCAATCGATATGCTGATAAAATTTAGGGAGTCTTGTTTTCAGATTAGCCTTGTTAAAATCCCCAACAACGATGAATGCAGCCTCCGGATAAATGGTTTCCAGTTTGCAAAGAGTTAAATAAAGTTCGTTCAGAGCCATCAATGTGTCTGCTTGGGGGGGATATATACGGCTGTGATTATATACGGCTGTGATTACATCCACCATAGTTACTGGAAAGGACAATGTGAAGAGAAAATATCAGAGCCCGCCCAGCCAGGACAGTTCGGGTCGGACTTATGTGAATCAGGCAAAACACACTGGTTGAATCAACAGTGTTTCCACGTAATTTCAATTAAGTTACGTGGAACCAATGTGGATGTTGAATTGATGTCTGTGCCCAGTGGGACATGTGTCTGGGTATATCATTCTTCTTGTGGTTTGCTGGGCCAAAAGGCATTCATTTTGTTCCTCCCGTATCAGTACAACCCCACTAGGAAAATAACAGGTGAACCAACGTTGTTTCCACGTTATTTCAACCCGCAAAATAAATGTGATGCCATTGAATCAATGTGGAAAACTGATTGGATTTGCAAAAAGTCATTAACGTATGGCCATTTCTATTTTTTAACTTTAACTTAAAAAAACTTTCAACCTAAATACAATGACATGGTGACATGTTGATTTCACATGGAATTCACGTTAGTTGACTCCTCAACCAAATGTAAATCAAAACTAGACATGGAACTGATATCTGTGCCCTGACTGAAAAGACAAGCTGTTGTCTTTCATACCAATCTGCGGTCTCTCACCTCTCTGGGTTTAATAGTGAGTCCGGGTCTGGACATATGAAGTGTGTGTCTGTGTCCATTCATCATTACTCCTCTCCAGCCAGTGTCTCTATGGTCCTGTCTAGTGTAATTCATCTGGACAGCTGGACAGCGGCAGGGGGCTCAGGAGTTTAAATTGCTCCCCTAGCAGCTCTATGACCGAATACAGCTACCATGATCACTGACAAACTCATACATCTCGCTGTTGCAGCACAACAGCACAAACATCTTCCCTCCCTCATACAGCCTAAAAAGGATAGAGGCTTACTGAGCTAAATTCAAGTGGAGATTCTCGTTTGAAGGCAAATACGATGTGTATTCACCATGCACTATACAATAGAAGACGAGAGTTGGCTTCAGTACATAGGCTACAATATGGCTTCATTCAAGACGACAAGAAATATCTTCGCTGCTTTCGTAGCTTCTTAGTTGTGATGCAATATTTGTCAGTGTTTTACAGAAGGTCCTTTCTGATTGACTCAAAACTCTTGGAAAGGTTTTGACTAAGGAGCATCGTCACAAACAGAGACATTTCCTTCTGACTTCTAGATTTCCGACTGATCTTAGCGTTCAGAGGAAGCGGCGGTAAACGACGACTAGAGTCCGTTTTTGATTAATCAGCCAACCAGTCCTTCTCTCCCGTCTTCTTCCCCCCCCCTCTCTCTCTCAGACGCGTGACGATGCAGAGCGATGGGTCGAGGAAAAGCTATCAGAGAAACTTGGACGGATGATCATTGTCAACAGTTTGTTAAAGGGAAGACTGCAGCCATTTTGTATGGAAAGCGATGTGACGTACTAGTTTGTTTATCCTGTGCTACATCATGAATAGCTAAAATAACCTGCTGCAGTTGGAAGAGGAAACATGTATGTACATTTACTATTTGACTATCCAATTCAGAATATGTTAGTGATTTAATTGCGACAAACTTCACTTTACAGATGCTGCACGGACTGAGATTACGTGATATGGTCACCGTTAGCTACAGTCCATGATGTGGCTAATTCACACTGTCACCTGCCAGAGGCTAGATGAGTGATGCTGAAAATACCTGGAGAGTCCGTGCTGTGATGTTGGTATGAAAGGCATCTACATGAGGTGCCTAGTGGTTAGAGCGTTGGACTAGTAACCGAAAGGTTGAAAGTTCAATTCCCCGTGCTGACAAGGTACAAAATCTGTCGTTCTGCCCCTGAACAGGCAGTTAACCCACAGTTCCTAGGCCGTCATTGAAAATAAGAATTTGTTCTTAACTGACTTGCCTAGTAAATATATATATAAATGATGATTGCGGAAGATCTAATTTACCTTATGATCACCGGAGAAAAATGTAAAACCAGTCACATGGCAGCAAACTGAAGCATATCAACATATTACCTTTCCCACAGTGACTTAACGAAATGCTGGCCTTATAACTTGCACAAATGACATTTGGAATCCCAAGCTGTAGGCTTCTGTAGCCCATGCACAAATGACAGTATAGTGACAAACCTACAGAGTTGATTTATGATTTCCAGACTGTTTTACTTATGTGCCAAGACTCTTTACTGTATATTTTACAATTTCTACTGTGTTAAATATTAGCCACTATCAGTAGCCACCGTCAGTGTTTCCACACATGCATGTATAACTGTCACTTTAGTTTCCTTACATTTTGTATCAGTCCATTACATACATTTGATGTTGGAATCATTAAAACTATTTTTTCAACCACTCCACAAATTTCTAGTTAACAGACTATAGTTTTGGCAAGTCGTTTAGGACATCTACTTTGTGCATGACAAGTAATTTTTCCAACAATTGTTTACATACAGATTATTTCACTGTATCACAATTCCAGTGGGTCAGAAGTTTACATGCACTAAATTGACTGTGCCTTTAAACAGCTTGGAAAATTCCAGAAAATGATGTCATGGCTTTGAGAAGCTTCTGTTAGGCTTATTGACATCATTTGAGTCAATTGGAGGTGTACCTGTGGATGTATTTCAAGGCCTACCTTCAAACTCAGTGCCTCTTTGCTTGACATCATGGGAAAATCAAAAGAAATCAGCTAAGACTTCAGAAGAAAATTGTAGACCTCCACAAGTCTGGTTCATCCTTGGGAGCAATTTCTAAATGTCCGAAGGTACCGCGTTCATGTGTACAAACAATAGTACGCAAGTATAAACACCACGGGTCCATGCAGCCATCATACCGCTCAGGAAGGAGACACGTTCTGTCTCCTAGAGATGAACGTACTTTGGTGCGAAAAGTGCAAATCAGTCCCAGAACAACAGCAAAGGACCCTGTGAAGATGCTGGAGGAAACAGGTACAAAGGTATCTATAGCCACAGTAAAATGAGTCCTATAATGACATGAAAAGCCGCTCAGCAAGGAAGAAGCCACTGCTCCAGAACCACCATAAAAAAAGCCAGACTATGGTTTACAACTGCACATGGGGACAAAGATCGTACTTTTTGGAGAAATGTCCTCTGGTCAAAAATAGAAGTGTTTGGTCATAATGACCATTGTTATGTTTGGAGGAAAAAGGGGGAGGCTTGCAAGCCGAAGATCACCATCCCAACCGTGAAGCACAGGGGTGGCAGCATCAGGTTGTGGGGCTGCTTTGCTGCAGGAGGGACTGGTGCACTTCACAAAATAGATGGCATCATGAGTCAGGACCCCAAGCATACTTCCAAAGTTGTGGCAAAATGGCTTAAGGACAACACAGTCAAGGTATTGGAGTGGCCATCACAAAGCCCTGACCTCAATCCCATAGAAAATTTGTGGGCAGAACTGAAAAGCGTGTGTGAGCAAGGAGACCTACAACCTGACTCAGTTACACCAGCTCTGTCAGGAGGAATGGGCCAAAAACCACCCAACTTATTGTGGGAAGGTTGTGGAAGGCTACCTGAAACGTTTGACCCAAGTTAAACAATTTAAATGCAATTCTACCAAATACTAATTGAGTGTATGTAAACTTCTGACTCACTGGGAATGTGATGAATGATTTAAAAGCTGAAATAAATCATTCTCTCTACTCTTATTCTGACATTTCACATTCTTAAAATAAAGTGGTGATCCTTACTGACCTAAGACAGAGACTTTTTACTAGGATTAAATGTCAGGAACTGTGAAAAGCTGTGTTCAAATGCATTTGGCTGAGGACTTCAACTGTAGTTAGTTTACCTTTCTTTCCTCTGTCACCTTCCTGTAGTTCCTCCTGAGGATTGCTAGCAGTAGGGGATCATATTAGGCTATACCATAATACAAGTACATGTTTTGGAACATGTATTCTGCCTATTTGAATCATTATGGAACGCAGACCAGCCTGGTGGACGATCCATGATTAGTGAGGATTATCAGGGGAGATTTACAGGATATACTCTTCAACTCCTATTGTACACTTTTATCAACATCCAAAATTAATGGTTTGAACAATTTAATATGGCAACTTTCAGAATGGTTCAAACCACTGTATTTTGGATTCACCAATATATTCCTAACTCTACATAATATACAAGATCAGATTATTTTGAATCTACCAATTGGTGGTGCTAGAGGCGTCACTACAGACCCTGGTTCGATTCCAGGCTGTATCAAAACTGGACGGGATTGGGAGTCCCATTGGGTGGCGCACAATTGGCTCAGCGTTGTCCGGGTTAGGGTTTGGCCCGGGTAGGCCATCATTGTAAATATTAATTTGTTCTTTACTGACTTGCCTCGTTAAATCAAGGTTAAATAAAATAAATGCAAATAAATAAAGTGTAGGCCTCCATGGCTTTCATTCATTCCTAATATTCGGAAAGTATTCAACTGATTGTCGAGAAACTTCAAACTAAAAATACAACAAATTTAAATGGATTGTTTTAGATAAATTAACTGAAATGCTGATGGAGTTTTAATTAAATGAGAAAATCTTTTGGCCAGCAAGTGGGAAGGTTTTCAACGGTTGATTTACATTTATTCAGCACTCGCAAGGGAACCACGCCTGCAAAGCCCATTACGCACCTGAATAAGGTATGTCTGAACACCAACTACTGAGAAGTGCAAAGGAAAGGCATACATTTCCTAAGTCTGAATCGGGCCCAATATGCAAACATGGTTATCCACAGTCAACAGAGCAAGTCCATAGGTAATGATCATGTGAGATGTGATATTTTATATTCTTTACAACTGAGAACCACATAGGGAAACGTGTTTTAGTGCTTTGATATGATATCCCCTGGGCCCTAACACATTCTGGCATATCTCAAATAAAATCAATCCACCAATGAGTCCATCAATCACAACCTCAGACAACGTACTATAAAAACAGTGTCTGGAGTTCTATGAAACGTCTGTGTGACTAGAACTCCAGCTCTGGCCTAAGCTCAGTCAGAAGGAAATGACAGATGCAGGATTACAGTAGTGAAACTGGGCAGCTGGACTGTTGGATGAGTCCTTGGCATGTCTGTGGTGGCCATTTTGTCTCTAATGTTTGCCACTGAGATCACTCACTCAGCTGGCTGAACACAGAGCCTCAGAGACTCTCATGTTCAGCCAACAGAGATCAGTGGCCATTCATCTGCTCTACTGTAAGTTAAGTGGACATGGTCTGTCTGTGGAGTGGCGGCCATTTTGGCTCTAACATTACAGTGGGATGGACTTCATAGACTCCTCTGTGTGAGAGGATACAGATGGAGATGTGGTCCCAAGGTTCTAGCTATTCATTTCTCTCAGTTGATTCTATTCTAATAATATCAACTCCATAGACAATGCAGTAGAC
The DNA here is from genome assembly GCF_036934945.1 of Oncorhynchus masou masou. Lineage (NCBI taxonomy): Eukaryota > Metazoa > Chordata > Actinopteri > Salmoniformes > Salmonidae > Oncorhynchus > Oncorhynchus masou. The sequence goes on along the minus strand of NC_088232.1, from coordinate 5,097,985 downwards.
ATGGAGTATATCTATTATTACTCCTTACTGAATAGTAATTTCACTAAACCACTGCCACATTCGGTATAATATAGAAATATGGTCCCCTCTGAGAACGTCCCTCTTCCTAAACCTGATGATAAACTGAAGATTAACCTGTGTGTCCAGACCCATAATCACCTCCCTCCACAGGAATAGTATGTTGGTCTGTCATCACACACACACACACACACACACACACACACACACACACACACACACACACACACACACACACACACACACACACACACACACACACACACACACACACACACACACACACACACACACACACACACACACACACACACACACACACACACACACACACACACACACACACACACACACCTGACTGTATTACATGTCCCTACAGGACTGGTGCAGTGGTCTGTCGTTACATTGAGAGTTATCCATTAGACTGAGGAGATACTGATTGTGACATTACGCTGTAGTTAAAGACCAGATGCCTACCCCCCCCCCCCCCACCCGCCCCAAATACGCACAAACCAGCAGCAAAGAACCATACAAGATTGATCCTACCTGTTAAGTTCAGCTCGGTCAGTAAAACCACCAAAAGGAAAGTAAATTCACGAAAGAGGGAGGTTATCTGATAAAGATACCTGAAGTAATCCAGTCAACCAGAAATATCCTTATTCTAAACATGATGTCCAGATGAATAAACAATTAATATAACACCACATGCACTTACGATGTATTTCCTTCCTGACACACCCCCTACCTATTTGACGCTGACGAGGTACACGAGGAAGCCACTATGGGTTTTGACTAGGGAGAGACTGGGGCCCACAACCTAATTACACACTACATGGCCAAAAGTATGTGGTCACTTACTCAACGAACAACTCCTTCCAAAATCATGGGCCTTACTATGGAATTGGTCCCCCCTTTGCTGCTATAACAGCCTCCACTCTTCTGGGGAGGCAGTCCCACTAGATGTTGGAACATTGCTGCGGGGGACTTGCTTCCATTCAGCAACAAAAGCATTAGTGAGGTCGGCACTGATGTTGGGCGATTAGGCCTGGCTCACAGTTTGCGTTCCAATTCATCCCAAACGTGTTTGATGGGGTTGAGGTCAGGGCTCTGTGCTGGCCAGTCAACTTTTCCACACCAATCTCGACAAACCATTTCTGTATGGACCTCTCTTTGTGCACGGCGACATTGTCCTGCTGAAACAGAAAAGGGCCTTCCCCAAACTGCTGCCACAAAGTTGGACGCACAGAATTGTCTAGAATGTCATTGAATGCTGTGTAGTTAAGATTTCCCTTCACTGGAAATAAGGCGCCTAGCCCGAACCATGGGACACAGCCCCAGATCATTATTCCTCCTCCACCAAACTTTACAGTTGGCACTGTGCATTGGGGCAGGTAGCGATCTCCTGGCATCTGCCAAACTCAGATTTGTCCGTCGGACTGCCAGATGGTGAAACTTGATTCATCACTCCAGATAATGCATTTCCACTGCTCCAATGGCGACGAGCCAAGCATCCAGCTGATGCTTGGCATTGCGCATGGTGATCTAAGGCTGCTGGGACATGGAAACCCATTTCATGAAGCTCCCGTCAAACAGTTCAGCACTCGGCGGTTCTGTCTTTCGAGCTTGTGTGGCCTACCATTTCACGGCCGAGCAGTAGCTCGAACATCTCATTCCAAAATCATGGGCATTAATACCGAATTGGTCCCCCTTTGCTGCTATAACAGCCTCCATGCTTCTGGGAAGGCTTTCCACTAGATGTTGCAACCGAGGACAGATGATTGTTATGAGCTATGCGCTTCAGCACTTGGCGGTCCTGTTCTGTGAGCTTGTGTGTCCTACCACTTCGCGGCTGAGCTGTTGTTGCTCCTAGACTCCACTTCACAATAACAACACTTACAGTTGACCGGGGCAGCTCTAGCAGGGCAGATGTTTTACGAACTAGAATGTTCGAAAGGTGGCATCCTATGATGGTACCACGTAAAAAAAAAAAGAAATCACTGAGTTCTTGAGTACTGGCCGTTTCTACTGCCAATGTTTGTATACACCTGTCAGCAACGGATGTGGCTGAAACAACAGAATCCACTCATTTGAAGGGGTGTCCACATACTTTTGGCCATGTACTGTACATTCTAAGGAACCATGGAACTTTGTGGGTTACAGTTGGGACCCAGTGTTATATACCATATTGATTCCCTTAAAATTGCTTCAAACTACAAAACTTCCAGTCGTGACAACCCACGGGGAAATAAGAGCAAACATCATGCATCAATACAGTCAGAACCCACAGTTCTTTCTGTCTTTGTTGTTAGTCTACTTCCCCCTATGGACTGGAATCATAGTCTTTAAGATGTTTTTTAGTCTAACGGTTGTGTTATGATTGTTTTCCCCGTTCTGGGTTTCCTAATGTAGCCTATACAACACACACACACACACACACACACACACACACACACACACACACACACACACACACACACACACACACACACACACACACACACACACACACACACACACACACACACACACACACACAAATGGAGAAAGTTCTACATTTGTACCAGCTAAGATTGACCTGACAAGGGAGAGTGACGGTGAGAGATCCCAGTTGGCAGGCCCAGACGCATAGTCAATATAACACAGAGAGAGGGGGGGAGAGAGAGAGAGAGAGAGAGAGAGAGAGGGAGAGCGAGAGAGAGAGAGGGGCAGCGCGAGAGAGAGAGAGAGAGAGAGGGAGAGGGGCAGCGAGAGAGAGAGAGGGGTAGCGAGAGAGAGAGAGAGAGAGAGAAAGAGAGAGAGAGAGGGGCAGTGAGAGAGGGGGGGGAGAGAGAGAGAGAGAGAGAGAGTGACAGACAGAGAGAGAGTGACAGACAGAGAGAGAGAGTGACAGAGAGAGAGAGTGACAGAGAGAGAGGGGGAGAGAGAGAGAGAGAGTGACAGAGAGAGAGGGGGGGACGAGAGAGAGAG